>NC_137894.1:85601990-86801990 GCF_963455335.1 Martes martes
CTACCCTTTGGTTAGTTTTCTCTTTGCTTAGAGGACCTCTTCAATATTCCTGTTGGGCTGTTTGGCGTTTGCACCTCATTTCTATTTTTGTTTGTCCTGTAAGCTTTTAATCTCTCCTTCTATTTTCAATAATAGCCTCGCTGGATATAGTATTCTTGGCTGCACGTTTTTCTCATTTAGTGCTCTGGAATATATCATGCCAGTTCTTTCTGGCCTGCCAGGTCTCTGTGGATACATCTACTGCCAATCTAATATTTTTACCATTGTATGTTACAGACTTCTTGTTTGGAGTTGCTTTCAGGATTTTCTCTTTGTCACTAAGACTTGTAAGTTTTACTATTAGATGATGGGATGTGGACCTATTTTTATTGATTTTGGTGTTCTCTGTGTCCTGGATTTTGATGCTTCTTCCTTTGCCATATTAGGGAAATTCTCTACAGTAATTTGCTGCAATATACCTTCTGCACCGCCCTCTTCCTTCTTCTTCTGGAATCCCAATTATTCTAATATTGTTTCTTCTTTTGGTATCACTTATACTTGAATTCTTCCCTCATGGTCCAGTAGTTGTTTGTGTCTGTTTTGCTCAGCTTCTTTATTCTCCATCATTTGGTCTTCTATATCACTAATTCTGTCTTCTGCCTCATTTATCCTAGCAGTAAGAGCCTCCATTTTTTATTGTACCTAATTAGTACCTTTTTTGATTTCAGCTTGGTTAGATTATTGTTCTTTTATTTCTCCAGAAAGGATTTTATTTCTCCAGAAAGTGTTTCTCTAATATCTTCCATGCCTTTTTCAAGACCAGCTAGCACCTTGAGAATCATCATTCTGAACTCTGGATCTGATATATTACCAACGTCTATATTGATTAGGTCCTATCTGTTGGTACCGTCTCTTGTTCTTTTTTTTTTGTGGTGAGTTTTTCCCTCCCTGTCATTTTATCCAGATAAGAGATATGAACAAGAGAATAAAATACTAAAGGTATGATAAAGACCCCAGAAAAAAGTATGCTAACCAAATCAGAAGAGACCCCAAACCAGAAGGAGAACAAAGGGGTGAGAAAGAAATAAAAATAAAAAAGCATATGTATCTATATATATCTCTATATATCTATAGATATATCTCTATATCTATATATATATCTATATCTCTATATATCTATCTATATCTATCTATCTATCTATATATATCTATATCTATCTATGTATCTATATCTATATATATATAGACTGTGAGTAGAGTATAGCCACACCTAGGTGATTTTTTTTTTTTTAAAGATTTTATTTATTTTTTGACAGAGAAGAGAGAGATCACAAGTAGGCAGAGAGGCAGGCAGAGAGAGAGGAGAAAGCAGGCTCCCTGCTGAGCAGAGAGCCAGATGTGGGGCTTGATCCCAGGACCCTGAGATCATGATCTGAGCGGAAGGCAGAGGCTTTAACCCACTGAGCCACCCAGGTGCCCCCCCACACCTAGGTGATTCTGTGTGTATTCTTGTCTCTTAGAAGAAACTACCTCCCAAAATTTTAAAGAAAGAAAAACTTATATATATAGAAAAATAAGGGTGTACGTGATGAAGTGATAGAATATGACTGTAAAGATGAAAATTTAAAAAAAATCTAAAAAGAAGTTGATAAGTTGGTTGTGAAAATAAAAGAAAAAAAAGGAGGGGAGAATGTGTTCAGACTGGAGACTAGAACACAGCCATGTGCTAGATTTAGGGTATATTTTGATCTATTAGAAGAAATTGTATCCCAAAATTTTAAAGAAAAAAACCCTATATGTATATAAAAAATAAGGTTAAATACAATGAGGGAATAAATATGGCTATAACAATGAAGGGTTAAAGGATTTTTTTAAAAGAAAGGTATTATTGAGTTAAACTAGTTAAAAAATGTTAAAAGAGGGAAGAGGAAAAGTTTAAAAAATAGAATAAGGAAAAAAATAAAGTAACAAAAAAGTTAACTTTTTCAAGACTAGAGGATCATGGGGGAAAAGTTATGAACTCTATGCATTGCTTTCACCTAGGTCTGGAGTTCCTCTGTTCTCTTTGATCGGTGAGCTTGGTCTTGGCTGGATGTTCTTGCTGATCTTCTGGGGGAGAGGCCTGTTGCAGTGAGTCTGAAATGTGTTTGCCTGAATTGGAATTTCACCATCCTTGCCAGGGGCCAGGATAACTAATCTGCTCAGGTTCGCTCTCAGGAGCTTTTGTTCCTTGACCACTTTCTGTAGAGCTCTGTAGAACGGGTATGAAAATGGCAGCCTCCCAGTCTCCGGCCTGGAGAAGTCGAGAACTTGGGGCCCTACTCCTCAGTGCACCCTCAGAGAAAAGCAGTCAATCACTCCCGTCTCCCTGGTCTCTGGCCACGCTCTGTGCTCACCCAGCCTATGACTGAGTGTTTCTATCTCTGGCACACAGACTTGTTTGGAGTCTCCAAGCCCAGCAGATTTCTTCCACTCATTCCTGCACCATTCCTCCTGAAGGAGGAAGGAGGGGTTCCTCGGGATCTGCCACTTGTGGGGACCCTGCTCGAAGAGCAGTGGTCCGACTGTGCCTTGGATCATGGTTTAAGATAACCCTGGTCTGAAAGCTCACTCTGCAGCTCTGTCTCTGTAGTCGGCTTCCCCGCTCCAATACCTGGGTGCTCTGATACACTCAGAACCCTCGATCTTTCTGTGATGCTGCAGGATCTGAGACTACACTGTCCCCATGAGGGCTCCACCCCTGTTTAGCCTCTGGAGTGACTGTCCCTCAGTGGAGCAGACTTCAAAAGTTCTGATTTTGTGCTCCACTGCTCCACTGCTTTCCAAAAGCCAGCCCCTCCCCCTGCGGTCTATCTTCCTGTCGCTTTGGATTTACTTCTCCGCATGCCCTGCCTTTCAGAAAGTGGTTGATTTTCTGTTCCTAGAATTGCTGCTCTTCTCCTCTTCTATTTCCTGTTGAGTTTGTAAGTGTTCAGAATGGTTCGATAACTATCTAGTTGAACTCCTGGAACCTGATGTCATTTCAGTCTGCTACTCCTCTGCCATCTTGGCCCCCTCCCCCAGAGCCTTGGTTTAAATGGATTATTTTTTTTCTTCCCCTTTTCCCCAAGTAACTAGTTAACTCTTTGGGAGCTAAATGAGCACTTGATTACAAAGCGATTTACAAATGAAATGAGTTCCAGATGTAAATTTATTCTTAGATGAGCCTGTGTATATTATTAACTTAGTACAAGCAACAATTTCTGGAGTTCCAGAGCATCTTGAGGTCCTATGGGGAGGGGTGAAGGACTGAGTGGGCAGGACACTGGTCCTCCCATCAGCACTTACCCTACTGCAACATTTCCTATTGATCTACTTTATAGGCTGAAGCTCCAAGTATTGAGTTTGTTAAACAAATTGACAAAAGAATTCTGCTTTTAAAAAGTTGAAAACCACTAATTTAAAGATTATATCTGATAGTCTTAATTCTCTAGTGCCTATCACCACACAGCCCTTTTCTCAAGCAGTGCAGGTGGAGTGCCTGTTCAAGCTACTTGATTTCTTGTTTCTCTCAGGTGGTGGCTTTCTTGTCATAACTGCTAATGGGATGCCTTGTTGTGGGGCAGAATCTCCCTTAGGACAGATGGGGAGAGGAATTAAGAAAAGATACCCCAACTCCTTAGTTTTCAGTCTGCTAAATTCCCTGTCCACCTTTTGCCTTGTGATTTACTACTCATGTCTCCTGTGAGGCTAGGTGGGGGGAAGGACAATTATCCAACCCCCATCCTGGTAATCTCCACCATAGTTCAGGGCTCTCAGGGTTCCAGAGTTACATTGTGGTAGTGCCAGAGCTGCATTATGCCTTTTGTATCCCCTACATACTTTGGCCTTTGGATGCTTATGCTATAGGAAATATTAAAGGCTGAGTTTATTATCACATGTTCACCACTATTACATTTATTTTTTCTTCTGATTTTAAAAGAATTAAAGTGAAAACATCTTTGTAGGTCCTTCTAATATCATGCCTGGCTCCCCCCAGCACTGAGTCTACTGGATAAGTCAGCCCTGATTAGGGCAAGAGGATTGGGTTGGGGGAGGAGGACTCTTCTTCATCCCTTAGTGGGATGTGTTAAGTTAGTTAATTCTTCTATTGTTTACTTATAGCATCCATCCCCATTTTCTGGTGTACCTTCCAACCCCCATCACATAACTACTATGCATCAGACATGAGTTCCACTGGGTTGGACCAGAAGACAAATTTGAGAAACAGAATTGTCACCTCTCTCAGAAGACCAAGGCTTTCTTATGGGGTTCTATGCATCATGTCTGGATCTCTCATTCCTTGGGTTTTTTCTTCATTCCCCAAGTAACTCTTCATATTTATGCAAATGAGATTTTGGGAAGTCTACCCTATTAAACTTTGCCAGACATGTTTAAATATATCTGAATCCCATTTAGATTCAAGATGTGACTATCTATATATCAAAAACTTGAGGGTAATTTTTTTTTCTAAGATTTTATTTATTTATTTGACAGACGGAGATCACAAGTAGGCAGAGAAGCAGGCAGAGAGAGAGGAGGAAGCAGGCTCCCCACTGAGCAGAGAGGCTGATGCGGGACTCAATCCCAGGATCCTGGGATCATGATCTGAGCCGAAGGCAGAGGTTTTAACCCACTGAGCCACCCAGGCGCACCTTGAGGGTTATTTTTATTACTCTTTTCCTTTGAACTGTAATAATAGCCTTAAGAAATATTCTTTTTTTTCCCCTTTTTTTAAAGAAAGAGAAAGAAAGAGAGCACGAGTGCAAACACATGAGCAGGGGCAGGGGAAGAGAGAGAATCCCAAGCAGGTTCCATGGCTATCATGGATACTGATGTGGAGCTCAGTCCCATGACTCTGAGATGATGCCCTGAGCTAAAATCAGGAGTATCAAGAGTCAGATGCTCCACAGACTGAGCCATTCTGGTACCCCAATAAGGAATATTTTTTTAAACCTTCTCCTTATTTATACTGACTGTACATTAAATTAAACCCTCATCAACATTCACTTGGAAAAAATTCCAGTTCTTACCCCTTCACCAAATACTAGTAATTTGTTATTTTCTCATTTAAAATTTGGTTGGATCCCTACTAACCACAGGATAGGGTCCAACTCCAAAACATAGCATAGAGGGTTTTTCATGATTTGATCTTACTAGCTTAATACTTTTCCTTTGCCATCTAATGGCATTTATCAGATGTATCAGTCAGCTAATGATGTGTAACAAACAAAACCCCAAACCCAGTGGCTTAAGACAGTATTATTATAGCTCTCACATCTGTGGATTGGCTGGAATCAGCTGATTTAGGCTGGGCTTGCACATGTGTCTGTGGGTCGGTTGGCTTGTTTATGTGTCATTGGCTCAGCTGGAGACTTTAGGTAGGGCAACTTTATTTCATGTGTCTCCCCTCTGGAACCAATATATGGACCAGGCACTTCCACGTGTGTTCTTACCCTGGAACCATTGGTTTGACAAGGCATCCCCCCCCTTTTTTTTAAAGGATTTATTTATTTGAGAGAGAGAGAGAGAGAGAGCACATGAATGAGGGGAGAGGCAGAGGGAGAGAATCTCAAGCAGATTCCTGACTGAGCACAGAGCCTGACAAGGTGCTTGATCCCAGGACCCATGAGATCATGACTGGAGCCAAAATAAAGAGTCAGACGCTCAACTGACTGAGTCATCCAGGTGCCCCCAGGCATACCTTCCTTATAGTGACAACAGAAGCTCAAGAGAACAACATGCAAGAGCTCTTGAGCCCTAAATTCAGAATTGGCATATCGTTACTTCTGCCTCATTTTATTGGCCAAAGCAAGTCACATAGATGAATTTAGAGTCAAGAGATAGGAAAATATGCTTTGCTTCTTTATGGGAAAACCGAAAGTTTATATGGAAAAGAGTGAGAGGAAAGAATTGAGGCCGTTAGTATGATTTGACACACCAGCCATCCACTACACTTTTAAAACTTCCTGAACATACCATGTCTGCTTGAGAAAGGGATTGTAAAGATTCATTTTGAGCCCTGTGTCACGAAGAAGGCTGGCAACTCTATTCTTGCTATAACATTATTATGATGCTTCCTGCTTCTTAGTCCTGTGACTCCTTTGGTTTCTCTCCCACTCCCACTCTATGAGTCTTGCCAGCCTTTCAATGCCACCTATATGAGAAGAGTCTGTTTCTGATGCTCCCAACTGAGAACACTGGTCAAATCACTTGAAGACCTGGATAAACTCTTTGCATCCACCCAGAGATGAACTTTATTGGTTTAAAAAGTGAGAGGAGGGAAATTAAGGACATAGGAAATTAAGGACAAGTTATCACAACTTAACAGAAATCAAATGAATAGAATGATTTTCCCCTTTAAATTGGAATCATCAGTACAGCTATTTGAGAGAAGCAAGTATGCACAGACGTAGGGTTCATCACCACTCTTTGGAAGTAGACCTAGGTGTAGAGAGTGAAGGGACAAATAGGAAGATACCTTCCATCCTCACCTTACCTATCTGCAGAAAGGGGCATATGTGTACTTCCCCTGCGGGAAGAGAAAGGACTTGAAAATATAACCAAGGAGTCTTTTTTCACATGAAATGCCTTTTGCATTACTGGGCAATTTTAACTACTACCTTTCTCTTAAGGCCTATTTTTATGGCAATACTGCCTTCTATTTTAAATCTATTTAATTTGCCCTCTTCTCCAACTCCATGGGGCAAATTTACTTTTTGTGTCTTTTATGTCATATATTATTGTTATTTATGTACACACCAGTATATATGTTTGTCCAGGCTGTGAATACCTAAGTGATCAGAATCAAGTCCTACTTGTCTTTCTATTTTTGGTAGGATGGATCATATGAATGCTGAATCTGTCCTATCAGATCATAAACAACCTGGAGACAAGATTATTTATCTTGTGCCTTTTTATTCCTCACATTATCCAGCATAATTCTTTGGACTTAGTAGTCATTCCTTAAATAAATATTTGTTGAATGATACAAATGAAAGTAATGCTTACTCTTGGAGACCTGAATTTTATTATTGAAGTACTTATTTGTTATTAAATCATGTGTGAGATTAGGAGGGTTCAAGAATATTCTTATGGGTTCTTCTGAAAATTTATCATTTCTATTCCCTGATCTATACAAGAAAATTTTGGAGGAGCTGGAATTTAGTGTGGAGAAAGGGTGACTGAAGGCTGATAATGAATTCTCCTTTATTGGTGATATTAGTTATTCTTCATCTTAACCAATGAAAGTGTTTGTGAATATAAGAACAGAGTATAAGAATAGATTAGATATTATTATTCATAGACTTGTGTTACGGGACTTACAGAATTTCCTTCATTGGCTTTGAACCCCTATTTTGGTGTGGGCTTATGACATCTGCTTCTAGTAAGCTCTTCATTTCTCTGTGATTCAGTAGTTTTTACAATGACTGTAGCAATGATTCATGGGATGTGTCTTTTTAAGAAGTTTTTATTTTGGGGCACCTGGGTGGCTCAGTGGGTTAAAGCTTCTGCCTTTGGCTCAGGTCGTGATCCCGGGGTCCTGGGATCGAGCCCTGCATCGGGCTCTCTGCTCATCGGGGAGCCTGCTTCCGCCTCTCTCTCTGTCTGCCTCTCTGCCTACTTGTGATCTCTGTCTGTCAAAATAAATAAATTAAAAAAAAAAAGAAGTTTTTATTTTAATTTCAGTTAGTTAACCTATTGTGTTATATTAGTTTCAGGGGTACAATATATTGATTCAACACTTCCATACATCATCTTGTGCTCATCACAAGTGCATTCCTTAATCCCCATCATCTATTTCACCCACCCCCCATCCACCTCCTCTCTGGTAACCATAGATTATTCTCTATAACTAAGGGTCTGTTTCTTGGTTTCTCTCTTTCTCTCTCTCAATTTTTCCCTTTGTTTTGTTTCTTAAATTCATGTATGAGTGAAATCATTATGGTATTTGCCTTTTTTTTTTTTTTTTTTACTTATTTCACATAGTATTATACTCTCTAGCTCAATCCACATTGCAAATGACAAGATTTCATTCTTTTTTATTGCTGGATAATGTTCCATTTTATATATACTACATCTTCTTTATCCATTCATCAGTTGATGGACACTTGGACCACTTCTATATCTTGGCTATTGTAGAATGCAACTATAAACATAGGGGTGTGTGTATCCCTTTGAATTAATGTTTCTGTATTCTTTACCCAATAGTGAGATTGCTGGATCTTAGGGTAGTTCCCTTTTTAAGTTTCTGAGGAACCTCCATACTGTTATTCAGAGTGTCTGCACCAGATTGCATTCCCACCAACAGTGCACAAGTGTTCCTTTTTCTCCACATCCTTGCTAACACTTGTTTTTTTCTTGTGTTGTTGATTTTAGCTATTTTGACAGGGGTGAGGTGAAATGGCATATGTCTTTTAAAGTTGCTGACATATGTAATGAAATGTTAGATGATGATATTTCATAATGTATGTGGAATAATTATGTGGGACAAACAAGGATATTAAGTATCTCCCTGTATATATTGTTAATGCACATATTTTTGTTTTGATTAAAAATCCAGCACTAAATATTTCACTTTTTAATGGACTTTCTTAAGCAAAAAAGCTAATAAAAATTATGTTATAAAGGTAATAATGAAGAAAACACATACTTGCCTAAATAAATGGTAATTGGTATGTGATTTTAAGATTTTAGGTTCTCTAGGAAATATCATGAAATACCTGAAGAGCTAGAGTTTTACCTTTAGAACCTTTTTCAGTTATTTATTTCTTTGCAACAAATTACCCCAAACCTTAGCAGCTTGAAATAATGAACATTTGTTATTTCATATAGTTTCTGTGGTTCAGGCATCCAGGAGCCACTTAACTGTGATTCTGGCTTGAGGTTCCTCATGGGGTTGTCATCAAGATCTTGTTGGGGCTGCCATTATTTGAAGACTTGACTAGGGCTGAAGGATCTCAATCACAGGACTGACAATTTGGTGCTGGTAGTTGGCAGGAGATCTCACTTTCTTACCATGTGGCCTCTTCATTGGCCTGCTTGAGTGTTAACACAATAGTTGGTTTCTCCTAGAGTGAGTGATCTTAAGAGAGAGCAACGTGGAAGTTGCAGTATCTTTTATGACATAGCCATACACTATCATTTCTGCTATATATTACTGATTACACAGGTTAGCCCTATTCACTGAGGAGGGGACTACTCAGGGGCATGAATACCAGGAGCTGGAAACCACTGGGGACCATCTTGGACACGGCTACCTGAGCTTTTTTGTAATAAGATCTGCAGCTATTACTGCAAATGTTTTTGTTGAATATTAGGATAGGTTAGTTGTATGTTAACTTGTTGAGTTTTAAATTTTCTGAATAATTTTACAGTAGAAGATATTTAAGAAAATTAATTGAACTTATTATTTGATTTAGAGACAGTAAAAACTAGTAAGAGTTTCCTAGATTTAGTGTCATTTGAGAAAGCATAAGAAAAATATTTTTATCCTTCTTCAGATTGTGTCTTGGAAGTTTTAGTATTACAAATTCCTGTTGACTGAATAAACAAAAGAGGTATAAGAATTTCAAAGTCAACTGACACAGGCACATAATTATTCAGGTGGTCTTATATTAAGATACGAAATGAGAACCACTGTTCTTCCTTCCCTCTTTCTCTGCTCCTAGCCCAAAAATCAATTGATCTCTTCCCCAAATTTGTTTTTCAGTGGCATAATTGGAACTGGTGCCTATTTTGGTATTTATACTTTTATCCTCATCTCTCTTTATAAACTGAATGAATCCCTGTTGAACTTGGATCCTACACATAATAATTATGCTTGCTTGAATACATTGCTTGGGATTAAAGACATATTATTTCTAGGCTGTTATTTTAATTTCCCTAATTAAATAGTAAACTTCTTGAGGAAAAGAACCTTGCTTCATATTTCTCTTGGATTCCTGGCCCTAAAGCACTGTAGCAAAATGGTGGTCACATAGCTCGTCCTAATTCACCAAATAGTCAGAGCTAAATTCAAAGGAATGTCATATGTAATATGGTAGATACCATAACCTAGAAGCAGGCATAGTCACTAATATTTATCTATAGGTTTCTGAAAGAAAAAGCCCAGATTTGTGTTGCCTTCCTTGGTATAAATATTGAGGAGTAAAGGATAGTGCATTGTTTGACTGCAGGCTTGATCATATTCTGGAAATATTTTTCTGATTACATCTGTTTTGGACATCCTGAATTTAACAAGCTTTTCATGAATGTTTCAATAACCTTTTTCTAAAAGTTCTATATAGTTTTGTATCATGGGGCACCTATCAGAAAAGTGATATAAAAAGTATACATCTACTTGAAACACAGTGATTCTGGAAATATTTGTAGTTTTTTTTTTAAATAGGCTTAAGGATTTTACTATATTCTGTTCAGACATTGTGGAAAAGATACCAACACATTCAGTTATAGATAGTGTCTGTAGCAATTTTGAAATTTAAATTTATATGGCAGCCATTCAGATTCCTGTTTTTTTTAATCATGTTTTTTAGAACTGACAGTTTACTGAATACAGGGTCCAGCCTTTCAGAACAATCATATAAAATGTTAAAAAGAAAAAGTCAGATGTGGTTGAGAATGATTGCAAAGCAGCCTTGACACATTCTTGGGCCTGTAAGCAGGATTCTACAGGCCAATGCCGGCAGGGTTTTGCCTGTGGGAAGCAAGAAAAAGTCAATGCAAATCAGGGCAATTTCTCAGAAGAATAACCTGTGTGGACAAGTATTTGTTTAGGGCCATAAAAATGTCTTTTCTTTCCTTCTTTCTGAAACTTGAACTTCATAGTAAGTTATTTAAAGGCAGGGCACCTTGAATAAGTGCTGATGAAATCATAAAAGGGTATGTGTTAAAAACACTGTTTTGGTCCACGTCTTTGCAGCCAGTGTACTTTGGGGAGAACCTGGATTGCATGAGGAAGAGTGGGGGGTGGGGGTGGGAAGTTGCTCTCCCCATCTCTCTTCTTTTGAAGATGATTGAAAAAATACTGAGCCTGCCTAACAGGCCAGAGAGACACAGCTGCTTCTGTTGCTGGTCCATCTGCTTGAAGCAGTTTAGGGGAAAGACCATGGACTCTGTTTGTTTTGAATACTACACAGTGCACTTTGGGGCTCAGAGCTCTGGTTTCAGTGGCTGAAATTCGGGCTTCCTTCAGACTTCACTGATCTTTCAAATTCCTTCCAGCTCTAGCATTCTGGGTTCTAAGACACCAGAGGTAGAAACTGCTCTGTGAAACACATAAAAAATATATCCAGGATTGTCAAGTTGCTCCTGGCTTCTAAAAATTTGCTCAACACTGTGACAGACCATGTGAGAGATGGAGAAATATGTTACACATTGTCGTTTCTGACCCAGGGAGACAAGATAGAATTAATCATACATGTTAAGCAAAAGACAACAGTAGTTCCTTTATCTTTGGGACTGCTTTCTGCAGTTCCAATTACCCACAGTCAACCACAGTCCAGAAGCAGATGATCCTCCTTCTGACGTATTGTCAGAAGGACAGTGGTAACCTAATGCTGGATCTCAGTGCGTATGTCGTTCACCTCACTTCACCTTATCACATAGATCTTTTATCATCTCATCACAAGAAGGTGAGTGCAGTATAGTAAGATATTTTGACAGAGACAGGGACCATATACACATGACTTTTATTACAGTATATTGTTATAATCGCTCTATTTTATGATTAGTAACTGCTGATAATCTCTTACTGTCCCTACTTTATAAATTAAGTTTTATCATAGGTATATCTGTATAGGAAACAATATATATATCTAGGTACTATCCATGGTTTAGGCATCTTAGATCATATCCCCTATGGATAAGTAGGGACTACTATAATTATATTTCTTTTAAAAATTTTCTGTGGTTTTTTTCCTTAGTCCCAAATCCAAGATTTTGATTCAAGTCCACCTTTGTATCTTGGTAAAGTTTTTTTTTTTTTTAGTTTTTCTCACATTTCTTAAGGCACTGTTTTGGTAGTTTATAATTTTTTGTTGCTTTTGTGATTTTGTTCCTTTTCTCATTTTTATTTTTTTAAAGTAGGCTCCATGCCCAATGTGGGACTTAACTCACAACCCTAAGATTAAGAGTCACATGCTCTACTGACTCAGCCAGCCAGGCACCTCCCGCTGCCTTTCTCAATTCCTAAATTTGTTTTTTTGTAGTGGATTTACTGCTAAATAACATTATTTCTAATACTTTTGCAACAGATTCTTTTGGGGCTAAAGTAACAGTCAAGACTTGAATCCAAGCAATTGGACTATAGAGCATGTGTGCTCAACCACCTTATCATGCTGCCTTCCGTGTGATTTTTCACTGGAGACTACCATGGATATGATTATATGTTTCTCTTTTTTTGACTTATAAATTGATAAATTTCCTATGTTTAACTGAAGCAACTCTTTTACTATATATTTTTTTTATTTGGCTTATGAAATCATGTATTTCCTAAAGTTAAATGAAGCATTTTTTTTTTATTCTTACCTGTTACCTCCACATCCATTTATTACATTTATAAGGAAAGTGGCCTATTGTTTTCTTTTCTTGCAGTGTCTTTATCTGGCTTTGATATTAGAATTATGCTGGCTTTGTAGAATTACTTAGGAAGTGTTCCCTCCTCTTTCATATTTTGTATAAGTTTAAGAAGGATTGTTGTTAAATGTTTGGTAGAATTCACCAGGGAAGCCTTCCAGTCCTGGGCTTTTCTTTGTAAGGAGGTTTTTGATTATTGATTCAATCTCTCTACTTGTTACAGGTCTGATCAAATGTTTTACTTTTTCATGGATCAGGTTTAATAGTTTACTTGTCTTTTTAAACAGAATTCCTGACATTCATACTCGATTTTGTGAGTCATTTTAAAATTATTTAGATTATTACTTATTTTTAAACAGTGGCATTGCATATCACCTCTACTTATTTATTTTTTATATTTTAACTTTCCACTTTGGAGCTGTTAATTGCATTGTCAAATAATTTTTCCAGAACATAAATATATGTGTGGTATGTTTTCTGAGTGGGGTATGTATGTGATTCCCACTGCAAAGGAGATATACAGAGTTCTTTGGGAAGTTTTCTGCCATTATTCCTACTGGCATCCTTTCTGTACTTCCCTCTTCCTCTGAGACTGCCATTTTGTTTGATGATGTCCTACAGGTCTCTAAGGCTCTGTTGAAGTTTCTTCTTTCTTCTTTTTGTTCTTCAATTTAGATAACACAGTTGATCTGTTTCCAAGCTCACTATTTTTTTCTTCTATATCTGTTCACTTTTACCACTGAGCACCTCTATGGAATTTTTCATTTCAGTTAATGAACTTTTCAATTCTAGAATTTTTATTTGGTTCATTTCATAACTTCTAGTTCTTTATTGATATTATATATTTGATGAGAAATTACTATCATACTTTCCCTTCATTTGTTTTGACATGATTTCTTTTAGCTCTTTTAACATATTTTAAAAAGTGACTTAAAGTGTTTGTGTAATAGGGCCAATCTCTGGGCTTTCTAAAAGATGGTTTCTTTTCTTTTTTTTTTTTAAATAATTTTTTAAATTTTTTTTTATAAACATTTAATGTATTTTTAGCCCCAGGGGTAGAGGTCTGTGAATCGCCAGGTTTACACACTTCACAGCACTCACCATAGCACATACCCTCTCCAATGTCCATAACCCCACCACCCTTTCCCGACACCCCCTCCCCCCAGCAACCCTCAGTTTGTTTTGTGAGATTAAGAGTCTCTTACGGTTTGTCTCCCTCCTGATCCCATCTTGTTTCATTTATTCTTTTCCTGCCCCCCAAACCCCCCACATTGCATCTCTACTTCCTCATATCAGGGAGATCATATGATAGTTGTAAAAGACAGTTTCTATTGATTGTCTTGTTTCCTATGTTGAGCTATATGCTTTTTTATTTTTTTGCATGTGTCATATTTTCTTGGTTGTTGTTATAAACTGAACATTTATTTATTTATTAAAAGATTTTATTGGGGGGCACCTGGGTGGCTCTGTTGTTATGTGTCTGCCTTCAGCTCAGGTCATGATCCCAGGGTCCTGGGATCGAGGCCCGCATTGGGCTTCCTCTCAGTGGGAAGCCGGCTTCTCCCTCTCATTTTCCCTGCTTGTGTTCCCTCTCTTGGTGTCTCTCTGTCAAATAAATAAAATCTTTAAAAAACTTTTTTTTATTTGGGGTGCCTGGGTGGCTCAATCATTTAAGTGGCTGCCTTCAGCTCAGGTCATAATCCCAGGGTCCTGGGATCAAGCCTCGCATCAGGCTCCCTGCTCAGCAGAGAGCCTGCTTCTCCCTCTCCCTCTGCCTACTGCTCTGCCTACTTGTGCTCTCTCTCTCTCTCTCAAATAAATAAATAAAATCTTTTTCTTTAAAGATTTTATTTATTTATTTGAGAGAGAGCATGAGCCTGGGGGGATGGGGCAGAAGGAGAGGGAGAGGCAGACTCCTTGCTGATCAGGGAGGCCAATGTGGGGCTCAATCCCAGGACCGTGGGATCATGACCTGAGCCAAAGGCAGAGACTTAACTGACTGAGCCTCCCAGGTACCCCTAAACTGGACATTTAAAATTATGTAATGTGATAATTGTGAAAATAAGATCCTTCTTTTCCCCCAGGGTTTGTTATTATTGCTGTTTTCTGTTGGTCTTATTTTTATTGTTGTCATTTAAAGAATTAATGACTTTCTTGAACTAATTTTGTAAAGTCTCTTCTTTATTGCATGTGGCTGCTGAAGTCTCTGGTTGGTTAGCTTAATGGTCAGGTAATAATTGAATATAGATTTTCTTAAATGCCTGGAATGAGTGTCTCTCAGATTTTGCTGAGGGATTCTTTTGTGTGTTGGGACATACCCTAGTACTCAGGCAATTTACAATACTGCATTAGTTCTAACTTCCAGCTTGCCTGGAACCGCAGTGTTGTCAGAGGTGAGACTTAAGGCTTCTAGTCTCTTCTAGTCTCTTCTGAGCATGTGTACAGCCCGTGGTGTGCATATCAATGTAGAATAGGCACCTGACAATTGGCTTTTTTTGATTATAATGTAAGTACCTGATGTTAAGTTTTTGATTGCTGAGGAATCTATTTCAAAGACATCAATCTTGAATAAACACATTGCCAACCACACAACTAGATAAAGAAGGATACCCTTCTCATGAAGTTCCTTTATTTTTTGAAAGTTCTGGTTGCCTAGATAATCATTCGACTGATTGCTGCTTGCATTTTCCTTCCTGTGCTTTAATTGCCACACTTATATTTTAAATTCACTGATAAGGTGTGAACCTGCTAAACCCTGGGCATCCCACCCTCAATTCCAATGAAGTCAGAACCAGGTCCATGCACTTGCTCTCTCTCCCTCGCTCTATCCTCACAAACTCACTGTGTGGTCATGGGCATGCCATGTACCCTTTAGAACTCAGGAGTAGTGAACCTTATTGTTTCAAAGTTCCCTGATAGTTGTTGCTGAGGTACATTTTATATTCATAATAAGAACTATAGGACTGGTCCAGCCGTAACATTTGCTGTGGCTTGGGAAATTCTGTGGGGACCTACCACAAATAGTGTGGGCCCAGGTGGTTCCCCACAGGCGTTTCCAGTTGATAACATCACTAGTGATAGGTTGAGACTGACCCTAAATAACCAATACACATTCACGTAGCTGAAAGTTACTAAAATATTTATTTTATTGTTATCTTTATTTTTCAAGGTTACTGGTTAGCTGGATAGCAGATTATGGGAAGAGGGCAAGTTAAAACACTAAAAATACTCACTGTTCTTATTGACATCCATTAGTAATCTTTGAATAAGTGTTCCCTGGGTTGCTATAAGCCTTTCAACAATCAATTCTGAGGCATACAAATAAAGGAAGGAAGTATGACCCATAGAAAAGAAAAAAAATTTTCTTGGAAAAGCCTAGGCATTGGACTTTAACTAGACAAATACTTTAAGTTTTCATCTATTTTTATCTTTATATTTACTTTATTGGGTGGTTTGGAGATGCTATTTTTGGCTATTCTGATGCCATTTTAACCTGGCTTTTCCTGCTTAGCATAATGTTTCTGAGATTTGCATTTTGTATATTAGTAGCTCATTTTTATTTTAAGAATGCAATCTTAACTGGTTATTGCCAGTATGAAATTTTATTTGTTGAATTGTTAGATATGCTTTGGCCTGCTAGTTTTTTTTTCAGTTAACTTTCTTTTTTCCACCAATAATATGGTTACATAATCTATTAATAATAATATTTTGGTTTTCTCCCTTATGTTATTTATACATGTACTCTTTCTTTTCATGTTGCATTGGGTCTCATCTGTCTAATGTTTTATTATGAAATATATTTGGTGCAGGAATCTGCAAAAATCTCTTGTGGGGTTAAGTTTTTTTCTGTTTCTGTTTACTCTTTACTCAGATATGGGTGTTGAATTTTGTTGAAGGTTATCCTCAGCAGTTACTGAGTTAATTACATGAATTTCTGTGGTAATCTGTTAATCTTATAAACTAGTAATGAATCATCCATGAAGTTATAGGAAAAATTTCCTTGGTCAAGTTTTATTGTTTCTAAATATGCTGATTAAGTTCATTTGCAAATATTTTAATTTGTATTTTTGTGTTTATGTTCACAAGTGAGATAAACTATAGGTTTATTAAGATGTTTTTAGCCTATCTTTGATATTGGTACATTACCTACATGAAATGTGTTGAGAAATTTCTTTATTATGAAATATTGTGTTCATTGCTCATATTTTTCAAAATTTAATATTTTTGTCATATTCACTTCAGGTTGGGTAGAGATACCCTTTGTATCTCTTTCCAATCAATCTCTCCCTCCTCAGTTGTGAACAATATCCTGAATTTCGTGTTCATTATTGTCAGGTTTTTATACTTGAATGGTATATTTATAAACCTAAAAGATTGTAAAGAATTTTTTTTTGCAGGATTTCACATTTGCTATTTAGTTAGCGTATTTATTTTATTTATTTATTTTTTAAAGAATTATTTATTTATTTGAGTGGGGGCCAGGGAGAGCACAAGTAGAAGGGGCAGAGGGAGAGGAAGAGAGAATCCCAGACAGACTCCATGCGGAGTGTGTAGCTCAGGACCCTGAGATCCCAGGACCCTGAGATCATGACCTGAGCCAAAACCAAGAGTCAGACACTTAACTGACTGCACTGCGCAGGCACCCTTAGTTAGTATATTTATGAAGAGCTGAGTTTCAGGAGCCAGTTAGTCTTGGTTTGAAATTCCTAACAATAATAATGAAATTTTCTATTTCTCTTTTCAGTTTTGTTAGTTTTTAAAAAAATGTCCTTTGAAGCATTGACATTAGTGCCTATTTCTATGTCTTCTGACAGACTTGACTCTTGTATTATTATTAAATGATCTTTTATTAAATCATTATATTATTTATTTATTTATTATTTATTATTATTTATTATATTATTTATTATTATTTATTTATTATATTATTAAATGATCTTTTGCTAATATTTCTTGTTTGAAGTGAAGTCTGCCTTTTCTGATATTAATATAGCCAATCCAGTTTTCCTATGATTAATGTTTGTATAACTCCTTTCATCCTTTTACTTTTAACCTATTTGTGTCTTTATACTTTAAGTAGGTTTCTTTCCTATAGCAATCATATTGCAGAATCTTGTCTTTTTCTGCAGTGACAGTCTTTGTCTTTTAACTGGAGTGCCATTTACGTGTAATTATCGATAAGGTTGGGTTTATATTTACTATCTTGGTATTTGGTTTCTATTTGTCACATTTGTTTATGTTTTTTTCCCCTTCTTTACCTGCCTTCTTTTAATTATATTTTCTAGCATTTTATTCTGTTTTGTACTAATAGCTTATTTATCTCTTTATTGTTTTAGTAGGAGTTATGAAGTTTACATTGTGCATATTTAACTTATATCCCTATAAATAATATGCCATTTCACATATGATATAAGAACTTTAACAGGAGTATATTTCCTTTCCTTTCTACCATCATTGTGTTATTATTAATGCATACTTCATATCTATGTATAAAACAAAACATTATTAATTTTATTTAAACCATCCATTATATTTTTAAAAATCTTTATTTTTTTATTTTTTTAAAGATCTTATTTATTTATTTGACAGAGAGAGAGATCACAAGTAGGCAGAGAGGCAGGCAGAGACAGAGAGGGAAGCAGTCTCCCTGCTGAGCAGAGAGCCCGATACGGGGCTTGATCCCAGGACCCTGAGATCATGACCTGAGCTGAAGGTAGAGGCTTAACCCCCTGAGCCACCCAGGTGCCCCTAAAAAAATCTTTAAAAAGAGAAAATGTCTTTTTTATTTACACACATTTAAATCATTCTATTACTTATTTCCATTGTGTGCATTCAAGTTTTGATCTGATACCATTTTGCTTTTGCTCAAAGAATTTCCTTTAACATTTCTTGTAGGTTTGATGACAATGCATTTTTACACATTTTGTTTGCTGAAAAAGTGATTCACCTTCAGTTTTGAAATATATTTTTGCTGGATATAGAATTTTATGTGGACGGTATTTTTTTTTCATTATGGGTACTCTAAATACATTTCTTCATTGTCTTCTGGCCTACATAATTATGATAGGAAGCCTGCAATGTTAGTTTATGGTAATTAGCTGTCGGTAATTATTAGTTTCTTTGTACTTAGTGTTTCTCTGGATGCTAATAAGATTTTTGTTCTTTATTACTAGTTTTCTTAATTTTGATTATAATGTGGTTGGCATCATGTTCTTTATGTGTTTCTGCTTGGAATTCGTGGAAATTTTTGTGTCAAAGGGTTTATAGTTGTCGTCAAATTTGGAAAATTTTGGCCATTTTTGTATAGGTATTTTCTGCTCCCTTCATACTGCTCTTTCTGGGACTCTAATTAAATATTAGATTAGACTGAGTATTAATTTTTTTCAGTTTTTATTTCTCTCTGTGATTCATTTTATGTTGTTTCTCTTGCTGTGTCTTCAAGTTAACAAATATTTTCCTCTATAATTTTACTCTGTTATTAATGCCACTCAGTGAAATTTTTATTTCAGATAATGTTTTATCTAGATATTCCATTTGATTCTGTTTTTATATCTGATATTTGTTTCTTATTATATTTACATCTTTGAACATTTTAATATTTATATTAGAAATTTCAAGATCCTAGGGCACCTGGGTGGCTCAGTGGGTTAAAGCCTCCGCCTTTGGCTCAGGTCATGGTCCCAGGGTCCTGGGATCAAGCCCCGCATTGGGCTCTCTGCTCAGCAGGGAGCCTGCTCCCCCCCACCCCGCCCTTTGCCTGCATCTCTGCCTACTTGTGATCTCTCTCTCTCTATATATAAAATAAATAAATAAATAAATAAAGAAATCTCAAGATCCTTATCTGCTAATTCCAACATATCTATCATTTCTAGGTCTTTTTCTAGTGATTTTTCTCCTGGTTGTGTGCTACATAATTATGCTTCTCCATGTGACTAGTAAAATTTGATTGAGTGCTGAACATTGTGAATTTTACATTGTGGAATATAAGATTTTGTTGTCTTCCTCTAAAAGTGTTGGAGTTTGTTCAAATAGTCTGTTAAACTACCTGAAGATCAGCTTGATATTTTCAAGTATTATTTTAAAAATGTTGTTAAAGTCCTAAGAAGCCTTTGCTCTAGAGCTAATTTAGAACTACTACTAATGTCTGACCCTTCTGAGGTTTATAATGAATGTACCACGTATTCAGCATGTCTGGTGGGAGAACTGATGATTCCTAGTCTTGTGTGAGCTTTGGGAATTGTGGTTATAGCTCTTTGGTAATTGTTCTCCCCTGCCCCAGGGAGGGTTAGTTTATCTTTGTCTGCCCTCATGGGTTTCACTACTGTATGAACAGATTGGTATTCAGTCAATCACTTGAATACCTGATTCAGATTCCTGGAGCTATTTTTCTATGCTGTTCCTTCCTTTCCATACTATGCCTTACAAATTCTACCCTCTTTGTCTTCCCCTTACTCTAATTTCTATTTCTTCAACTTAGTGAGATACCTGGATTCTGTGTTGTTTTCCTCTTTTTTGTGTTGTGGTCTGGAAATTGTAAAAGGCAGAAATATGGGTTGATTTGCCTCTTAACCTTTTTTGGTTTCTGTTATCTTAGTCAGTACAGTTGTACACTGCTTATTGCCCAGTCCTAAAAGAGTTGCTCTTATATTTTGTCCAATTTTATAGTTATTTGTGATAGAAAGGCTGAAGTAGAAGCCAATGGCCTAAGTTGGATCTTTTTGATGAAGCAAAGAAAAGATAATGTTTTAAAGCACAGTGAATGTTTACATCTTGCTATTGATGTCATTAAAGTCTAGAGGAGAAATGGGCTGTCAAAAATCATGTAATTGAATTGAATCCCCATTTTAAAGATGATAGAACTGAGGTAAAGAGGAACACAGTAACTTGCCTGTTGATACCTGGTCTGTGACTTTGCAGTTTGGGCAGGAGCTGGGTTTCTTTATTTCTCTTTATTGTTAGATGTTGTGGTGTGCTATCTTCTTACCACTTCAGCTGAATGAGACTTTATCATAGCAATTAGCATTAGTAATGATAAAAACGATATTAACAGTTATACTCAAAATTTAAAGTATACTCATATTCCTTCTTGCTTTGAGTTAGATTCAATTTTAGTTTTTAATATATCTTCCTTGTACAGCTGTTTAATAACAGTGCTTTAAAAAATCTGTACCTATACCTAATTGTCTGATTAAATCTGATGTTATATCTGTTGATATCAATAACTTAAAAAGCCATGAAATTGGAATAATAGATAAAATATTTTCATTGTAGCTTTTGTTTTATGTTTCCTATTTACTGCATAATATTACCTAGCTTAAATTTCTTTTATATATTGTTCACTGATTAAATGACTGGAATTTTACTGCATTGAATAATATATCTCTATGATGTTAAAAACTGGCATTATTTTAATTTTTTTTTTTCTATTTCAAGGATATATCTTTAATGGGGAAAGTGTACTGGCACAAGCCATCTCAAGTGCAAGCAGAGCAAGGATTACAGATAAATCTTGAGGAACCTCAAATGGTAAAGTTTTTAATAAAAATCCTCTTTGCCTATCTTGAAGTAGTGGTTTGTCTCTTGTTGCTTGAATGCTTACTTAGACAGTTAAAAAACCAAACAAACGACCTCCCTTCATTCATTTTAGAGGTGTGTTTAACCGTATGAACATCGAATCCAATATCACACTGGGAGTCTTGGCTATTTTGGCTCACCATTGCTGCCTATCATAGACTTTCTGAGCTAAGGCCCAAAACTCTTTCCAGAAGGGAAATATTTTGACAATTCCTCTGGCCTAGGCATTTATATTCAGAAAGTTGTTGCAGAATTAATTAAAGGTTGTTAGCTTCTAAGAAGCATCATCTTATATTTTATTTAGCTAGAAAAATTGTTTATAGCATTGATGAGGGAAAAATTTTGTAGAGAAATAATGGATTGTTGGTGATAGAAATTTGTTTCAGAAGTAAAGCTTCCTTTTCTTCTATCAGTGGCAAAGTATTTATAGGATTCAAAGCAATCTGGAGTATATTCCCTATGGATAGGACATGTCTCCGTGTGTATAGAAATCTACATTTACATAAAACAAACCATTGCACCATGATCATTTCCTTTATAAAGGATTTGTAAAATATTGTTACATAGCAAGCTCCTTTAGTTCCTGAAAATGAGTCCACATACATAAAAGATTCAGATTACATTTCATTTTTATCATAATATGTTATCATTAGAAAATATATGGAATCTTTCAACAAAAGCCATGGATCTTATAATGTTAGAGTTTCTACAACTGGTTGAACTACCAGAGTCTGAAATGCTTCTGGATTGAGACCATGCCTTTTTCTGCTTTGTATTCTTATCTCTTACCCCAGGACCCCACATGTGTAAGGCTAATATGTAGATATATCAATTTTGAAGCCTTCCCACATATGTTTTGGACTTAAAACTGACATCTAGGGTAGCTTTCTCTAGGGAACACCATTTATAGGTAGATATTGAAACCTCTGATGTATAAGCTTCCAATGGGTATAATAAGCTGAAAATATAAGATTAGTCAGGTGTGGAAAAATAGAAATTTTTCATTAATACCATTTGACTTAAAACCATTTACTGCATTCATGTAAAGTATAACAAAAGATACCATTTTTCAGGAAAATATGAAAAGGGCCCAATATCAGGTACTTGACTTAGACATCATTTTGACTATTTAAAATAAAGATTTAAACAAAAATATTGATTTCTTTATAATTCTGTGGGAATCATTCTTTCAGTTTCAACATTTACAAGCAATCACTGGACTTTTTCTGGCCACTGGCTTTTTTTTTCTCCTGAGATTTATTTATTTATTTTAGAGAGAGAAGGAGAAGGAGAGCGCATGTGTACGCGCATAGGGGGATGGACAAGGGGAGGGAGAGGGAGAGGGTGTCTTAAGCAGGATCCAAACAGAGCATGGAGCCTTATTTGGGACTTGATCTCATGACCCTGAAATCATGACCTGAGCCGAGACCGAGAATCAGATGCTTAACTGACTGAATCACCCTGGCACTCCTGGCCACTGGTTTTTTAAGATAGAAAATACCTTTTAACTTGATACCTGGTCATGGTAAAAAGGCTCCTCTGTGATGTCTTTCATTTCAGACACTCTGCCAGAGAGCAGAACTCTATCTGTCCATCCTCCCTGTCCCTTAGACTTCTAGAAGTTTCCTGGGCTGATATTTATCTGGGGAACATTGGCTAACAGGCTGTCATCTGGTTGTGCCTGCATCCTATCCTCAGAGCATGGCAGCCTCACTTGTGAACATCTCAGTGCCACAGGTCAGAGATCTCTTAGTTCTTTGATGCAACTTATTTTCTTTAAGTACCCACCATTTCAAATACAATAGTTCTTGAATCATCATGGAGAATAATTTCCTCACATACTTATTAAAAAAAATCAAAGAGTTTATTCATTCATTCCTTTTCTTACAACATGGTAGGCTTTGTTTTAGATAGGGTTAATGTAAAGATAGAAAAGACAGTTCTTGACCTTGAGGAACTCATTGTATGGAGTAGACCAATGTATCAAGAGACAAAGTACAATACTGCTTAATGAATATTCTAAATAAAGACTACATAGCAGAGGAAAAAAATTGATATAATTTTCTTTCATTTATTCATTTACTTGTTCACAAATAATTGGAGATGGTATAAATGCACTAAGTACTTGAGATATAGAGATAGGTAAGATACAATTTTTTTTTCTTAAATTTTAAGTTTTAAAGTACTTAAACTTTCTGGTCTCAGGATGACTTTAAACTCTTTTTTTTTTTTACAATTTAAATATTCTTTTTAAAAAATTTTAAATTCAATTAATTAACATATAATGAATTATTTGTTTCATAGGTACAGCTCTGATACATCAGTCTTGTGTAATATCCGGTGCTTATTACATCACATGCTCTCCTTAATGTCCATCACCCAGTTGCTGGAGGATGCCTTTAAACTCTTGAAAAATATTTTAAGGATCCAAAGGAGTTTTTTTTTTTATATGGATTGTATCAATCAATGTTTACCATAATAGAAATTAAAACTGAGAAAAATATAAAATACTTATCCATTCATTTAAAATAATAAACCAATTACATATGAACATGGAACATATTGTTTTAGAAAAAAAATCTAAAAAAATTTTAGCAAGAGCATTTTTTTGCATATCTGTATAATACCTAATTTAATAGAGAACTAGAGTCTCATATCTGTTTCTGCATTCAATCTGTTGTGTATGTTTTTTTGGTTGAAATATATTAGGTAAGCCTGGTCTCATACAGATTAAAAAAGGAATAATATTTTAACAACTTCTTAACAAAATTATGGCCACTATTCTTTATTAATATACCAAAACTCTACAAGTGGTAGTGTCTTAAAGATGAGTTGCAATGAGGAATCTGAAACAAGATAAAGTAACTTATTGTATATCCTTACATTAACATCCATTGGTCTACCTTGTTCTTTGAATGGCTCTTCAACCCCTGCATGCTTTTGTAAGCTCACATGTTAAGCATATGAAAAGTATTGGTTCACTGTTTTACCCACTACTGCTTTTTCATCATGAGTGCAAGCATCGACACAGTGAAAAAGGCAAATAAGACTTAGTATTATTACGAAAATAGCTTTGAAATTGCAGATCCCCTGAAAGGGTCTCAAAGATTGTCAGGAGTCTGTGGACCACACTTTGAGAAGTGCTAGTCCATTGGGAGTAGGAGAAAGAGGGTAAGAGAGTGAAGTTTGGATTCAGGTTGTCTAGGTTCAAACAGAGCACTGCTACTTCCTCTCACTGTGACCTTGGGTAGGTTTCTTAACTTTTGAAAGCCTCAGTTTCTTCATCCACAAAATGGGGTTACAAACAGTTCTTGCTTCATGGAATCATGGTGAAGATTAAGCTTAAATGAGATAATGCTCATGTATGTTGATGATTATGATTATGATAATAATTACTTAGACAACTACAATACAGTGTGATGCAGACTGAAACAGAAGGAGGGCACAGGGTACAGACATGATCTGTAAAGGTTTGGTGGCAAAAGGAAGGCTCGGCAGAGTCCTGAAGAGGGTCAGTTGCAGCTACAGGATTGTCATTGCCCTCTCCTCAAGCTTCTCTTCCTCCATTTTCTGTTTTGACGGGTGGTACCTTCATCTGTTCAGTCTCCCAAACCAGAACCTGGGAGTATGTGTTGAAGCCAGGAGAAGAGAAATTGAAAAGAAAGGGAGTGATTAACAGTGCCAAATCTATGGAGGATGGAACGAATGAGCTTGCCATAGAAAGCACAGGGCCCATAACACATATCGCCTGAGTGTATCTGTTCTGCCATTTTATGAAAAGATTTTATTAACCCCCCTTTTTACAATGAGGAGAATGAGGCTAAAAAGAATTAAGTAACTTGACCAAAATCACCCATCTATTAATTGACAGATCCAGGATTTGAATAATGTCCCATCTAGTTATAAAACTTTTACTTTTTTCATTGCACTGTCCAATAAATAGTTTTACAGAAATATGAACTCCAGATTAAAGTTTAATTTTACAAATGGAAATTTCTTGGTTTAGCCATCCTTTTTGTATAATAAAGATATAGTATTTGATGCTGTATGACATCTTTATCCTTTATTTTACTTATTAGCAAATGAAAATGTATTGAAGAACAAAGTGATGCAATTGCATTTTCAAGTCATTCTCTAGAATTCAGACTTTTGTATAAGTCAGACTGGTTTTATCCATCTGTTAATTTGAGGCAATGAAGCTTTAATTGCCAGTATTCCATAATCCCAAATAGTTTTGGTTTAAAAGTGGATAATATCAAAATATGGTTGTAAAGATACTTTACCTAAGACTTGGTGAAATACAGATGAATTCAATGAGGTATTTTTAAAGAACACAAAATAGTTCTAAGAGTGATATTTTGTGAGGGTTTTTCATTAGGGCTTGCAATGGAGTGGGGATGTCTGGGTAGTCTTCTCGAGGCCTCTGGGCCTCTGGGTCAGCTCTTCTTTGAGTACTTGAAGTCAGGCTTCTGGAAGAGCATCTAGTTAGCAGAAATCCCATTTCTCAGGACTGAAGAACCTCAGAGGTCAGATGTTTCAGTGGGCCTTGATTCTGTATGAGTATGGGGTGAAGTCAGGGTCAGATTGGTGTCTCATGGTTTCCTTAGAGTTGGTGCATAGTTACTTTGGGGTAGCTATATTTTCTGAGACAAGCACCAGAGAAAATAATTTGCTAGGCTTTACATTGTTCTTAAGTCAATTTGAATTTCTCTTTTTAAATCTTCAGAAGAGATTTACTACCTTCGGTTAATTTCAATCATGTGTTTTTATTAACATTTTGTGGTTAGAAAGAAGCACTATTTGACTTAAAACCTTGGGAGGACCAATAAGAAGAGCATTTTTGTACATTTATGTTTTCCCACAGAATATGCTTGAGGAACTTCCTAAAGCTATCTCAAGTATTTTCCAGCTTGAACAAGAAGATGTGTTAGAGTGGGGAGTCTCAGAAGCAGGAAGCACAGTATGTAAATCTCAGGAAACTCTGGAAGTTCGGCCAGCAGATGAATCAAGTAAACCTTTGAAAGACGAACAGCCCACAGGTGATTCCAAAGCAGCCAAACAGGCACCTTTAAAGGTAAAACACTATTTGTGTTGGAAACAGTTATGCTTTGTGTGGATGTGCAAGTGTGAAGAAATGGATCAGGCAAGGGCCATGGCGTGGAGGTGGATTCGCCCTGAAAAAGGGCCTTCTATTTGTAAATTGCTCATTTGGGAAAAGGGGATATCTGTGTATTGAGAGCTTTTTGTCTCAACCCTAATCATAATTCTGGGGAGAGAAGACATATTTTTTTTTAAAGATTTTTAAATTATTTATGACAGAGAGAGATAGCAAGAGATGGAACACAAGCATGGGGGAGCTGGGGAGGGAGAAGCAGGCTCCCCGCTGGGCAAGGAGCTCAATATGGGGCCTCGATTCCAGGACACCCAGGATGCTGGGATCATGACCTGAGTGGAAGGCACGCACTTAATAACTGAGCCACCCAGGGAGAAGACACATTTTTAAGGAGGGAAGGAAACTCAGGGCTTTCAGAAATTGACCGAGTCCTCCCATTACCATCTTGAGGGAGTCAGAAACTGTAACCCAGGGAACAGAACTGGGTGAATTTTGTATGTTTTATAACTTTGCCCTGTTTGGGTTTATCCTAACCCTAAGGCTTTTCCTGTTGTGAGAATGTTTCTCAGATTCATTTTATATATGTGTAATTGAAATAACTTTTTACCATATCTGTGTATTGCTTTACTACTATTCACTTGGTACTTTTCTTTAATTCGAGTTACTTTTTGACTTTAATGAGTTTATTTAAAATGGGTACATTTTATTGGGATTAAAAAAAAACCCACTTTTCCCTGAACCACAAAATATTATCTTATTATCACCATGGATCCTCTCTCTAGCTGATTCAAATGGATACCACTTCTTGGGTAAACAACCTTCCCTCTCCTTTTGGGTACCCTCTCCTATTGAAGACAATGTTTTTCACCCATGTCAACTGGCCATTCTTTAACTTGGACCCAAAATTCCCAACTCTGAAACCTTGGGTTTATCTGTGACCTCCGCTCCCCTTGCCTTTAACCAACAATGAGTCTCCAAGATCTAGATTCCTCCTAACATTATTGCTTGTAATTTTTTCCTTCTCTTTTCTAGTTGCGTTCATCCTAGTCTGGGTCCTAGTGACCTTGTGTTTGGATTAACACAGTGGCCTCCTGGTTTTTCTTCATTTCTCTAGTCCTACTTTCTTAAGTTCATCTTGCATGATGCTAGCATTTGATCTACTGGGAATAATGGGTAATAAGGAAGATGCACAAATAATAATTGACCAGAGAAAATCCACAACTGCTGTGAAGGAGAAGGGACTTGTGATGGGCTATGGACTCCATTAAAAGTCATGCTGCCTTTCTAAAGCATGGACTTGGGATATGAAGTGAATCCTGCCAAGGTTAAGTGAACACACTCATTGCTAACTACTTCAGGTGAATCCCGTCTTTCAGGCTGACACCTTCTAGGTGTGTAGCCCTTAGATAGCCCTTAGATAGCATCTTTTTCTTTCTTTCTTTCTTTTTTTTAACAGTATCTTTTTCTTTTTAAAAATTTTATTATTTATTTGAGAGAGAGAAGGAGAGACAGAGATAGCAAGAGAGAGCATAAGTGGAAGGAGAGGGAGAAGCAGGCCCCCAAAGAGAAGGTAGCCCAACTTGGGAATCAATTTCAGGAACCTGAGATCATGACCTGAACTGAAGGCAGATGTTTAACCGACTGAGCCACCCAGGCGCCCCTTAAACAGTATCTCTGAAGACTACGGAATCCTGATGAAAAAGTGTTAGGTAGGTGGGCATAGATAATGTTTTCATCCATACTTCTATTTGAACGTTGGGACTTTGGAAATAAAATGTGGGCATGAGAGGCAAATGGTTAGCTAGTAAATGTGTAAAACAATGACATGGATATCTGGACAGTGATTTAACCATTTAATTCCTGGCAGGAATTAAAGTCTCTCCTTAGAAAATTCCACGTTAATTCTTTTGGATTGTTGTGGCTGCTATTAAATATTATTAAGAAATTACATAAATTTTACTTATTTTTGGTAAAAAGAGGCAGCCCTTCCCTCAAGTAATTAGTATTTTTATTTATCACATCCCAACCACTTAGCTAAGTGTTTTGCATATATTATCCTACTTCTAAAAATAGATTTCTTAACAAGACTATATTTGAATAAACTGTCATAAAGAATATAAAGAACTTGTCCAAGTACAAATATCTAGTTAGGTTGTAAAAGCAAGACTTGAACTGAGATGATCTAATTCTGGAACCTTTACTCTTTACCTCTCTGCAACAGTGCTCCTTCATAACAACAATTAACAGATGTCTGGTTAAGTAAAAAGCAAACTCTCCATTACAAAAATGACTCAGGATAGAGTGGCCCTCACAAAACTAGAAGGAATGGTTGGACAAGAAAGACTTGGGAGAATGGATTAAGAGAGCTCTAAACTAGAACCAGAAGTGTTTCAAGAGGACGAGAAGAGAAAACCATTAAAGACTTGATGGTGTATTTTTTTGGCATCGTGTGGGACATGTTAGAAATGCCATAGAAAGGCAGTAGTCCTGTGACTTGTCCCACCAAGTATCTTGTATTTATTTGCGTTAACCTGTCAAGGTCAGTTATAATCCATGAACTTTACTTTGGATATCTCAGGGCATAAAATTAGTCTCTAGCATCTCTGGTACAAGAATGAGGAATAATATACTCCAGCAAGCCAACCAGACTGGGGGGACAAGAAGACCTCTTTTGACACAGCAAATGGAACTAGCACAGAGGTGTCTTAAAGGAGTAGTGCAGGACTTCCACTGCTCGGATATATGCCAGAGGTGTCATTCAGCAGAAAGGCAGTTAATTTGATTAGTCTTTATGGCCATTTCTATTCTAAGAAGCTCATTAGTATAATAAAAATTGTTAGGACTCTGTCCTTAGTCATGAGCAACATGACTTAGATAAATTAAATAAAAAAGAGAAATGAGGTAATGGTGTCCGTGAAGAAATGACTGGCACAAGGGCCTGCAAGAGGATTGTTGAACATTTTAAGAGGGAAAAGGGTCAAAGTCTGTAAAATATAGATACTACATGTCTTGGGATTCTAAATGGAAGAAGTTTAAGAGACGCAGGATGCCCTAAATTCCCTCAGATACTCACAAAAACAGGATGCCTGGGTGGCTCAGTTGGTTAAGCAACTGCCTTTGGTTCAGGTCATGATCTTGGAGTCCCAGGATCACTGGGCTCCCTACTCAGCGGGAAATCTGCTTCTCCTTCTCCTTCTCCCTCTGCTTGCCTCTCCTGTTCTCTCTCTGTCAAATAAATAAACAAAATCTTAAAAAAAATTCTCACAAAAACAGTTATAAATGATCTACTGCATTCAGAGTTTTAAAGATATATAAAGATGAAAGAAGAAATAGACATCCATAGATAAACATAAAAGTGACATGTGGCTATAATAATTATATCAAAATATCTAAGATCCAGAATGGGTTGAGACCTGTGAATCATGCTAAGAATAAAAAATTATTTTTTTTCAAATTAGTTTAAGAGCAAAGAGAGAAAAAAGGAAGGATAACCCCATCATTATGGATGAATGGTGTGATGACAACATATGACAAAGCTGCCTTAATTTAATTTTGAGAAAAGGTTGAGGTTTTAAGTAAACAGCAATATGACAAAGAGAAAAGGAAGCTGATAAACTTGTACTTTGCTTCTCTTAAATCTGACAAGGAGAATAATCTTTAGTTTAGAAAGAAGGGAAAAAGAAGTGATAAAAGAAACTTGAAGCCCAAGATTGGTAAAAGATTTTAAGAGTAACTTAGGTACCTGAGCCTGTCAGTTCAGACAGATAGGTTGAAGCCTGTTGTGCCCCTGTCCGCAGCAGCTTTGAGGACAGGCTGTAGTGGGAGGGGAGCTCAAAGCCTGGGGTCCGGCAACTGCAAATCTGAGACTGATCTTTTTAAGGATAAGGGTTATGGTTTCTGTAACGTATGCATTGATCAGATGACAGAACTCTGGAATGATAAAATGACTCATTAAAAGAACTGTGAGAACTTTAGAAGAACCCCTTATATACAGCTTATAAGAGGAAGCAGTCATCACTTGGAGCCAGCATGGATTTCTCAAGGACAAGCCACAGAAGACCAACCTTATTTCTTTTTTAGACTTACTGGACTGAGTGTCAGAAAAGTATCAGGCCTGGAGTTCAAAGAAAGGCTATCATGGTGAAGAGCTTGGCCTATAAGGAAGCTCATTAAACATTAGTTATTGTTATTAGCTTTTGGATTTCAGCAATCCATTTATGCAAGCCTCCCAATGATGGTTTCGTAGACTAGACTGCAATCAGGTGAACTGCTAGATGGATTTGTAATTAGTTATGCCAATGATGCACAGCTAGCCATGAAAGTCCCTGGTGGACTGTGAGAGGGCTGTGTCCATTGTAGCATATTTCCTAATAATTTGAATGAGAATATGGAAGATTACTGATTGTATTGGTAGATAACATCCAAATGCCAGAGAGATCACAAGTAGGCAGAGGCAGGGAGAGAGAGGAGGAAGCAAGCTTCCCGCTGAGCAGAGAACCCGATGCAGGGCTTGATCCCAGGACCCTGAGATCATGACCTGAGCTGAAGGCAGAGGCTTTACCCACTGAGCCACCCAGGCGCCCCGTAACCTCAGAGGAAATTTAATTGAAATAAATATGTCTATGGTTCTGCCCTTGGGTCCACAAGCTAAGTGCATAGATATGGGATGACATGACTCATAGCAAATGTGAAAGACTTCAGAGTTTTATTTAGGCCATGATTTTGTTTTGTGAGAGGAAGACAAGTGTAATCATCATAGTTTGTGCTGATTGATGAATACTATAAAATATGATCATCTTTCTCCTGGTTGATCAGATCCCATCACACCTCACATGTCATGTTCAGACCTGGGTTTCCAAACCCAGGAGTGACACTGACAAATTGGAGACCATTTGGAAGAGAGCATTCAAGATGACAAAGCACAGTATTTCAGAAACATGTCATATAGGGTAGAATTGAAGGGACTGGCATTGTTTATCTGGGGGAAAACCAGGCCCAGGAGAGTCAGCTGTATTCAAATATTTGATTGCCAGTCAGATGGAAGAAGCTAGACTGTACCTGTATGATCCTGAGGTTTGAATTGAGACTGGTGGATGAAAGTTGTTAGGCTCTATAACAAACAAACAACTGGGGGACTTTCAGAGAGAAAGTGGCTGCCTTTGGATATATCGAAGTCCTCCATTCCCCACCATGTTCAAGCCAGGATGGATGACTATTTGGTGGAGAAACTGTAAGGGAAATTCAAACGTTAATGGGATGGTGAGATAGAATGGTCTGTACTCTGAGCTTTCCTTATTCATCATCACTTCTTTACCTAAGAAATCACAATAGCTCTCTCCTTTCTACTGCTGGGAGCCTAAACCCTCTACCTAATTTATAAAAACCTCCCTTTATCTGGCCCTCTCCTATTTATTCAACCATATCTCTGCATTTCCCAAAGAAAGCCTCCCTGCTTTCTTCCTTAAATCTAGTCTCAAAAACAAACAAACAAACAAACAACACCAGAACATCCCACAGAGAAAATACCTTTTGATGACCTGGTACTATGAATTCTGCAAATTTTCTAGGAAATCTAGGGAAATGATACTCTTAATACCTGTAATGATTAAAAGGCAATTATTTAAGAGACAGAAATGCATTTGATTTTCCCCAAGCAGTAGAAATAGAAAACAGTACAACTGTAAGAAGTACAAATTGATAAACTTTGCTCAAAACAGTTATATAAAGCATTAAAGTTCATTTGGCTTCTGCTTGCAACCAGTCATGCCAAACTTTTAAGAGACTAAGGGAAAATTCTATTAAAAATACCAATGAAGGGGAGCCTGGCTGGCTCAGTTGGTGGAGCGTGTGACTCTTGATCTCAAGGTTTTAAGTTTGAGCCTCATGTTGGGTGTAGAGATTACTTAAAAAAATCTTAGGAAAAAAAAAGCAATCAAGAAGAGTAGGCCATGGAGGGGAAAATCTTATATTTCTTCTAATACTTTTAAGGCAATAAATAAAATATATTTTTTAAAGATTTTATTTATTTATTTGAGAGAGAGAGAGTGTTTGTGGTGGGGGGGGGGTGCAGAGAGGGCAGAGGGAGAGGGAGAAGCAGACGACCCACTGAGCAGGAAGCCAGACATGTGACTCGATCCTAGGATCCTGAGATCATGACCTGAGCCTAAGGCAGATGCTTAACTGAGCCACTCAGGTGCCCCAGGCAATAAATAAAATATTATAGATAAATATGGTACTAATATTTTTATTGCTATGAAGGTGTATATGTCAAAATCTAGAAAAGGATTTAGAGGAAAATATCAATTCACCTTTAGGATTTATATTGTTATAAAATATACATAGAAATTAGGAGTTTAAATATAAGATAGACCATTAAATATGAGAGAAAGATCTAATTCTCATGTTACAACTTTCCTTAATAGTCTCCTTTATATTTTCTTGAAGGTGAAATCATCAGAATTTTTGCAAATTAGAGGAAAAGAAGTTAAGCGAACACAAAAAAGTAAATTAGGAATTCCGCAACAGAGACAAGGAAGGTGTTCAAAACCCTCGTGGGATCAAAAACTACCGAAAAAAAAGTAACTTCCTTAAGTTTACAAATTTTACTGCCTGAAGAGAAGTTATTTAATAGCATTGATACCTGAAAATGCATTTTTAAAGGAAAATTTAATGTTTTAGAAATTCATATCTATGAGATCTAAGTTAAACTTTCCCACAGGAAGAGCTGGTGTCAGATATTATGGTTGGGATATATGTGCTCTACTTCACACTTCTTTCCATAACTGTTTTGGCCAATGTACTTAATTTAATGATTTAACAATGATATAATTGAATAAAAATAGCTCTTTGTGAGACTAAGGAAAATTAAATGTTAACATGTTAGATCTGATATTTTTGGTCACAATAATGACTAACTTGGATTAACTGCTAAGTATGTTGGTTTATTTTGTTATGATGAAATAAAATAAAATTCAGCCCAACACAAAATATTCATAGGCCAATCAATTTTTTCTCTACTGTCATATCATGTTTTATCCTCCCTCCCCCCAATTTTTAATGGAGGATCTTATTATGCAAAGGTACCACAATTTTGAGTAATATGTGTAAATGCAATTTAGATTTATGGGTTTATCTTTTGCCAATCACCTTGTTGAAACTGGTTTTCTCCTTATTTTACCACTAGGTTTTTATGGGTTGGTTTATTTTAGATTCTTCTTCATTTGACTCTTTATTGGGGCTTAAAGAAGCTTTAATTATTAGCTTTTGTTGTTGCTTAGGGCACTGAAAGGTGTGCTGGACATGGAAGACAACCTTTTTATGGCCAGCCTACACTTTGTAAATGGATATTACTCACAATTTAGTAGCTGAGAATAGAGTCATGGGAAAAGAATTCCAAAGTTTATGAAAGAGTCGAATTGGCATTTAAGTGACCCTGTACATGCCATTGCTTATCTGCATTGCTTTAAGCTCATTTAGTTAGCAAGATTATGTATTAAAACAAATAGTGACAGCAGACAACAAGTATTTTACCTTCAATAAATAGTTACTGTCAGATTATCAATGAAGCAGAAACTTCGTGATTTTTTTTCCCTAAAAAACCTTGCATTTAGTGCATTAAGCAAAGTAGTGTGGCCACACACAGAGTCAGAGTCTTTTCTTTTTTATGTCTTAGTGTTTCAAAGAATGACAAATAGTCCTGTTTAAGGAGAGTGTGCTATAAAAACATACAGCCTTTCTCGAGCATGCCAAAAATATTTGTAGATCTTTTTGATATATATAGTACTGTGTTAATTCATTAAAATTGAAATGAGAAGTTTCCATTAGAGAGAATTAAGAATAAGATGCTGAGGAATGAAAAGCTGATAGTTAAGAAATTTGCATAATGAAAGACAATTTTAGAAAAATGTTTCTGAAAATCTTTTATTCACTACTCTTTTTCTTTAAACACTTTTTTTTTTTTAACCTAACTTTTCTCACCAGTGACTAGCCCCCAAATTAAATCATTTTCTTGGAAATTCAGCCATTTCTTGGAAACATAATGTTAGTTAGCTCAATGACCTAGGGAGATTCACTTGCAAATCTGTTATTAGAGTATAATGGGAGCATAGGAATTCAGATTGGTTGTAGTGCTTTTTCAAGGAAAAAAAATTCGTAATGTAATCTCAAGTACATTCCACTAGCCAGGACCTGTTCTAGACAGAATGATGATGTAGATGAGCTTGACTTCAGAGCTCACCTTTTTTTCTCCTCTTTTTTTTTTTTTTTTCTTTTCCCCTGTCCCCAGCCCTCTCTTAGGATCCCTGGCTTCCTGGACATCCATTTTCCCTCCTCTAGTTAGGTTTCTTTGTCTCGGGCATTTCCAAATGCTTTGGGTTTACCTCCCCCAGCCCCTGCCCTACTCAAACGTGTATAGATTTTATGCCCTGTTCTTGTTGAGTCCTGTGCTGTTTTGGAAATGATATAAACTGCTCTCTATTAGTGATTCAGTAATGTCCATGTTGTGCCTAGTGATGGGTTAAGTGCTGTCCAATACAAATTAATAACAATAGCAATAAAAATAAAACAAGCATTTCTTGAAACTCCCACAGGCCAGGAACTGTTTATTATTACCAATTTTACAAATGTAGTAGTTAGGGATTTCTTTTAATAGTTAGGGATTTTATTTTCATCTTACAGAAGACCTTCAGAGAACCTAGTGACATAGCTTACAAGTGTTAAGCTAAGATTCTGATCTAGGCCCAGCCAACCCTAAAGTCTAAATTCTTTATAGTTTGCTCCTATCTAGACTACATGGAGCAGCAGGTAGACAGATCAGCATTAATCCGTTAGATAAAGGGTCAGAAGGGGTGGCACAAGAAGAAGGCAATGTATGAAAAGAGATATTTGTAAAAAAGAAAAAAGAACAGTAAATTTTGCAGAGAAGTTTGTCTTCAGGTATTGTTTGAAGGATATTTAAACATGGACAAAACGATAGGCAGCACTTGATCCATAACTGAAGGAACTGACCGGTATTGCTGTCCCCATGAATTGTCCTGGAGACAGATAATAATAGCTTATATCTGTGAGTGAAACTATTTTAAATGCATTCAATCCTTTCTTTTCTTTGTATTGCGGTAGAGTTGACATGCAATGTTACATTAGTTTCAGGTGTACAACCTCATGATTCAACAATTCGGTTATGCTAGGCTCACCGCCAGTATAGCTAACGCCTGGCACCATACAATGCTATCACAGTACTACTGACTATATCCCCTCTCCTGTGCCTTTCATTCCCATGACTTATTCCTTCCTTAATTGGAAACTTGTATCTACCACTCCCCTTCCCCACTTTACCCATTCCTCCACCGCCTCCCCTCTGGCAAACATCAGTTTGTTCTCATCTCCTTTCTTTCTTAAAGTAGCTTTATCCAGGATGTGTTAGTTGTTATTTCCAATTTGCCAGGGTATAAATAAATGAATTGACTTGCTTATGACCTAGTGATAATTTTAAACAGGATTTGAACAGAGTCAGTCTGACTCTGACCCCTGTGTTAGAAGTGCAGTCAGACTTTAAGAGTCTTGTAACTTAGAGAGAGGAAGGTAGATGAATGCAGCAAGAGACAGAGAACTGTTGTGCTGGGCAAAGGAGTGTTTACAGACAGTGTGATAGAATTTTGCAGGAGGAATAGAAAAGAGGAAGAGACAGAGGGTGTGGTGCTCAGTCCAACTCTCAGGCTGAAGTGATGAGGACCTATCCTGGAGTGTTTTGGAAGTGAGGCGGGAGAAGGAGCAGCCCCGAGCTGCAGGAAAGCCCCAATTTTTCATAGGATGTGCAAGTGAAGGGAAGAGGAGTCAAAGATGGCTCAGTGTTTCGTATCTTATAGGCCAGGAATCTAGGTGAGATAGTGATACTGGAGATGAAATTTGGGAGGTTTCAGCACAAGAGTAAGCAGAAACACTGAAGCTTACTTTTCCAACGTGCGAAGGTGAGTTCAACTTTGGAAGTCATCCTCCGTTTGGAAGATGGAGAAAGAAAACAGAGTGACTAAATCAAATCATGATGAATTTGAGAGGTAGATGGAGAGCTGGGACAGCACAGGTTTAAAAAAGCTCGCAGTTTCAGGAAGGGTCATCAGTATTGTCAGCTGTGTCTTAGAGGTCCTAGAGAACATGATCTAAAGTTCATTTGATTTGGTTTGGTGAAAAGGACATCATGTGGTTAATGTAAGAGTATAACTTTATTTATTTTTAAAAACGTTTTAAAAAAGATTTATCTATTTATTATGACAGAGAGATAGCAGCATACAAGCAGGGATGTTGGCGGTCAGAGGCAGAGGGAGAGGGAGAAGCAGGCTCCCCATTGAGCAGGGAACCCGATGTGGGGCTTGATCCCAGGACCCTGGGATCGTGACCTGAGCCGAAGGCAGACGCTTAACCTACTGGTGTAATTATAGTAGGGAGGTGGAGATGGAATCATACTGGATAGGGGCCACTTCCACCTCAGGGGTCATTAACAGGCATTACTAGGGAAAAAAATTAGCTTATAGTCAGCAGCATTGTATTTAGATCCTCGTAGTTACCAATTTTATGACCTCTCCAAAATAAACCTACTCTAAAATAAGGATAATAATATCTTCCATATAATAAGTTCATTGTGGGAGTTAGTGAGAATGTATATAAATAGCCTAGTACAGATTAGTAGTAGTAGTAGTACATGGTAGGTGCTCCTCACGTATTTGTTGATTGGATGGCGAGTGACAATGGGAATTAAGGAAGATTTTCATGTCTTCTTCTCTACTTTGGAAAGGCAGGAGAAAGGCAAGTTCTAGCAGAGTGGGAAGGAAGATGCTGCATAAACTTTAGAGACCTGGGTTCCATTGATGTTAGTTAATGGATAATATGCTACATTGTTCTATTTCTTCAGGGACATTAACATTTGAGAAGAGTAGCAAAGACACAATGCATGATGGTTGGATAAGGTATCACCAACTGAGTTACAGAAATCAGCAGAAGAGGTTTGGGGTGAGGTAACAATGAGTTTGCTTTTTGACCTGTTGTTTCTGAGGTATCTGTAGGTCACATAGACTGAGATCTTCAGCAGAAAGCTGAATATATAACTTTGAAGATCTGGTCAATGGTGGTATTAAATTTGTTATAAACCAGTATTATAGTTTTAAATCTTATACATTTAGACACCCTTTTTAGAGCCTAAATTGTTAACATCAAAGTATTTTATATTGAAAAGACCACAAATGATCAAAGAAGTCCACTTTCTTTTCTCCGTTGCAGAATTCTGCAAGACTACCGCTTTCCAACCCTTCATGATCTGTGCACCACTGTCCCAGCCCAGGAGCTGCCTGTTAACTTGCACTTGGCTTCTCGAGTGTACCATACAGCTGACAAGAAAGGTCACAATACTTTGCTTACAATATTGGGAACCTCTTTCTTAGATAATCACTTAACAGATGAAGAGCGAAGAGACAGGTAAGAGTTCCTCTGGTAATTTTCTTTTAAACCAGATTTAAACTATCAAAGAAATCCTGTCTTTGAGGTTGAGATTTTGAAGACTCAGTTCTGTTTTTAGACACTAGAGAGGAGCAGTTTTTGTCCTTTTGCATTCCTTCCCAGTACATATACAGTCTAGGACAACATCTTCATTTCCTGCTATTAACAACATGAACCATGGCTTATCAGAAGGTAACTTTAGTTTAGTGGTGTCTAGTTACCAAAGAGTGTCATATACATTAGCGTATTTGTTCTTTGTAATAATTCTGTGGAGTACAGATGTGAAAATTGAGGTTCATAAAAATCAAGCCACATTGTTAGGCTTGTACAATTAAGAAAATCACAGATATTGAGATTTCACACCTCTTTTGGGTATACTGAGTCCAGGCATCATGTATAAAAGTCATTGCCTCTGGAGTTTCTTCCATTTCTCTTCATGTCTCATTCCCCTTTGGCATCTGAGCATTCTTTACTGGAGAGTATGTAATTTATAGCTTCCTCAAAAGAGAGGAGAAAAGGGAATGGAGGTCACATTTATTTAGCAGAAACTATAATCCTAGCACTGTGTGGTGTGCTTTGCATCTTTTCTTTTTAAACCCTCAACTACAAGAAGTCATAATTTCCATTTTAGTCTTGAAGAAGCTTAGGCTCCATAATATTGGGTTGCTTGCCCAAGTTCTCATCTTTGGATAGTGATAAAAATTCAGATGTATCTGAAAAACTGTCTGACACAGTTTTTCCTCAAACTTCTTTTCACCATCACCCCTTTAAGGAAGGCTTTTAAAAGGCTTTTCCTCCTAATTGCCCTTCCCCATTAAATTTTAATATCCTGGATATACGTTGTATCTCTTTATGGTGCTGTATCTATCTATTTACACACACATATATACATATACATATGTGTACATATACATATACATATACATATACATATATGTGTGTGTGTGGATATATATGCCATATACATAAAGAGTAAGCTCTCATCACCCTCCTCCCCAGGCACCAACTTTCACCCCTTTGGGGGCGAAATCACCTGCTCATTGAGAATGTATATTCATAAAACTCTTGTCTCTCAGAAGAGCTGATAGAATCCTGAAACATTATCTATAACACATTTGAAAATATTGAGAATATTGAATATTTAGTTAGATTTAAATAGAAAAATTTAAGTATTATGTTTCAAGTATTTCATTAAAATATGAGAGTATTTTAAAAGACCACTTTTAATTACGTGAACTATCACAGAATTATAAGTAACTTACTCATTCTTTTCATGATATATGCTGAGCTCATTTTCTCAAACTTGACTTTTAGTAAAAACTGTAACACTTTACTGCATTCTTTCAGGATTTAAAATCATCCAATTTCCCTGCATTTAGTAACCACAATGAAATTCAATTTGAATTCCTAAAAGAGGGTCATTCTCATGTTTATTTTCCATTTAGGCAAAAATATTTTTCAAGGATTTATTTGCTATTCATAATCTTATACACCTAAGTCTCTTAGTTTTGATTTATAAGGTGAGTGTTCTGAAATTTTTGAAATAAATTGTATGTGAAGAATTTTGGAAATTTCAAAACTTCCTGCTTCTCTGGTAGAAAGTAACAGTTCTGTATGACATTTTTGGAATACCTTTTAAAAGCTAAAGCTGAGAGTGGAAAATAAAGACATAAACATAATGTAGTAGTCATGAAACTACCATTTTGAGTAATTTCCATTAGCACTGTAAGCTAAGCAACATTCTGAAGAGTTATAGCTTCTGTTAGTCATGCAAAGTGTTAAAGATACTGGTTTCTTTCCAATTCTAAAATTCTTTTTCTTCAAGTAGATCATTCTTTTTCCAAGAGAGTCAATAAATGTTCTATTTGATGATGATAATTCTTGGCAATTTGTTCCTAAGTACCAAATAAGAAGTTAATTTAAGTACTGAATATTTAATTCTCTGGCATCCATCTCTTGAGGATTACCTTGCTAAACATAGCTTAACCTTTTCAAAATATATCTGTCTGCTGAGCCTACAAGTTCGGAGAAATGTATGATTTTTTTCTGCACTAATAAGTGTTCTCAAGAAAGGTAATTGTAAACACAAAATGAATACCCTTTCATTTGGTGTTTTTTTTTTTTTCTGTGAGATGAACAGTTAACTACAAAGCATAACAATATTTGTGCTTGTATAGTTTTAATGCTCTCCTAATTCTGCATATAGTAATTGTTATTTGTAGCAAACACCAAGGATATTTTAATGGACTAGCATTGGTATATAAGTTTATTTAAAATAACAATGTATTGTTTAAACTTACATTTATCTTGCTAGATAGCAATTTTGATGAGAACTATAAAAATGTTTCATATTGATTATAATTTTGCTTTTAAATTTTCTGTATTCTAAAGAGAAGTTTATAGTTGTTTAGCATTAGCTTGGAATTTGAGATTTGGGGTTTTAAAATAAGATAAATCATTAAAAGTGTTTAAACACTTAGATTAAGTTCACATTTTGGTGAATATTCTTCTAACATCTCTTGGATGTGTAGGTGTTTAAACCATGTATGGCATTCTATAGACGGATTTTTCACCCAAGGTTATGTGTGAACATTTAAATATTTTCATATTATTCACTAATTTAACCAAGCTGCAATGTAAGAAGATCTCAAATGTGGAATAATTTATTAAACTTTTGCTCTGAAGTTTTTGATGCATATTACCAGACTTCTCTCCAGAAAAATTATATGGACTTACACTGCTTTCAATAATTTATGATGCTGTTCATTTCCTTTCACTCTTATCAGACAACAAATTGTCAATCTTCTTGATTTTTTCCTAATCTGATGAGGAAACATATCTCTTTATTATTATATTTTTATTGATTTCTACTGAGGGTGAGCACATTTTTAGATGTCTTTGGCTATTTTTCTCCTTTTGAGAATTATCAATTCATGTTCTCTTGAGTCATCATTCATTTCTTCCTGATTGATTTATAAATGATCTTGTTAAAAAAGATTTTATTTATTTGACAGAGATCACAAGTAGGCAGAGAAGCAGGCAGAAAGAGAAAGGGGGAAGCAGGCTCCCCACTGAGCAGAGAGCCCAATGTGGGGCTCGATCCCAGGACCCTGAAATCATGACCTGAGCCGAAGGCAGAGGCTTAACCCACTGAGCCATCCAGGCGCCCCTAAGTGATCTTTTATATTAAAGATTTTAACTATTTGTCTTAGATAGTAGACTTTTTCTTTTTTCTTTTTTTTTTAAGATTTTTATTTATTTATTTGACAGACAGAGATCACAAGTAGGCAGAGAGACAGGCAGAGAGAGGAGGAAGCAGGCTCCCTGCTGAGCAGAGAGCCCGATGCCGGGCTCGATCCCAGGACTCTGGGATCATGACCCGAGCGGAAGGCAGAGGCTTTAACCCACTGAGCCACCCAGGCGCCCCTAGACTTTTTCTTTTAATTTGTTCTTTGCTTTTTTCTAGTTTTGTTTATGGTGTTTTATGCTATCCAGAAGCCTTAATTTTTATGTAGTAAAAACTATAATAATCATTCTCCATGTGTCCTGGTCCTGGTATCATTCTTAGAAATGGCTTTTCTACACTTAAACTGAAATGTATTTTCTCATATTTTCTTCTAGTAATTTCATAGCTTTCCTTGATCCATCTGTAATTAATTTGATAGATAAGCATTATTTTTTTGCTCTCATTTCTTTTTTTATTTTAATTTCTTTTCAGTGTAACAGTATTCATTGTTTTTGCACCACACTGAGTGCTCCATGCAATACGTGCTCTCTTTGATAAGCATTATTTTTTCCCAAGTGACTAGTCAGTTGCTTATCATTTATTCAATAAATCCTCTTTCCTCACTAATTTGAAATGCCAACTTCTCATAACTTAAATTCCAATGTGTTACTGAATCTATTTATGGACTTATGTTCTATTTTACTGACTTCTCTATGTAAAATTGCTTGTGTATTTTTTTGATCCACCACCAATAGAGAGCTGGCAAAAAATGCTGTCTTACAAACATTGGCTGACCTTCTCAAGTCAGGTTCACCTTATAGCCAGCTTCCTCATGGTAAGCTGTGCTTAGGCTAGAGATCCCAGACCTAACACTCCACTTGGCTTCAAATTACAAGAGAAATTCTTAGTCACATTTTGAAAAAAATGTGGACAGACTGTTACTTCTATACATTAAAACAGTGGCAACTGCAGCAATTGGAAAACCAAAGGCTAACTGTCAGAATTTAATGTTTAATTTCATTTATTATTTTGTTACAAAGTAATAATAAAAACAACACTTTAGCAAATATGCAAGAAAATTCAAAACCCCTCAATTATTCATAATATTGCCATCAAGAAATAGTACTGTTTACATCCTTAAATATATGATTCCAGAATTTTCTGTATGCAAATAAATAGCATAGAACAAAACTGGGATAATGCTATGTACCTAATGTTTTGTAACCTGATTTCTTAAACTGTGTTGTAATTATCTTTTCATGTCAAGGAAAACAGATCTGAATAATCACTTAAATCAATCAGCAAATATTTTTTGTGTGCCTACTGTGTGGCAGGCGTAGAGTTAGGCACTAGGGAAACATCTGCTAACATAATCCCTGCCCTCAGAGAATGTGGAGATTAGCAGAAAGAAACAGTGGTAATTTACTTATCAGGAATGTAACCATTAATATGCAGATGTTCAGGGTGCTGTGGAAACTTGGAAGATTTCCTGATTATCTCCAGAGGTTTGAGGAAATGTTACTTATATTGCAACCTGAAGAGTGAATCAACATCACTTGGGAACTTGTTAGAAATGCAGATGATTTGAATGTATATTGAAGTTTTGTTTTGTTTTTTAGATTTTATTTATTTATTTGAGACAGAGCGAGAGCGAGAGCGAGATCACAAGTAGGCAGAGAGACAGGCAGAGAGAGAGGGGGAAGCTGGCTCCCTGCTGCGCAGAGAGCCTGATGTGGGGCTCCATCCCAGGACCCCGAGATCATGACCTGAGCTGAAGGCAGAGGCTTCACCCACTGAGCCACCCAGGCGTCCCAAATGCATATTGAAGTTTGAGAGGCCCTGCTGTGGACAGTTGGAGCTCATCTAAGAACTGGAAGGAAGTCTAGCGTTGGAGAACAGGAGGAGCAGTGGTGCAATGGAGGCTGAGGGGAGGCATGAATAAGATCATGTAAGATTTCACAGATGCCCTGTTTGTGTGTGTGAGGGCATGTATATGGAGCCTTGGGGGAGAAATTCTTATTCACAATATATGGGAAGGCATTGATAGAGTTTTTTTTTGAGGAAGAATGACATCATCAGATTTGCTGTAAGATACACAGTCCTCAACTTGACTTTTTAGTAGCATTTTGCACAGTTGCATTAACTCTTCCTTAAAACATTTTAATCTCTTGACTGTTGGAACTATACTCTTTTATGGTTCTCTTTCTGTCTTCCTGACTATGTCTTCTCAAGTCTCCCTTGCTCCTCATGAGCATGTCATGAGGTGTCTCCTCATCTCTTGACTTCGAAACATTGGAATACTCAAATATACTGGGATCTCTTTTCTCCCCTACTTCCAAGGTGTGATCATGGCTGTAAATACCATCTATATGCTGATGCTGTCATTTACTAAGATACATGCAAAAGGATGTTCATTTTTGTTACAATAATTAAGAACTGGAAACTACTTGGGTGTTTTATCAATGGAAGATTTTTTTATGACACATCCAATGATGGGATGCATTGCAACCTTGATTAAGAATAAGATAGTGCTCTGTGTTCTGAAAGGAGGTAGAACTAAATATATAAACAGATATATGATTGTATACAAATTTTTGTGTGTGTGGAAGGAAGAAACTGTTAACTGTGGTCCTTTTGTTTTCATTATAGATTGTACACTAATTCCATAAAAAATAATACATTTGTATTTTTTGTGTGCTTTATATGCTATATGTTTGCCCTTTGATTTTTAACCTTTGTTTAGTTGTGTCCCTTGTAGATTGCATAGACTAGAATATTTTTTAAGCCAATCAAAATTTTTCTTATAATGGGTCGAATCACCCCCTATTCATTTAATAATTGTTATATTAGATATATTTGATATTATTCTTGTCATCTTACTTTATATTCTCTTTTCTTGCTCTTTCTTATAATCTATCATATTAGCCAATATTCGTACATGTGTTTTTTTTTGTTTGTGTCATTGTCTGATATCTAACATTATGAGATAGAAATCTGAAGCCAGCCTGTTTTTATTTTATTTGCAAGTAATCTATTTCCTCACCACTCCTCCTAGATGCTTCTAGGACTTTAAATTTTGCCTTAAATAATGTCACTAGCACATGTTTGGGAGTGGATTGTTTTTTAATTAATTTTTCCTGATACACAAAAAACGCTTTAATTTACTACCATCCAGAGATAGTACTGTTTACATTCTTAAATATATGATTCCAGGCTTTCAGTTTAGGACTTTTTCTATTTTATTTTCAATAGTATTTCCATTCTATTTATCTAATGACTTTCTTCAGGTATATCAATTAGCTATATGTTGGACCTTTATTATCTATCCTCTACATTTATCATTATTTTGCTTACATTCATATCTCAAACCTTTGTTCCAAATCAATTGTTTCATTTTCTGTGGTATAAATTTTAAAAATTTTTTCTAACTACCATTTTATTTATTTTTGTATTTATTTAAAGATTTTATCTACTTATTTGAGAGAAAGAGATATAGTGAGTGAGAGAGCGAGAGCACGCCTGGATGGCTCAGTTGGTTGAGCAGTTATTCTTGATTTTGGCTTAGGTAATGATCTCTGTGTGGTGGGATTGAGCCCCGAGTCAGGCCTCCCCCACCTCGGTGGGGTGTCTGTTTCTCTCCCCCTCCCCTGCTCACATGCTCTCCCTCTCTCAAATAATAAATCTTAAAAAAGTACTTTTTGATTTCTATAATAAATTTTTTTTCAAAAGAATATTCTTCATATAACTTTTGGATGGTATATTTCTTTTTTATACACTTCAGACTGTCTTCATAGAATTTATATTTGATTTTTGTGTGTTCTCACCTTGAGTGAAGATAGGTCATTTCTAGCTGCCCAAAGTTAATATCAGATAGATTTACCTGGCATTTCTTGATTGCTCATCTTGGAAGCAATAGAATACTATGTTTAGATCTTAAGTAGGTGCACCAGAAGATGCAGTTTTATATAATTAATGCTATCATTCAGAATCCTGAAAGGTATTTGGGGTGGGATGGACCAGGTTCTGAGAATTTTACCTCTATATATTTTTTCTGTGATTGTTAACTATTATACTAGAAGCTGGCCTTTTCCATTGGCTTTTCTGTATGATGAAGATTATTCCAGGCTTTTTTTTTTCCTGTGCATGCACATATATTATATATACATACATTTTACAAAAATGATATTGAAGGTGCTGTTTTTGAGTTTATGTTCCTTTGAGGATTCTTGTTTTAAAACTGAAATAGAGACACATGAGTAATTATTTTGACTTATTATCTCTACTACTTAATGGTTTACAAATGAACTATATAAAGTATGCTGACATTTCAAAGATTTTATCTGAATCTTCTAAATATTGTAGTGATATTTGAATATGAAAATAAGATTATTTAATAGGAAATGTGTCGAGATGGATTTGTTATATAATTTAATATTTTTTAAAAGATTTATTTATTTGAGAGAAAGAGAGAATGTGAATATAGGAAAAGGCAGAAGGAAAGAGAGACAAAATCTTCAAGCAGATTTCCCACTGAGCACAGAGCCTGACATGGGGCTCCATCCCAGGACCTTGAGATCATGACCTGGGCCGAAATCAAGAGTCGGATGCTGAACCAACTGAGCCACCCAGGCACCCCTATATAATTTAGTATTAACAACACCTGTATATAAATGGAAAAAGTCTTTCCATTTCCCAAATGAAGAAAATGTAATTCAGAGATTCTGTGACTACCCCATGTATATAGGGCTGGTAAAAAAAGCTAAGATTCAGAACTAGAGCTCCCCTATTCTAAATGTCGTTTCTATTTTATCCCGCTGTTTTGTGAATTTGTGAAGACCCTCTCATTTTTTTTTTCATGCTTCATTTTGGATACTTGTTATCCTGTTTTCAGAACCAATCTTGATATAAGCCAGAAAGAATCTGAGAAGATCTAGTTGGATATGCATATTTTATTTAACCCTGGTGTTCTATAGTTGATTCATTGTGACCCAACATTGAAAGCAGGGCTTCTGCTTATATTAGGGTGGAGGTCCTTACATTGCTTGTTCCTTCTTAACAACTGAAATTCTGTTTCTGAGTACTAGGCCACGACCGAGGCCCTGCTAACTGTGGGAGACTTCCCTGATATTAATTACTTAATTGCCAAAAGCTTTCACTGAATACTATCTGGCTTTGTTTTCCCCATTTCCAGTTGATGCCCCCCCCCCCAACCTCCACTAGAACGTGCCACGGTCCCAAGCCAGAACTTTCTGATGCCACTTCTAGCGCACTACCACCTGTGGTCTGTCATACTGTGTTTGGAATATTGTTTTCTATCTTCTGGTCTATATTTCCTTACAATGTGGGTATCTGGACCTGACTTTCCCTCACTATGCCCCCATTTCCTGCATTGTCTTCCATTCCTCAATGGTTAAGTCTAATCCTGGCCCCACCCCCATCCCTTACTTGGCCTTGTTCCTTGCTATGTAATCCAGGCAATGACCCAAGATACACAAAACACATAAGACTTAATTCCTGTCTGAAGTCCTAGCTGGGGATATGTCACAGAAGCACATGTTTTAGTGCCGTAAGAGATCTTACCCTTCTCCTAGTCTAACTTTCTCATATTTATGGATGAGGAAACTGAGGGTAAATTTCACACTCCAAATAACAGCTGGTAGCAGAGTTAGAAGTAGAATCAACAGTAACTTCAATTAGACTTCTATTATATCCATTTTTAATAAATAACACTTATACCTAAGTAAGGCTTAAGCATATTTAAAAAATACAGATTGAGAGTATAGAAGTCATTTTATTATGCACTATCAATGTTTGATGAGATATTAGATTAGTGTATTTTTGATTTTATGTGGAAGTATAAAAACAGGAATTATTTGGACATTTATCTGATCTCATAACTCAGTATGTGAAAGCTGAATTTTTTTTAAAGCAAAGCAACGTCATTCCACCAGATGTCACTGTTTGCATGTAACAATGAAGTTAAACTGATTAAAAATAAAATCCCCCACTTCCCTAATCATATTTTGTAAAAAAAAAATGAAAATCTATATGGTTATACTCTTATTCTTCTTTAGATTTATTATTTTATTAAGCTTATATTCCCTGAATTTTTAAAAAAGTTTCAGTGTTCATTACCTCTACTACAAATTTTGAAGACTAAAGAAAATTGTCTGTAATCTTCAAGAAGACAAACTCTTAAAGTCTTTTCAAGATCTAGGAGTTTGCTTCTCAAGCAACATTCTTTGTAAGTTATTATTTCCTAAATTATAGATTGTGACTGAATAAGGGGCTGTGAAATCAAGTATTTCCTTGCTTGCTACAAGCACTTGAAAAAACTGTTGTGTTGAATAGAATACTCGATTGCATATAAGTATTATTTTGGCAAAACTTTTATACATGAGCACTCTTAAAATATCCCCATATACATCTTCTCTGAGTTGTATAAAAGCAACTGTGAGCTCTATCCTGTGAAACCTCTTCCAGGTTTTGTCCCCCAAGAAGCAAGATAAATTCACTAAGGAAGGGATAGCAAAGATGTGGTAGGCCTTCTCTGTTAGGGTAATACCAAGGAGGGGAGAAGGGTGCTGCAGGGAGAACCTTTCTGTATGCTTCATAGGATGGAACTCATGTTCACTTTTATGTAACTCATAGAGTATGTATGCAGAGATTTCAAAAGAGTACTCCCAGCTTAAAGCAAATGTTTTCCAAGCTTCTTTGACAACAATCTACAACAAAAAACCACATTTTATATCTCTGGCCCATGAGAGACAAGGAAAGAGGTTTAACTCACTCTGAGAGAAGTGGGCATGTTTTCTTCATTCAATACCCTCAATAAGAGCAATAATAATTGTAATAGCTACCACTTCCTGAGCGTGCACTATGTGCAAACTCTCACATGTATTATTTCTAAGCATTAGAAGACTGAAAGACCTGATCACTGTTACTATAGCGAGATGAAGAAACAGACCTTAGAAGCAAAAGTGACCTATTCCATATAGAACAGCAAGAGGCCAAAGTGGGCCTAAAATCCTGGTTTCTAGCCTCATTCCAAAAGCTAGCTCTTCTCACTGTATCAGTGAATTTTAAGCTTCCCCCTGGAAAAGGACCATCTAGAGTCTATGGTGAGTGTATCAATTCCTAGGCTCTATTCCCACGGAATTAGAATCTCTAGAGGAGGAATCTGTGAAGCTATAGATTTGACGAAATCCCAGAATATTCTTATGATCAGGCAGTTTTAGGAAAGATTGCAGTACATCAGTGCTTTTCAAACTTCAGTGTACATCAGCATCATCTGCAGGGCTGGTTAAAACAGAGATGACCTGGTCTACCCTGAGATTCTGATTCATTAAGTATGATAGGGGCCAAGAATTTGCATTTTCTAGCAAGTTCCTATGTGATGTTAATGAACTGGTTTGGGAACACACTTTGAGAACCATTGCAGTACCTGTGATTCTCAGTTCCTCAGGACAGAGTGTAGGACTGTCTTTGGCTGTGAGACTTTTCTTGATGAGCCAAAATACAACAATACTTATTCAGTATTTACTGCATTTACATCCACAGAAGAAAGAAAATGAGTAAGAATCACTTTTCTCCTCAGACCAGTCTACGTCTACTGTGAAAAAGATACACGGAATCAAAAATAGCATATCCAGGGCACCTGGGTGGCTCAGTGGGTTAAAGCCTCTGCCTTCGGCTCGGGTCATGATCCCAGGGTCCAGGGATCGAGCCCTGCATCAGGCTCTCTGCTCAGCAGGGAGCCTGCTTCCCCATCTCTCTCTGCCTGTCTCTCTGCCTACTTGTGATCTCTGTCTGCCAAGTAAATAAATAAAATCTTTAAAAAAAAGAAGTAGCATATCCTACAATGAAAGATCAGATCAAATGCAGCAGGAAAACTAGGGAAGGAAAGGTGAATTTTGACTGGGTAGAGGGGAATTTATAAAGGTGTGATGAGGGAGTTGCAATCTGAAGGCTGCCTTTTCATGATTTTTATAGCCACACTGTTACTGTCATTTGGACAGTAGCTTCCCTGCAGCTCCTTAGTAATCTGGGCACCTTGAGCACCTTTCACATAGTGAATGTAGGTTCAGTCAGGAGTTAGGGAAGGAAAGTGGGATCGGCAAGTAGATGGTGCTCAGACTGTGGAGGACCCTGAATGTGGGGGCTCAGGAGCTTGAGTTTATACAATGTGTATAGTCATTAAAGTATTTGGGAAGGGGGTGATTGATGACAACTCTGGCAGGGGATATAGCATGGATTGGAGAAGGGAGAGTCTAAGGTAAGGGGCCAGTGAAGATGATATCATAGGACTCAGATGAGAGAAAATGCAGTGGACAGGATAGACACCACGGAAGGAGAAGGAGCAGAACCAGTGATTACTGCTGGACATGAGGGAAAGGTTGGTTATGAAGAGATTTTCAGTCTGAAATGGTGTTTTCCAAAGGGGGAGAACTCTAGAAAGGATTAAGTTCTTCTCTCTGGAAATAAAGAAGGAAGTAGGGAAAGTCTGGAGAAAAATTTCAAAGTAAATGATTCATCTTTGTCATACATAAACAGTGGCTAATCTTGGATAGGCTTTCAGTAGGGTCCTCCCTACATGTCTGCCAGAGCTATGCACTCTAAGATGTCCAATGACTTCTTTCACTTCTCTTCCTGTCAACCACTACGCCTGTTTCTTTAGTGCACATTTGGAATGTGACAAGACAATAAGATGGGGATGACTCTTACTACCTTGTTTTTGGTATAGAGCTTGATAAAAACACAGCAGTTCTCAAGATGGCTTCTTAAAGTCGCACCTCTCCTTCCTGATCTTGGAAATACTTTACTGATCTTGATGTATGTTCTCTCTTGGCTCACTATTGCAGCCAATAGACTTTGCCCTGTTTTTTTCTATATGTATCAGTCATGATTCAGTTTCAGAATACAGAAATATTTTCAGCTATTTTAAGCAAAAAGGGAGTTAGTAATGAGAATTTGATGCTTATAAAATCAGTGGAAAGATTGGGAAAATGGGCTTTAGGCAGGAGGATTTCCAGAGATGACTCACATAGCACACTTAACTGGCTGCCAAGGGAGCTGCTCTTTCTAGCATAGTCAGGAAGGTAGTAAATCTGGAAGTCAGTACTGGCAACATACCACCTTAGTTGTGATTCAGGGATACAGTGGCCTCTATTGTCACAGGTTTTGACTCTGGAACCACAGTATTTCTGTTTGATACGCTCACTGCCACCGCCCTTCCCCGCTACCAAAAGAAGAAAAACAACCTAAAAACAAAGTACTATTAACTGAAAGGCTGCTACAGTAGAGCTCAATGTTGCCATGACTGTTTGCCAATAAAAACATGGGAACCTTCTGCCCTCCAGATTGTTAAGTGAGTGCATCTGATAAGAGGATCCTAAATCACATCTAAGACACTGGCTGCCGGAGAGTTTTACCTCAGTAGCTCAGGAAAGCACATTAGAAGGAGGATAATTTGGGAGTTGAGGGGCAGTCTACTATACTCACCATAATGGCAGTTGAACTTTATCTTCTCTTTGAATTTAAATATTTTGACTAATTGAGATAGGAGGCTGTTCTCTGTGACTCTACTTTGGCAAACCCTATCTCCACGAGCCTAACTTTGGGTGGGCCTGTTTTTTAAAGAGCTGGTATGACAGGATCGGAGGGTTTCAGCATATTATTAAGTTAAGTATAATACTTACTTGGGTGGTTTGCATACTCTTAGTCTTCACATTTGATGGCTCATAAAGTGATTGTCTGTTCATCTAATAGTATATCCAAAAGAAGGAAGGAACATTGGCTCTAAATACTTCCATGTGAAATTGATACAGCCATAGTCTGTGCAAGCCCATTTTGTACTCATTTTATAGTTCTTTTATAGCAAGTGCAAAAATTAGTACAAATTAATACAAAATTTAATACACAATTAATGTTATTTTAAAGCAGTTTGTAAGTCAGTCATAAATAACATATTTTGCCTTCAAATTTTCATTTTATTTATCTCTTTGGCTTAATTAAGACTTTTATTTATAAGTTTTGTATCTCACAGATATCCTAATATACATATGTAGCCTAGAAGGGAAAACTTAATGCTATAGTTTTTTGCTTCATCCTGGCAAGATATGATTTAAGAAGAGAAAACTTTACCATGAGAAGGCAGCTCTGCTTGGGCTGACACTTCATCTCACTCTAAAACATGGCACCATTTCCTGTGGGCTTGGAGTGGGAACAGGTTAGTGATCAGAAAGTAGAGACCTTTTTACTTCTTTTGTAATTAGGCTTTCACAGTGTGAATTTATTATTCCAATATAATAAAACCATCATAAAGGTTACTACTAAAATATATACAGAACCAGAGATAAATTATTTTGAATCATTTCCTATTTCTGATCATCTGACTTCTGCACAATTTCTGCCTAGTATAGATATCACATGTTAATGTGTTTGTTTCAGCAGAGATATGGAATGAGACTTATCAGTGATCTCAAAAACAAATTTATTGTTTTTATTATATTATAGAATACTGCAAGGAATTCCTGTTGTGGATCACAATCAAGACTATGTTCCAGTCCTCCCACCACCACCAGTGGTACTACCTCAGCTGACACAAGGAACTAGACAACTTGCTCCCAAACCATACCTACAACTCTTGGGAGAAGAAGTAAGAACATCCTTTAAATATTACTTCTCTGTACCTTACAGTTCTCAAACTTTTTGGTTCCAGGACCTTTTTATAATCTTAAGAATCGCTGAGGATCTCAATGATTTATGTGGGTTATATCTTTTTTTTTTTTCCAAGATTTTGTTTGTTTATTTGAGAGAGGGAGAGAGAGCATGTGCATGAGTTGGGGGGTTAGGGGCAGAGGGAGAGGGAGAAGCAGACTCCCCACTGAGCAAGGAGCCTGACATGTGGTCTTGATCCCAGGACCCTGGGACCATGACCCAAGCCAAAGGCAGACGCTCAACCGACAGAGCCACCCAGGTGCCCCGTAGGAGTTATATCTATTGACATTTACAAATATTGGGAGTTAAATCTGAGAAGACACTAAGTGTTTATTTACTAAAAATAACAGTAACAAAATAATATGTTAACATAAAATGTGTTTTTGAGAAAACTAGGGTTATTTTACATGTTTTGCAATCTCTTTAATATGTGGCTTACTAGAAGATGGCTGAATTCTCATGTCTGCTTCTGCATTAAATTTTGTGGTAAGTTGTTTTGGTTGAAATATATAAGGAAAATTCTGTCTCATGCAGATGTGTAGTTCGAAAATATTATTTTAATATATTTTTAATATAATTATGGATATTTTCTTTTGATAATATGCCAAAACTTAACAAGTAGTAGTTTCTTGAAAGTTGTTGCAAGTCTTGTACTTCTAGGGAAGATAGAGAAAAAGTACTTTTATCTCTCCCTCTTCTGCCTGCTAAGTATAACTAAAAATGCTGGATGTTACAAACATAAAATACTCTTGAAAAGTGGAGAACAAAACACATTAACTAGAAACTTTGACACCCAAGAAATGACAGGGCAGTGAGTTAGTTCCTTGTGTTTTCTTTTTTACTACATACATACTAGACTTGAAGCTGAGAAAGCTATTAATCTGGAAACAAATAAGCAAAGGAAAAAAAGCTCCAACAAAAGCCTGCTCTCTTTAGCCAAAGAGACAGGAAAGGGCAGCCTAGCAAGACAGAACAATTTTTAGACTGTAACTGCTCCATTCCAGCTAAATACCACAGAAAAAAATTGGCCCCACCCCACCATCAAAAGCCTAGTGGGCAATTGAAACTTTACTCTTGCCAGAAGGTAATGAGGTACTCTTACACCCCTGCCAGGGTGGAATCAAAAAAGTTTGAATGTGGAGCTGGGACTTTCATCGTAACAGAGGATTAATGAGATTCCCCCTCCATATTGTCAGTGCCAACCATATGGGGATCTTGGACTTCAATCTTCAAGTAGTAGTAATGACCACAGCTCCGCTTCCCCACTGTGATGGTATCAGAGGAAGCCTAGTGGAGTGTCAGCTAAACAGAAGCATTCAATAAGATGAAGAGTCAATGGCATTTTTCACATAAGTAGAACAGTCCTGAAATATGTATGGCGCCACAAAAGATACTGAATAATCAAAGCAGTCTTGAGAAAGAGAACAAAGCCAGAGGTATCATGCTCCCTGATTACAAACTATGTTATAAAGTTCTAGTAATCAAAACAGTATGTTATTGCCATAAAAACTGCCACATAGATCCATAGAACAGAACAGAGAGCCAAGAAATAAACCCGTGCATACATGGTCAATTAATTGATGACAGAGGAACCAAGAATATACAGTGGGGAAAGGACAATCTCTTCAATAAATGGTGTTAAGTAAACTGGACAGTGACATGGAAAAAAATGCAACTGTACCATTACTTTATACCATACACAAAAATTAATTCAAAATGGATTAAAGATTTGAGTGTAAAACCTGAAACCATACAACTTCTAGAAAAAAACAGATGGTAAGCTCCTTGACATTGGTCTTGACAATGATTTTTTGGATTTAACACCAAAAGCAAAGGCAACAGAAGCAAAAGTCAATAAGCAGGAGTATGTCAAACCAAAAAGCTTCTGCACAGCAAAGGAAACTATCAATAAAATGAAGAGGCAACTGCGGTGCCTGGGTGGCACAGTTGGTTAAGTGTCTGCCTTTGACTCAGGTCATGATCCCAGGGTCCCACTCATGCCTCTCTCTCTCTCTACCTGTCTCAAATGAATAGATTAAATCTTTAAAAAAGTGAAAAGGCAACCTACTGAGTTGGAGAAAATATTTACAAATCTTATATCTGATAAGGTGGTAATATCCAAAATACATAAAGAACTTATGCAACTCAGTAGCAAAAGCAAACAAAAACCACCAAAAAAAACATGCAAAAAACCAAAAACAATCCAATTAAAAAATGGAAGATCTAAGTAGAATTTTTTCAGAAAAGATACAGATGGCCAAGGATGCTCAACATCAGTAATCATCAGGGAAATGCAATTGAAACCACAAGGAAATTTCATCTCACACCTGTTAGAATGGCTATCATCAAAAAGACAAAAAATAACAAGTGTTGATGAGGATGTGGAAAATAGGGAATCCTCATGCTCTTTTGGTGGGAATGTAAACTGGTAAAGCCACTATGGAAAACAAGTTCCTTAAAAAAATTAAAAATAGAACTACCACATGATTTAACAATCCCACTTCTGGATATTTGCCCAAAAGGAAGTCAAAACACTAACTTGAAGGGATATATGCAACCCACTCATGTTCATTGCAACATTATTTACAATAACGAAGATATGGAAGCATCTTAAATGTCCATTGATGGACGAATGGATAAAGAAAATGTGACAGCACACACACGCACACCCATGTACACACACACGTGTGCACGCGCGCACACAGAGAAATATTCAGCCACAAAAAAAGGATGAAATCTTGCCATTTGTTACAACATGGGTAGACCTTGAAGACATTATGCTAAGTGAAATAAACCATACAGAGAAAGACAAGTGATTTCACTTACATACAGAATCTAAAAACACCCCCCTCCCCCCCCAAAAAACAAGCTCAGAGATACAGAGAACAGAGTGGTGGTTGTCAGAAATGAGGGGCGGGGAGGTGGGAGATATGGTGAAGGGAGTCAAAGGTACGAACTTCTGGTTATAAAAAAGTTGGGGATGTAATGCACAGCATGGAGACTATAGTTAACAATACTGCATTGCATATTTGAAAGTTGCTTAGAGAGTGGATTTTAAAAGTTTCTGTTCACAAGAGAAGAAATTCTGTAACTATATATGGTGATGAATATTTTGTTTGTTTTTTATTTTTTAAATTATTTTTATTAACATTGTATTTTATTAACATGTATTATTTGCCCCAGCAGTACAGGTTATGGTGATAAATATTAACTAGTTAATATTAACTAGACTTATTGTGGTGATCATTTTGCAACATATATAAATATCAAATCATTGTACTGAAACCAGTATAATGTTATATGTCAGTTATACTTCAATAACAAAAATAAACAGAAAGGAAATAGAAAATCTTAGGAAAGAAATAAAAAATATTAGGAAGAAACATAAACATTTAAGGATTAAAAATATAATAACTGAAATAAAAAGCCTAGTAGACAGGCTCAAAAGTAGAATGGAGGAGATAGGAACCAGTGAACTTGAAGATAGAAGAATAGAATTTATCCAGTTTGAACAACAAAGAGAAATAGATTGAAAAAAAAATTTACAGACTTGTGGGAGCAGGTCCCTTAAGGACCTGTGGGCATATAGTAAAAGATCTAACATTTGTGTTACTGCATTCCTGTAAGGAGAAGAAAAAGAAGAGGTGATGGTGACTGAAAATGTGTAGGAGAAAAAAAAATTTCCAAATTTACCAAATTTGGAAAAAGACATATTTAGGAAGTTGAACAAACCCCAAGAAGGAAAAATCTAAAGAAATTTGTAGTAAGCCATATAATAGTCAAACTTCTGAGAAATAATGACAGAAAAAACCTTGAAAGCACCAAGAGAGAAACTATATGTTATCTGTAGGAGAAAAACATTTGAATAGCAGTGCATTCTCATCAGAAACTAGGGAGGCCAGAAATCAGTCCTATATTTAGAGAAAATATCCTTTGGGAATGAAGGGGAATCAAGATACTTTCAGATGAAAAGGAAACCAGGACAATTTGTTGCTGCCAGATTTGACTTAAAAGAATGACTAGAGGAAGTTCTCTAAATAGGAAGAAAATAATAAAAAAGGAATGTTGGAGTATCTAGAAGGAACAAAAAGAAGTAAAACAAAAATTTGATTAAAGCAAAAGTTTCCTTCTCCTTTTGAATGTTCTCAATTATGTTTGTCAGTTGAAGTAAGAAATTACTGTTATTAACTGTATAGAGGAAATGTTTAAAATAGTTATAAATGAGGAAAGGTATAAAGGGAAGTAAGGTTTCATATTACTTGAACTGGTAAAATGATGACATTTGTAGGCTTTGATAAATTATGTTTATAGAATATAATTCCTAGATCAAAACTAAAAAGCTATACAAAGAGATACACTGAAAAACACCATAGATAAACAAAAGTAGAATTTAAAAATATGTCCAGATAACAGGAAGGCAAGAAAAGAAAACGAAGTAACAAAAGATACCAGAGAGAACAAACAAAACAAAAAATGAAATGGCAGGCCTAATCCCCAAGATAAATGTAAATTGTCTAGGTACACCAATTAAGTGATAGAGATTGCAGAGTAGATTAAAAAACATGGCCCAAGTAACTGGCTTCAAATATAATGACATAGGAGGTTGAAAACAAAAAGGTAAAAAAGGTATATCATGCAAACATAAAGAAAAGCAGATTATTAGTTAATATTAATATCATTAATATCAGATAAAGCAAACTATGAAGCAAAGAAAATTATCAGAGACACAGGGACATTGTATTATGATAAAAGCGTCAACCAACCAGGAAGACATAGCAATCTTGAGATGTTTGTGCACCAAAGAACAGACCTACAAACTATATGAAGCAAAAACTGGAATGAGAAATAGGCAATTCCACAATTACTTTTGGAGACGTCACCACCTCTCTAAATAATTGATAAAAACACTTAGAAAATCAGCAAAGTTATAGGAGAACTCAAAATTCCATTAACCAATAGAATCTGGTTGAAATTATAGAACATTTTACCCCCCAAAAGCAGAATAAATATTCTTTTCAAGTTCCCATAGGACATATACCAAGATAGAACATATCCATAATGGGCTCAAATTAGAGATCAATAACAAAGATAAGAAAAAAATCTCCAAATATTTGGAAGCTAAACAATAAAGTTAGAAATAACTGTGCATTGACAAGAAAGTCTCGAGATTAAAAAATATATATATATTTATATACTAAATATATAAATATATATATTATATATAACATATATATTTAAGATTTTATTTATTTGAGAGAGAGCAAGCATGAGCAGTGGGAGGAGCAGAGGGACAAGCATACTTCCCACTGAGTGTGGAGCTGAATGGACACAGGCTCAATCCCAGGTCCCTGAGATCATGACCTGAGCCAAAGGCAGACACTTAACAGACTGAGTCACCCAGGTGCTCTCCCCGCCTTTCTTTAAACTGAAAATGCAGCTCCCACTCAGCAATAAAAAGGAAGGAATTCTTGATATATGCAGCTGTGAGGATGAATCTTCAGAGATTTACACTGAAAAAGCCAGTTTTAAAAGATTACATACTGTATGGTTTCCTTATATAACATTCTTGAAGTAATGAAATTATAGAAATGGAAGACACATTGGTGGTTTCTAGGGTTTCAGGATGGGGGGACATTGGATGAGTGTGTCTATAAAAGGACAACATGAGGGACCCTTGTGGTGATGAAAATGTTTTGTATTTTGACTGTTAATATATGCTTGTTATATTGTACTATAGTTTTGCAAGATGTTACCTTTGAGGGAAACTGGGTAAAGGATAGGTGGGATCTCTCTTACTATTTCTTAAAAATGCATGTGAATCTACAATTATCTCAAAATAAAAAATTTAATAAAAAATTGTGATCATTAGAGCGAAAAAAAAAGCAGTTGAACTTAGTTATAAAGGTAATCTTGAGTGATAATTTGTGTAGCTAAAAGAGAATGTATTAAGTGATAATTCCCACAGCTAAAACCACATTAATGACTTTCATGCCTTGATACATTAAAAATCTATTGTTGTTCGCCAAAGGCAAGGGAAGCAAGGGCAAAAATGAACTATTGGGAGTTCATCAAGATAAAATGCTTTTGCACAGCAAAGGAAACAGTCAATAAAACCAAAAGACAACTGACAGAATGGGAGACGATATTTGCAAATGACATATCAGATAAAGGGCTAGTATCCAAAATCTAGAAAGAACTTATCAAACTCAACACACAAAGAACAAATAATCCAATCAAGAAATGAGCAGAGGACATGAACAGACATTTCTGCAAAGAAGACATCCAAATGGCCAACAGACACATGAAAAAGCCCTCAACATCATTTGGCATCAGGGAAATACAAATCAAAACCACAATGAGATACCACCTCACACCAGTCAGAATGGCTAAAATTAACAAGTCAAGAAATGACAGATGCTGGCTAGGATGCGGAGAGAAGGGAACCCTCCTACACTGTTGGTGGGAATGCAAGCTGGTGCAACCACTCTGGAAAACAGCATGGAGGTTCCTCAAAAAGTTGAAAATAGAGCTGCCCTGTGACTGCAGTTGCATGACTAGGTATTTACCCTAAAGATACAAGTGTAGGGATCCAAAGGGGCACATGCACCCAAATGTTTATAGCAGCAATGTCCACAATAGCCAAACTACGGAAAGAGCCTAGATGTCCATCAACAGAAAAATGGATAAAGAAGAAGTAGTATATATATACAATGGATTATGCAACCATCAAAAAGCCTGAAATCTTGCCATTTGCAATGACGTGGATGGAACTAGAAGGTGTTATGCTAAGCGAAGTAAGTCAGTCAGAGAAAGACAATTATCATATGATCTCACTGATATGAGGAATTAGAGAAACAAGACAGAGGATCATAGGAGAAGGGAGGGAAAAATTAAGACGAAACCAGAGAGGGAGACAAACTATAAGAGACTCTTAATCTCAGGAAAAAAAATGAGGGTTGTTGGAGGGGAGTGGGAGTGGGATGGATGGGGTGCCTGGGTGATGGATGTTGGGGAGGGTATGTGCTATGGTAAGTGCTGTGAATTGTGTAAGACTGATGAATCACAGACCTGAACCCCTGAAGTAAATAATACATTATACGTCAATAGAAAAAAAATTTATTATTTTGTACTTCGAGTGGATTTTTTTAATCCATTTATGATTTGTAACATTGTACATCAGTTTTTTATTCATGTTACGTTGTTCTTTTTTTTTTTTTTAAAGATTTTATTTATTTATTTCACAGACAGAGATCACATGTCAGACAGAGATTACAAGTAGGCAGAGAGGCAGGCAGAGAGAGTAGGGAAGCAGGCTCCCTGCTGAGCAGAGAGCCTGATGCGGGGCTCGATTCCAGGACCTTGGGATCATGACCTGAGCCGAAGGCAGAGGCTTTAACCCACTGAGCCACCCAGGCGCCCCATCAAGTTACGTCGTTCTTAAGTGTTGATACATTTCACTATACAATATCAAAATATATATTTTTAATATTACCAGAAAAAGGTTTTAGCATTGTGTTAGAAGGTGGAGGAGGGACAGTAAAATATCCTCCAGACTTAGGAGGCACTTTGAGACTGAAAAATGAAGCAAACCACTCCATACTATTCACACAGTTTATTCAGGGTAACTGCTGACAAGGGGCGATTGGGCACACAAATGACTTAGGTATGATGCAGGTAATCTCTGTCCAGTCTGGACCTTAATCCCTAACTTTTATAGAGCGAGGTGCATGGAGGTGAGTTCAAAGGGTAGTCATCTCAAGTGACGCCATTTATGCACCAGTCATCTCAACCAGTTATTAAAAGTGGAGCCTTCTGTGCACTGAGATCAGAATAAGCCTTCTCACATTCCTGTCAGGGTATACATTAACCTCCATGGGTCCTGGAACATGTGGCACTGAGGGAAGTCTTTGCACAGGCATGAACAAGATGGAGAGCCAAAAATGGAGTCAGTGTTGTCAACACTCCTACACACTGGGAAGTGAGACTCATGGTGAGAGACTCCTTCTATATGGTGAGAGACACACATTTCCCAGAATTTTCATTTTTGCTAAAAACTTAAGTTTTTTCATTGGCACACCTACTCTCAATGGTTTTATTTGAAATGACACAATTGCTTCATTCATTTTCAAGAAAATGTTTGCTGTGTACTCAAATCTGAATGAACAGTTTGATGTTTGTCCTTCAGATGAAAATGGTGGCTAGTTCAGTTCACAACTCTAACATTAGCACATGTGTTTTTCCTCACAACCAGCATCCTACTTCACTGTGGCCGCAGGAGCACTTCATGTGTATTTCTCATTCCGTCGCATTGATGTGCACTTAAAAAAAAGATGTGTTTTAAAGTTGAGATATGAGTGCCTGGGTGGCTCAGTGGGTTAAGCCCCTGCCTTCGGGTCAGGTCATGATCTCAGGGTCCTGGGATCAAGCCCCACATCGGGCTTTCTGCTCAACAAAGAGCCTGCTTCTCCCTCTGTCTCTTTCTCTGCCTGTCTCTCTGCCTACTTGTGATCTCTGTCTGTCAAATAAATAAATAAAAATCTTAAAAAAAAAGTTGAGATATAATAAAATTAATATTTTTTCCTCCTTTCTGGTGGGCACTTTTAAGGTGCAGCTGCTTTGATTCATGCTGAGCTGCCATCAGTTTTGCCCCCCCCCTTTTTTTGCGTTATCACTGTAAATTTCAACGCAGAGGAAAGGCAAGTAGCCTCTAAATATTATTGAGTGAATAGTTTTCAGGTGTGGAAAGGTATTGAAAAAGTTTGGAAGGACCCTTGGAAAGGTCTTCAGCTCTTTAGAGTTTCAGGCCACATTTCGAAAAGTCTTGTTCATCCTTATGTTTCACTTATATGAAGCTTAATTTACCCCTAGGAACTAATTTGCATGTCTCTCTCCCTTGGTGAACAGAATTTCCCAACTTTGGAGGAAAAGTCAGGAAAATACAATTTTATTGTATTGGCTTGTAATATACATAGTACCCATAGGGATTGTGCAGGTGCTATTATACTAAGTTGCTTAATAGTAATCCAGTTTGCTCTGCATTATCTATCCTCCTGTTAAGTACTGGCAGCTACCAACCCATCATTTCTAGCCATTTTCCTAGTTCTTCTCTTAGAAAGTTCTGAGCATTGCAAAAGAAATCAATTTACCATGATGAGTGTTTTTTCACTGGTTTAATTTGATAAATTCTCTCCTGAAGGTGCACCTATGCTTTTCCTTGATAACAAAGTTGCTGTTTGCTTAGTGAGACATTTTCCTCTCTTCCCACTTGGAGGGTTGTATCTTGCTTACTTTAGGGGAATTGTTTTATTCTGGAGGCTTATGCTGCGGGACATCTATCTACTACATGGAAGGAGTAACTGTATTGTGTATGTCCTATCATTTGAATGCCTGAAATCTTCTTAATTTCTAGGTAATCTTTGGAAGAAGAGCTGTCAGCTGATTTTGGAAGGTTTTATACATCTTTTTAGCAATGACTTTGTGGCTCTAGGTCTATACAGCATAAAGTAATACAGCGTGCCCAGCAAAACAGAGGACAAATGAGATGGAAACTTAATTTTGAATTTGTATGGTGGACAAATTAACAGGACAACTGCATAATCTGCTTTTCTCTAAAAACTCTGTCAGTAGATAGAAAACGCTATCAAGTGAATGGAATGGTTGACGTATATCTGACTAGAAATAACAGTGGTCAAGGCTCAATGTCACCTTATAATTGTGGATCTTTACTTACTGTGTTTGGGTCTTTGTAAATTACTCTAAAAAGTCTGTAACATCCATACTCCAGGAGATGTCACTCTTAAGGTTTCATAGTTAATGCTGCAGTGATGCTTACAAATTGATGCTTTAAAATTATTTGAGGTCATTTTTCTCTTGAAAAATCTTTTTAGGGAAGATGAATAGCCCAATTAAGTGTTATTAAAAATCAGTGGAAATATAATTACCAATATACCATGCATTCAAGCAGCTATTATTTTTAAAATCTTACCATATTTTCTTGAACATTTTGCCATGAATGCCTGATTATTTTTCTGCCTCCATTTTAAATTTTTTAATTTTTATAAATTTTTATTATGTTCTTAGTCACCATACAGCACACCATTAGTTTTTGATGTCAAATATATTTTTTTTAAAGATTTATCTATTCATTTGAGAGAGAAAGAGAGTGCATGCATGTGTGTGCACGGGGAGGGGAAGAGGAAGAGGGAGAGAATCTCCAGCAGACTCCCCACCAAGTGCACAGCCCAACATGGGGCTTGAACCCATGACCCTGAGATCACGACCTGAACCAAAATCAAGAGTTGTACGCTCAACTGACTGAGCCATCCAGGCGCCACAATGCCTCTGACCATTTTTAAAAATAATTTTGTCTTTTATTGTTTGCTTTATTATTATTTATTGATAATGAACTTAATTTTGTAGAATTATTTTAGAGTACAGAAAAGTTACAGAGGTATAGAGGTTTCCTATATATTATACATTCTGTTTCCTCTGTTATTAATATGACCGTATTGGATTGAATAGTGGCCCCAAAGAGATATATTTAAGTCCTAACCCACAGTACCTGTGCATGTGACCTTATTTGAAAACAGGGATTTTGCACATGAACAGACACTTTTCCAAAGAAGACATACAAATGTCTAACAGACACATGCAAAAACGTTCATCATCATTAGCCATCAGGGAGGTTCAAATCAAAACCACACTGAGATTAAAAAAAAAAAGAAAATAGGGTCTCTGCAGATATAATTCAGGATTTTGGGATGAATCCTGGATTTAGAGTGGGCCCTAAATCCAATAGGACAGGGTCCTTATAAGAGGAAAATGCCACTTGAACACACAGGGAAGAACATGTGACAGCAGAGGCAGAGATTGGAATGACACAGCTGCAAGCTAAGGAATGCCAAGGACTGATGACAACCACTTCAAGCTCGAAAGAGGGAAGAAAGGATAATTTCCTAGAGCCTTCAAAGGAGCATGGACCTTCCTACAACTTGACTTTGGACTTCTAGTCTCCAGAGTAGTGACAGAATACATTTCTATTAGTTTAAACCACCCAGTGGTTATTTGTTATGGCAGCCTTAGGAGACTAATACAGTCGACAGTATCATGACCCCGTATTTATACATTATTATTAACTAAGGTCCATACTTCATTCAGATTTCTTTAGTTTTATATAATGTCCATTTTCTGTTCCAGGATCACATCCAGGATACCGCATTTAGTTGTCATGTTTAGTTGCCTTAGGTTTCTCTTGGCTGTGACAGTTTCTGACACTTGGGGGAGTAGTGGCCAGATATTTTGTAGAATGTCCTCCAATTGGGATTTGCCCGATGTGATTTTGGAATTAAGACAACCAAGGTAAAGTGCCATTTTGATCACATCATATCAAAGGTACAAATTATCAACCTGTGTTATCACTGTTGATGTTAATGATCTAAGGTAGTGTTTGCCAAGTTTCTTCATCATGTAGTATCCCTTTCTCTCCGTTTCCATATTATAGTCTTTGGAATATGGAATTGTGCTCTACCTTCTTGAGGGTAGAGTATAACAAAAAAATTAATCTGTATTTGTACAGATTTGTCTATTCTTATTTATTCATTTAATTATTTGTATCAGTATGACTCATGGATGGTTGTGTTGTACTTTAAGTTATATTCTAAAAATACTTTATTACTATTATTATTATTATTGTTTTGCTAACGTATTTTGAGCTTTGGTTATTAAGAGTTCCTTCAGTTGGCTCCTATGTCTCTTCTAACATATCCCATTATTGTGGGATTTTAAAATTTATTTTTATTTTTATTCTGTTTTTTAAGGTTTTATTTATTTATTCGACAGAGAGAGACAGTGGAAGAGGAAACACAAACAGGGGGAGTAGGGAAGGGAGAAGCAGGCTTTCCATGGTGCAGGGAGCCTGATGCAGGGCTCCATCCCAGGACCCTGGGATCATGACCTGAGCCAAAGGCAGACGCTTAACAACTGAGCCACACAGGCTCCCCTTGTGGGATTTTTTAAATACTTTTTTCAAAAACAGGCTCAGAGAATGTCAATTTTCGTATGGTTTCACTAATTTGTGGAACATAAGGAATAGCATGGAGGACATTAGGAGAAGGGAAAAATGAAGGGGGAGAAATCAGATTGGGAGATGAACCATGAGAGACTATGGACTCTGGGAAACAAACTGAGGCTTTTAGAAGGAGGGGTTGGGGGAATAGGTAAGCCTGGTGATGGGTATTAAGGAGGGCACAGATTACATGGAGCACTAGGTGTTATATGCAAACAATGAATTATGGAACACTACATCAAAAACTAATGATGTACTGTATGGCGACTAACATAACACAATTAAAAAAAAACCAAAACAAAAATAAACAAAAAAACAGGCTCATCTTATATATTTCCTGCCCTAGTCCATAGACTCGGCCATTTATATAAGAAACCCTAGTTGCCTTTATTGGAGAATGTGATTAGAAACTAAGATCTAGGCATTAGGTGTGCTTGTTGGTACCAGGCCTTCTCAGCTGACACAGTAGGGAAATATATTTGGTATACTAACTCCTGTAAATATTTCTATAGGTAACCATCTGTGTCTAAATTAAGCTAAGTAAGAGTTTATACTGATGTCTTCAACTCTAATCCATTACCACATGATCATTCCAACCTCCTCCCTTGCTTTTCTTTAAACTCCCAATCCAACAGCGATAACCCTGGCTTCTACCGTCTTCCATCTATTTACTTAACTGTTCAATTCCAGTAGAGAAGTATCAGAATTATTAACCCATATTTCTGTGAGATACAATTTCACAACTAAATTCAGTGTTATGTACAATTTCTTTTGCCTTTACTCTTGTAAACTATATTCATTTCCAAAGCTACTAAGGTCAACAACTCTCTCCCCAACCCCTTCAGTGAGGTTGTTTCATACATTTCTAATACAGTTAGATTGTGTTGTTATATTCTGCATTCTACCCTGAGATTCCTCTTGATTTCCTAAATGATTTTTAAAAATTTACACACATAGTTTCTCTCTTTGTGCTCTAAAGTTCAGTAAGTTTTGATAAATGCATGTTATATAGCCACAATTCCAGTATCATATAGAATAATTTCACCTCCCTAAAAATTCACCTATGCCTGATTAAGTTTTTTTTTTTAAGATTTTATTTATTTATTTGACAGACAGAGATCACAAGTAGGCAGAGAGGCAGACAGAGAGAGAGGGGGGAAGCAGGCTCCCTGCTGAGCAGAGCCCGATGTGGGGCTCGATCCCAGGACCCTGGGATCATGACCTGAGCCGAAGGCAGAGGCTTTAACCCACTGAGCCACCCAGGCGCCCCCTGATTAAGTTTTATTTTGAAAAAGTTTGGATAAACAAACAATTATAGAAACCAAACTAATGTACACTTGGGGAAACTTCATCAAGAATTGATGCTAACTTTTTGTCATACTTGTTTTAGATTTTTAAAGTAAACTTAAAAAATAAGTCCTTTTGTACTTTTTTCTAATTCTTTTTCTCTTCCTCCTTACTTAAGGGCAGTTACTGTTATAATTCTGGTCTTTCTCATCCATGATTTTATACTTTAATAGATATATTTGTGACACTAAACAAAAAATACTATAGTTCTGTGTATTCTAGAGATATTTATATAAGGGACACTATTTTGTTTCCATCTTTCTAAAACTTGCTTATTATACTGTCAATACTAGGCTTCTAGGATCCATCTATAGTTTATAATTTTGGGGCTTGAATAGCCCTATAGTATTAGTTATATGACTATGTCATATTTTATTCATCTGTTTTTCTATTAATGGACATTTAGATTGGGCTTTGCTTTTTGCTATTTCATAGCTATATTAATATTTTTAAAAAGATTTTATTTATTCATTTGATAGACAGAGATCACAAGTAGGCAGAGAGGCAGGCAGAGAGAGAGGGGGAAGCAGGCTCCCCGCTGAGCAAAGAGCCCGATGCGGGGCTTGATCCCAGGACCCTGAGATACTGACCTGAGCTGAAGGCAGAGGCTTAATGCACTGGGCCACCCAGCGCCCCTATATTAATATTTTTGTACACATCTCTTCATGCAAATGTCTAAGAATTTTCTTAGAATATATAACTGGAAGTGAAATTACTGGTTCATATGGCATGCACATTTTCTATTTTCCTAGGAATGGCCAGCTTGCCTCCAGTGTGGTTCTAGTAGTTTCCCCACATTCTCAGCATAAATTGGAATTGCCAACTTGACATTTCTGCTAATCTGATGGGTATGAAAAGTTGTCTTTCCCAGAATTTCAGAGGCTGTGGAACCAGTCAACTCACTATCTGGGCCACTAGAAATACTTTTGATAGGAGTTTGGGTTCTTAAACTGCAGATCATTTGTTAGTTTCTAATAAACTTATTTTATTTTCAAAGGTGTCTGCTTATCCAGGATGTACGAAGTTGTTTTGGAGTCTAACTTCACCCAAATTCTCTGCCCCAGTATCTGTTATGAAGGAAGCTCTATATCCAGAATATGAGGTAACCTGCAGAATGACTTTTCTCTGTTGTTGTTTAATAATTAAATGGTGTAATTGATCATGACATTAAATTTTACTGGAGAGTTTTATGGAAATTGTCAGACAACTATTGGCATAATTAAGAATGACTAGATGGTACTATAGTATTATACTTAACCATATTACTTTAGCCAGTCAAGAAGATTGTTCTGTTTTCTTTTTGAAAAAATATTTTATTTGACTGAAGTTCTAAGATATATAAGATCTTCATGTTATTGGTTTTTAAAGTGAACTTTTAGTTAATTTAATGTTAAAAAAAGCTTAACATCACTCAATATGATTATCACTGTTTTTTCTTTCTTCCTTAAGCAGTGTTTTCTCTCATTTTATGTTATAGTGATTATTTTAAAACTTAGAAAAATCAATTGACAAAAACCAAATTCACCTATTATTGGTGAAGACTTTCTGCAAGACGATTACGGCCTGCTTTTTGGGCCATTTTCTTTTATGGTTAAAATTTTTTCTTCCTCTTCTTTTCTCTCCCCTCCTTCTTTTTCCTTTTTATTTTTTTTCCTCTTAAAACAGTTCTGTGATGAACATTATTGTGCATAATCTTTTAATGGTACTTAGGGTTATTTTATATGCATGGGATTTAAGGCAGCTTACTGAAACTCATATTGGAAAACAAACAAGTAGTTGAGGAAGTCATAGGGAGAATATGAGAAAGGTAATAGTGTAATAGAGTCAAAGGTAAAATTAAATTAAAAATTTCTGTCCATATATGCTGTTGCTTGAAATGGAAAATCAATTTACCTCTTACCTTCCTTGCAACCAAGGCATGGATGGAATCACATTCATATTTGACCTATTCTGAATGTTAATATTTAAACATCTTTACATTTTTTCGATTACTTGGTCATGTTGTATTATGCTTAAATATTATGTTGAATTCTTTTAGGCGGTATTTTATTTTTAATATATATTCATGGTAAATACGTATGTAATATCATTTTTTTTCTTCACTGGACCCTCCTATTAGGCTTATTCTTGCTTCAAAAAGTTAATTGGGTAGCATTTCATTTTTAAAAAATACTCTGAAATTAATATAGCATAGAGATAATCTAGAAAATTTGGAACAACTCAGTGGAACATTTGAACTATTTGCAAAGGTAATTGGTTGACATTTAGAATTTTTTCTTTTCTATAATATTACACTGTATGTTAACTAACTAGAATTTAAATAAAAACTTAAAAAAAAAGAATCCTGTGCTTAGCTTATTGAAACTACACTGAGTATAATATACTTTTAAGTATATCTTCCTTCATCATGATGTAAATGTTTCCAAACATATGTACAGAAGAATATTGGAATAATTTATGCTTAACTCATTGAAAAAAAGCATTTTTTCTTTTCTAATTTTTGGGTTGTTCAGTGTTTTTTATTTGTTTTATTTCTTATTTTAATTCCAATATAGTTAACATACAATGTTATATTGGTTTCAAGTGTACAATATAGTGATTTAACAATTCTATACATTACTCAGTGTTCATCATAATAAATATACTCTTTAATCCCCATCACCTGTTTCACCCACCTCCAAAGAGCAGGGACCCGACTGTGCCTTGGATCACGGTTTAAGGTAACCCCAATCTGAAAGCTTACGCCTCGGCTCTGTCTCTTTAGTCAGCTTCCCTGCTCTGATACCTGACAGCTCTGCCACACTCAGACTCCCCCAATCTTTTTGTGACCCTGCGGGACATGAGACCACAATGTTCCCGCGAGGGTTCTACCCCTGCTTAGCCTCTGGAGTAATGTCCCTCAGTGGAGCAGACTTCTAAAAGTTCTGATTTTGTGCTCCATTGCTCTGCTGCTTGCCGGGAGCCGCTGCCCACTCCCCCCCCCCCCCCCCAGTCTATCTTCCCGTGGCTTCAGATTCACTTCTCTGCATGTCCTACCTTTCAGGAAGTGGTCGATTTTTTGTTCCTAGAATTGCTGCTCTTCTTCTCTTCTATCTCCTGTTGAGTTCGTAGGTGTTCGGAATGGTTGGATAACTATCTAGCTGAACTCCTGGGATCTGATGTCATTTCAGTCTGCTACTCCTCCGCCATCTTGCTCTCTTCATCTTTTGTTTGATCTATAAAACACTGTGTATGTAGGGACACCTGGCTGGCTCAGTTGGAAGAGGATGCAACTCTTGCTCTTGGAGTTGTCCGTTTAAGCTCCGTGTTGGATGTAGAGGTTACTAAAAAATAAATAAACTTAAACTGTTGGGGATTTTCAGCAGTTGTGTCTTACCTATTTCTTCACGTGTTACCAGTAGTTCTTTTACGTGATTAGAAGCTGTTTTATCCTTATTATGAATTTAGCAATGTTTTACCTTTTTTATGAATTCTGTCTCATCAATTTTAAATGAGCAACTTTGGTTTTTTTAATGCTGGAATTCTACTGTAATATAGCTAGACTTGTGTTCTTTTCTGTTTGTATTCAGGAATATTTTCATTATAATTCTTTGCTGTTTTTCTTTGTTTTTGTTCAGTTTCAGAGGAGCTGTGTAAGTGGTATATAGTTAATTTGGTCTACTACTACTACTATTACTACTACTGCTACTACTTCTTCTTCTTATTATTATTAATTTGTGGTTTCTATCTTTTAAAAATTTTATTTATATTCTCCCTCTTGCTAAGCCACCATTATTTTCTTTAGCAATATTATTGCTTTTGATGTTCTGAGTAACAAGGCCAATTAAAATTACTTAAGTAATTAAGTAATTAAGTAATAGATGAATACTTAAGTGTAGAAAAAATTCAAATGATACAGCTGCACATGACATAGAGACCACTCCTACCTTGAATGCTGTCCCTTCCCAGTTCTCTTCTCTCTGAAGTTTACTAGTATTAAGTGCACTGTGTGTATCCTTTCAGACATTTTTTTCATTTATGTAATGCTAGTGTGGGGAAATTAATGTTTTTACATGTGTGGAATAATATAATATATATTATTCTGCATCTTGAGTTTTTTGCATAAAACGTACTTTGATTCTCATTTATTATTTACTATGAGCCAGACACTGTGCCAGCCACTTCACTTGTATTACCTCATTTGACTCTCCTATGAACCCAGAGAGGTACTAATTATGTCCCCATTCAAAAAAAGTCCCCTTTTCCCCATTTGTTCTGTTACCCTTTTTCCTTACCTCTTCCTTGTGCTAAAAGCCACTAACCCAGTTTTAAAGGGTATATTAATTATTCATTGCTGCAAATCAAATTATCCCCAAATTCAGCAGTTTAAAACAACAAACTATTATTACCTCACAACAGTTTCTGAGGATCTGGAATCCACAGTTTCTAGACTAACTGGGAGGTTCTGGCTCAATATCTCTAACGTGGTTTTAGTTAGGATCTCAGCTGAGGCTGCATCATAGAAAACAAACAAAAAACAAAACAAAGACAACCTTCCCACAAACCATACTTGCACATATATCTTTGTATACATATGTATATTTTTCTATTTAGAATTCTTGGTCAAAGTACATGTGTAATTTAAGTCTTGAACGATTGTTTTGTATATTTGCATTTCCTTTACTTAAGTATAGCTTAAACCTTTTATTTATTTAAGAAGATAATGTTTTTTGGGGAAAAATATGTAGTGGGCTAAAATGAAAAGGTTCATAACATAAAGTATGTAAAAGATTGCCTTAGTGTAAGATTGGTGAATATTAATTTGCAGAAATAGGTATGGCATCCATGCAAATGTGATGCTCCCATCTTCAAGAATCTATTGACATAAGCATACTTGACTGCCGGCCTCCAGCTGCTGTCCTGTAGATCTATCAAGGCATTCGCTCTAAAGTCATTTTCCGTCTGGGCTTCTCTTAGCCAGTGAGTGAGCACAAGGGGTTTGCTAGAGGTGACCCATACCTCCTTGATGTGGGATTGTTTCAACAGGAGGCTTTGGCTCAGGAACTTTCCATCTGCCTGGCTGAATCTCAGAACTGCTTTGTGATCTGAAGTTCTTCCTTCTCACTCCTTCCTCTGTCTTCCCCTTTCACAGGTGTCAGACTACATCATGGTCTGAAGGTTTCCTACCACTCCCTCTCTCTGTAGCCTCCACTGGTAGTATCTTCTTCTAATGGAAATGGCCCAGCTCGGGGGCAATACGAGTAATATGCAATATTATTCATTATACTGTAAAGAGTGCAATATTTTCCACACCCTATGTTTATAAAGTAGAAGCATGTATTTTTCTCTGTTTGTATTTAGATAATGTGAGTACACGGAATTGAGAGTAGGCAGAAGTTTCTGAACAGAAATAAGAATTGTAGCAGGACTAAAATTGGTTTATTATTGGGACTGGTTACAGCTGGTGGTGATGGAGTAACCCATTAGAAAGATGGTCCAAAAGTAAGTCAGTGCTGGTGGTTGGCTACTCATACCTAATATCTAGAGAAAAAAGGATCCAAAAGGACTTTCTGGCATAAAAAGATGGCCCAGGACACTTTTCATGCATCCCAACTGGAATCAGACCTTTGTTCAAAGAATCCTTTGTTCAAAATTTCCTTTGAATGGGAAATGGTATGTAGATACAAAGGCTTGTGTGCCCTATGTTCTAAAGGTAAATTTACCATATTTATATATATTGTTATTACTGGTGTTTTTTATCTTATCTTGACATATTATTCATGTTTTTTATTGACACTGCCTTTGTTTTATTTTCTTCTTTTATTCCTTTTCTTAATTTATCTTTTGTTGTTGTTCCTTTTTAAAAATAAATCAGTGGTCTAAATATAATACACTCTGGTTTTATTTTTACTTTTTCAACTATTTTGATAAATTACGTTTTATTATCCCTATTTTGGAAGTATATATACTATTTCTTATTCTTATTCTTATGGTGGTTTCCCTGAATAGACATCTTTAACTTATAATCTTATGTTAATCAGTACCTTTGCACTCTTCCAGGAAAATACAATGACTTTAAAACCTTTCAATTCCATTTACTCCTTATTGACTTGATATGTTTTTACTTCATTATATTTTTAGATCTTTATCTTTAAAACCCTCAATACATTGTTGTTATCATTTTATATAATATTTCTTGTATTTTTACCCATATGCTTATCCCTTTCTTTTTTTCTTTTCTTTTTTTTCCCCTAGCATTTCAGAACATTGTCTGAAATCATTTTATTTTTTGCCTGAAACATATACTTTAGAATTTGTTTTAAGGGAAGTGGGAAGTCTGCAATTAGTGAAAATACTGGTTTTTCTGTTTCAAATGTCTTTATATTAGCTCATTCTTGAGAGACATTATACCTGGGTATGATGTATATTGCAGATAGTTTATTTTAGCACACTAATGATATTCTAATATTCTCCACCACCCACTGTTGCTGTTGGGAAGTAAGTCTTTTTTTTTTTTTTTTTAAAGATTTTATTTATTTATTTGACAGACAGAGATCACAAGTAGGCAGAGAGACAGGCAGAGAGAGAAGGGGGGAAGCAGGCTCCCCACTGAGCAGAGAGCCTTGATGGGGGGCTTGATCCCAGGACCCTGGGATCATGACCTGAGCTGAAGGCAGAGGCTTTAACCCACTGAGCCACCCAGGTGCCCCTGGGAAGTAAGTCTTAAATATGAATTTTTTTCGAGGATAGTAGATTCCTTTCTTCCTCCCAAACTGGCTACTTTGAAGTTTTTCTCTTTTCTTCCCTATTTTCATTATGAAGTGGCTAGCTGAAGATTTTTTTTTTTTTTAAATTTATGCCTTGGAATCATTGGGATTTTTGAATATGTGATTGGATGTCTTTCATCAACTATGGGGAATTTTTAATCATTATCTCTTCAAATGTTGCCTCTGATCATTCTCTCTTTCATTTTTTGGGACTTTAATCTATAAGTATTAGCTACCTTTTTCCTCTTGATGCTGGATTCTGGATAATTTCCCTTCTGATCTATCTTATAGTTCAAGTCAATTAATTCTTTCTTCAGTTGTGTCTAAGCTACTGTTAAACTTCTTTACTGTATTTTTTAATTTACTTTTGTGTTTTTCTTTTTAGAATACTTATTTTTTCTCCAAATCTGTTTTGTTCTGGCATTTTATTTCTTTATGTACCTGTCTTTAAATGTTTATTATTATATTTAAAACATTACTTTTAGGAGACATTTGAGACCAAGAATGACAATTTCCTTCTTCAGAGAAATTTTTTGTTAGAACCTGGGATTTTTAGCATTCAGAAACAGTCTTAGTCAAAGGTTGAAGCTTGAGTTTCTTTGGCCACCCTTGTGATGGAACACAGGCTGAAAGTCAACACAAAGGTTGGTTTACTTCCACTCACTCTTTTTTTTTTTTTTTTTTTTTTTAGAGATTTGCTCCACATCCAACCTGGGGCTTGAGCTCAGGACTTGATCTCCTGAGGTCGCGAATCACACGCTCTACTGACTAAGCCAGCAAGGCATGACTACTTCTATTCACTCTTAATCTGGGGGTGTAGAATCCCTGTAGCCTTGGATACTTGCATATTTTTTATATGTACAATATTATACAATATATTACATATATGTAAATATATATAAATAAATCAGTCTCCATACCTTAGGTAGGTTCTGGGCTTCAATTTCTCTCACCTTTGCCCCAAGAAGTCAGTCTGCAGCTCAGACTTGCAGTTGCTTTGGTAAATATGAGAACAAAAGCATCTTGAATACTGGGCTTACTTTTCCAGGTTCTCGAATTTTCTTAGATTTTGGCTTAGTATCTCTTCATCATCATGTTAACTTTTTGATGCTTTGAAGATTGTATTTTTTGTAGTATAAGTAGATTTCTTAGTTTTCTTCAGTAGAATTACTTAGTCTGCCATAATTAGAAGCAAAGTCATAATTGGCTTTTAAAGTAGCAAAACTGGTTCCATTTCTACCTGCATCCCAACTTTCATTGGTTGAATACCAGTTTTTGCAATATCTCTGCAGTAGAGCAGGAGGATTTTTACATCAGATATCATATAAGCAATAGTTTCTCTCTCAAGACACATTAGTTTGGCCAATATCTTGGTAGGTTCCAAGATATGGTTCCATATGAACCATGTTCTCTTTTAAAAAAGCAACCATTGGGGCACCTGGGTGGCTTAGTCAGTTAAGCATTTGATTCTTTAAATAATTATTTTAAAGAGTTTATTTATTTATTTGACAGAGAGGGGGATCACAAGTAGGCAGAGAGGCAGGCAGAGAGAGAAGGGGAAGCAGGTTCCTTGCTGAACAGAGAGCCTGATGTGGGGCTCGATCCCAGGAGCTTGAGACCATGACCTGAGCTGAAGGCAGAGACTTAACCCACTGAGCCACCCAGGCACCCCTAACCATTTGATTCTTGATTTCAGCTCAGGTTATGATCTCAGGGTTGTGAGATTGAGACTCACGATGGGCTCTGCCCTGGGCATGAAGTCTTCTCGAGACTCTCTCTCCCTCTTCCTCTGCCCCTCTCCATCTCTCTCTTTCTCTCTCTAAAAAAAAAAAAAAAAAAAAGAAAGAAAGAAACTAAAAGAAAAAAAAGTGACCACTGATTATTAGTAAGTTTTTCTGTTTTGATATCTGCAAAATACAGTATTAAGGCTTTTGTCCTTCTTATTGTTGAAAGCATTTCCTTAAATATACAATTGTTGTTATTCTGTCATATTTGAATATTTTGTGTAAACATATGACAAAATAGTTCCAAAATCTCTTGTGAGTCACGTAGTTTATCTTTGAAGAATAATGGTGACCAAGTATCCTTCTGCTTTAATAGTTCTCTTACCTTACACTGTGCTATAGCTACATTATAAAAATATAATAGAACATGAATAAAAATCAATGTTGGTGATTCCTAAATTATGCACAGACTTTTCCATATCTGTTCCATTCTCAATGATAATTTCATGGTATTTTTTAAAAGCTAATTTCCTACTGAATAAATATTTTTTTAATTTGAAATGTTATTTGTTTGAGACCTAAACATTTAAGCAAGGTAACAGCATGATTTAATTCATCATAAATACACCAGGATGTCAAACTTAGATTTTCTAGTTGTTTCTACATATCCAAATCACTAATTATAAGATAGAAGGATAACACATTTAATAATAATTGTAATGATTGCAGCAGTTCACCCTTACAACAATAAATACACATATATAACTTAATTGGTGGAAGGAGTTTGAATTATAAACATTTAGTGAGATTTTCATTCCAATAAAAATTTAGAATGATTACCTGTATTTGACAGTAAATAGTCCTATACTGACAATGAATCCAAATAAGTCTTATTCATAATTCTGGTATTGATATACTAAATAGATTCAATGCTAAGCTATGAGATCATGGTATAATTGATTGCTTCTAAGATTAGTGATACCAGAAGTAAGGTAGAGGTATCTATTTGGCTATTGGACAACATGAAAGCCAAATTGTGGGTTTGGGCTAGATACTAAGCCTATTATAGCTGAACTTTTGATGTATCTCTGGTAAGTGTTGTCTATACTTCTACTTTTTCCATACATTTCTCTTTTGGTAATAAAGGTACTATGAAGTAACAATGATCATAAGCTTTTTAAAGTATAATTTAAAACTGTTATCTTTTTATTACAGAGTATTCAAACAAGCAGAATTTTAACTGAGAGATTTTCAGCTGAAAGCAAGGAAAGTGTCATTATTTTAAATCAGCATAGCAGAAGTACTAGGGTATGTACAATTTTTATTCTAAATTGTGGGTTGATTGCTTTATCTGTCAATAGCTCAGATATATTATTTCTAGTACTTCTGGAAATTATTTCTTGGTGCTTCCTTAGGGAAATACCTCAGAACATTCACTACTGGTATCTTTGCTGAGGACATATATCCTCTTTTTCAAGTATGTTTGTTGTCTTTGTGATGCTTAGAAGAAGTTATTTACTAAGTAATAGCAGAATATCTGGTTTTCTTAAAATTTTGAAAATTTCTCATCTTGCACTTTGCCTAGGTCTTATATGATTCAAGAAACATGTCTGTGAATGTTTAGACCCAAATGATTGGTTTTGTCCATGAAAAAGTAAAACTGAATTTTCTAGGTGGTGATTAGACTCATGCTCATGACTTTGTTATCTTTGTAGGGTAATCAAGTAAGCTAATTAAGTAATAAACATAATTGGAGAGAAAAGAGATAGTGATTGAGAGAAGAAAAGTATAAAGTATACATAACTGGTTTAATAAGAGTCTTGAACTTTATGGGAGACAAATAAGAAACAGTTTTATTTTTCTTTCATTAGTGCCTTCAGACCTCTGCTCCCCTTGGTGATATCGTGGGATGCTGAATGGCACAGTCTTAGTGCCATGGGACAAATCAAAGCCTATTCTAGTCAGTTAACTAGGTTAAAAAGATGTCTATGCCCCTCCTTTATCCCTCATACAGTTAGGTGATACTTTTTTTTTTTTTTTGGAGGGGATAATGTTTCTAATTAATATAGATCACTTTTTTACTTACTAAGTATTCGTCCTTATGTGTGTTTCATCTTTTTTATTCCTCACCAGCCTGGCATCATAGCATTCTTCATCACTGTTTTATCCATATCACCTAAAGCAGTAACCATCGTGTAAAAAAATTACTGAACCAATGAATGTCCCTTTCTAGTTTGGAATGCCATTTATACTTTCTGGACTATTGTAGTAACACTACTCACACCTACCTGTCACATATTCTCATTTTTAGTAGCAGCTTCTTCCAATCCTTCCTCCTACTGCCTTCTACTATATTCTTAAAATACAGGCGTAATTATGTCACTCATGTCTCAAACTGAGTAACTCCACCTACCAAATAAAGTCAAGTGCTTCATTGAGCCTCATAACCTGGCCTCAACTGTACTTTCTATCTTACCTCCCATTATATTCTGCTTTTGTGGCACCTCCACGTACTCTGTACTCTGCCTGCACCCAAGTCTTTGGGGACTAAAACCCCCTGCCTTTTAACATTTCTCTGGGCTTGATTAGGCTGTTTCCTTGGCCTAGAATATTCTCATCTCTATCTCAGTCTACGGAAATGTTGCTACCGTTCACAGGCAAGCCTTGTGCTACCTCTTCCTGCCAGTCTGTTGAGGTCCCATCCCATTGAGAATTGATTTCTCCCTCCCCTATGTTCTCTTCACATCGGATCCATTCATGCCATCTTTAGTCAGTGTCACAGCTGCTTTGGATTGCAGTTATTTCTATTCTTTCTGTTTCCACCATTATATTGGTTGAGGACATGGAACACGTCAATTTTTTCCCCCTGTACTTTCTACACTATCTAGTAAAGTAGTATTTCCCAGCTCTTTCAGTATAATAGCTCTCATGATAAGTGATGGTAGCTGTATGGTCTGGTGGAGTAAAATGTTGAGGTTGCTCATAATTAGAGGTGATTGTTCAGAGGACAGTAGCTGCTTCATGTCCCACTAGTGCAACCTCAGTACTAAGGAGATTCAAGGGTCAGGATATTCATGGCAGATTTATACATACCTGTGCTACTTGCACCAACCAGAACACTTTGGTAAGTTTTGTTGTATTAAGTTGAATTTTAAAAAACAAGATAATTTCTATTATTATACAGTTTTCTAAATTAATTGATGGATTTTCAGTTCTGCTCCTCTCTGTGAAGTCAGTGACTTCAAAATCAATTAGAATGTATATTTTAATTAGCATTCTGCATTTCATTAATTTACCTAAGCAGTTATCATTAGTCAATTGTCATATGATATTTTACTTTACCAAATAGTATCTATAGTCAATGAATTTTTATCATTTGATTATTTCAGTTTTTTTTCCTAAGAAAATCTGCATCATTTGAAAATATCCAAAAATGTTTCAGTACACCATTGCCACAGTTAAAGGTATGATAATTCTTAGTTTTTTTTATTCAAGAGAAATGTTTATATTGCTAGTGATAATCACTATTGATGGTTTTTTGTTTGTTTGTTTGCTTTCCTGAAATAATGTAGTCAGTCGATTCATTCAGAATTGATGAAAAGTTTGGGTTCAAGTACCAATGTACTTGGTAGCTCCTGTAAAACTGGTTTGGTGGTGCCGATTTGAGATTGTTGGCAGCTCTTGGGAGTATCTCATGTTCATAGTTTGACTTTACCTGGTATAAGTCAAGTTATTATAATATTGACCTATGTTTGTACTGGGCTCACAATTTCAAAGCACTTTCATGGACACTATTCCAGTCGGGCCTTGAGCTTCACTACATTCTGAGAGAAGGAAGGCAAGACAGATATTATCCTTGTTTTATGTGTGAAAAAGCAAAGGTCAGAAAGTGATAAATGGCAGAACTAGAACTTCGAGCCACACCCCCCTTACTAAATGCAATGTACTTTCCTCTGCACCAATAATCACAGGCTTTTTGAAGAAGCTGGTTCTTACCTTCCATGGCATTGACAACTAGCTTCCAGCTTTTTATTCTCTCTGAAATCTTATAAATCTTTTTAATTCTTTTTTACTTGCTTGTAACTTGCTTTTAACCTGCTTCACATTAGCCTGCTTCCTATGTCATTTCTGACATTCTCTTTTCTTACTGACCTTTTGATTCCTCTGTTTTATATCCCTGTACAATCACACTATCCTTAAGATTTTTTTATTGGCCCATAATTGACATATAGCATTATATTAGTTTCAAGCGTACAACATAATGATTCAGTATTTGTATGTATTGCAATATGATCACTGAAGTTTAGTTAACATCTATCACCACACAGTTACACATTTTTTTTCTTTTGATGAGAACCTTCTACTCTCTTAGCAAGTTTCAAATATACAATACAGTATTTTAAGTATAGTCACATCCCCAGGACTTATTTATTTTATAATGGAATTTTGTACCTTTTGACCATTATTACCCATTTTATCCATCACCTACTCCTTGCCTTTGGCAAGCATCAATCTACTTTCTGTATCTACAAGTTGTTGTTTTTGTTTTTAAGATGCCACATATAAGTGAGATCATGTAGTATTTGTCTTTCACAGTCTGACTTATTTAACTTATTTATTTTACTTAACGTGATGTCCTCAGGGTCCATCTATGTTATTGCAAAAGGCAGAATTTCCTTTTTTTAAATGGCTGAATAATATTCCATTGTGTGTGTGTGTGTGTGTGTGTGTATATATATACATATATATGTGTATATATATGTATATGCATATACATACATACATATACACACATATGCACACATATACATATATGTATACACATATACATATATACATATATATACATATACATATACACACACACACACACACACACACATATATATACACATTTTATTTATCCATTTATCCATTGATGAGCACTTAGGTTGTTTCTATATCTTAACTATTGTGACTAATGCTATAAGAAATAAGGGAGTGAAGATATCTCTTTAAGATCCTGAAGTGGGATTGGATCTAGGGTAGTTCTATTTTTAATTCTTTGAGGAACCTCCGTACTGTTTTCTGCTGTGGCTATACCAATTTACATTTCCATCAATAGTGTACAATTTTCCCTTTTCCCCATAGCTTTGCCAGCACTCGGTATCCCTTGTCTTTTATATGCTAGCTATTCTACTTCTTTATTTTTTGTGTACCTGTCATAGGTTTTGGGTTTGTGGTTACCATTAGGTTCATATATAATACCCAAAGTAAGTAGCAGTTTATACAAATGTGATGGCTATTTAAGTTCAAGCACATTCTGGAAAAAAAAAACAAACAATAAAAAACAAAAAACAGAAAAAGAAAAATAACGTCTTTCTTTTCTCCTTTTACTGCCTCCTGTACATTTTATGCATAAGTTGCTATATTTTACATCTTTTTATTCATAATATTCTTATGTCTTTTTTTAAGATTTTATTTATTTATTTGACAGACAAAGATCACAAGTAGACAGAGAGGCAGGCAGAGAGAGAGGGGGAAGCAGGCTCCCCGCTGAGCAGAGAGCCTGACGCGGGGCTCGATCCCAGGACTCTGGGATTATGACCCGAGCCGAAGGCAGAGGCTTAAACCACTGAGCCACCCAGGTGCCCCTTCTTATGTCTTTTTAAAAAAAAGATTTTACTTATTTATTTGACAGACAGAGACACAGCAAGAGAGGGAACACAAGCAGGGGGAGTGGGAGAGGGAGAAGGAGGCTTCCCGCTGAGCAGGGAGCCTGATGCAGGGCTCCGTCCCAGGATGCTGGGATCATGACCTGAACTGAAGGCAGACGCTTAACAACTGGGACACTCAGGTGTCCCAGGATCATTACTTTAAATGCTTCATCAGGCATATTACTTATCTCTGTTTCATTTATTTATTTTTCTGAGTTTTTTTTTTTCCTTGTTCTTTCTTTTGGAGCATATTCCTCTGTCTCCCCATTTTGCTTGACTTTCTGCCTTTGTTTCTATGGACTAGATGGAACAGCTACTTCTAAACGTGAAGGAATGGTCTTGTGTACAGTGTCCCCTGTGTTGACTGTGTGTGTTTGGTGGCTTTTGCAGGCTGGCTGTATCTGTGGCTATATATGCCAGTTGTTCTTTTAAACATGGCTTTTTACAGAAAAAAGAAAATAATAATAAAATAACAAGAGAAAAAAGAAAAAAGAGAGAAGAAAAAAGAGAGGGAAAAAACCCCGAAAGGACAAAAATAAAAGCAAAACAAGAAAAATAAAAAATAATAAAAAGGCGGTAAGGAAGGAAAAAATGAAACAAGATGGGATTGTTAGGGAGACAAACCATAAGAGACTCTTAATCTCAGGAAACAAACTGAGGATTGCTGGAGGGAGAGGTAGGGATAGGGTGGCTGGGCTACTGGAAAAGGTATGTGCTATGGTGAGTGCTGTAAAATGTGTAAGCCTGATGATTCACAGACCTGTACCCCTGGGGCAAATAATACATTATATGTTAATTTAAAAAAAGAAAGGAAAATATCAGAAAGGTAAACATTCCAATAAACAAAATATTTTTATTTCTTTAAAATACAAAAAAAAGATAAAAATTAATGGAAAAAAAAAACTAAAACAAACAAAAATCCTGGTTTATTTTTTGTTCCCCAGCACCACAGGAGCTGGTGTGGACTTGTGGACCCTAGGCTTACTGAGATAATAAGCTCACTGTAATGACAGGACTCATCAGTTATGGTATCCAGACTCTACTCCTGGATTGGCTTTTAAGGTGGAAGATGGATAGAAACTGTGTTGTTCTCTAGTTCCTCTAACTTGGAGAACTTCCCAAAGCTCCTCCTCCATTTGGCAGAGTTCCAGTGTTGTCTTATATGCTAGTTGCTCTTTTAAACCATGGCTTTTTTTTTTTTTTTTTTTTTTTTTCTGTGATGAATCTGTTTCCAGTTCCTCAGTATTATCCCTCTCCACTGCTGTTTGCAGGATCAGGGGTGGAGGGTCCCTCTGTTACCATGTCTCTATCTCCCTTGCTATTCTTTTTTTGTCATTCTGTCTTTGATTATTCAGAAGCTGTCCAGATGACCTTCAGTTCTTCAGGAGAAACTATTCTGTAAAAAGGTATAATTAGGTGTGTTCTGTGGAGAAAATTAGTTCAGGGTTTTGCTGTGTTGTCATCTTGGATGGGAACCCCTCCCTATAATAGCCATCCTAACAGGTTTGAGGTGATTTCTCTGTGTGTGTGTGTGTGTGTGTGTTTAATTTTATTTATTTGAGAGAGAGAGACAGAGAGAGACAGAGATAGCAAGAGAGAGCAAGAGAGAGCAAGAGCAGAGAGCAGAGGGAGAAGTTGCTGAGCAGGGAGCCTGATGCAGGTCTCTATCACAGGACCCTGGGATCATGACTTGAGCTCGGTGCAGACTCTTAACTGATTGAGACACCCAGGTGCCCCCTCATTGTGATTTTGAGTTGCATTTTCCTGATGATTAGTGATGTTGAACATCTTTTTATGAACACCCATTGACCATTTGTATGTCTTTTGAAAACAAATCCCTATTAAGTTTCCCTGACCATTTTTTAATTGGATTTAAAAATTTTTTTCCTATTGAGTTATAAGAATTCCTTATGTATTTTGGGTATTAACACCTTATCAAATAGATGGCTTGCGAATATTTTTCCCATTTTATAGTTTGCCTTTTCATTTTGCTGATTGTTTATTTTGCTGTGCAGAAGCTTTTTAGCTTGATGTAGTCCCACTTGTTTATTTTTGCTTTTGCTGTTTGTACTTTTGGTGTTATAGCCAAAAAAGCATTACCAAGGCCAATATCAAACAGCTTTTCCCTGTGTCTTCTTATAGTAGTTTTATTGTTTAAGAATTAAAATTTAAATCTTTAATTTATTTTGAGTTAATTTTTGTGAGTATTGTGAAATAGGAAATATCATTCTTTTGCATTTGAATATCCAGTTTTCTCAACATAATTTATTGAGGACTGTCATTTCCTCATTGAGTATTTTGGCTTTTTTGTCAAATATTAGTTGACCATATATGCATGGGGTATTTCTAGACTCTTGATTCTGTTCCATTACTCTATGTGTTTGTTTTTATGCCAGTATCATACTGTTTTGATTACTATAGTTTTGTAATAAAGTTCAAATTCTGGAATTGTGAAACCTCCACCTTTGTTCTTCTTTCTTTGACTATTCAGTGTCTTTTGTGGTTCCGTATGAGTTTTAGGATTATTTTTGCTATTTCTATGAAAAGTGACATTGGAATTTTGCTAGGGATTGTATTGAATCTATTAATGGCTTTGGTAGCGTGGACATTTTAAAAGACTAATCTTTCTGATTAGTGAGGATGAAATGTCTTTCATTTATTTGTGTCTTCTTCACTTCCATCATTGTATTCTAATTTTCAGTATACAATTCCTTCACCTCTTTGAATAAATGTATTCCTAACTAATTTTATTATTTTAGGTGCTATTATAAATGGAATTACTTCATTTCTTTTTCAGATAATTCATTGTTAGTGTAGAGAAATGCAACTGACTTTTGTATGTTGATTTTGTAACCTACAAGTTTACCGAATTCATTGATTAGTTCTAACAGAGTAGAGTCTTTGGAGTTTTGTCTATATAAGATTATGTCATTTGCAAATAAAATTGTCTGAGACAGTTTTTACTACTTTCTTTCTAATTTGGATGCCTGTTTTCCAGATTGCTTTGGCTAAGACTTCCAATACTAAGTAGCAAGAGTGAGTATTTTTGTTCCTGATCTTAGCAGGAAAGTTTTCAGTCTTTTACTGCTGATCCTAATTTTAGCTGTGGGTTTGTCATATATGGACCTTATTATGTTGAGGTATGTTCCTTCTATACCAAATCTGTTAAGAGTTTTTATCATGTGAGAATGTTGAATTTTGTCAAATGCTTTATCTGTATCTATTAAAACAATCATACATGGTCTTTAGCTTTCATTCTGTTGATACGACATGTCACATTTATTGATTTGTGTATGTTGAATCATCTTTGCATCTGAGGGATAAATCCCATATGATCAATGTTGTATGATTCTTTTAATGTGCTGTTGAATTACATTTGCTAGTATTTTCTTGAGTATTTTCCAGTTTTATTAATCAGGGATATTGGGCTACAGTTCTCTTTTCTTGTAGTGTGTGTGTGTGTGTGTGTGTGTGTGTTAAATACACATATATAAGTAATGGAATATAACTATAAAAAAGAAGGAAATCTTACCTTTTTTAAGTACATGGCTGGACCTTAGGACACTATGCAACATGACAGAGAAATACAAATACTGTCTGTTCTCACTTATATGAGAGATCTAAAAAAGCTGAACTTATAGAAACATAGAATGGGGCTACAGTGGAAAGGAGAGGATTGAGATGTTGGTTAGAGGGTACAAACTTCTAGTTATAGGACACATAAATTATGGGGTTCTAATGTACAGCATGGTGACTATAACAACACTGTATATACTTGAAAGTTGTTAAGAGAATAGATCTTAAGTGCTATCACCACACAAAAACAATAGTAATTATGTGAGGGGATGGAGGTGTTAACTAACCTTATTGTAGTAACCATTTCACAATATATACATGTATCATATCATCACATTGTATACCTTAAACTTACATATGTTTTTTGTAATATTTTTATTATATAATATTATGTAATATAACATAATACTATATAATATTTTACATAATATTTTAGTAAAGGTGAGAAAGAACCCCAAACCCATTCTGGTAGCTCTGCTTTATAATTATAGATTCTGTCAGTGGTTCCTTCCTGAGTGTTTGACAGAGCTGCATATGGCCTCTCTGTGTAATTCATATGTAGTCAGCAAGGGGAAATATGAGTATCTTATGTTCTACTTCTTTTTCAGGCACATGTTCTCCTCAGATTGATTATATATATCACACTTACATACATACACTTACATATCACACTTACATACATGTATTTCTTGATATATACCTATATTATACATACATATATTCTATAGTCTATGTATAACCCTATTCTCTATTTTAATTATATAGTGAGTTACATATAGTTTCTTGAGATGGGGAAGTATGGTAAGTTATAGAGGGTCAATATTTCTATTATACTTTAGGGTATCTTAAAGAATACAACTAGCTTGTGTGAAATTGTTATGTTTGGAATTTGGGCCTAACTTCACAATAAGGAAAAACATTTGTATAGCAGATTATTATTTATTAACAAACTTAAATGCAATTAATTATTATAATTAATTTATAATTAATTATAAAAATTATTTATTAACAAACAACTTATTGATAGTGGCTCAATAAGCTGGAAATGCTATATCAAAGGATTGGACTAATCTCTTATTAATAATGAGTTTTTACAATTTCAAGTACTAATACATGGTTATTGCAAGTTATTTATAATTGTTAGTATATTATTATATTGATATTATTATTAAAAGTTAATTTGATTCCCTGATGATTAGATAAAAGAAATATTAGGCTGGAATTCTGTTCTTGAGCTTGTAAGTATTAAAAATTATTTTAGAAGATACTTGAATACTTTTGTATAGAAATTCAATGTTGTTAAAATGCTTTTGAAAATAGGTCCACAAATTGGTTTTATAGGATAAAGCACTTTAATATTTTTTACCCATTCTACCAATTTTTTAATTAAAAGTAAAAGTAGAGTATGTACTTTATTTGAATATGTAAAGAGCATTCTCTTTTAATTAAGAATATATAAAATAGTTTATATAAAAACAGTTAATGCATATCTACTTTATAGTGTTATTTTTATGTAACTAACAAAATGGCATATAACCAAATTATTGTACTTTACTTTAACCAACCTACTATTAACTTTATAAGCTGACTTTGAAAAACATCAAGAATACAATTTAAAATTTTCAGTAAGTGACCAAACTACATGAATAATAATTGTAACTGAATTAATTTAAAACATCTAGCAACTAAATTGATTTTAAGTTTTTCTATCTTTGTTTCCTTGCTAATAAGAGAGTAAAATCTACAGTTGAATTGAAGAAGGAGGAGAAGGCCACAATGCCAATAGAGATTAAGGATGACATGCAAAGCAATATAAAAGACATTGTATTTCAGAAAGCAAAGCAGTTGGAGCATTGGGCGGCTCAGCAAAATGAAACTGAAGAACCCCTTGAGAAAGAAAATATAGATACCATCTTAGATAACATGCAAGATAGAAGGAGTTTGAGAGATCTGTCTCTCTCTCTCATTGAAGCATCTAAAAAAGCTGGCATTAGTTACATCGTTTATCCCAAGAAAAAGAAGACGAGACTGAAGAAAAGATTGAAGCACAGTAAACTTACAACTGTGTATGATGAATTATCCAAGCCTCCAAAAGTGCTTAAAAGGTCTTGTTTAATCAATACTTGTTATAGTTTATGAAATGTATTCTGGTTTTGGCCTTAATCTTGTAATTTCACTAACTGAAGTTGTTATTTTATTCACCATTGAAAATATGTTCAAGTCTTAGCTAAAGGAGAATTCCCTACTTTTTAGTATATGGGTATTGTATATGGGTATTCAATAGTGTAAATATATGACTGGTTTAAACTATATTTTAAAGTTGAGGCTGACTTAAGGACATGAAGTAAAACTAAGTCAATTTGATAGTTAAATGAAATCTTTCAATGGAAAGAAATAAAATCTGCTAAGTTATTTTTCAGAAATGATTTAACACCAAAAAACCACCTCTGCTCAAAACAAATATCACCCATTCAAAAGTTCAAATAGATTGCTGAAATTCAACTGTTTTCAAATTTGAACTTAATGAATTGAATAATCTAAATCAACTTTTTTATGCTGTGTGAGCCCTTATTCAGGGATCAACACATAGAAATAATTAATTTTTCTCCTTACTTAAAAATGACAGTATCTAGCATGTTTAAAAATGTGCTAGGACATGGGACGCCTGGGTGGCTTAGTGGGTTGACCATTCAGCTCTTGATTTCTGCTCAGGTCATGATCTCAGGGGCGTGAGATGGAGCCCGGTGCTGGGCTCCCTGCTTAGCGGGGAGTCTGCCTAAGATTTTCCCTCACCCCTTGTTTTTGCAATCTCTCTCTGTCTGTCTCTCTAAAGTGAATAAATAACTCTTTAAACCAAGGTGCATGGACCTAAGATGACAGCAATGGAAGCTTCAGGTATGCTTGTATTTAAGTGTTCAGAGCGCAACTTTCTTATAACTGAAGGGTTGTGCAAAATAGTTTGCAAAAAGCTCTGGGATTTATTTCTCTTTAGATATCCTCAGATGACAAAATTCTTTAAATTTATTCCCTTTGAAAAGTAAAGACTTTCCTGTTCATGAGAGAGTCATAAGTGTTTTGTTTACTTCGTTATTATAAAGGCTTGCTGGTTCTGAAAAAGGGTTAAATTAATGATGTTTTGGTGTGGTGACTTACTGTCCCTGAAAAGCCTTGGGAACAGCCTATGTAAGCATGAGTGACAGAGTGGAACAGAGACTAACCCTGGGGGAGGATATGCCATTTAAGTCCTGAGTTCCTGCATGCTACTTATGCTTGAATTTTCCCTGCAAAAAAATGTGGAGCTGTTTTTGTTAGCTTATCTTTAGAAGACTGCAGATAGGTGTTTCCTAAGTTGACAAATGTTTTTGACAAAGAACCAGACATTTGCTTATACATTTTTGAAACATTTGCTGATTTCAAAGCATGTGAATCTTCACTGTCCTAGAGAGGATGTAACACTGCACCATTTTGGCCATGACCTAAGTGACTTCTATCTTTACTTCTATCTCTAGAAAGGATATAAGCAGGTGAAACACTATTTTGGTTTAGTATTTTACTGCATACTGATTATCACTTTGATTATAAAGTTTAACCATTTAAAGAGATTTATTTGCCTTTTAACAACTGGATTTGAAATTTGTATGTATTGCCAACGGAGGTAATAGGATGCGCCTTTTGGTGGAGGCAGTAAAACCAACCATGGGAGTATTTGTCTAGGATAATAGATTAGTATAGCTTGCCTAACTTCTTTTTAGAAAAATCTTAATCTAAACTAATTTAGTGCAAAATTGTAGCCATGAAATAATTGTTGTTCTAAAACAAGTTTATGGAGAAAACCTTAAAAAATTATCTTATTCCTATAGTTTGAGATCTTTTCCCACTAATCTTAATGTGGTTAACACAGAATTATCCTTACCATTTTATATCTGACCTTTAAGCTTGTTTAATTATACTCATTCTTGCTGGCTCCCTTGAATGGTTAGAAGCAGACTGTGTATATACACTCATATATCAAGCCAAAGCTTGACTGTGAAAAGTAACCCCTGCCAAAGTGTATTTGAGCTGATTAAAAACCCAGACCCATGTGTTTTCTGTCAGTCCCTTTACTTTAGGTTACCCCTATTGCTTGCCCCCTCATCTAGGTCATGGAAGGATACCATGTGTCTGCAGAAACTTTGTTCTTTCACCATTTCTCTGGAAATTTCCCTCTGCTTTGGTCTCTGAGCCCAATATCGGTGGACCAGCCAGTGAGCAACTGGCAGAGTTTTGGCTCACGGATACAGCAGGAAGCTGTGTTTGTTGATGGCTCCTGGCCCATATTGACTCCCTTGTACTCATTGCTTCTGTCTGACCTGGACTTCTGTAAACTGTTAGCCTCTCAGATCTCTGTCAGTGTTCTCTCTTCCAGGACCGAGTAACATACTTGATCTGAGATCCAGGCCAGCCTTGTTGCTATTGGCTCTCTGATTTCTGTGAATGCATTACCTTCTTCCCTTTCTAGAATAACTGGCCATGGTCCTGACTTCCACTATCAAAACTTCCAAACTTGACTAGCTACTGAAAGTGAATCGGTAGTCTCAGGTCTGATTTTCTTGGCCCATCTTGCTGCTGTTATTGCCCCCCCCCCCCCCCCCCGCCAACAGAGGTAGAATTTATTTCCCTCACAAGCAGGAGATGACGTATTTTTCTTGTGCTGTTAACCTGTAATTTCCCTCATGGTCTGGTATTGCTTTTGATATACTATCTTGGTGGATGGTGGTATAGGATGGAAGGGAGGCAGTTATAGAGATTTCCACTTGATCCTTACTACGATTATCCTCTTCAGTGTATAGTTTATGCAGTTATTAAGTTGATTCATTCCTACTACACATTCTGGAACCAAGGAAATTATCTCAGGATGGGTCCATGTCTCACTAGATTCTGTTAGATGGTTTTAGGCCAAGATCTTTTATATCACTTGATCTTCATAATTTCCTAATTTGGCTCTGGACTTTAGTGGCATTTATAATGGGTATCTGGATCAGCATAAGTTTAGGGTATCTAATAATTCCCAGGAGGCTTGGGTGTTTCTTTTTCCTAGAACTTTTGAAACTTTTGGGAACAAATCATTAAAAACATCAAGACCACATTGCAAGATCCTTCCTCAACAGGACCCGGTCTGGCTTTCCTGTCAGGTGAGAGATTTTAGGTATGAGCTGGCTAGGGTCTGAGAGCTGCATAAGAGGTTGTAAAACCCCACTATGGCTGGTTAGGCTTATTCCCAGAAGACCTAACGGTTTTTCATCCATTTAAGTCAAAAAACACCTTAGCCGGGTGCCCATCTACCTCACTTTCTGAGGACCTGCAGTCATTTAGTTATTGCCACAGATCCCTATAACTTTAACTTTTGTCTGGGGTACTTGGGTGGCTCAGTTGGTTAGGTGTGGCACTCTTGGTTGTGGCCCAGGTCCTAGTCTCATGGGTCTTGAGATCAAGCCCCATACTGGGCTCTGTACTCAGCAGGAGTGTGATTGGATATTCTCTCCCTCTGCCCCTTCTCCTGCTCTCTCTCTCTTTTTCAAATAAATAACTCTTGAAAAAAATTTCTGTCTACCAAATCTGGCTAGAAATCTACATCAGAAATCTGTATTTAACAAGTCTTCCAGGTGACTGATGCTAAAGTTTGGGGATCACTCAGAGTATGGTAGGAAGTTCTAACAAGGCTGCATTGGCTAGGGCTAACAGCTACGGATCCAAGACCACCTATGTGGAGGAGGTATGTAGGAGGCTAATGGGTAGTAGCTGTAGCTCCATGAGAGGGTTCAGGAGCTCCCAGCTGAGTGATTTTGGGGCATGCCTAAATATATTTGATATAGCCTATGAACCAATGTCTCAGTGTAGTCATTGAAATATTTATACAGGAGAGGTTTGGGTCTCTCAGATGGGGGAATCTGACTGTCCCTCAACTAATCTCTTCTATCAAGAGAAGATGAGTGGAATTTGGAGATTCAAAATTGTCAGCCTCATTCATGCTTGCTCAAATATTCACATCCTGTATTTCAGTTCCCTACTCCTTTCTTAGAAGCTTCATTACCTTGGTATAAAAGGTTTAGGGAATTTGGGTATTTAATAGGTACTGCTCTTTTCTTTTGGTCCGAAGTAAAATGATTCCACAATTTTTATAATCATTACTGTTGTCCTTGTGAATAAGTGGTAGCTACTTGATTTCCTAATTCCTTGCCTTCCATCTGAACACCATCCCTGCTAACAGTGGTGATAATTTGAGGAGCTTTGACAGCACCACCTACCATGGATTATTTGTGTCCTATTTTATCCTGGCAGGAAGTTTATCCTAGGATCCTTCTGTGTGTGTATTTCCTGAGTCTACCTCTGGTGCTAATTATTTTATCAGCCAGGTACAAATTATACCATGATATTGTAGTATCCTAGGGTCAAAAACAACAGAGCCATTTTCTACCCCTAAGTCTGAGAGGACAAAAAGTAGGAGTGATTACTAGAACCTTCAAGAAGAATTGTATAGAAAGTGTTTCCTTAAAAAAAGTAGTGATCTTTTGTCAAAGATTACAGCCAGTTTGAGGTGACTCTTCAGAAGGGAGCTGGAGGAATAATTACCTTGACTTCGCTCTCCTCTTTTCCTCTTTGGGATTTCTATTTGGACATACCCAATTAGAAGACAGAGAACAAAGGAACTTATGGATGTAGTCTGTACAGATTAGTCTCCTGGGCAGAGGGCAAAGTAGAGAAGGGTAGAGATGAATGTGGAGGTGGAAATGTCTATTGAAAGCATATTATGTATCATAGTCTACTAAACAAGGTGGAAGACTGGGATGTTAATTTGGTAGTTTACTGTCTAATCAAATCTTTCCTTCTTCCCATTTCCTCAAGTTCCTATGCTCTCCAACCTCTTGGATGGCATTTCCTATATTACATCAGTTTACCTTCTCAATTCCTCATTGTAATTTCTGTGATGGAGGGGGCAGGGGTATAAATTAAATCTGAAAGGAGCATCAACACCTTATTTCAGTAATGTAAAAAGGCCACATCTTTAGATTATCTTCTGCTTTCATAAATAAATTCTTCATATGGTGTTACAATTTTGATGAACGAACAGGAGGACTTGGTTTGCAAAAAAATAGAGTATAATTTTATTTTAATAATAGAAAATAGTAATTTCATGTGTGGCTGAGTTGATTTATTGATTATAAAAATAATTATATTTGTATGATTTAAAAATCACTCTTTTAATAACTAGGTCAACATCTCATGGAATCCTTCCTGGACAGAAGAAATATTTACTCAAAGTTCCATTATATGAACGTAAACTTCCTTGTCCCAGTCTACCTATGTGTTTAAATTTTGACGAATTTGTCCAAAGTAAGGGAGGAATTCCAGAAAATTGTGACCCTCGAATGTGGGCTCTTGATATGTTTTCTCATCATAAGAATCAGAAGACAACCACAAAAAAGAAAGTTGTTAAAATATCTATCCAGAAAGCCTCATCTGAAAGAATAAAAGAATCACCAAAAATAGAATTGAGTGATTCTTTGAAGTCTAGTCTTTCTCCAGAAGTTATTAAACATTATGAATCTGAAGTGGAGATCCTGACTAAAGAAATCAATGATAAGAAAAAATACCCTGCATTTGCATATTGTAGGCGTGGAGCTATTTATAGGAAACTAGGGAAGTTACAGAGTGCCATGAAAGATCTGCAGGAAGTAAGTCTTATTTAATCAAAATAACAATATTAACAATTTGTATTTATATTGATAATTATAATCCTCTATGTAATAGTTTATATGATAATTTCTACTAGAATTTTGAAACACGAATATTTTAGTATACATGTGGGATTATGAAATTATAAATATTGGCATTTTCAATAATTGATATCAAAACCACTATATTTTGTCAGATTAGGAGGTATCATTTTATGCTATATACATAGAAAGCCCCTGGGAAAAATAAATTTGCAAAATTTATTTGATAGTATGTCTTCCTTTAATAAAACAACTTTAATTGAATTTATACATATATTTTCTAGGCTATATTTTTGGAGCCATTGTTTCTCAATGCCTACTGGCACCGACATTTCATTTATCTTTTTCAAGACAAAATTAATGAAGCTTTGGATGATTTGAATTATATAAATAAATACAATAAAAATAATGGAGGTGGGTTGTCTAGGCAGTTATATTATTTGTATCTTTACCTAAGTTTTGGTCATTTAGTGTTGTTATAAATATATATGAGTTAACAGATAAAAGTCTCCAAAAATGGTTGTAGGTTTTGAAAGTTAAATTTACTCTTGATATTGTATATATTGGACTTATATGATCCTATACTGTTTTCAAAATACATGCTTTGAAATGTTAATATCCTTGTGTATATTACAATAAATTTGTTCCTTACTGTTCATCCCACAAGAAGGATATGAACTTAAAAATTTTAGTTATAGAAGTGATTCATAAAGCCTTTCTTTTTTTTTCATTTTTTATTTTTATTTTTTATTTTTTTTTAAAGATTTTATTTATTTATTTGATACAGAGAGAGAGATCACAAGTAGGCAGAGAGGTAGGCAGAGAGAGAGGGGAAAGTAGGCTCTCCGCTGAGCAGAGAGCCCGAAGCAGGGTTCGATCCCAGGACCCTGAGATCATGATCTGAGCTAAAGGCAGAGGCTTAACCAATTGAGCCACCCAGGCACCCCTTCATAAAGCCTTTCTTGATCACAAATCTCTGAAGCCTTGCAGTGTTCCAAGACTTCTTAGTTGGATGGAATCTGTACAATTGCCTTTATGTACCATCCTCTAACCAGCTTGAATGGAATGAGGAAACAGAATTTTTTGGGAATGAGAAAATGTCACATTCATCTTTGTATTCCTAGCATGTATAACATACCCCTAGAATATAAGTTGAGCTTTCTAAATATTTTTTGATCTATGCCTATTTTTGCCAAAGTCCATAAATTTTTGTTTTACTCTAAACATTGAAAGAGTACAAAACACTTTAGATATACAAAAAAGTTAAAGGTAATTTTTACACTTGATCTTAGCCCAAAGGCCGAGAAGCGATAATAAAAGGTAATTTTTGATACTTAAAATTGAAATTGAAAATGCCTTTGACCAATGAAACAATTAAACCTTGATTTTACTAAGTGCAAAAAAAAAAAAAAAGAAAGAAAGAAAATGCTTTTAACTATAGTGAGCATTTATCAGCTTTTGAGAGCATGCTCTGCATTGTTGAAATAGAAAAAAAACCTTAAATGAAATAGTTAAGGAAGTAATAGAGAAAAATTATTTTGAGACTACAGTTTTAGAGGGAGAGGGATTAAAATTTTCATAGGTAATAAAAGGACTGTAACACTAAATTTTATCTTTTTAATTTTCTTTAGAGGCATATTTGTCAAAGGCAGAAATTTTCAGGAGAAGAAACAACATTACTTTAGCAATTCTAAACTATACCCAGGCAATTAAGTGCAAGCCCACAGATGCCGATATATATTTCAGGAGGGGTGAGATGCATGAAATAGGAAACAAAGTACTGGCCATTGATGACTTTTCTAGAGTAAGCTCTATTACGTATAATGCTGACATTTATATATTTTAGATCATGATATTCTCATTCTGATATTATAGCAAATCATTGAAATTGTTTCATATATGTTATATAATCAAAACTAATTTTTTATATGTTAGGATCCAGAGTGCTCAGTACTGGAATTGATATTAACACTATGTCAATAATTTTTTAAAATGATTACTGAATGAATGAATTTATGTCAAAGAGTTGGGTGTGGGAGCATTGAGACAACTCTGGGAGGGAGGGTGCGTGACTTTTCTAGCTCTCTCCTCTTGAAACATGAAACAGTGGTTAGAGAAACTTTTGAAAATTGCTTCTTCCCTTCAAACCAAAGAGAAAATGATTTTCCCCTTCTTACTCTTGAGACATGGCTGATTCTCTTCTGCAGCAAATCTCTCTGCTCTTAAAGAAGCTGTGCTCATTGGCTCATTCATTCATTTGCTCAAATATTTATTGACTAAGGTGTTAAAGAAATAAATACATACATAAATGCATAGTTATAATTTATGATGAATGCCATGAAGGAAATACAGATGATGGGGGGGGGTAAATGGATATTTAATTATATATTTATATTGGGGAATATCAGGGAATTCCCTTGAAGAAGTAAACTTTTAGTCGAACTATACTTTGAGGCTAGAGTCAGGCAAAATATTCCCCTGATTGCAACAGAATTGTACTCATCTCCTTACTTCACTTTAAATTCTAGTTTGTAGTACAATTGAGAATTTAGAAGTTATTGAAATAATTTAGCTTTCCATGTTCCCAACTGCCCTGTTTCTTACTCCATGATAACCACATGCATGATATTCTTTTGCTTCAAGAGTATATTATACGTTTTGGTCACTTTTTAGAAGTGACCAAAAGTCTATAAGTGACCAAAAGTCTCTTTTGAAAATATTGAAATTATTAGATACCTACTCCTATTCATTTCCTCCTTGCATTGACTAATGTAGCCACTTGAGGTCAAACAAGCTTCAAAATTTTGGGGTTTTTTTTTTTCCTCCTGTTTTAAAAATACTCAGTAGTCCTTGTGCTTCACTTTTCCCCTCACCCCCATATCACTATATAGGCAATGAGTTTATACTAGAGTATACAATGATTTTGTCTCTTTGCTCTCCCTGTATGTCAATGTGAAATAAATAAACGAAGACCAATTTTTTTTTCATCATTTTAGGGACTAGATTAATACATATTTGATTTGATTGAGTCAACCTTGATGCGGTCTAATATGTAACATCTTTAATTGGGATAAATGCTGTGCTCTATTATCAAAAATATTTTGTTTATTTATTTATTTGAGAGAGAGAGAAGGAATGCAAGAGAGCAGGGGGAGGGGCAGAGGGAGAGGGGAGAGAGAATGTTAAGCAGACTTTGTACTGAGTGTGGAGCCAGGTCTAGGGCTTGGTCTCAGGCCCTGAGATCATGACCTGAGCCAAAATCAGAAGTCGGACGCTTAACTGACTGAGCCACCCAGGCACCCCAAAGAAGTTTATCAGTTAAAATTTTAGCAGGCAAAAAAGCCTTGGCTTCTTATATATGCTGTTTTTTTTTCCTCCCTCAGAAAACCTCCCATTTTTAGAATTTGATGATAAATGCTCTTCCTAAAGACATGGTCTTTAAAAATTTATATATTTGAAAGAGAGAGAGACAGAGAGAGTGCGCCACTTGGAACTGGATCTCACAGCCCTGAGATCATGACCTGAGCAACAACCAAGAGTCAGATGCTTAATGGACTGTTGTCACCTACGTGCCCCTAAAGACGTTGTCTTTAAATGCAATTTGAAAGTTTAGGCATCTTAAAGTAGTTCGCTTTTATGTAATCTCAAGTTGAAAAACGTGTAGTTGTAGTCCATTTAATTTACTATGAGATTATATACTTGTGTTTTTTGGTTTTTCATTATGTGATATGTTTTTGTGCATCCTCTCTATCCACCATATAGTGTATTTTTTATGATCCCAAAAGAACAGATGCGTTATTAAAACGTGGGATGTTTTACTATGAAAATGAAAACTGGGTTTCAGCCATACAAGATTTTACAGCTCTATTAAATATAGATCCCCAAAATTCTCAAGCCAGGTAAGAATTATTTTAGATGTGATTTTTGAAATTATTATTTTTTAAAAATACATTCCCAGAAAGGAAAATTGCTTGAAATACATCAAACAGTTTTTTAGAAATAGTGAAGTCCATTTTCATGGTTACCAGTGAATGAAAATCTTTATCTATATCCTAACCGTAGTGGGTAATTTAATTTAATAGGCATAAAGTGACAATTTAGAATTGTTTCATTTGTATTTTCTAAATGCTAGTTACATTATCAATTTTTAAAATATTGGCCCATGTTTTTTCTTTAGATTTCTTTATTATAACTTGAATAATAAACTTTGTTTTTCCAGACTTGTGATACATAAGACAGTTCTTGTTTTGTTGCTTTTCTTTCAATCTAAGTTTTGTTTTGAAGAGATTTAAAACGTGTAAATAAGTCATACCTTCTCATTTTTTCACTCACAATTTGTTCAATATTGAAATTTTTTAGAGTGGCATGAAATCTGCATCCAGAAAAGTATACAAATATACAACTTAATGACTTATCACTATGTAAATAGCTGTGTAACTGTTACCTGGTCCAGGAACATTTCCAGCACCTGAGAGACTTCTTTGTGCCTTGCCTCCCCCAGAGGGTAACCACTGTCCTGGATTCCATTTTAATCACTTTCTTGTAGTTCTTTACAGTTTCATCACATAAGTATGTGTTCCTAAACACTCTTAGTTTAGTTTTGCCATTTTAAAAAAATTTATATAAGTAGAATCAGGTGGTGATGTTCTTTTTGTGTCTAGCACTTGCTGCTTCACCTTGAACTTTGATGTTATGAAGATGGCATCTTTCCTTAAACCTCATGAGCTGACCTCTGCTGGCTTCAAATTTTTCTTCTGCAGCTTCCCACCTCTCTCAGCCTTCACAGAATTGAAGAGAGTGAGGGCCTTGCCCTGGATTAGTTTTAGCTTAGGGGAATGTTATGGCTGGTTTGGTTTCCTATCCAGACCACTCAAACTTTCTCCATATCAGCAATAGGGAGTTTCACTTTCTTATCATTCCTGTGTTCACTGGAGGAGCACTTTTAATTTCCTTCAAGAACTTTGCCTTTGTACTCACAACTTGGCTGTTTGGTGCTAGAACTCTTGTACCAAACAGCATCAAATTAGTTGGAGAAGAACAAGATTAGTTCAAGGTGTTGTAAGGTGGTGCTATCTTATGGAAGACCTTTTATGCCATTTTAAAGAATTTGGCCTCCTTCCATTGTCAATAGGGGTTTGTTGAAAGTTTTTGAGAAAAGACACTTTTATTACCTGATGATAAATCTTATTACTCTGGAGCTAGGAATGGAGTAAAATCGTAGCATAGGTGTGAGCGATGAGGATCTGAAGTATGAGGCAATGGAAACAAAATAAGAAAAGCATGTAAAAGTCATTGTGTCTGAAGAATTGATGTGACTTAATGGTATCTTACAAAAATATTACTGAAGGTTTATTCTGTAAGTTTTAAGTTCAGAATTATGTATATGCTGAAAAATATTAGGATTATTCTTAGCAAACAGGAGTAATTAAAAATAAATATAACATTCTTGTAGTCATTAGAAAATATATAAGACATGTCTTAAAGATGGGACAAAAAAACGTTTTACTGCAGGATAAAATATCCCGGGTTTCAGGATGTTTAGTGCCTTTTTTATTTTTAATATTTTTAAAATTTTTTTTAGTTTTTGTTTTTTTTTTTTTTTAGATTTTATTTATTTATTTGAGAGAGAGAGAGAGCATGAACAGGGGAGGGGGAGATGGAGAGGGACAAGCAGACTGCCCGCTGAGCTGGGGCCTCTTGAGGCTCGATGGGAGATCAGGACCTGAGCCAAAGTCAGATGCTTAACTGACTGAGCCACGCAGGTGCCCCTCTGGATGCTTAGTGTTTTTGAAAGACCTTTGATACCAGTCTGCCAACATACTGGCTGCACTCTTTTCTCCAAATTATCATTGATTTTATAATATAACTTTCTTGAACATCTCTTTATCCCCCCTATACTGGATTTAACTTCTTCATAACAGGTAGCCTACTCGCTTATTATTCTGTTTTTCCTTAATTGTCTATTTTATTTCTAAAAGCTGATACGCTTTACATTATTAAATGACTGAAAATGGAATGTTCATGATAATTTCAAAATTGGAGTCAGAAGTTAATAGAGATAAAATCCAATCACAAAATTGATGAAATTTCATCCATGTAAAACAGCCTCCCATTTATTTGCGTGTATCTTCAGTGCCAGAGAAAAATCTAACAGCTCCATTCACTGAGATCCATTTCCTTCAAAATGAATTATTTGGTTTTTCTAGAGAACAATGTTGTATAAATTAGTCAAACATTTTGGGTACTCACATAATCAAAATAAATCTCACATTTATTTTATTGACACATCTCTCTGATAAGTGCAAAAAATTTAATAAAGTTACTAAGCATATAATTAGCATATAGCATATTATTTCTAAGCATATAATTATATGCACAATAAAGTACAATTGATTATTTATAAGAAGTTCTCTTTTTTTTTTTTTGCTATTAGCATCATCACTAAACTTTTTTGGGAAGCAAGTGGAAATAATCACAAATTATTATTCAAATACAAAATTAGTTGTGTTTACCAAAAAGAGAAAAATGTGTACTTTGCAATACATATTAAAATGATGTTTTTTCTTTTTCTAGGACATACAGAGGAAGAGCATATTTTAAACGGCAATATTATAAACAAGCAACTCAAGATTTTTCTGTGGCAATTCACTTAGATCCTAATAACTGGTTAGCTTTGTATTACAGAGCCTGCTTATTTAGAAAGAGTAGCCCCTTTAGAGCACTGCAGGATTATAGTGTTTCAGGTACTGCACCTTCAACTACACATATATAGGAATTTGATCTGAATTTCACTTTCAGAAAATGTAGTACTAATATGGGAGGATTAATGTACTATGTATATTTTTATGTAGTTAAATATAGTTATATATTAATATATATTTATGTAATATGTATTTTTATATATATTTACAAGCTACAATGGTTTAGCTAAAGTGTTCCTAGTATGCCCTGTTAGTGAATGTGAATGTGTTTGTACTTACATGGGTGTGTAACTTTGGCAATGGGAGAATATCATATCAAAGAAATTTCTTTTTATATATTGAATTCTGAGGTTATTTCTGGAAATACAGACCTATTTTCTAGTCAGCTTGCAGTGAATTTTCCTGGTGGGCTGTGTCCTACTCCATAGGTCCAGTCCATTGATTAGTCAAATTCAGAGTTTTTTAACCCTTACACTAAAAATGAGCTTTGAGAATCCTTAGTGACAGGATGCCAATAGCTAAAGGTAACCATTTCCACTTTACCCTGTATCAGTGTATTCTTGGTATATCAATAGGCCCAGCACAATTCTGGGCATAGAGTAAACACTCAGTAAATGTCCCCAACTGAATAAATTAACCCATTTTGGTTGGGTAATTGTAGCGAGAGACCAACATTCCAAACATGGCTGTGTTCCCCTGGGTGCAAAGTGCTAGAACCCTATCATTTTAGACAAGGCAGTATCTAGAGATTAAGAGACAACTAGACTCTTATAAAGAGAATTGCACAGCTCTGAGACCACCCTTCCCATGAATATTCAAATAAAATAACTCAAAAGTCCATTTTATGTGTTGAAAGGACTCTGGTGTTCTCTCTTCTAAGGATTTTTGGAAAGGAAGACTAAGTTAAGTTCTTATTTAATTCTCTTATAATCTTTGCATCTAATTTCTGCTCCCTGATTGATTCTCCATTTTTGTTCATCCACACAATTCTTGTGGTTACTGTTCATGAACATTTTGGGGTTCAAAGGATAAATTTAACAGAAACAATTTAAATTTGAAGGTCAAGCGCACCCCTTTTTCTTAAAGTTTATTTCTCTCTGTCAGCCCTGTCTATCTGCCACCTGGCCAGACTCCTTTCTCTTCAGCCATCTAAGCCTCTTTCTCATACTTCTCTCTTTTTCAAGTTGTGGAATCTTCACTCCCTCTTTTCTAGACTACCATAATAATACAAAATCTCTGTCATTTAATTATTCAGAGCAGACCAGCTTGATTTTGGCTTTAATCCTTGTCTGCAGCCTAGCCTGAAGAGTTTTATCTTCCTCATTATAAAAGGACCCTTAAGATTGTTTTCCAAGTAGTAATAATATCTAACATATATTGGGCATTTGACTACTTGCCAAATGCTATTCTAAATGCTGTATGTGGTGTTTCAGTCAATATGCAGAGTAATGCTATGAGGTAGGTATTATTTTCATCCCTGATGAAGAAGTGGAGGCCCAGAGAAGTGAAGTAATTCTAATATTTTTTTCCCTTCATAGAGCAACCCCGAAACTGCAGCCGAGTTGCTTTTTGCCAGCCAGTCATACCGTGAATGGAGCAGTCAGACTGCTTTCATGGGATTATTTATTTAATCTGTATGATTGTTGCTTACACTAGATATACTTCCCAAAATCTAGTACTGTGAGATTGTGTTCCAGACTAAGCACTATGCACATTTTTGGCAAAACTTTCCCTTCTTGGCCAGAATGGGCTTGAGAAGCTTAGAAGACATGGATCAAATATTGTGGAAAACCCATATAATTCCCTTCACTTTTGAAAAAGTGAAGGGAAAATTAGGAAGTGAAGAGATGTGAGATGACCCCTAGACCAGTTACAGATGAGAGACACACACCTGGAGAACTGAGAGAAGAACTGAAGAAGATTCACACTCCTGTTATTTGGGACATGCATAGTCAAGTTGCCTGCCTTAACTCCAAGCTCTGCTGACCTTGGAGTAGCCTCTTTGAGCTGCCCTTCTGTGTTGTTGAGTAGTATCCTGATCTCTACCATTTACCCCAGTCTGGGGCTGTACCAGAGCCTTTTTTATGGCCAATAGCAATGCCCTTCTGATAATGAACGGGTCATTAAGGGCAAGGGTGCTCTTCCATCTGCCATCCACTAATGTGACTCAGAGATTCCATCTTTGCATTGACTTGCAGCATGACTGTGGTCAATGAACCTAGCTCCTTTGCACTTAATCTCTTCATCTATGAAGTGAGTGGACTATCCTGGATTACCACCAAGATTTCTTCCAATTTTAATGAGTTTTCGAACCTTGATAGTCACATTTTTACTTATAAACACATACATTTTTATGTGAATGTTACTTTTTACTCACCAAATATATTCATCACAGACCTGTTTTATGAAAAGTTAAAGTGTAAGAATAAGCAATAAGAAGGGTGAAGACTAAAATATAACTCAGATATTTTTGTTCAGAACCTGAGTAAGCTATATGTCTTTATTTTTAAGCTCTCATAAACGATGGCTATGAGAATCTTGGTTGTTTTCTACATCGGGGCATACTCTATGCAGATCTAAAACTTTGGTTGCTGGCAGTCTGTGACTTTGAAACTGTTATTTCTCTAGAAAGGTACGTTTTCCTTTTATTCTTATTGATTTCACTTTGGTATAAAATTAAGAAAAGAATGAAAGAAAAAGCCCTTTCCCCTCATCATTAATAACTTTATAAAATGAGACATTTATAAAGCCATCTTAGAAACAGAATACTACTTCTGAAAATAAGACAACTTCTAAAATAAGACCTGTTCCTGACATTGGTTTGCCTCAGATACTTTTGCAAATTTTAGAAGTTGCATGCATTCTATGAGAGGAGTCCAATTCACAGATAACAACACAAAGTTATTAACAGCAGTGTGGGGATACCCAGGCTAGGGCTTTTTGAAGTTAACTTCATGAAAAACTGTCACCAACTTTTAAAATAATGAGAGGGGCGCCTGGGTGGCTCAGTGGTTTAAAGCCTCTGCCTTCGGCTCAGGTCATGATCCCAGGACCCGTCCCATACCCGGTTCTGTGCTCAGCAGGGAGCCTGCTTCCCCCTCTCTCTCTGCCTGCCTCTCTGCCTACTTGTGATCTCTGTCTGTCAAATAAATAAATAAATAAAATCTTTAAAAAAAATAAAATAATGAGAAAATATTCTGCTTGATACTGCTATGCACAACATATGACTCAACCGGAAGAAACTCTCTATTTAGAACTTCTGACTTCATTTTGCATCGCAAAGCAAAAAGAAAGAAACCAATTCCACTAGAACATAGGTTCAGGAAGAAATAAAGACTGAGAATTGCACACACTAGTCAGAAGCCTCAGCTCTAAAACACAGAATTAATTAATTTCCTTTCTTTTCAATGAAGCATTCATTAAAATGAAAGGTGTCAAAAAAAAGTAACAGAGCATGCCAACTGCCAACCAGCAGAATGTTTACCTGGCTTATATAAGGTAAACTTTAAGTTTGACTCAGGAAAGGTAGAAAATGGCTCCATAATGGCCCCAGTAGTTTTCTTTTGGATATTTTTGAGCCAGGAAGGGAAGGAAAAGAGTTTAAGTTGAAAAAAGCCAAAAAATGGGCAGTACAAACTTTGATGTCTTTTAGGCAAAGGGTCTAGGCTTCTAATGAAACTGGGCTATAGGATATGTAGTTTTCCTCATTTTGAAATAGAGGCATTGGATCAAGTAATTTCTAAGACCATTTATGTATTGAAAATTTTTGGATTCTAAGAGGGAAAAAAATACATTTAGTTTATATAGAAGAGAAGCTGGGTTATACCTATGTGGAGAGGATTTTTAACCCCAGGCCTTGGGAGTATTACTGTTTCTGTTACTCAGGGCAAATACAATATAGCCTGAAGTGAAAATTTTAAATTGAGAAAAACTAAATTTGTAATTCAAGATAAGTCAAGATTAAGTCAAGAAAGAGTAAAGTATTGCCTGAGGACTTCAGGAATTCTGTTCCTAGCATACTCTTTACAAATGTTGATTCTCTACTAAGGATTTTATAAAGGTGTTTATAATTTTTAATAGAGAATAGTTAATTGATTTACTTTGCTTTAGTAAAACATTAAAAAAAAACCCTGTTATATATTGATGTATGTATTTCACTAGGTTCATTCAAAATTGAAAAACATTTGAAATAATTAAAATGTCTAACAAGGTTTTGCTTTCTCATTTTTTTTTTAGAACCCTTATTTTGGCTTACATAAATATTGGCCTCATACATCTGCTATACTTGGATAACTACTTTGAAGCCACCTTGCATTTTTCTGAGGCTATTAGACTTGATCCTTTATATATTCAAAGCTATATTTGTCAAGCAGAAACCTATCAGAAGGTATTTAGGTTTTGAAAACCTCGATTTAAAAATTTTTTAAAATTTTCTGGAAATCTACCTGTTCAATATAATTTTAGCTATTAATGTACTTGTTTTCAGTTAATTATAGAGATTAATGCATTTTCAAGCAACAAATATTACATAGAAGTAGTTAATATAATTACCTATGCATAAAGACTCTACTTATGAGGCATGAATTTTTGTCTTTCATTTAAAAAAAATAACTTTTTTCCTTATTCCAAAAATAATATATATTTCTTTCATGCAATATATGTATGTAAATAAGTTAAAAACCATCCATAATTTTATTCTCTAGAGACAACTGCTGTTAATGTTTTGCAGTCTGTTGTTTGGACTCTGCGTGTGTGTGTGTGTGTGTGTGTATAGTGAGTAGGTGGGTTTGTAGAATGGGATCCATGCGTATAATGAGATGCTACTCATTCACACTTACCTTTAATATTGTTTAAATTTTATAAGTTACTTAAATTAAAAAGTGTAATTTATCTTTAGTGTTATGAAGTCAAACAATGCAATAAATAGTAAAAAAGTCCTCTCTGATTCCAATCAAATCGGACTTTCCAGTGATGAACACTACTAACTGCTGTTTCTATCTTTCAAGATAGATATCCACTAACCATCCTGCCCAAAACACTGTCATTCCTCACCAGGATTATTGCAGGGAACTCTTGGTCTTCTTGCTTCTGTTCTTTACTACTTTTTGATGGATTTTTCAACACAGCAGCTATAATGATCCTATTAAAACACAAGTCAGATTATTTCACTTTGCCCAAAACCCTTTAATAGTTTCCCTTGCACTCAGAATAAAAGCCAAATCCTGCAAAAGCTAAAGGTCTGCAAGAGCCACAGGAATTGGCTCCTTATTACCTTTCTACCCTCGTCTTCTAGAAGTTCTCTAATCACACTGGTTTCAGTCAGGATAGCCTAGTTTGTGCTGTGGTTAAACATATACACACACTAACACATATAAACACATACAGCAAAAAATCTCCAAAACACTTAAAAAAATCACTGTAACAAAATAGCAAATGTTTATTTCTTGCTCATACTGCTTGTCCACCGAGAGTTGGCTAGCGGGTCTTCTCCACTGTCCACATCTCAGGACCCAGTGTGACTGGAGTCCCACACAAAGTCCTTCCCTCCCTAATGATGGAGGTAGAAGAACCAGGGCAGACTTAGTATTGCCTCAGGGAAAGTTTGCTCTTCACTATTGCTGGGGAAGGGATGGGCATACTTCTGGTGTGTGGTCTTTTTGCTTAACTCCATGTTGATGGAGCTGAAGGCTTCTGGAGAAGTTGGAATTCCTTCTGGGCACACTTACAAACCAAAGCACCAGCACGATATCAGGGTATAAGGACATATATTCAAAGTCTCATTATTCTTAGGAGGAAAAAGTCTACGTGGTAATGGTTGAATAAATTGTGTTGTAGTCATACCATAGAATACTATGTAGTCAATAAAAACAGTAATTCAAATGATACCAGTATTGTCGAATAAGAAAAGCAAGATTCAGAAAAGAGTGTGCACAGCATGATCTCATGTAAATAAAACAATTGCAAATCAAACCCTGTGTTTGATATGCATATGCCTACTATGTGTGTTCAGCCTACAAAGAGAATCTAATCTAAGGCTGCCTGGAGAAGTCCTACCCCAGGACAGCTTATAAAGATGTGACAGTGAGCCTCCATCTTTGCCAAACAGGGTTTCCTCAATGCATAGATACTGGAACAGGTGGAACAATGCAGACATAATGAAATTAGATGGTTTATTAATTACACAAAGTGGAGCAGGATCAGCTTGAGAAGCACTGAAGTTCTATGGAAATTCTCAAATTTATTTAAACACATTTCATACTCCCTACTTTTAGATTCCTTCTTTTGACTCCATCCACTATTTCCTCCAGACAGTTTGTATATTTCAACAGATGCTGCCTACTTCTGTGCACAAATTAGTTCTGTGCATTCTCCTCTTTGTATCACTATGTCAGTGTTGTAAGAGGAGTTGTTGATGTCCCAGGTTCATTTTGCTGGGGTCTCTATAGTCCTCCTTTTGTGATACTCCCAGTGATAGTAGGTTTTTTTCCCCCACATTTGTACAAACCCAGATTATGCTCCTGTGACCTGTATTAAGGAAATAATCAATGTTTACTTTACATTATATATTGATTTTAAACATATAATTTCCATTGTTCTTGTATTTTGTTTTATTCATTCACTTACTTATTAAGTGCAAACTTGTTATTCCTCCCTTATTTTTTTTTTTAAGATTTTATTTATTTATTCAGAGAGAAAGAGAGTGCACATGTGCAAGCAAGGGGAGGAGCAGAGGGAGAGGGAGAGAGAGAATCTCAAGTCGACTCCATGTACTGAGCGTGGATCCTGATGCTGGGCTTGATCTCATGACCCTGAGATCATAATCTGAACTGAAATCAAGAGTTGCTCACTTAACCAACTAAGGCAACCAGGCGCTGCTTTCCTCTCCTATTTTTAAGTAGAACTTACTTGTAGTTTTTATTTTACCATCCTTTGCATGCTAGTTTATTAACTAGCATGGAAAAGGTGGAAAAGGTGTTCTGGTTAAAGGAGAAAAACCAAAAAGCTAACTGAAAAGGGAAAACAAACTATAAATTGTGATATAACCACATTTATGTGGTTTTAAGGAACCAAAGACTTTGCATCATAAACTTAAAAAAAAAAACTTTCCTGTATCTTATTTGCTTTGATGATTCTTAAAAAATGTGTATTAGGAAATTTTCTTGCAAAATTTCCATACTGAATGGTGGGAGGGAAACATCAGAAGGGAAGCAATCGGTATTATAAGCAAAGTTTCTGTTTATCACTCAACAGCTACGTAAACCGAAAGAGGCAGTAAGAGAGTTATCGCGTGCTATCCACCTTCAGCCAGATGGAATCCAATTATATATAATAAGGTATGAACATAGAAATGGAGTTCTTCTTTGGATAACTTAGCACATGAGCTAGCTGTTGAGATCTTTACTTCCCTCTTGATCCTTCTAGCTCCTCTTTTTGCATTTACTCTCCCAGCAATGGCCTTCTTCTAATTAACGGGTCAGATATAGCTATTGTATTTATTAAATTTTAAGATAATTTGTATTATGAAATAATCAGATTTCCCCTTTGCTCTATCCTTGCATCAAAATACAACTGTTTAAGCTATGCTATGATCCAGTAATCTCACTACTGGGTATTTATCCATAGAATACAAATCACTAATTTGAAGATATATATGCATCTCTATGTTTATTGCAGCAATATTTACAATAACCAAACTATGGAAACAGCCCAAGTGTTCATTGGTAGATAAATAGATAAAGAAGATGTGTATATATACAGTGGGATATACTCAACCACAAAAGGAATGAAATCTTGCCATCTGCAAAAACATGGATGGATCTGGAGGGTATAATGCTAAGCAAAATAAACCAGCCACTCAGAGAAAGACAAATACCATGTGATTTCAGTCATTTGTGGAATTTAAGAAACAAAACAAGGGGGGTGGGGAAGAGACAAACCAAAAAACAGACTCTTAATAAGAGAACAAACAGAGGGTTACCAGAGGGGAGGTGGGTGGAGGGGATGGGTGAACTTTTTATGGCTGAGCAATATTCTGTTGCACATATATACCGTATCTTCTTAAAAACTGAAGTGTTGTTGATATACAATGCTACATTAGTTTCAGGTGTGCAACATAGTGATTCAGTAACTCTTTATTTTGTTTTATGCTTACCATAAGTGTAGCTATCAACCAAATAATCCTATTACAATACTATTGACTCTCCTTCCTATGTTGTATCTTTCATCCCCATGATTTATTCATTTCATCACTGGCATCCTGTACCCCCCATTCTCCTGCACCTATTTTACCCACCCACCCCCTCCCCTCTGGCAACTATTCTCTGTATTTATGGGTGTTTCTGCTTTTGTTGTCTGTTCATTTGGGTTTGGGATCCAAATGATCCCCAAACTGCTTTTGTTGTTTGTTCATTTGGTTTTCGGATCCTACATGTGAAATCATTCAGTATTTGTCTTTTCAGACAATAATACAGTATTTGTATACAATACAAATCATATAGCATTTGTCTTTTCAGACTTAATAATCTACTGATGGGCACTTAGATTTCTTCCATATCTTAGGTGTGGCAAATGATGTTGCAATGACATAGTGGTGCATCTACTGTTTTGAATTAGTGTTTCATTTCTTTGGATAAATACTCAAAAGTGGAATTGCTGGATCATATGGTATTTATATTTTTAATTTTTTGAGGAACTTCCATACTGTTTTCCATAGTGGCTGTACCAATTTGCATTCTTATCAACAGTGTACAAGGGTTCCTTTTTCTTCACATCAATATTTGTTATTTCTTGTCTTTTTGATAATAGCCATTCTGACAGCTGTAAGGTAATATCTCATTGTGCTTTTGATTTGCATTTCCCTGATGATGTTGAACATCTTTTGGCCATCCACATGTCTTCTTTGGAAAAATATTCAGGTACTTTCCCCATATTTAACCAGATTATTTGTTTTTTTTCTGGTATTGAGTTGTATGAGTTTTTTATATATTTTGGATATAAGCCCCTTATCAGATATAACATTTGCAAATATCTTCTTCCAGTCAGTAGGTTGACTTTTCATTTTGTTAATGGTTTCCTTTGCTGTGCAAGACTTATTATTTTTTAATTCAGTGCAGTCCCATTGCTTTATTTTTGCTCTTGTTCCTTTGTCTGAGGAGACAGATAAAAAAAAAAAAAAGTATTGCTAAGACCAATAACAGAGTTTTTGGTCTATGTTTTCTTTTAGGAGTTCTATAGTTTCAGGTCTTACATAAGATAAAGTCTTAGATCCATTTTGAGTTTATTTCTGTGTATGGTGTAAGGAAATGATCCAACTCATTCTTTTGCATATAACTGTCTATTTTTCCCCAGAACCACTTATTAAAGAGACTGTATTTTCTTTATTGCATAGTCTTGCCTCCTTTTTCATAGATTGACTGACCATACGTTTATTTCTGGGCTTTCTATTCTCTTCCGTTGTCTGTTGTCTGCTTTCTGTCAGTACCATACTGCTTTGATTACTATAGTTTTTTAGGATAATTTGAAATCAGGGAGTATGAAACTTCTAGCTTTGTTCTTCTTTCTCAAATTGCTTAGGACATTTGGGTTCTTTTGTGGTTTCATACAAATTTTAGGATTATTTGTTCTAGTTTTATGAAAAAAGCCATTGGTATTTTGATATGGGTTGCCCTGAATCTCTAGATTTGCTTTGGATAGGATAGTTTTCCATCTATAAGCACTGAATATCTTTTCATTGACTTGTGTCACCTTCAGTTTCTTCCATCAATGCCTTATAATTTTTAGAGTACATATATTTCACCTCTTTGTTTAAATTTATTCCTAGGAATTTGTTTCTTTTAGAAGCAATTATAAATGAGATTTTTAAAAAAATTTCTCTTTCAAATCTTTCCCTATTTAGTGTATAGAAACAAAAGATTTTTCTATATTCATTTTGAATCCTGCAACTTTACTAAATTCATTTATTAGTTCTAATAGGTTTTTTTTTTTGAGTATTTAGAGTTTTCTCTATATAGTATCATGTCATCTGCAAATAGTGAGAGTTTTACCTCTTCCTTTCTAATTTGGATGCCTTTTATTGCTTTTTCTTGTCTTGTTGCTGTGGCTGGGACTTTTATATTAAATAAAAGTGGAAAGAATGGACATTCTTGTCTTATTTCTGATCTTAGTGGAAAACTTAGTTTTTCACCACTGAGTATGATGTTAGCTGTGGGTTTAGAGTACAAAATTTAAAATACAGATCATTGAAAAAAAATTGAGTATTTTTCTTTCAGCTTCACTTTTCCTAAATTGTTTTTCATCACATCTGCATGCTAATTGGTCTATTTAGACTATATAAAATATTTATAATTTTTTCATTGTTTTTATCATACATATGTAAGTATGAATAAAAGTATTATAATTACAAAAATGTAAGTGACTTATTATAAGTCATTTTGATTTAGAAAAATTATTTTTTACTGCTTAGAATTAAAAAGGTATTATTTCTTCCAGAGGACAATATCTTCTTATGATGAAATGTTATGATCTTGCAAAGTTTACTATTTATCAAGTAGCAGAAATGAACAAAGGTAAATATAATCAATGCAAAATTATAATTGTCTTAATTGAAAAATAAATACCTCCTAAAAATGTTTTTATTTTTTATTTTTTTATTTTAATAAACATATAATGTATTTTTAGCTGCAGGGGTACAGGTCTGTGAATCGCCAGGTTTACACATTTCACAGCACTCATCATAGCACATACCCTCCCCAATGTCCATTTCCCCAACCACCCTCTCCTGTCCCCCCTCCCCCCAGGAACCCTCAGTCTGCTTTTTGAGATTGAGTCTTTTATGGTTTGTCTCCCTCCCAATCCCATCTTTTCATTTTTTCTTTTCCTACCTCCCCCCAACCCCCCCCGCCTTGCATCTCCACTTCCTCATATCAAAGAGATCATATGATAGTTGTCTTTCTCTGATTGACTTATTTTGCTAAGCATGATACCCTCTAGTTCCATCCACGTCGTCACAAATGGCAAGATTTCATGTCTTTTGGTGGCTGCATAGTATTCCATTGTGTATATATACCACCTCTTCTTTATCCATTCATCTGTTGATGGACATCTAGGCTCTTTCCACAGTTTGGCTATTGTGGACATTGCTGCTATAAACATTCGGGTGCACGTGCCCCTTCGGAGCACCACGTTTGTATCTTTAGGATATATACCCAGTAGTGCAATTGCTGGGTCATAGGGTAGCTCTATTTTCAGTTTTTTGAGGAACCTCCACACTGTTTTCCAGAGTGGTTGCACCAGCTTGCATTCCCACCAGCAGTGTAGGAGGGTTCCCCTCTCTCCGCATCCTCGCCAGCATCTGTCATTTCTTGACTTGTTATTTTTAGCCATTCTGACTGGTGTGAGGTGGTATCTCATTGTGGTTTTGATTTGTATTTCCCTGATGCCGAGTGATGTGGAGCACTTTTTCATGTGTCTGTTGGCCATCTGGATGTCTTCTTTGCAGAAATGTCTGTTCATGTCCTCTGCCCATTTCTTGACTGGATTATTTGTTCTTTGGGTGTTGAGTTTGCTAAGCTCTTTATAAATTTTGGATACTAGCCCTTTATCTGATATGTCGTTTGCAAATATCTTCTCCCATTCTGTCAGTTGTCTTTTGGTTTTGTTAACTGTTTCCTTTGCTGTGCAAAAGCTTTTGATCTTGATGAAATCCCAATAGTTCATTTTTGCCCTTGATTCTGTTGCCTTTCGCGATGTTCCTAGGAAGAAGTTGCTGCAGTTGAGGTCAAAGAGGTTGCTGCCTGCATTCTCCTCAAGGATTTTGATAGATTCCTTTCTCACATTGAGGTCCTTCATCCATTTTGAATCTATTTTCGTGTGTGGTGTAAGGAAATAGTCCAATTTCATTTTTCTGCATGTGGCTGTCCAATTTTCCCAGCACCATTTGTTGAAGAGGCTGTCTTTTTTCCATTGGATATTCTTTCCTGCTTTGTCGAAGATTAGTTGACCATTGAGTTGAGGGTCTATTTCTGGGCTCTCTAGTCTGTTCCATTCATCTATATGTCTGTTTTTGTGCCAGTACCATACTGTCTTGATGATGACAGCTTTGTAATAGATCTTGAAGTCTGGAATTGTGATGCCACAGACTTTGGCTTTCTTTTTCAATATTCCTTTGGCTATTCGAGGTCTTTTCTGGTTCCATATAAATTTTAGGATTATTTGTTCCATTTCTTTGAAAAAAATGGGTGGGATTTTGATAGGGATTGCATTAAATGTGTAGATTGCTTTAGGTAGAATAGACATTTTCACAATATTTGTTCTTCCAATCTGGGAGCATGGAACATTTTTCCATTTCTTTGTGTCTTCCTCAATTTCTTTCATGAGTACTTTATAGTTTTCTGAGTATAGATTCTTTGCCTCTTTGGTTAGATTTATTCCTAGGTATCTTATGGTTTTGGGTGCGATTGTAAATGGGACTGACTCCTCAATTTCTCTTTCTTCTGTCTTGTTGTTGGTATAAAGAAATGCGACTGATTTCTGTGCATTGACTTTATATCCTGACACTTTACTGAATTCCTGTATGAGTTATAGCAGTTTTGGAGTGGAGCCTTTTGGGTTTTCCACATATAGTTTCATATCATCTGCAAAGAGTGATAGTTTGACTTCTTCTTTGCCAATTTGGATGCCTTTAATTTCTTTTTGTTGTCTGATTGCTGAGGCTAGGACTTCTAGTACAATGTTGAACAGCAGTGGTGATAATGGACATCCTTGCCGTGTTCCTGACCTTAGCGGAAAAGCTTTCAGTTTTTCTCCATTGAGAATGATATTTGCAGTGGGTTTTTCATAGATGGCTTTGATAATATTGAGGTATGTGCCTTCTATCCCTACACCTTGAAGAGTTTTAATCAGGAAGGGATGCTGCACTTTGTCAAATGCTTTTTCAGCATCTACTGAGAGTATCATATGGTTCTTATTCTTTCTTTTATTAATGTATTGTATCACATTGATGGAATTGCAGATGTTGAACCAACCTTGCAGCCCTGGAATAAATCCCAGTTGGTTGTGGTGAATAATCCTTTTAATATACTGTTGGATCCCATTGGCCAGTATTTTGGTGAGAATTTTCACATCTGTGTTCATCAAGGATATTGGTCTGTAATTCTCTTTTTTGGTGGGATCCTTGTCTGGTTTTGGGATCAAGGTGATGCTGGCCTCATAAAATGAGTTTGGAAGTTTTCCTTCCATTTCTATTTTTTGGAAGAGTTTCAGGAGAATAGGAATTAATTCTTCTTTAAATGTTTGGTAGAATTCCCCTGGGAAGCCGTCTGGTCCTGGACTTTTGTTTGTTTGGAGATTTTTGATGACTGTTTCAATCTCCTTGCTGGTTATGGGTCTGTTCAGGTTATCTCTTTCTTCCTGGTTCAGTTGTGGTAGTTTATATGTCTCTTGAAATGTATCCATTTCTTCCAGGTTGTCAAATTTGTTGGTGTAGAGTTGCTCGTAGTATGTTCTTATAATTGTTTGTATTTCTTTGGTGTTGGTTGTGATCTCTCCTCTTTCATTCATGATTTTATTTATTTGGGTCCTTTCTCTTTTCTTTTTGATAAGTCTGGCCAGGGGTTTGTCAATCTTATTAATTCTTTCAAAGAACTAGCTCCTAGTTTTGTTGATTTGTTCTATTGTTTTTTTAGTTTCCATTTCATTGATTTCTGCTCTGATCTTTATGATTTCTCTTCTCCTGCTGGGTTTTGGCTTTCTTTGTTGTTCTTTCTCCAGCTCCTTTAGGTGTAGGGTTAGGTTGTGTATTTGAGACCTTTCTTGTTTCTTGAGAAAGGCTTGTACCGCTATATATTTTCCTCTCAGGACTGCCTTTGTTGTGTCCCACAGATTTTGAACCGTTGTGTTTTCATTATCATTTGTTTCCATGAATTTTTTCAATTCTTCTTTAATTTCCTGGTTGACCCATTCATTTTTTAGAAGGATGCTGTTTAGTCTCCATGTATTTGCGTTCTTTCCAAATTTCCTCTTGTGATTGAGTTCTAGCTTCAGAGCATTATGGTCTGAAAATATGCAGGGAATGATCCCAATCTTTTGATACCGATTGAGACCTGATTTATGACCCAGGATGTGGTCTATTCTGGAGAATGTTCCATGTGCACTAGAGAAGAGTGTATATTCTGTTGCTTTGGGATGGAATGTTCTGAATATATCTGTGATGCCCATCTGGTCCAGTATGTCATTGAAGGCCTTTATTTCCTTGTTGATCTTTTGCTTAGATGATCTGTCCATTTCAGTGAGGGGAATGTTAAAGTCCCCTGCTATTATTGTATTACTGTCGATGTATTTCTTTGATTTTGTTATTAATTGGTTTATATAGTTGGCTGCTCCCATGTTAGGGGCATAGATATTTAAGACTGTTAGGTCTTCTTGTTGGACAGACCCTTTGAGTATGATATAGTGTCCTTCCTCATCTCTTATTATAGTCTTTGGCTTAAAATCTAATTGATCTGATATAAGGATTGCCACCCAGCTTTCTTCTGATGTCCATTAGCATGATACATTGTTTTCCACCCCCTCACTTTAAATCTGGAGGTGTCTTCGGGTCTAAAATGAGTTTCTTGTAGGCAGCATATTGATGGGTTTTGTTTTTTTATCCATTCTGATATGCTGTGTCTTTTGATTGGGGCATGTAGCCCATTAACATTCAGGGTAACTATTGAGAGATATGAATTTAGTGCCATTGTATTGCCTGTAAGGTGACTGTTCCTGTATATTGTCTCTGTTTCTTTCTGATCTACTACTTTTAGGGTCTCTCTTTGCTTAGAGGACCCCTTTCAATATTTCCTGTAGAGCTGGTTTGGTGTTTGCAAATTCTTTCAGCTTTTGTTTGTCCTGGAAGCTCTTTATCTCTCCTTCTATTTTCAATGATAGCCTAGCCGGATATAGTATTCTTGGCTGCATGTTTTTCTCGTTTAGTGCTCTGAATATATCATGCCAGTTCTTTCTGGCCTGCCAGGTCTCTGTGGATAGGTCTGCTGCCAATCTAATGTTTTTACCCTTGTATGTTACAGACTTCTTTTCCCGGGCTGCTTTCAGGATTTTCTCTTTGTCACTAAGACTTGTAAATTTTACTATCAGGTGATGAGGTATGGACCTATTTTTATTGATTTTGAGGGGCGTTCTTAGCATCTCCTGGATTTTGATGTTTGTTCCCTTTGCCATATTAGGGAAATTCTCTCCAATAATTCTCTCCAATATACCTTCTGCTCCCCTCTCTCTTTCTTCTTCTTCTGGAATCCCAATTATTCTAATCCCAATTATTCTAATTGTGTCATCTTATGGTGTCGCTTATCTCTCGAATTCTCTCCTCGTGGTCCAGTATTTGTTTGTCTCTCTTTTGCTCAGCTTCTTTATTCTCTGTCATTTGGTCTTCTATGTCACTAATTCTTTCTTCTGCCTCATTTATCCTAGCAGTGAGAGCTTCCATTTTTGATTGCACCTCATTAATAGCTTTTTTGATTTCAACTTGGTTAGATTTTAGTTCTTTTATTTCTCCAGAAAGGGCTTTTATCTCTCCGGAGAGGGTTTCTCTAATATCTTCTATGCCTTTTTCGAGCCCAGCTAGAACCTTGAGAATCGTCATTCTGCACTCTAGATCTGTCATGTTACCAATGTCCGTATTGATTAGGTCTCCAGCCTTTGGTACTGCCTCTTGTTCTTTTTTTTGTGGTGAGTTTTTCCGCCTTGTCATTTTGTCCAGACAAGATTTGCCTTCTCCTCTTCTAGAATTCTGCTGTTCTTGGTGAGTGAAGTTGGTCTTGGCTGGGTTTCTTGTTGATCTTCTGGGGGAGGGGCCTGTTGTGGTGATTCTCAAGTGTCTTTGCTGCAGGCGGAATATACCGCCCTTGCCAGGGGCTGGGCTAAGTAATCCGCTCGGGTTTGCTTTGCTTTCAGGAGCTTTTGCTCCCTGAGCACTTTCCGTAGAGTTCCGGAGGACAGGAATGAAGATGGTGGCCTACCAATCTCTCAGCCGGGAGGAGCTGAGAGCTTGGGGTTCCGCTCCTCAGTGCGCCCTCAGAGAAAAGCGCCCAACCGCCCCGCCTCCCTGGCCTGCGGTCGCGCCGGTAGGAAAGCGGTCAATTGCTGGCACTTGGAGAAATGCACCCGGTCGCTTCCATCTCTGTGGCCTCCGGCCGCACTCCGAGCCCACCCAGCCTGCAACCGGCACAAGGTAACCTCGGGCTGAGAGCTCACTCCTCGGCTTTGTCACTGTAGCCAGCTTCCCCGCTCTAATACCTGCAAGCTCTGTGGCACTCAGACACCCCCGGTCCTTCTGTGACCCCGCGGGACCTGGGGTTACGCTGACCCCGCCTGGGCTTCCCCCTGGTTTAGCCTCTGGAGTGATGTCCCTCTGTGGAGCAGACTTTTAAATGTCCTGATTTTGTGCTCCATTGCTCCGCCGCTTGCCGGGGGCCGGCCCCTCCCCCCGCGGTCTATCTTCCCATTGCTTTGGATTCACTTCTCCACAGGTCCTACCTTTCAGAAAGTGGTCGATTTTCTGTTTCTAGAATTGTTGCTCTTCTTCTCTTCGATTTCCCATTGGATTTGTAGGTTTTCACAATGGTTAGATAAGCTGTCTAGCTGATCTCCTGCTACCTGATGTCGTCTCAGCCTGCTACTTCTCTGCCATCTTGACTCCTCCTACCTCCTAAAAATGTTTATACTGTTTGCAATAGTTATATATAGATAACATGAAAGGTTTATTTCTAATCAAAGATAAATTTTGATACTTTATATCTTGTGTTTCATATGTACATAGTCAACTATTAAATGCTTCATAATGAAATGAGTCTTGTGAGAGATTATTATAGGAGATGCCAGGGTTATACTTTTATTTTTTTGTTTTTGTTGTTGTTTGTAATTGGAATGTCTTATTTTTGTTAGTTGTAAACAGATTTTAGTATTGTATTGATTTATTAATCCATATTTCAAATATAAATTATTGAATTGCTTGAGTTCTTTAAAATAATTTAATCCTAGATACTTGGTAAAGGTACTGATAAACTTTCTTTTCCTTTTAGGTCTCATTGAGTTGAGTCCTATACAGCAAGCACTCATTTATTCATTTTGTGAAAACCATGACAAGGCCATCCAGGTCTTGGATGGAATCACTTTGAACAGGCCTGAGCTCACCATGTATATTCTACTAGCAAAAGCCCAAATGAAGGCCAAGAGAAACAAGGTGAAAATTCTTGGATAACATTTACTAACCTATTAACAGGGATTTTATATTGTGCTTATTAGAATGATGGTTTATGTAATTTTAAAAATAAAACTAAATTATAACATTTATTTATTGATTCTTGTGTTAACATTTGGGTTATTTCTTTTCCTCTTAAGGATAGGGCTGCTATAAATATTCTTTTTCATGTATTCTGTTAACATGTGGAGTAGTTTTCTAGGATATATTCCTAGAGAGTGGAATTGCTGGTGTGTAGAGAATGTGAATATCTAACTTTCAAGAAAGTGACACATTATTACATAGGGTTGTACCAGTTTATTCTCCTACCTGTCATGTACATGTGTGCCTGTTCATCTCCATCCTCTACTGTAACTGGTTATTACTTTATTTTTGTCAACTTAGTAGATAAAAACTGATGTCTCATTGTGGTCTTAATTCCCATTTTTCTGTTTGAGCACAGACTGAACATCTTATATGTTTCTTAACCACTCATATTTCCTGTCTCATCAATTTAACTTAAATTGATTTCTTTGAGTGTGAGATAAGTGATAAAATATCAGTTTTTCCCATATGGATATTCAGGTGTTCTAGTATTATTTATTGAAATGTTCTCTCAAACCAAAGATCTGAAGAGGTACATCTAGTTTTCATATATATGCAGATCTGAATTTGGGCTCTTTATTCTGTTCTTTTGGTCAGTTTTTTTTTTTTATCCTTGGCCCAATAGTGTAAAGTCTTTTTTTTTTTTTTTTTAAGTTTTATTTGTTATATTTAGAGAGGGAGAGAGAGAGAGAGAGAGCAGGGGGAGGAGGGGCAGAAAGAGAGAGAAAGAATCTCAGGAAGACTCCCTGCTGAACACAGAGCCCAGTGCAGGCTCATGACCCTGAGATCATGACCTTGGCTGAAATCAAGAGTAGGATGCTCGACTGACTGAGCCACCCAGGTGCCCCTACAATGTCTGAATTATTATGATAGTTAATTATTATAGTTTTATTGTAATTCTTGATATCTGGTAGAGCTAGTCCCTACACCATATTCTTATCTAGGAAACTCCTGGTTATTCTCTTCTATATACATTTTAAATTCAGCTTGTCAAGATCCATTAAAAATTCTGTCAACTCTAGGTTACTGTAGGGAGAATTGACACCTTTATGATATTGAATTTCTTTTTGGAATACTCTTCTCTTTACTTTAACCTCCTCTACCCCTACCCATTGCTCTGTAGAAACTCGGGGTTACCTTTGATTGCCCTCTTCTATCCAATCAATAGTGATGTTCGCCTGGTTCTTTCTAAATAGCTCTCAATTCTACTTCCTTTCTCTATTTCTGTGGTCATTATCCTAGTCCAAAGCATATTTTTATTTTGCTAGAATGATAGCAACCGTGTTGCTCTCTTTCACGCCTTTATCCACACAACAGACACAGTATTCTATTTGGAATGTAAATATGCTTTACCTGCAAGCCCCTCCAGAGCTTCCCTAGGAGACTTTTTTAGAGTCGTGAAGAAGCAACAGGTAGGACATCAACTATGAGAGGAAGCAAGAGGAAGTGAAGATGTGTTCACTTTAATTTAAATGGGATGGAAGACTCAATGGACTCAAAGAGATAGTGAAGGGGCAGTAATCCAGAAGAGGAAGGAAATAACTTATGTTCGGGTGGGGCAGAAGGAGTTGGAGTCAAGGATACAGCTTGAGGAATTAGCTCTGGAAAGGAGAAGAAAGGAAACCACTCAAAGACAGGAGAGAAAAAAGATGGAGATGAAGGAAGATATAGATACACTGAACAGTAAAAAGGAGGGAAATGGAGAAAGAAGGTGATATCTTTTTTTCTACAGCAAGGTCACATGCTGAGAGAGAGGATGGAAAGATGGACATTAAGGTGGGCTGTAAATACATGAAGTAAAAGCTAAGTGGGGGGCACAGAGGACACTTAGCATATCCAAGCTAAATCTCATGGTGTCTTTAGTAATCTAAAATAATTAAGAAAATGGGCTAAAGAGTCATAAATATTTGTATTTCCATATAGATAAATGCACCTATTAGTTTGTTATAAAAAGTCATTTCTGTCTGAGAAATTGAATTTTTTTCATTAATGAATTTCAACTATTTTGACTAAATAGTTTAAATGGGTGATTTTTGATGTTAGTTCATTTCCTGGTGCCAGCGGAATCCCATAAGAGGACAGTAGGACAAAAATACAGGTCGATTAAAACCACATCAGATATTATCATTGGAAATCCTTTACTATCTAATAGCTGTCTAGTATTTCTTCCAGGAACATTTCTAAAAAACTGGCCATAAACTAGTCTATAAATTTAAGTTGATTTTAGACTATGAGAAAATAACAGAAAATAACCTTTAGAACTTAGAAATTATAGCTTCAAAAGTGTGCATGTATAAGCCTGCTTAAGTAGTGGATTGTAGGAGAGGCACCTTGGTGGGATTCCCTGCCATCAGATTCCCTGCCTGGGTCCTTGTCTGGCAGTGCACTGACAAGGCCTGTGTCATTACCAGGCCTGTGTGCCTAGGGTGAAATGTGAGTCAGGCTGTGCACTCAGGATTCCCTTTAATCTTTAAGCTGTCATGTTCATCATGTTAAATAAATACCAGAAAGAAACATTCTCATCTGTCTTTTTTTTTTAAATCGCTCTAGGAAGCTGTGAGAATGTTTAAAAAGGCGTTGGATATCTTTTCTCATTCTGATAAAGGACCGAATGCCGTAGCAGCTTCAGCAGACTGTCTGTATAACTTGGGTCTTTGTTACATGGAAGAAGACAACATACAAATGGTATTTCGTATATTTAGGAGCATAGATTATTTGTGATTATAGAAATTCATTCTTTGCATTCAATTCTGTTTCTGACCTATACAGTGAGTGACTAGACCAGATTTCTTTTTTTTTTTTTTAAATTTTATTTATTTATTTGACAGACAGAGATCACAAGTAGGTAGAGAGGCAGGCAGAGAGAGAGAGAGAGAGAGGAAGAAGCAGGCTCCCTGCTGAGCAGAGAGCCCGATGTGGGGCTCCATCCCAGGACCCTGGGATCATGACCTGAGCCAAAGGCAGAGGCTTTAACCCACTGAGCCATCCAGGTGCCCTAGACCAAATTTCTTATAAAGGTTGGCTTATTACAATCAGTGTGCACTCTGCAATACCTACTATATCGTTTTACTTATTCAACACATTTTATTTGAGGCTTGTTTGTCCACAGTATTCCAAAGACTAATGTCTGATTTCTACCAAAACAGTAAATCTAACTGTAAGAAATTATTATAGCAGAATTTTTTTATCACATTATGAATTTATTTATTAAATTATAAGTACTTTATTTTTATTTTTATTTTTTAAAAGATTTTACTTATTTATTTCATAGACAGAGATCACAAGTAGGCAGAAAGGCAGGCAGAGAGAGTGGGGGAAGCAGGCTCCCTGCCGAGCAGAGAGCCCAATGCGGGGCTCGATCCCAGGACCCTGGGATCATGACCTGAGCCGAAGGCAGAGGCTTTAACCCACTGAGCCACCCAGGTGCCCCTTATTTTTATTTTTTAAAAAACATTTTATTTATTTATTTAGAGAGCGAGGGAACATGAGCAGGGGAGGGGCAGAGGGACAGGAAGAGAGAGAATCTCAAGCAGACTCCATTTTAAAATTGTTAATGATGTGACAAAATAATTGTTATTTTATAATGGCTAACATGGGGTATTTCATAATTTAATTTCTCTACACACAGACATATAGACACAGAAACACATAGTCATGCACACACACCCACACACCATTCTGGTCTTTGTATTCATAGGGTGTTGCAACTCCATAAACTTGAAAAAGAGTTGCACTTGATTAGTAGTTCCATTAGGAAATCCCCTAAAATATAAGATTAATTATAAATCTTTTCTGTGTTTTTAGCCCTTTTGGACAACCAGAGCAAACCTATCTTTGCTTTGCAATGTTGGGGAAAATTTTAGAGTTCCACTGTTAAGAAATTTCATAACTATATATCTGCTATGGTTCTTGGACCCTCATGAAAAATAAATGTACAAGTTGTACTTCGAATAATGAAGAATATGAAGAATAACAATTAAAATTACACTTCCCAAAGTACTGTTATCTAACAATATGGGTTATATTGACATTAGTCTGGGAGTAAAGGAACCTATAAATTACAGTAATAAACCTGGCCTGTTTATATTACTTTTATTTTCTTCACAAAGTTCACTGGGAAAAATGAATTTAAAATGACCAAAGACAAGTGAAAACTTTTCCACGATTGTTACACACTATAATTTATTAACATTTTAAATTAATATATTCTACTCATTCATATATCTTCACTGATATATTCTACTCACTCTGTTCTCACTACTTAACAAAATACTCTTCTAGGCTTTTGATTGTTTTACAAAAGCTGTGAAAGCAAACCCTGATTTTGCAGAAGGCTTTTATCAACGTGGGCTTTGTAAAGTAAAACTCCAGAAGGATAGCTCGGTCCTGGATTTTAATCGTGCAATTACCCTCAATCCAAAACATTACCAGGTATTTAAATGAATAATTTCTATGATTTGGAGAATGTGTCAAATTTGTTAAAACTACTAAATCTTCATATGTCATTGTTATTAGTTAGCAAGATTTGGTTACTTATGCCTATTTTTCGGCTGTGTTTTGATAATTCCTATATCTGTATTTCCCCCTGAACTAAAACTTTTGTTTACAACAGTGATACTTTATGTAAAAGTGCTTCATGAATTGTGATGTTTATAAATACTTTTAATATTTTATTATACCTATAAATTATGATTTCATATACTGTTACTAATTTTATTTACTTCATCTTTTGCTATCACATTTATTCCTGCCTTTTAAGAGACTGTACAGACAACACAAAATTCAATAGGTGAAGCTTGACTATGAAATTTGAATATGCTAAATATTAGATGATTTTAGAGAATACTGTTAATTTTCTCAGATATATAATGATAGTGTGCTTATGTAGGAAAATGTTTGCATAATGGAAAGCCTGGGGGTCGCCAGGTATTATGTATTAAGTATAGTGATGTCTACAACTTATTTTCAAATAGTTCAGAAAAATAGATAAAATAAATATTGTGAAATAATAATCATTGAATCCACATGGTAGTTATATGGGTGTTCATTGTACTATTTTTTAAATTATTCTCTATGTTCAAAATACTTTCTTATTTTATTTATTTATTTATTTTTATTTTTTTAAAGATTTTATTTATTTGACAGAGATCACAAGTAGGCAGAGAGGCAGGCAGAGAGAGAGGAAGGGAAGCAGGCTCCCTGCTGAGCAGAGAGCCCGATGCGGGGCTCAATCCCAGGACCCTGAGATCATGACCTGAGCCAAAGGCAGAGGCCTTAACCCACTGAGCCACCCAGGTGCCCCTACTTTCTTATTTTAAAAAAAGAGTTATTTATTTGAGAGAAAGTGTGTGCATGAGTTGGGGAGGGGCAAAGGGAGAGGGAGAGAGAATCTCAAGCAAACTCTCCACTGAGCTTGGAACCTACACGGGGCTCGGTCCCACAGCCCTGACTGAGATCATGACCTGAGCCAAAACCGAGAGTCAGATGCTCAACTGACTGAGCCACCCAGGTGTCTGTTTGAAATATTTTCTAATAAAAGAGAGTGGGGAAAAAAGACTATATTTTATACCATCTTTGGATGGCATGGATTTGTTCAAACTATATATTTTGGGAGAATTGATGCTTTACTAAAATATTCATTTCTGCTTTCTTCTGCTCTTTTCCTGAAAAGGCGTACTTAAGCCGCGTAGCCTTCTATGGTTTGAAAGGCAGATACTCCAAAGCAATCTTGAATTGTAATGAGGCCATCAAAATTTATCCTCAGAGTGTGCGTGCCTATATCTACAGAGGAGTTCTGAAATACTACAACAAGGTAGGGCTGTTTCCTGTCTTATTAACTGAGATTTTAGAGTGGGCAGATGCTCAGATGTCAAGTTGTGACTAGCTTCCTTTTTCCCTCTGTGAGAGGAGAATCCCCATGGTATAAAAGGCACAACTGCATAGAACCCTTTATGCTTTCACAGTACATCAAAGGGATTTCAATTCATAATTTTGCACAAAATATTGATGTTTACTTTTTATATTTATATTTTAAATAGCACTTACTACTTATTAAGAAAGTGGTGTATATTCATTGCAAAGGATTTGGAAATTACATAGGGGAATAAAGAAGATTAAAATCACCTATTATCCCCATCATCAAATGACAATTCCTGAGAGCATTTTGGTTTATTTACATTTAGTCTTTTTTTCCCTGAAAATATGATATGTATTTTCCAAAACTGGGATTATGCTACTTACAAATTTGTTGTGCCTTGCTTCTCACAATCTTTGAAGATACCATTTTTAAAAACTGAATAATATTCTACCATAGTTTATTTTTATTGTTGGGCATTTGGTTTGTTTTAAATGTTGTACCATTTTGCTGTCTTAAATAATACAGTTACACACACTGAGAACAAAGCCATTGCTGGAGTTTATGATTGACTCCTAAATGGAACTTACTGGATCAAATGGTGTGAGCAGCCCCATTGATATCTGATACTACAAGGAATACTTTGTTTCTCCCTACTTTTCTTTTCTGACCTTTCTTTGTAACTATTTCATATGAAATATTTTGCAAATAATACCTTAAGGCAAAGGTAAGACCTTGTATTACGTGTTAAGTCCATGAAAATTACTATCTACAGAAATGAATGATCTGAGTTATCAGAGAAGCATCAAAGAGGAAGTGAAAGAGACCATGGGTAGAAAACATGACCATTATGTTACATAACTGTATGAGTGACAGAAGCAAGCAAGGTTTGGTGAATGTTTACTGGATGAATGTGGCTTCTCTTTTACTAATAAGAAGTATAATCTTCTTCTTGCTTTATAGCAATATTGGCAATAAGATAATCATCTAAATTAAATTATATATTGAATTTTATTTGCAGGTAGGAGAAACATTATTATAAATAATTCCTACCAAGAGATCTTAATTAACTCTGTGAAAGATTAGCTTAACTGTCTTAATTTCACAGATGATGCACAGAATGGGTAAATGAATGTTCCAAAAATTTTGATAGAATCAAGAATTTATTTTGCAATTAAATTTTTAGTCCATTATGATTGATCCTTCTTATCTAGTTATTTTTTTCTTTGTAGACTTATAAGCTAGCGATTACAGATTTAACTATAGCTATCAATATGGACAAAAACAGTTACATAGCATTTTATAACAGAGCATTGTGCTACACCAAGATAAATGAACTTCGAATGGTAAGTGACCATTTTAGTAAACTACACATATGTAAACACATTTAAAGCAAGTGTAAAGCATTTTCTTCTGTTATAGTTTTGAAAAGTAATTCCTGTGGAAATACACATACACACACCCAAACTTGAGAAACCAAAGAACAGTTTCAAAGAATATTTAATGTTTTATCGGTCCTCACCAAATATTTTTTTTTAAAGATTTTTATTTATTTATTTGACAGAGAGAGAGAGATCACAAGTAGGCAGAGTCAGGCAGAGAGAGGAGGAAGCAGGCTCCCCACTGAGCAGAGAGCCCATGTGGGGCTCGATCCCAGGACCCTGGGATCATGACCTGAGCCAAAGGCAGCGGCTTAACCCACTGAGCCACCCAGGCGCCCCCTCACCAAATATTTTTATACAATCTTTGCAATGTCACATGAGAATTAATTTTACAATGCTCTTATAGGCATTTAAAGGCATTTACAAATTAAAATATATTTCACAATTCTCATTTGAGTGAATGTTTCTACTGATATACTGCTTGCAGAATTTTTAAGCAGTGATCATTAACAATATCTTTGCTTCAAAATCTCAACATTAGCTAGAGAAGTTTGTTTAGGGATTTTTTTGGTACAGTACTCAGACCACAGACACAGCAGGGGGTTTTCCATGATGGTTTCCAGGTCTGGAACCAGTGACGATCATTGCCTGTGTATTTTGAAGCCCTAAATGATGGCTGCAGTAAAACTTTTTCTCTATTTGTCCTGATCCACCTTCTACCTGGGCAGACTGTCTTTTCTGTTTTCTAATCTTACCCTTCTCTTCCCTACCCCTGCAGGATTGGTCCTTTCCCAGTCAAGAATCCTCACTGTCCAGCTGGTCTTGCCCTCATTGCCCTGTCCCGTCCTCTCGCTTCTCTTCTCTGTTGTCTGCTTGTCTTCCCTTCTCCTTTCTCTCTACTTCCACAGTCAGTGAAGCTTTCCTCTGAGACTACCCCACATTCCTGCTGTTCTCCTCCAACCTCCTTGAAATTTGGACAGTGAAATCTGTTTAAGACATTCGGAGATTTAGAGAGGTATTTGGTATGGAAAGGAATAAGTTGAGAACCATTGTTCCTACCTCAGAGACTGTAGAATTCCTGGCAGCCAGTCTGTCAGGTTTCCTCCAGAAATCTTGACAAATGAATAACTAATTTTTAACAAAGGAGTTGTTAAGATTCTGAAAGCTAATTAGAGGATCATTTATCAAGTAACCTGCACAGCAGGCGTCTTTGACCGGCTCCCTCCCCACCCCATTCCTGCCTTTTCTGGGGAACTCTGAAGCCACAAACAATGGACTGGGTGGGGGCAGGGAACTCCCATTTTTGTTATCTCTGATATCTAGCAGAATCAGTGTTCTATGAATAGGAAAATGAGAAACTACCTGGAGATCTAACTAGAATAATGACATATTGGTTATCTTATAGCTGCCAGCCAGCTAACACATTTCTTCCAACAGAGACAGTTTACAGAGGAGGAAATGGAAGCAGGGAGAAGTTAGGAACATATCCAAGTCACACAGAGTAGAAACCTGTATTGGTGTTCACAGGTTTGTTTGCTTCTGGCTAACAGTCTTTAGGTGGCTTTGTAAAACCAGCTGACCTCCAGCATGTGGACCGGATGTCATTTAACAGTGTCCCCTCCTCCCTGTTTGTCTCCCTCCACCTGTTTCTCAGCATTCCTACCATCACTACAGTGAGAAAACGCAAGTACCTTTCTGCAGAAAATGCACTTAGGCATTCTTCTAAGATATGCTATCATAAAAAATTAAGAAGAGGGGAATTCTGCTTCCTACCACCTCATTTTAATATAAATAACAGTTGCCACTTACTTAGGGCTTATTGGGTGACAAGCACTGAGCTACATGCTTTACCAACATACAATCAAAATATTTTTAAGTGGACTTTTACAACAATATGATGTTATTAGTATTCCAATTTTATAGGTGAGTAGAGTGAGGCTTAGTGTTAAGTAATTTCCCTAAGACTGAAGATCTAGTAATAATAGCAGAGGCATGACTCAAATCCTGCTATTGACCTTCATGGCATCTCATTTCCCACCTTTTGTTTCCTCCTGTGTCACATATTCAGCTGCTTAGTGGATCTCTAAGGCATCTTACAGGTCTTACATTCTGGGATTCCATGACAGGAAAACTGCAAACATTCTAGTTTTGTTTTGTTTTATGCATATTATGAATTATTTTTACAGCTCTGCCAGAGGTTTGCTTATAATTATGTCACAATGCACATATAGGATCTTTAATTGTACAGTTCTTTTAGACACTTGAGTGTTTGGCAATGAAATACTGGAGAAGGACCAGTGAGCAAATAGTAAAATGTTTATTTGTATTTTCAGTTAGCATGAGCTACAGGCATTTAAGATTTGGCCCTTTTCTGATGAAACTATAGAGGCCACTTTCAGGCAAACATGTTTGAGCGATGATAGGTAGTAATGGCCCACAGCCACCCCCTGGCTGAATAGGAAAGCCCAATCAGGTGACCCACCTTAAACTATCTGTAGGCCTTAACTAACCAAAGGACTTTTTACAACCTGACACAATTACCAAAAAAGGAGGAGATTCCAAACTTGGCATACCTCTTCACCCTCCCTCTTTAAAAACAGTGCCCACCTACTGCCTCCTTGCAGACAGCGTTTCCTCTGCTGGCCTGCCTGCCCACTCACTTGCTGTGTATTTGATAAACTTCTATCTCCTTTGTTTTGCTTCAGGTGAAATCTATCACTGCCCATGCCACCAGTTTCTAACCCATCAGCGTCCTATATCTGGGAGCCCCCATCCAGTTGAGAGACACCCCATTTAAACATCATAGAAATCCATATGGCACTTTTGGACAAAATGTTCAGTAGGAAAACAAGAGATTAAGTTCCTACCCAGATTTATGCTATTCCTAGTACCTGGTATAGAGTCAGTGGAAAAAATAAAAAAAGATTAAAGAAATGGAGAAAGGTCCTATGAATTGATAATTCTTAGTTTAGATTAGTGTCTTTCAAAATACAAGTATGCTTATCAAAATATTTTGAAGTAATTTTCCAATGAGTACTTATTTGTTAGTGTATTAAAATCTATTTTCATTGATTCATGATTTATTCATTCAACAAAAATTTATCTACTGCCATTAGAGGCAGGCACTGAGTTAGTTATTGGCTTTGCAATGGTAAACAAAATAGATAAACTCTGCCTCCATAAAACTTAGGTTTCAGTGGGAAAAACAATAAAACACTAAAAAGGAATTAAATTTTAAAAGGTAACAAGTGCTGTGCTTTAATGTCAAAAGTCATTTGGTGAAACTACTGAGAGGGGGAAGGGTAGGGCCTTTCCCACCCCCAACCCTTCCAAACCATATACAATAAAAATGCTTAGGATGATCCAGAGATTACATGTGAAAGGCGAGCACAGTGTGGATCATTTATTAAAACATAGCAGTGTCTGTAATATTTAGTTAACAGGACCCTTTAAATCTGAATGATTATTTTTGGCCCTAAAAGTAAGTCACATTAAAGAATCCATGTTAGGTCCTAGTTTGGGCATAAACACATTTGTTCATAGCCAATGTGGCAAGGCCCTAGAGAGTTAAATCTATGTTGTAAGTGATTTATTTTATTTTTAGGCGTTAATAGATTATGGAATTGTGCTGCTTCTTGATGCTGGAGAAACTGTGACTTTAAATACTTTCATTAATCGTGGACTCATCTACATAGAGCTACAGCAATATAGTTTCGCATTGGAGGTAAACCTTCCTTCCTGTTTACTTGTAAAAATGAACCCACTTGATTTTGCACATTCTTTTCTGAAAACTAGTGAACAAATTTTTCTTGGTATCAAATAGCAATATTAACAAGCAATAAAAACTTAGCAAGAACTATATTGAAGTACTTTGAATGAATAATAGAATCTTTGCCCCAAAATGTACATTTTTACTTTGTTTTGATTACAGAAAAATAGTTAATATGTAAAAAAGTGTTTCTGATTTGATGAAATATCAATACACTCACCTTCTCTCAGGGAGTATCTTGGCTACAAATAAAACTCAATTATTTGGCAAATAAAATGATTTATGTATCAGTTTATTTTGCAGCTTGGTGCTAATTCTTCCTCATTCAGAATTTTCCTCATTCCCCATTGAAAATATATAAAAATAAATCTGTTTGTTTAGCATAGGGCAGAAAATGGCTGCTCAAAATAGGCTACTGGGAATAGACTTTTAAGTTACTGGAAACAGGCACTCAGAATTGTAATAAAAGAGCATCTGCAGTGTATCAAAAGAGAAATAGGTTGTTTAAAATGTATTTTAGTAATTAATTGTTATTAATTATAATTAAACAAAATTCATCATTCTCATTTTTATCTTATTTGTATTGTCTATTTTAAATTAACTTTGGAATTAAGATTAAGAGATATGAGGCAAAAATCAAATAGTAATTTGAAGTTTGCAGTTAAATAATGGTAGTTTTGCTTTTGTGTTTCTGAGGAATGACAACAGAATAACAATGAGAATAAGAATAACAATAAGAATATAATGAGTGCTCCCTAATTTTTTCACCTTTAGAGATGGCTTGTATTATTTTTCTGTGCCCTAGAGTTAACTTTAGAGATTCTACTCCCACAGAAATACTTATTATTAAGAAGGTGTCTGAAAATATTATTCTAGGGAATTTATACTATGATGAAATGTAATTTTAAGAGTTGAACTCCTTTAGGTTTTGGTTTTGAGATATACCATTTAGAATTACCTCAGGTAGAAGAAGCTAAAGAACTTTTTTGGGATAGGCAAGTGAGCTGTGGAGCTCTGGGCCACAGTATTCGAGTGGAACAAGTGAGGAAAATGGGGGTTGAGAGGGAAAGACTTCAGCTGTTGGAGAATTAAATACAGGCCCTGTGTTATCTAACAAGTATATACCATTTAGTACTTAATAAAATCTTTCAACTAGGAAGGGCAAGATTTGAACTCAGATCTTTCTTAATTCCAAATCTTATGTTCTTTCTCACAAGGCAAGTAACTGGCCTTGATGGTATAATCATGGAGATCATTAAGACAGAATTCCAGTCCTTGAGGAGCTCATGGTCTAGTGGGAATCATTATTAACCCTTTCTTTTCTTTACCCCACATAAACTCATGAGTAAGTCCAGTCAGCTCTACCATCAAAACACATTTTGAATTCATCACTTCTCATTTTTGCCACTGCTGTCCTCCTAATTCAGGCCACAACCATCTCTCCCCTGTGGACTACTGTAGTAGCTTCTTAACTGACCTCTCTGGTTTTGTTCTTGTTCCCCAGAATGCTGTTTTTTACTCAACAGCCAGAGAGACCTCTTAAAAACATAAAGAAGGTCGAGTTATTCCTGGGCTCAAAACATTCCATTGCTTCCCATAACATTTAGAATGCAATCTGGATTCTTTTCTTTTCTTTTTTTGCAATCTGAATTCTTGACTATGGCCAGCCAAGACCCTACATGATCTGATTGTTGTCTACTCATCTGACTTCATTGTCATATGTTCCTCTTTTCTTCACCCCAGTCACTCCACTCTGACCTTTTGCTATTCCTTGGAAATGCCAGGCTCCCTTCCTGCCTCAGAATCATCTTACAAGCTGTTCCTTAAACATAGAATGCTCTTCCCACTGATCTGTTTGTGGTTCATACCTTCCTTTCCTTTCAGATTTCTGCCCAAATGTGGCCTCCTTAGTCAAAAAGACCATAGATTGATTAAAATGGAATTTAAAAAAATTAAAATAAACTCAAAATAAGTCTGGAAAGGGAAAGCGAAGGAACAGAAAACAGAGGAAACCAGAAGAAAACAAAAAATAAAATTTAGACCTAAATCTAACCGTATCAGCGTTACATGAAATAGAAACAGTCAAATGTACCTATTAAAATAATGAGAATATCAGATTGGAATTTTTAAAAAACCTTAACTATAGGGGCACCTGAGTGGCACAGTTAAGTGTCTGAGTTGGCTTCAGCTCAGGTCTTATCTCAGGGTTGTGAAATTGAGCCCCGAGTCAGCCTCCATGCTCAGTGTGGAGTCTACTTAAGACTCTCTCTCCCTCTCCTTCTGTTCCTCCCCACCTCTCTCTCTCGAATAAATAAACATGTCTTTAAAAAAAAGCCCTAGCTATATTTTGGCTCTAGGAAATGTATTTTAAATATAATGATATAGACAGGTAAAAGTAAAAGCTAGAAAAAAAGCATGCCAGGCAAACGCTAATTAAAAGTTAAAAAAATGTTTTTCTCAATGTAAAGTAAAAAATATTAATTTGAAACATTAAATTAAGAAAAAAGATGCAGGCTGAGGAAGAACCAGTGAAAGAATATGAGACTTAATATTAAGAGGGCTAGATAAAAAAACAAGAGAAAGCAGAGTCTTAAAACCTGCAAACGGAAAAATTTTTTAGCAGGAGTGATTGATAAATAGTGTGGTTAAGTAGGACAAACACTGAAAACCTTTTAGTTAATTGAAAGTTTTATGTCCTACCTTCTTAGGAACACGTTGACCAGGAAGTAGAATGCAGCATTTAGACTGGCATTGTTTAGGAAGTTAATGGTTAAGCTGGTTGGATTGAGAACATTTGTTTATCTCTTTGTCCTCTTGAAAACCTATCAGGAAAACAGTAAAGGAATAAAAGGACATAATTCCGCAAAGTTAAAGATAGTGGAGAAGAGCTCTTTGGGGCAACCAAAACTACCACTCAAGATTTTAATACCTCAAACTTAAAAATGAATGGGTAGCCAGGGATCCTACACTTGAGGGAAGTGAAACAGAGACTAAAACAAACAAATGCATTGCCATAGGTATATGGGATGGTGGCAGAAGGGGTGGTGCATGGAGTGATGGTGTAAGATAGCTAAATATTATCCTATGTCAGAAGTTAAGCATGATACAATACTCATGTTATTAGAAATTTGAAGGTAAATAGCAGAACAAAACCTAGCAAGCTGCGAAAGCAATTGTCTTTGTGGAGTGAACTTGGGTATGGAGAGGAGGAGCAAGAGGGGGAGCGGGGCTCCCTATAAGCTTTGTACATTTTCTAGTTTTATTAGACCCTATACATTGTATATAAAGCTTACTTTGATAATAAAAATAAATAAAGAATACCTTTAGAGGCAGTTCACAAATTACAAAATAAAGTTGGCCTTATCGAACAAGAATAATCAGTTGAGGTGATATGGGGACATGGCCGCTGTGTGTTGACCGTGCTTTCAAGGGGATTGACAGTGACAAGAATTAGAATGACAAGGCCACGAGCAGTTTTTGGGGAGGAAGGATTGAAGGAAGGCACATTAGGGCAGGGCAGTGAGCCAATGATTAAAGATAGAGAAAGCAGCAGGACCGTAGAGGAGCAAGTTTCCGGAGGAGACAGGAAGGAATAAAGTCAAGAGTCCACCTTCTGACACAGAAAGTGAGACAGTGTGGGTGAAGGTCTTTACAAATAAACTCATCAGTGGAGGGAATGGGAGTTGGGATTTTGCTTTGTATGTGACTGACTTCGCGTGGTTTGTTTTTTACGATCTCCGTATTAGAGAAAAGATTCATGCAGACAAGAAAAACCATAAAAATTCTGTTAGCTTTCTTCTAAGTAATGCTAACAGTGATCATTTATGTCTGTTGCTGATAATTAATGCCTAATTACCATACAGCATAATAACAGTTATGTATGTAAAGTCAAGTTGACATTTGTAAATTATATCTGATTACAAAATGAAACTTGGTATTCTCCATCTTTTAAGTTTGTGGTCACTCCACACAGCCCTCAAATTAATAAGAATGTTTGTAACAAATCTCACCCTTGTAAATTTGCCTCTATTTTAGCAAAACAATCTTTGTAGGGCAGCTAGCTGGCAGCATATCTGATTAGATTATATTTGAGTAGACAATAACTTAATTATTTTTTCCCAAATATTTCCATTTAATATCAAAATATACTTGAGGACTCTAAATGGGGAGTCTGCAGTCACAGATTGGTCTATGTGACTAATACCTTCCTCCCCCCGTAGGGTCCTAGAGTGCTCATTTGACCCTATTGCTTCCTCTTTCACCCCAGTATTTGCAGAAAACTCATTCTACCCCCACAAGACAGCCAGCTTCCTCCCTGTGGCACAGCCTGGGAAGGTTTGTGGATGAAACCCGGGCAAAGAGAAGGAAAGCGGAAGGGAGAAGGAGTGGGAGAGGGAGTGCCTAAGAGAGGACAGTGAGTGTTAGGGCCACAAAGTTGGGACCTTTTGCAGGCTTAGCACTTTTAATTCTCTTAACAGCCTCCTCCCCAGGCCCATTCAGGTCTATCCTAGCTGACTTCTATAACTCATAATCTTGGGGTTAGAGTTTACATTGCTTCCTCTCAGGAGCTTCCAGGATCTCTGGACAAAATGACAAAGTTCTTCCCAGAAGTGTGGATTCCAAAGATAGGAGCAGCCTTAGTCAATCCACACAAACGGCCCAGTTATACACTTTCCTGGGCCTGCCTGTTTGTCCTATAGACATGCACTGCCAAAACTTCTCTCCAGGGGTGCCTGGGTGGCTCAGTGGGTTAAAGCCTCTGCCTTCGGCTCAGATCATGATCTCAGGGTCCTGGGATCAAGCCCTGCCCGCATCGCATCGGGCTCTCTGCTCAGTGGGGAGCCTGCTTCCTGCCTGTCTCTGCCTACTTGTGATATCTCTCTGTCAAACAAATAAATAAAATATTAAAAAACAAACAAACAAACAAAAACAAAACAAAACAAACTTCTCTCCAAGTAAATTTCCATTTCTATCTAGAAGGGGAAGTCTCTGGTGGTGTGCACTGGGGAAAAAACAATAAAAAGAAAGCAAATGAAATATCTCATTACACAGAGCAGGGCAAAACCACAGGGAAAGTGGAAACCAGTAGCATAAGATTCTGAGTGAGTTTTCAGTTATGGGTTTCCTCTGTTCCATCCATTCTCATTAGCTGTGATACTAAAGTGAAAAATAAGGTTTTAGGAAGATGTATATTTTAATGTTTGTGTTAAGTATATTCATGGTTGAATCAAAGTTAGAAGGAAGTTTAAGAAAGCACAAAAGATAATGTTACAAAATTAACAAAAACTTATAAAACTATTTCAGGATTTTAAACAAGCTGCACTGATAAGCAAGACTAATGTGAGCCTTTGTCAAGCGACTGCCATGTGCTATCACAGGTATGGAGTGCCATTTATGTTGATGTGAAAGCAGGTAGAACCATCATATTTATAATGATAGAGGAATAGAAGAAACAGAGGAAAATGTTGTGGAACTAACAGAACTATAAAAATGGGGAGAGACACAAAGATTCCCTGTAGAGAAGTGGGGAGCCCCCCCTGAATGTGTCATTATAATAAATGATTTAGCCAAGTCTTCAAGAAATACCTGCATCATGGCAGTGGGGAACCCATCTGATACAACCCCATTTACTGGAAAGGACCTTGGTAATATACATGGTAAAATCATACATAGCTTGAAATAGCTAAGAACAAAATAAAATTAATTAATTTTGTTCATAAAATGGAACTAACTTTTATAAAGCCTGTTTCCTGGAAGAGAGACTGATTTCAAAACATATTTTCTTTTTTTTTTTTTTTTTTTTTTTTTTGTTTTTTTTTGGTTTTTTTTTGTTTTTTTTTTTTTTTATTTTAATAAACATATAATGTATTTTTATCCCCAGGGGTACAGGTCTGTGAATCGTCTGGTTTACACATTTCACAGCACTCATCATAGCACATACCCTCCCCAATGTCCATTTCCCCACCACCCTCTCCCATCCCCCTTCCCCCCCGCAACCCTCAGTCTGTTTCTTGAGATTGAGTCTTTTATGGTTTGTCTCCCTCCCAATCCCATCTTTTCATTTTTTCTTTTCCTACCTCCCCCCAAACCCCCCCACCTTGCATCTCCACTTCCTCATATCAAAGAGATCATATGATAGTTATATTTCTCCGATTGACTTATTTCGCTAAGCATGATACCCTCTAGTTCCATCCACGTCGTCGCAAATGGCAAGATTTCATGTCTTTTGATGGCTGCATAGTATTCCATTGTGTATATATACCACATCTTCTTTATCCATTCATCTGTTGATGGACATCTAGGCGCTTTCCACAGTTTGGCTATTGTGGACATTGCTGCTATAAACATTCGGGTGCACGTGCCCCTTCGGAGCACCACGTTTGTATCTTTAGGATATATACCCAGGAGTGCAATTGCTGGGTCGTAGGGTAGCTCTATTTTCAGTTTTTTGAGGAACCTCCACACTGTTTTCCAGAGTGGTTGCACCAGCTTGCATTCCCACCAACAGTGTAGGAGGGTTCCCCTCTCTCCGCATCCTCGCCAGCATCTGTCATTTCTTGACTTGTTAATTTTAGCCATTCTGACTGGTGTGAGGTGGTATCTCATTGTGGTTTTGATTTGTATTTCCCTGATGCCGAGTGATGTGGAGCATTTTTTCATGTGTCTGTTGGCCATCTGGATGTCTTCCTTGCAGAAATGTCTGTTCATGTCCTCTGCCCATTTCTTGACTGGATTATTTGTTCTTTGGGTATTGAGTTTGATAAGCTCTTTATAGATTCTGGATACGAGCCCTTTATCTGATATGTCGTTTGCAAATATCTTCTCCCATTCTGTCAGTTGTCTTTTGGTTTTGTTAACTGTTTCCTTTGCTGTGCAAAAGCTTTTGATCTTGATGAAATCCCAATAGTTCATTTTTGCCCTTGCTTCTGTCGCCTTTGGCGATGTTCCTAGGAAGAAGTTGCTGCGGTGGAGGTCAAAGAGGTTGCTGCCTGCATTCTCCTCAAGGATTGTGATAGATTCCTTTCGCACATTGAGGTCCTTCATCCACTTTGAGTCTATTTTCGTGTGTGGTGTAAGGAAATAGTCCAATTTCATTTTTCTGCATGTGGCTGTCCAATTTTCCCAGCACCATTTGTTGAAGAGGCTGTCTTTTTTCCATTGGATATTCTTTCCTGCTTTGTCGAAGATTAGTTGACCATAGAGTTGAGGGTCTATTTCTGGGCTCTCTATTCTGTTCCATTGGTCTATATGTCTGTTTTTGTGCCAGTACCATACTGTCTTGATGATGACAGCTTTGTAATAGAGCTTGAAGTCTGGAATTGTGATACCACCGACTTTGGCTTTCTTTTTCAATATTCCTTTGGCTATTCGAGGTCTTTTCTGGTTCCATATAAATTTTAGGATTATTTGTTCTATTTCTTTAAAAAAAATAGATGGGATTTTGATAGGGATTGCATTAAATGTGTAGATTGCTTTAGGTAAAATAGACATTTTCACAATATTTGTTCTTCCAATCCATGAGCATGGAATATTTTTCCATTTCTTTGTGTCTTCCTCAATTTCTTTCATGAGTACTTTATAGTTTTCTGAGTATAGATTCTTTGCCTCTTTGGTTAGATTTATTCCTAGGTATCTTATGGTTTTGGGTACGATGGTAAATGGGACTGACTCCTCAATTTCTCTTTCTTCTGTCTTGTTGTTAGTGTAAAGAAATGCGACTGATTTCTGTGCATTGACTTTATATCCTGACACTTTACTGAATTCCTGTATAAGTTCTAGCAGTTTTGGAGTGGAGCCTTTTGGGTTTTCCACATATAGTATCATATCATCTGCAAAGAGTGATAGTTTGACTTCTTCTTTGCCGATTTGGATGCCTTTAATTTCTTTTTGTTGTCTGATTGCTGAGGCTAGGACTTCTAGTACTATATTGAACAGCAGTGGTGATAACGGACATCCCTGCCGTGTTCCTGACCTTAGCGGAAAAGCTTTCAGTTTTTCTCCATTGAGAATGATATTTGCGGTGGGTTTTTCATAGATGGCTTTGATAATGTTGAGGTATGTGCCTTCTATCCCTACACTTTGAAGAGTTTTAATCAGGAAGGGATGCTGCACTTTGTCAAACGCTTTTTCAGCATCTACTGAGAGTATCATATGGTTCTTATTCTTTCTTTTATTAATGTATTGTATCACATTGATGGATTTGCGGATGTTGAACCAACCTTGCAGCCCTGGAATAAATCCCACTTGGTCGTGGTGAATAATCCTTTTAATGTACTGTTGGATCCTATTGGCCAGTATTTTGGTGAGAATTTTCGCATCTGTGTTCATCAAGGATATTGGTCTGTAATTCTCTTTTTTGGTGGGATCCTTGTCTGGTTTTGGGATCAAGGTGATGCTGGCCTCATAGAATGAGTTTGGAAGTTTTCCTTCCATTTCTATTTTTTGGAACAGTTTCAGGAGAATAGGAATTAATTCTTCTTTAAATGTTTGGTAGAATTCCCCTGGGAAGCCGTCTGGTCCTGGACTTTTGTTTGTTTGGAGATTTTTGATGACTGTTTCAATCTCCTTACTGGTTATGGGTCTGTTCAGGTTATCTATTTCTTCCTGGTTCAGTTGTGGTAGTTTATACATCTCTAGAAATGTATCCATTTCTTCTAGGTTGTCAAATTTGTTGCCATAGAGTTGCTCGTAGTATGTTCTTATAATTGTTTGTATTTCTTTGGTGTTGGTTGTGATCTCTCCTCTTTCATTCATGATTTTATTTATTTGCGTCCTTTCTCTTTTCTTTTTGATAAGTCTGGCCAGGGGCTTATCAATCTTATTAATTCTTTCAAAGAACCAGCTCCTAGTTTTGTTGATTTGTTCTATTGTTTTTTTAGTTTCTATTTCATTGATTTCTGCTCTGATCTTTATGATTTCTCTTCTCCTGCTGGGTTTGGGCTTTCTTTGTTGTTCTCTCTCCAGCTCCTTTAGGTGTAGGGTTAGGTTGTGTATTTGAGACCTTTCTTGTTTCTTGAGAAAGGCTTGCACTGCTATATATTTTCCTCTCAGGACTGCCTTTGTTGTGTCCCACAGATTTTGAACTGTTGTGTTTTCATTATCATTTGTTTCCATGAATTTTTTCAATTCTTCTTTAATTTCCTGGTTGACCCATTCATTTTTTAGAAGGATGCTGTTTAGTCTCCATGTATTTGCGTTCTTTCCAAATTTCCTCTTGTGATTGAGTTCGAGCTTCAGAGCATTGTGGTCTGAAAATATGCAGGGAATGATCTCGATCTTTTGGTACTGATTGAGACCTGATTTATGACCCAGGATGTGGTCTATTCTGGAGAATGTTCCATGTGCACTAGAGAAGAATGTATATTCTGTTGCTTTGGGATGGAATGTTCTGAATATATCTGTGATGTCCATTTGGTCCAGTGTGTCATTTAAGGCCTTTATTTCCTTGTTGATCTTTTGCTTAGATGATTTGTCCATTTCAGTGAGGGGAGTGTTAAAGTCCCCTGCTATTATTGTATTACTGTCGATGTATTTCTTTGATTTTGTTATTAATTGGTTTATATAGTTGGCTGCTCCCATGTTAGGGGCATAGATATTTAAGATTGTTAGATCTTCTTGTTGGACAGACCCTTTGAGTATGATATAGTGTCCTTCCTCATCTCTTATTATAGTCTTTGGCTTAAAATCTAATTGATCTGATATAAGGATTGCCACCCCAGCTTTCTTCTGATGTCCATTAGCATGGTACATTGTTTTCCACCCCCTCACTTTAAATCTGGAGGTGTCTTCGGGTCTAAAATGAGTTTCTTGTAGGCAGCATATGGATGGGTTTTGTTTTTTTATCCATTCTGATACCCTGTGTCTTTTGATTGGGGCATTTAGCCCATTAACATTCAGGGTAACTATTGAGAGATATGAATTGAGTGCCATTGTATTGCCTGTAAGATGATTGTTACTGTATATTGTTTCTGTTTCTTTCTGATCTACTACTTTTAGGGTCTCTCTTTGCTTAGAGGACCCCTTTCAATATTTCCTGTAGAGCTGGTTTGGTGTTTGCAAATTCTTTCAGCTTTTGTTTGTCCTGGAAGCTCTTTATCTCTCCTTCTATTTTCAATGATAGCCTAGCCGGATATAGTATTCTTGGCTGCATGTTTTTCTCGTTTAGTGCTCTGAATATATCATGCCAGTTCTTTCTGGCCTGCCAGGTCTCTGTGGATAGGTCCGCTGCCAATCTAATGTTTTTACCCTTGTATGTTACAGACTTCTTTTCCCGGGCTGCTTTCAGGATTTTCTCTTTGTCGCTAAGACTTGTAAATTTTACTATCAGGTGACGAGGTGTGGACCTATTTTTATTGATTTTGAGGGGCGTTCTTAGCATCTCCTGGATTTTGATGTTTGTTCCCTTTGCCATATTAGGGAAATTCTCTCCAATAATTGTCTCCAATATACCTTCTGCTCCCCTCTCTCTTTCTTCTTCTTCTGGAATCCCAATTATTCTAATGTTGTGTCGTCTTATGGTGTCACTTATCTCTCGAATCCTCTCCTCGTGTTCCAGTAGTTGTTTGTCTCTCTTTTGCTCAGCTTCTTTATTCTCTGTCATTTGGTCTTCTATGTCACTAATTCTTTCTTCTGCCTCATTTATCCTGGCAGTGAGAGCTTCCATTTTTGATTGCACCTCATGAATAGCTTTTTTGATTTCAACTTGGTTAGATTTTAGTTCTTTTATTTCTCCAGAAAGGGCTTTTATCTCTCCGGAGAGGGTTTCTCTAATATCTTCTATGCCTTTTTCGAGCCCGGCTAGAACCTTGAGAATTGTCATTCTGAACTCTAGATCTGTCATGCTACCTATGTCTGTATTGATTAGGTCTCCAGCCTTCGGTACGGCCTCTTGTTCTTTTTTTTGAGGTGAGTTTTTCCGCCTTGTCATTTTGTCCAGGTAGGATTTGCTTTCTCCTGCTGTGGAATTCCGCTGTTCTTGGTGACTGAAGTTGGTTTTGGATGGTTTCTTGTTGATCTTCTGGGGGAGGGGCCTGTTGTAGTGATTCTCAAGTGTCTTTGCCGCAGGCGGAATTGCACCGCCCTTGCCAGGGGCCGGGCTAAGTAATCCGCTCGGGTTCGCTTTCGGGAGCTTTTGTTCCCTGAGCGCTTTCCGTAGAGTTCCGGAGGACGGGAATGAAGATGGCGGCCTCCCAATCTCTCGGCCCGGAGGAGCCGAGAGCTTGGGGTTCCGCTCCTCAGTGCGCTCTCAGAGCAAAGCGCCCAATAGCCCCGCCTCCCTGGCTTGCGGTCGCGCCTCGAGGAAAGCAGTCAATTGTTGGAGCTGGAGAAAAGCGCCGGGTCGCTTTTGTCTCCGCGGCCTGCGGCCGCGCTCCGAGCCCACCCAGCCTGCGACCGGCACAAGGTAACCCCGGGCTTAGAGCTCACTCCTCGGCTTTGTCGCTATAGCCGGCTTCCCCGCTCTAATACCTGCGAGCTCTGCGGCACTCAGACACCCCCAGTCCTTCTGTGACCCCGCGGGTCCTGGGGTTATGCTGACACCGCCTGGGTTTCCCCCCAGTTTAGCCTCTGGAGCGATGTCTCCCAGTGGAGCCGACTTTTAAATGTCCCGGTTTTTTGCTCCGTCGCTCCGCCGCTTGCCGGGTGCCGGCCCCTCCCCCCGGGGTCTATCTTCCCGTCGCTTTGGATTCACTTCTCCGCAGGTCCTACCTTTCAGAAAGTGATCGATTTTCTGTTTCTGGGATTGTTGCTCTTCTTCTCTTCGATTTCCCGTTGGATTTATAGGTGTTCACAATGGTTAGATAAGCTATCTAGCTGATCTCCTGCTACCCGATGTCGTCTCAGCCTGCTACTTCTCCGCCATCTTGACTCCTCCACTCAAAACATATTTTCAAGAAAATTTTGCATTTAGAAAACGTAGTCTTAAATCTAAAACTAATTACAGCAATACCAGTAAATATCCACAAAATATAAGAAAATCTACAAAAAACTTATTACTTAAAACATTATTACCTGTTTCTGGGGTTATTATAAAAATTAGTAATGGGGCACCTGGGTGGCTCAGTCAGTTAAGCATCCTGACTCTTGATCTCAGCTTAGGTCTTGATCTCAGGTTTATGAGTTTGAGCCCTGTGTTGGGGGCTGTATTGGGGGCTACTTAAAAAAAAAAAAGTAAGTTATAGAAGGGGAGAAAAGAATAGGCTCAAATATAGATGACAATCAGCTTAAAAGTTACTCAGATAATATTAGAGTAGGTAGATTTTGTTAACAGTAGTGTTTATGTTTCTACATATACATTTGGCATCTAAAACTTAGTTTCTGGTCATTTTGCTTTAAAAAGCATAGAGATTTAGCACATGAAGATTTTTTGGTAGGATGAGATATATTTGATTAAGTAGTAGTTTACAGTACTATTTTTCATGAGACAACAGCAATTAATTGGAGGAGAAATTTGGATGTTCATAAATTATGTAAGCTATGCTGTGTAAATATCCAGTTTAGAGAATAGAACATAGTTTGAATTATTTAGGAAATCAGCATTCTTTTTTTTTTTCCCTTTTAGGACATAGATAGTACAGCTACATTTTTCTTTGAGAGTCAGACTTTTAATTTTATGAACATAGTAATGTAATAATTGGTACTTGTAAAAGGTGTCATTGAGGTAAAAAGACTAAACGGGGTCTCAGACATTTAATTTTATATAGAAAGCAAAACATAGTCACACCATTGTCTATGTTAATCCAGGAACCTTTGTACAATTCATCTGTTTAGGTAATTGTCATTCTTAAAAAGAGATGGAATAATGATGACTGACGTGTTTGTTTTGGTGGGTGAGTGCAGACCAAAAATGTCTGAGGTCATTATATTCTCTTAAAATTAAAAAAAAAAAGAAAAGACTCCAAAATTTCTCTCAGCCTCATTCCTATGTTTAGCAACTATTAGAGACAGTAAAGTTCTCTCTGTGTCAGTTCCTGAGCTCTTTTATGAAATGTAATCACTGGGTCTATATGGCAGAGCCTCCTTAAGCTGATACTGCTTTGCAATTCCAAATAACCCAACTTTCATCAGCCGACTGGAATCTCTATTGTCCTTTAATAAAAGTAGAATTTAAATCAACAGTAAAGCCCTGATAACTCACAGTCCCAATTCCATGTGTTTTAAGTTTTACTGAATTTAGCAATAAGGAATGTTTAGTGATTGGTTATATTTATTCCAGGAAAAGTATTTTTGCTTTTCAAGGTAAGCTATAATATGCTTATACCACAGCAGGTTGGTTTCTAAGTACTGAGATTCATTATTGATGTCTTATAGTGGGGAAGTAAAAGTTTTCCCATTTGGAAAATTAAAAAAAAGGAATAAATCTTTAAATTTTAGGACTTTGATCTTTGAACTCATGGGGTTGCAGACTTTTGAAGTATGCCTTTGTATATATCTGGCTCTCACTCTTGTGGTTGCTAGGAGACAACATTCCTTAGGCTGAATATCCTACTTGTTGTCCAATTTGGTCACTAAGAGTGTTATGGTAGAGTTAATTTTTAGATCTCTTTGAGAAAGCCACTTTCAGATTTAAAAAATAAAAAAATGCCACAGAGGGAGAGCCTGATTTACTCAGTTACATGTCCTAGCCACTTTTTATCCCAGAATGTCTATTTAACGTCTATTTTACTCTTTTTATATTTGCATAAAGTATTTTTGAATCTTTGACTCTGCAAGCCACATTCTTTAGTATTGGGAGGTATTTATGATTTATTTGTACAACTCAGTAGGGCACATCTGGTCACGTATGTGATTAATTTGGAAAATGCAGTGGGCCTTTGTGTCTGTGGCCTTGCCTGCACACTCAGCACATGGTCCATAGTTATGGACACTCTAATGATAATCATGCACCTTCCTCAGTGATAATCTTATTTTATATTTATAAAAACACATTTTATTAAAAAAACTAATTTTAGATATTTTTTTTTTATTTTTTATTTTTTTTAAAGATTTTATTTATTTATTTGACAGACAGAGATCACAAGTAGGCAGAGAGGCAGGCAGAGAGAGGAAGGGAAGCAGGTTCCCTGCCGAGCAGAGAGCCCGATGCGGGACTCGATCCCAGGACCCCGGGATCATGACCTGAGCTGAAGGCAGAGGCTTTAACCCACTGAGCCACCCAGGCGCCCCTAATTTTAGATATTTTTATATTTGTAATTGACACTTGATAATTTATGTCTTGGCTGAATATGTATCCTGTTATAGATACTTGACCACATCCTCTGTTGTTTAACTGTCATGTGATTATTTAACAAATAATCTAGGATTTTGTGTGATATCTACATATTCAAAAAAATGAGACTGCTATTTCTAAGTTGCCTTTCTGTTTGTCTTTCTTTCTTTCTACTTGTACAGGGGGCTGGGAAGTCTCTAGTTTTGGCAATGTCACCTCCTCTGGACTTATTTTTGTCATTGTCATCTTTGAAGAGGTTGCTATGTGTCTTTCAAGGTCTCTTTCTAACTTTAGGGTTTAATAATTATTTACTTAGGCTAAATAGATTAGGTGCTCATTAAACTTTAGTGCTTATAGAGGAGTTAAGATAGCAGAGTAGTAGAGTGACCCTAAGCTTCTCTCATCCCTTGAACACAGCTAGATAGTTATCAAGTCATTCTGAACACCCAACAAATCAATCAGAGGTCTGTGAAAACAAAAACTGCAAGTCTATAAGTAGCAAAGTGACCACCTTTGGAAAGTAAGAGATGTGGAGTTGACTTAGGGGAGATATAGCTATGGATATATTTGTGGGGATGGAGACTACTTAGAGAGGCTACCACAAAGTATTAGAAGCCATGGAGTGCAAAATCTGGATGTTTAGTAGTCTGCTGTCATGGAGGACATGCCTAGCTTAAAGGTGTTCAGGTGGCAAAGTGGGGCAGAATCTCAGGACTGAAAGCATGGTCTGAAGATTCCCTGGGTTGAAAGAATGGGTGGCTCCAACATGCTGCACTGCTTGCAGGCAAAGAAATGGGGAAGTTTGGACACAGGCAGAATGAATGCAGGGTTCTGAGAGAAACTGGGGACACAAGAGGGGTGATTGATTGCTCTTCCATGAGGGTGCACTGAAGAGTAGGGGCACAGACTTTCAGCTTGGAGGCTAAAGATCAGGGCACCGCCATACTCATCTTGCCCAACAGCACCATTAGCCTTCAGGGAGCAAACCAATGCCACCCAGAGGAGGCTGGAGCTCCTTACACCAAGGCCCCACCTCCTCCCTGCCCCACCCCCATGCCCTGGAGGCACGTTTTCACTGAAACAATTCAGCCAGAGAATCAGCGCAACAGACCTCTCTTCTAGAGGACCAGCACAAACAACTAGCTGACACCATGTCTATTGATCATGACCAACACCAAGGAAATACAATTTTAAGGACATATTATGAACAACTATATGCCAATAAGTTAGTCAATCTGGAAGAAATGGATGCATTCTTGGAAACTTATGAACTACCAAAAGTGAAACAGGAAGAAATAGAAACTCTGAACAAACCCATAACCAGCAAAGGAATTGTAGCAGTAATCAAAAACTCCCAAAAAACAAGAGTCCAGGGAGAGATGGCTTCCCTGGGGAATTCTACCAAATATTTAAAGAAGAGTTAATAGGATTCTTCTGAAGCTGTTTCAAAAATAGAAATGGAAGGAAAACTGCCAGATTCATTCTATGAGGTCAGCATTACCTTGATCCCAAAACCAGACAAAGACCCCAGCAAAAAGGAGAATTACAGACCAATATCCCTGATGAACATGGATACCAAAATTTACTCGCCAGGATACTAGCCAATAGGATCCAGTAGGACATGAAAAGGATTATTCACTATGACCAAGTGGGATTTATCCCTGGGCAGCAAGGGTGGTTCAACATTTGCAAATCAATCAACGTGGTATATCACATGAATAAAATAAAGGAAAAGAGCCGTATGATCTTCTCAATTGATGCAGAAAAAGCATTTAACAAAATACAGCATCCTCTCAATTAAAACTCTCTCCACAGTGTAGGGATAGAGGGAACATACCTCAGTATCATAAGAGCCACCTACAAAAAACCTGCAGTGAATATCATTCTCAATAGGGAAAAACTGAAAACTTTCCCCCTAAGATCAGGAACATGACAGGGATGCCCACTCTTACCATTATTGTTCAATATAGACTAGAAGTACTAGCCTCAGCAATCAGACAACAAAAGGAAATACAAAGCATTTAAATTGGCAAAGAAGAAGTCAAACTCTCACTCTTCAGTGATGGCATGATACTTTGTGTGGAAAACCCAAATGAATCCACCCCAAAATTGCTAGAACTCAAACATGAATTCAGCAAAGTTACAGGATATAAAATCGATGCACAGAAATCAGTTGCATTTCTATACATCAATAATAAAGCAGCAGAAAAAGGAATCAAGGAATCAGTCCCATTTGTGATTGCACCAAAAACAATAAGATACCTAGGAATAAACCTAACTAAAGAGGTAAAAAACCTGTACTCTGAAAACTACAAAGCACATATGAAGGAAATTGAAGAGGACAAAAAGGAATGAAAAAGCATTCCATGTTAATGGATCGGAAGAACAAATATTGTCAAAATGCCTATACTACCCAAAACAATCTACACATTCAATGTAATCTCTATCAAAATGCCACTAGCATTTTTCACAGAGCTGGAACAAAACTGGAATCATCACAATTCTTGATTTCAAGTTATATTACAAAACTGTAATCATCAAGACAGTATGGTACTGGCACAAAAACAGACACATAGATCAATAGAACAGAATAGATAACCCAGAAATTGTCCCACAACTGTATGGTCAACTAATCTTAGACAAAACAGGTAAGACCATCCAATGGAAAAAGGACAGTCTCTTCAACAAATGGTATTGGGAAAACTGGACAGTAACATGCAGAAGAATGAAACTAGACCAGTTTGTTACACCATACACAAAAATTAATTCAAAATGGAGGAAAGACCAAAATGTGAGACAAGAATCCACCAAAATCCTAGAGAAGAACACAGGCAGAAATCTTTCTGACCTTGGCTGTGGCAACTTCTTACTAGACATGTTGCTAGAAGCAAGGGAAACAAAAAAGCAAAAATGAACTACTGGGACTTCATCAAGATTAAAATCTAATGCACAGCAAAGGAAACAATCAACAGAACTAAAAGTCAGCCTATGGAATGGGAGAAGATGTTTTCAAATAACATATCTGATAAAGGATTAGTATCCAAAATCTGTAAAGAACTCACTGAACTCAACATCCAGAAAACAAATAATCCAGTTAAGAAATGGGTGGAAGACATGAATAGACACTTTTCAAAGCAGACATCCAGATAGTTAACAGACACGTGAGAAGATACTCAACATTAGTCATCATCAGGGAAATACAAATCAAAACCATGATAAGATACCACCTCACACCAGCCAGGCTAAAATTAATGACACAAGAAACAACAGATTTTTGCAAGAATGTGGAGAAAGGGGGACACTCTTGAACTGTTGGTGGGAATGCAAACTGGTGCAGCCACTCTGGAGAACAGTATGGAGGTTCCTCAAAAAGTTAAAATAGAACTACCCTATGATCCAATAATTGCACTAATAGATATTTACCCAAAGGATACAAAAATACAGATTCAAAGGGGTACATGCATCCCTATTTTTATAGCAGCATTATCAACAGTAGCTAAACTATGGAGAGTCCATTTGTCCATCGACTGATGAATGGATAAAGAAGGGGTGGTGTACACACACACACACATACACACACAGGAATATTACTCAGCCATAAAAAAGACGAAATCTTGCCATTTGCACAACATGTATGGTGCTAGATTGTATTAAGCTAAGCAAAATAAGTCAGAGAAAGACAAATACCATATGCTTTCATTCATATGTGGAATTTAAGAAACAAAACAGATACAACAGATGAGCATATGGAAAAAAGGTGAGAGGGAAACAAACCATAAGAGACTCTTAATGATAGAGAACAAATTGAGGCTTGATGGAAGGGTGTGGGTGGAGGATGGTCTAGATGGGTGATGGGTATTAAAGAGGGCACTCATTATGATGAGCCCTGGGTTTTGAATGTAAGTGAGGAAGTACTGAACTGTACTCCAGAAAACAATATTGCACTGTAGGTTAACTAAAATTAAAAAAAAAACAAAAACAAAAAACTATAGGGGTGATAACTAGATAGGTATAGAAAAATAACTTCAATTATTGCCTCATTTTTTCTTTTAAAATTGATTAGTTTATACAAAAAATGATGCTGTATTTTATAAACCATATATTGGTATATATACTCACAAAGGATTTTTAATTTCCTTCTGGGTATGAGCGGGGCAGTGCATTTGATGCAGTTGGATGTCAATATACTAGAAGCATTTCAGTGATATATAAGAAAACTATGAGAGAACTGAGATTGCTGTGGAAATTTCAGTTTACTTAATCACCATAGGTATGCATGATAAGTAAATAATTTGCTGCTACCCATAGAAATTCTAAGCACAACAACCTATCAGCTAAATGCATTTTATACAGCATCACTGCTGTCTAATTATTCTTGATAAAGAATTTGTTATCCAAAGTAATCTTGAGAAAGAGGAACAAAGCTGGAGGTATCACCATCCCAGATTTCAAACTATACTACAAAACTGTAGTAATAAAAATAGTATGGTACTAGCACAGAAGTAGACACATAGATGAATGGAACAGGATAGAGAACCCAGAAAGAAATTCATGTTTGTATGATCAAGTTATCTACACAAAAGAGGCAAGAATATACAATGGGGGAAAAGATAGTCTGTTTTTGAGACAGATTCTCATAAATGCTGTTGGAAAAACTAGACAGCTACATGCAGAAGAATGAAACTGGACTACTTTATTATGCATACACAAAAAGGAACTCAAAATAGATTAAAACCTAAATGTGAGACCTGAAACCATGAGAAAAGAAAACCACTTTCTTTTCCCAAAAGAAAACATAGGCCATAATAATCTGCACACCAGCCTTGTGACTTTTTTATTTTTTATTTTTTATTTTTTGGGAAATGTCTCCTCAGGCAGGGGAAACAAACTATGGGGAATACACCAAAATAAAAAGTTTTGCACAACAAAAGAAACTATGAACAAAAAGAAAAGGCAACCTATTGAATAGGAGAAGATATTTGCAAATTATATATCTGACAGGAGGTCACTATCTAAAATATGTAAAGAATTTATACAACTCAACACCAACCCCCCAATAACTGGATTAAAATGGGCAGAGAACTGGTATAGATATTTTTCCAAAGAAAACATACAGATGGCAACAGGTACATGAAAAGATGCTCAACATCACTGATCATCAAGGAAATGTAAATTAAAACCACAAGGAGAAATGACCTCATACCAGTCATCTTAGTTGGTACCCAAAAAACAAGAAATAACAAGTGTTGGTGAAGATGTGGAAAAAAGGGAACCTTCTGGTGCACTGTTGGGAATGTAAACTGGTGCAACCAGTGTGGAAAACATTAAGGAGTTTCCTTAAAAAAAGAAATACTGTACGATCCAGTAATTTCATTATTTTACCCAAGGAAAATGAAAGCACTAATTTGAAAAGATCTATGCAACCATGTGTTTAGTGTGGCATTATTTATAGTAGTCAAGATATGGAAGTAACACAAGTGCTCTTGGGTAGATGAATGGGTAAAGATACAATACACAAACACACAGACACACACACAAGCATGCACACCATGGAATTACTCAGCTGTAAAAAAAAAAAAAATAAGATCTTGCCATTTGCAACAACATAAATGGACCTAGAGGATATTATGGTAAGTCCAATAGATCAGACAGATCAGGCAGACAGATCAGAGACAGAGAAAGGCAAATACGGTATGATTTCACTTAAATGTGGAAATTGAAAAAGCAAGACAATGAGCAAACAAAAACAGAAACATCCTCATAAATACAGAGAACAGATTGGTGGCTGCCAGTGAGGACAGGGGTGGGTAATGAGAGAAATAGGTGAAGGGGATTGAGAGGTACAGAGGAAAAGATCTCTGTAAACAGAGCACAACCTCAGGCATTGTTACCTGTGTTTAGTGAACTTTCACCTCTCCAGTAGTGCCAGTTATCAGGAGAGAAGCACAATTTCACTCTAAGCTACTGAGGGAAATAAACCTGTGTTTTCTTAGTAACAATCCACAGAGAACTTAACAGGTACAATTGACTCATATACGTGAATGTTCACTTTCTGCCTGTCTGAATTATCAGAGGCCAAGTTTTCCTGGTATTTCTCTGCTGTTTCTTGTACAGTTTTCTGGCAGAACACTTGATGCCCCACTTTTGGATAGTGTTTGCCAAAACATGGAGTAAATATCGTAAGTACCTCAATTATTCTTCATGGCTTAGACAGGCATTAAAAATATTCAATCACATTGTGAGAAATTGGAGTGCTTTTCAATTTCAAAATGAGTTCTTTCTCAAACCTTCTGAATTTGTCAAGGAGAAAGTCTCAGCTGAAAGCTAGTCTTTCTGTCTTTCCAACATTTTTTAAGAGATGGTCCAGCCCTCAGGTTCAGTTTTCTGCAGACTACTGTGGTAAACAACACCAATACTTGTTTATTTTTATGGTTGCTTTCTGTTTATGGTACGAAATAAATAATTTTATATTTATGGGATTGAAATTGTTTTTTGTTGTTTTTTGAAATAAACTGAGTTAAGTAAAATGGTGATTTGACGTAAAGAAAAATATTCAGTAAATGATAGTATAGGTAGAACATAGGGCAACTGTCACCAAGGAGGGGCTGAAGTTTGGGAAACACTACTTTAAAGAATATTCCTGAAAATTATCTAGGCGATGACAGTCTCTAGAACAGTTTCCCTTGGTTCTATGTATTTTATAAAGGAAAAATTAGTAAAGTAGTGATGCATCTTGTTAAATTTTGAAGCCTTTTTGAGAAGTAATGAAGGGGGTAGGAGAAAGATGATAATCTTTATTGAGCATTTCTTTACTAAATGGTTTTCACACATGCACATTTGTTTCTCATAACAACTTTGAACAATTAGGATTAATTTGCACATTCAGGTTTAGGTCTGAGCGTCACGCCTTCCTTCTGACTACACTGTTGAGATATAAAATCTTGCGTGCCAACTGCAGGCATGGCAAAGGTGAAGAATGTGAGGTAGAGATGACTGTGTGGAAAAACGTGAAGTTTGGAGTTATCGTTGACCCGAGTCTGAATCTTAGATATGTACACTGCTGAGCCTCACTACGCCATTTACCGTGTTATTTTCTATGTGCAAACTTTTCTGAGCCACTGCCTTTTAATATATAAAATGTAGAAAACTATGACTAGCTTAGGAATCGGGGGAGGGATTGAGTGAAATAGCATAGTTACCGTAAAGCATTTAGCACAGTACCTGGTAAGTCAACAGTTACTCAATGTTAGCTCCCTCGTTCTAGTTTTTAAAAAAGATCCTAGATGTTCTCCGTGTCAGTTGAGACTGAATGTAATTATTAGATACACATACAAGATGGAAAAGTGACTCTCTCTGGCCATGAGCAAATGACTGGTTTGTTCTCTAGCCCTCATCTCCCAAGAGAATATTAAGGATGAGAGATAGAATTATCATTTAGTCACATCTATTCGTAACTTAATAAATCAAATGCATTTTCCTTTTTTTCTTTTCTCCTTTCCTGGTGTCCACAAAAAGTGTTTGCCTTTATAAAAGATCTGAAGTAAGGCTTCCTATGTGATAAAAATTTGGTTCCTTTCATTGTATAAGGAAATATTAAATACATAAATGCATTTATTTTATTCTGATTCAAATAATATATTTCATCAATCAAATAAGTTCATGAATGCTATTCAGACATTTATAGTTCTGGAAAAAGAACTCTAAAATATCATCGCAACACATTCTGTTGTAAAAATGGCTCTTACCTCCCTCTTTCCTGTCACCAAACTCTTCAAAGACCCTGTCAGACTTTCTTAGGTTATATGAACTTACTTCCTATGATGGATAATAAAAAAAATGAAAGTTTTTTTTATAAGGGTCAAAGCAAATCTTCATGAATAAATTATGTATAGAAAAGTACTTAGAAAATTCACTAGAAAGGATCAATATTTTCATTTATTTTCAGAAATAAAGAGTTTGAAGAAGCTGTTGATTTCTTCACTTGGGCTCTTAAAATTAATCCATGTTTTCTGGATGCTTATGTTGGACGGGGAAATTCTTACATGGAATATGACCATGAGAAAGCCACCAAACAAGCACAGAAGGACTTTCTGAAAGCATTGCACATTAATCCAACATATATAAAAGCCAGAATTAGCCTGGGTTATAATTTGCAGGTAATGTTATATAACAATATATTAGCCCATAAAAGCACCTTTTGGACAAGAGAAAGACTATATTTAGCCCTTTAGTGGTGATAGGGATATATATTCTTTCTTTGGTTGTGTACATTTTACCTTTCCCTTACTATCAGTATCCAGATCAGAGCTTCCAAAAGGGTTTATTAGTTATAGGGAGCCTGCCTGGAGACCACATCCAGGGACCTGAACTACTAGTGAAGTGTGGACCCTTTGAACCTGAGTTTTCTTAATGCTTTACCTGACCCCCACACTTACAGACAACTTTTGAAATTTGCCTGATGAGTTTCACATATGAGAATGTGGCTAACATTTGTTTCACTAACTTATACTTGGGCCCCATAGGTATTGTCCTGTTGAATTAATGACAAGCTAGAGAGAATAAACACTGTACAAAAATTCTGAAGTGGATTTTAGCCATGCACTGGGTCAGACAACCACTGTACAGGGAATTAGGTCATCTTCTAAATGGCAGGGAGCCTATCCTGGGAAGGCAAGAGACCAGGGGTTTGTCCTTTCAGCAAGACCGGAGAGCATTACTCTGTTACCAAGTAGGTCTCTGAATGATTTCTGGAACACTCTGACCTGGCACATGCACTCACCAACCTATTTGCATTAATAAAATTTGTAGTGACATTCTTGGAATAAAGTGCTAAGTGTGTTATATTTTCCATGAAGAGGAACTGAGCAATTTTAAATCTTCTCCTTTTTTTAATATTTAAAATTTTAGACAATGGGCAAAAAATGTGCTCAAATTATTATAATCTGCAGAAATTTTTGTTAATAATCTGCAATTAAAGTTGATTTTTTTTAAAATTTGAAAATGAGTTTGGCTGATCCAATAATACTGGAGGTGATTTTTAGAATTGGTGGTTATAGTGAGGTATGCCCGAGAACTCATTAATAAGGGAAGCAATTTGATAACCCTCTGAGACTTAAGCATAAAATTAGCCATTATTGGATCACATTAGAAATTTATAAAGTCAATTGGAAGAGACAGGATGACTCCCAAAGCTGAAAGAGCTAACTGCAATCCAATGAAATGTGTTAACATCATCATTCATTGCATTCAGTAGGCATTTTACTGAGCTCCTAAGATAGGGGCCTAGGGATACAGCAGTGAACCAAATATACTTGGTTCTTAAAGGGTTTACTACTTAGTAGAGAGATGAGTATTAAGCAATCATATGAAGTTAATTATGCTCATGATACAAAGGAAAAGGATGGGTTTTAGAACAACTTATAACAAGGAAACTTAGATTTGTTTAAGGGGAAGAGAGAACTTTTTGAGAAATTAACACTTAAATTGAGTGTGAAAGACTGGTAATCAGTCAGACTTAACAGTTGAGGCTAGGACACAGTGAACAACCCATTCGAAAGTCTTATGAAAGAGACAGAGGACCCAAATGTTGGAGTGTTATGGACAAGAAGAGAGTGCTGTAGGACAGGCTAGAAAGTGGAAAATGAGTGGAGGTGAAGGCTTTGCAGGCCAGTTAGAAATGTCAGTATAATTAACCAAAGCAATAACATCAGATTTTTGTCTTATGAAGATGTCACTTGGTATGTATCAACCTGAAAAAAGACTGAGAAACACTCAGTAGGAAGTAGGATTGAATCAGGAAAGAAAGGACTGAGAAAAGAGAGTTAGAGAGGTTCATCCAAGTTCTGCCCAAGGGAAAGAAAAACCATTTGTTCAACAAATTCTTACAGGTTTCCCTACTATGTGCCTCCCACTAGCGATATTGAGGTTAGCCAAAAAGGATTTCAGGAACAGATGACAGATATCCCATTGTGAGGCTGTTTGCAGCTTAATATTCTTATATTCCTTGTTTCTCCACTGAATTTCTTATGGCAGTGTTGATTTTCACATAATTCGCCCGGAGGGAGAAAATATGCCAGTTAAAGAACAGTGTGTAGTTATCTTACTAGTTTTATGCAAGAGTCACTGGGCTCAGTTTGGTTAATGTGAGTCAGCCTCTCAGCTTCTGAGATTCTGGTAAGTTGGATTTTTAGCCTATACATATAAAGGACAGACTCTGGACTCAGTGCATTTATCAACTCACTACCTTACACTGATGAGGTATTTAGTTGCTAGCTGGTCTTCTCTAGGAAATACTCAGATACCTTTCAATTAACAGTGCCCCTCTCCTAACTTTTTTCTTGTTTTCCAGTTGGTGCTAAGGTTTGTATAAACAGAAACTTGGCAGATTTAAATGCATTTTCCATGGACTATGTATAGGTATCCTAAAATTCCAGATGCTGGTACAGTTTATCAAAATAGGTTTCACACCATTATTTTTTTCTCTTATTTATTAAACACATTTATTTTATTATATTCAATATATATATAAACATTATATATGTATATAAAATGTTTAACTGAAGATTCAATGCCAGGCAATAAATACAGTCTCTACCTATGTGCATGGAGTTCAGTGTAAACTTTGTGGTGATGATTGTCAGAAGCATCGGTGTTTCATATAGTGGCCATGACTTTATGGCTGCCATGATTTTACGCTGTCCAAGACTGGCATAAGAGATGACTCTGACAATTAGATTTATTTTAATTAATTAAAATGTTAGCATAAAAACTCAGAGGTAATTTAGTCAATTGAATGCACTCAGAGTACAGTCTACTTCCTTGTTGAAAATAGGTTAGATTTAGCACAATATAAATTTACCCTTACTAAAGGCTTTATTTGATTAGGTTAGAACCATAAACATTTGTCATGTTATGGACAATTTCCTACTTCATGTAAATGAAAAATTTTTCTAGGCCCAAGGAAAATTCCAGAAAGCTTGGAATCACTTTACCATTGCCATAGAAGTTGATCCAAAATGCTATTTAGCCTATGAAGGAAGAGCCGTGGTCTGTCTTCAGATGGGTGATAATTTTGCTGCAATTCAAGACATTAATGCTGCCATAAAGGTAAAAATCCCTTTAGATGATATTATCATTAGCATCAATTAACATCATTAATGAATAGCATCATGTAAGTTCTCTGTAACTTTTTAAAGTAACTTGTAGGGAAAATAATATTTGTATTTTTTCCAAGTGATTCCCAGAATAAATAATTTTTATGGCTTGCCAATTTTATAACCTAAGTACATTTAAAATCCAAAATATAAACTCATGATAAATGTTGATTCCTCTCAGTAAATGTAATTTATAGTTTCATGGGACATCAATATTATTTTGTCATAAAAATGAATGCAAAACACAAAAACCTCAGGTTTTGTATACAGTGACAGAAAACCTTTTCTTCTAGATTTTGGATTCTGTTTCTGTACAAATAGGCAGATTTTGTAATTTTTATTTGCCAAAAAAAGAAAAGAATGGAAAGATAATTGCTACTACCTAGGACAAATAAACACCTTAACTATTTAATTTATTCTCTAGTATAACGGAGTCAAACAGATAAGCTTCCTGCCGACCGCGTCTATCCTTTGGAAAGGAACTGAGTATAGCAGTAAGATTATTTGTTTTATTGCAACCAAATCAACAAAGGGTTGACACTGAATCAATTTCACACCAAGCCCTTTCTCAAAATATTTGCTCTAATGGGGTTTCACCAGCACTATAAAATTACTTGTTTCCTACAAGTAGATTTTATGAGATTCATCTTTACAGAATGAAATTGGAGATAAATACTGTTCCTAGATGCTAAATACTCATACTATTATATTGCAGATCAATACTACAGCAGAATTCTTAACAAATCGTGGTGTGATTCACGAGTTTATGGGTCAAAAACAGAATGCAATGAGAGACTATCAAGCAGCAATTTCTCTAAACCCCACGTATTCACTGGCTTACTTTAATGCAGGAAATATCTATTTTCACCACAGGCAGTTTTCCCAGGTAATGTGTTTTCCTTAACATTTTCTTTTTGACACTAAATGCTTTCTATGTTACATATAATTTCCAAAAAGCAATCCTTACATCACAGGCTAATCATTTATTAGCTCTTTTTAACAAAGTTCTCTTTCCTAAGAATGTAAATATTTATTACATGTTCACATTTCTATGGATTTATTTTCCTCATTATCATCAACCATTCAACACTTGTCCAGTAAACATTGTTCTGGACTTTCCCCAAGTGTGGGCCATTGCCTTGCTGTCCATTATTGTCAGCTTCTGGCCTAGAATTCTTTCTCTCTGTGCCCCCACTTAGACAAATCTCAGACTTCCTTCAAGACTCTTTTTCATTGATGTGATTATCAAACTCATCTTAATTGCTAACATTCCTAAATTTCAGTCACATGAGCATTTGACTGGGAGTGAGGAGGTAAGGATATCAATTCTGATTATATAACATCTTAATCTTTTCAGAATGTCTGAAATGAAAGTATTGGGTTATGAGGTGATATTTTTTATATTTTGAATTTATTTTATTTGAGCTGTAATGCACTTATATAATTCAAACTCAACTTCAGTTTTTTATTTATATTCACTCTTTTGTTATCTTCAACTTATCTTGCTCTTTGTCTATCCTTGAGTCAGAAGTTTAAATCTTTTTTATTTTTTTAAAGATTTATTTATTTATTTATTTGACCAACAGAGAGAGATCACAAGTAGGCAGAGAGGCAGGCAGAGCGTGGGGGGGGGGGGGGAAGGAGGCTTGCCGCGGAGTGGAGAGCCCGATGTGGGGCTCGATCCCAGGACCCTGCGATCATGACCTGAGCTGAAGGTAGAGGCTTTAACCCGCTGAGCCACCCAGACGCCCGAGTCAGAAGTTTAATTCATTTATTGTCACCCTTTAATTTGTACTGTGATGAGTATTAAGTTTAGGCCATTTCCCTAACTACTGCTTCTAGCAGTATCCTATGTATTTCGGTCTGCAATTTTTTTATTTTTGTTTTCTAAAACGTTACACATGAAATGTTATTTCCCCTTTGACTGAAGAATAAATTAATAGGATATTTAAAATGTCCAGGTAGAAAGGCTTTACATTTTCTAATTTTGGAGTTTATTGAGTTTTAATGTGTTCTTGTACATGCCAACTTAAAAAAAAATAGTCCAGGGGACTTTTCAAAAAAAGAATTTCTACTATAAGAATATAGAGTTAAAAATATCCATATAAGATCTACCTTATAATTATGTTTTTAATGTAGCCTATATGCACGCTTGTTTTCCATTTGGTTTATTTTGGAGTGGGAAAGGTTTAAATTAGTGTGCCGTCTGTAATTTTCTTTACATCTCTTGTAATTTCTGCTTTATGAAAATTGCTGCCACATTATTATTTTATGTACAGATATTCAAACACATTACATATGCATTGTGAATGCATTTCAAATGCCCTCTGTTTCTTTAAAATGCTCTTAGGTATAAATTCACTTTCATCTGATACAAATCATAACCTCTGATTTCAAATGGTTTGCTTTTGCCTGGTATTCCTTTGCCCTTCCCTTTATTTTTAATGTTCAGAATACTTTATTTCCAGCTTGTGTCTCTTTTATACAGCATACAGTTACATTTTGCTTTAGATGGCAATTTGAAAATACTTAGCTTTTAATAATAATAAAATTTTGGCACGGTTGATCTTAGTTCTGTTATTTAATGTCACACTTCCTGTGTACTTATATTTGATGTATTATTCTGTGGTTTACTTTATTTAATGATTTTTAAAGGATTTCTGATATTTAGGAAGGTTTATACCTTTGTTTTAATGATTACCTTTATAAAAATACCTTTATACTCTTAGTTCCTTATTTCTTTAGTTTTTCTATTACGAACAACAATAAAATCATCATTTAATCTTTTCTTCCCTTATTCCTCCCTTTCATCTGTTTGTTGATTTTAGTTAATAGTATTCTCTTTTCTAAAAAATACTTATCTTTTTTTAGGGGCTCCTGGGTGGCTCAGTTGTTAAGCATCTGCCTTTGGCCAGGTCATGGTCCCAGGGGGAACACCGTGTCAGGCTCCCTGCTCAGTGGGAAGCCTGCTTCTCCCTCTCCCACTCCCCTTGCTTGTGTTCCCTCTCTTGCTGTCTCTCTCTGTCAAATAAATATATAAAATCTTAAAAAAATAGTATTTATATTTTTATTCTTAAATGTGTGTAAGCTTTCAGTGTCAGTTGGTGCCAGCCTTCTACTCTGTCTCTACTCTCCCATTTTGTTGTAAGTTTCCTTATTCCTCTACCACCAAAGGACTTAATATTTGCATACCATTTTGTTACCCTTATTTCACATGTTAGTCTTAGTTCTCCAGTTAAGTATATTCAGTTCTCATCACCAGGCTTTTTGCCAAAGTTTCCCTCCTGACCACTCATTTCTCAGTTGCCTGAAATTGGTCTTCTAGCAGAGTCCTGAGAAAGGGCTCATGAGAACAATATTCCTTGAGTTTTTTTTTTATGTTCATAGCTGTTTGCCTGCAGTGTATACAACTTAAGGCAGCTTGTCTGGGTTTAAAATTCTGACTCACTTTTTCTTTCCTTGAGTGTCTTAAGTATTGTTTCACTATATTCTGGTGTATGTTGGTGTCAAAATATGATCTTTTTGTTGCAAACCTGACTTTCATTCTTTTATCCATGACTTCTTTTTGTCAAGATCATCAAAGTTTTTTTTTAAGTAAAAAGTTTTGCCAAAGTACGTCATAGTACACAGTGTGCATTTTCAATATGTAGATTTCAGAAAAGTTTTGTTGAATTCAGTATAAAATTATTTTTTTGTTTCATTTTTCTCTTCATTGGGAGTGAATGCCAATTACTATATCTATGATGTCCTTTGACTTCTATATACCAATTATTTTTTCTCATGTTCGCTCTTAGTTTTTGTTTCATTTTCTTTGCCTTTTTCACATCTCCCTTCTAAATCTCTCCTGTGTTCTCTGAAATCTCTATTGTCCCTTGTGGACTTTATAGATCAGGTTTCTTTAAAAAAATTTTTTTTTCTAGTTTCATCTCATTCCCATGTCAAACCTTCCTGGCCGCCTCATTTCTGATGAGATCCTTCATTTCTGATTTATTTTTTCTTAAATGCAATCGTTCCTTTAACAATTTTTTTCTAGTTCATTTTAAAATGTTATGTTATAATTTTTATCTATGTCGTAGTAATACTTTTTTTATCTGGTGAGTTTTTATTTTCTTTCCAAAAATTAAGCTATTATTTTTCATCCTCGTTTTTGCAATGAAGGCAGGCAAATTACTTTTCTGTTACATTTGGATGAGATAAATTTGGTTCCTTGACAAATAGCAGAGATTCTTATGAGAAGCAGGGGGATGAGCCATGGTAACTCCAACTTGTGCTCCCTTTGATGCTATGGCAAAGGACTTTACAGAATGTCCTCTCTAGCCTAGCTAGTGTGGAAAGGCTTCTACCACAAGCTCTGTGTTTTTCAGAACTTTCCACAATCCTTGCCTTCAAAGATAATGTACTCATTTTATTTTATTTTTATTTTTTAAGGATTTTATTTATTTATTTGACAGAGAAGGAGTGAGAGAGCACAAAGGTGGTGGGAGCAGCAGAGGGAGAGGGAGAAGCACGCTCCCTGCCGAGCAGAGAGCCCAATGCAGGGCTTGATCTCAGGACCCTGGGTTCTGACCTGAGCTGAAGGAAGATGCTTAACTGACTGAGCCACCCAAGCACCACCCCTGATGTACGCATTTTAAAAAGGCTTGTTTTTTTTTTTTTTTTTTTTGCTTGCATTTTCTGAGACCTGTAACCTCTGTGTTCTCTTGTGCCACCAATACTGCCACTGGATCCCTTAATAAAATGATCCATTGTGTCATCTTTATGTACCAAGAGACTATGGTTCTTGCCTTTATTTTGCTGGAAAAGTTCAGCAAATACTTCCTTATACCACTTAGCTCTTCATTCCTTCAATCTCCATATATATATGACGTACCTGCCATGTATGAGGCATTAATAATACCACGAGGGTGCAGAGTTAAACAAGATAAGAAAGGCTTTTTTTTCTGATGGAACTTCTTATTGGAGGAAAAAATAGAAAATAAACAAGAAAATATTAGTAGTGATGAAGATAGAAGGCAGTCTCACAGAAGCATTATTCTATCAGTGTGAGCATATGTGCGGGACTGAGACTGAGATTGCCTGGATAGGTAAGTATAGGTGGAGAGAAGTGGTTTAAGGAGCAAACTCTGGGGGTAACACCAATGTTTAAGAGCGAAACAGAGAGGAGATGCCAGAGAGCAGACTGAGAAGAGAGCATTCAGCCAGGCTGATGGGAAGAAAAGCAGGAGAGTATGATAATACCTTGAGAATAATGTGCTTTAAGAAGGGAAAAGTGTCCTGTGTCAAGTGCTGCTGGGAGAAGTCAAGGAAGAGGATGTTGGAGGAAGTCACTGATAACTTTGGCAAGAACATTGTTGCGGCTGCAGTGAAACAGAACCTTAAATAGGTAAAGGTTGTGGAGGAAATATGAGGTGAAGAATTAAGCAGTTCAACTGGTCAGGAGGTCCTATGAAGTGAAGTTATGAAATGAGAAATAGTGAAATGAGGTAGAGTGTGGTAAGAAGTTCTCTTAATTTTGTAAATATGAAGGATAGTGATTCATGCTCCTATGTTAATCAAAAATGTAGTAGAAAAGAACAAATTTTGGGGGCAGAAGAAAGTGGCAGGGATGATTAGGATCAAAATCTTTGAGAACTGAGGTTAAAGTTTGGAAGTTTCTGGGGTGGCCTTTGAAGGGAGCAGGACACGTTACCGATTACGCCATGAGGGAAGGCAGAGACTTGGAGCACAGTTGAATACAGAAAGACCTCTTTTTGGAGGAAATGGCTTCCTTTCCCTGCTCCCCACCTCCTCAACCTTTGTTTCTAACTGTTCTGGAAGGAACATTTAGGGGCAGGAAGAAGGGTCCTTCAATACATAAAATAATCTCTAGAGGGTGCAAACCTAGATATGTTCTGGCTTCTTTCAGCATTAGTTAGTGACTTAATAATTTTTAATCACTTTTGGATAAGCCACGTGCATGGATCATGAACTATGGGTGACTTTAAAAAGATAACTGAATCTGCTTTTTAATTAATTACAAATATTAAGGCATTAGACCAATTGTTAAAAAATCAAGACCATCATTGTGGTAGGTGTCGTTGGACTTTAACTGCTTCACAGCCATTACTCCTATACTTCAAGGTACTTCATGAAATGGATAGGCTTCTGTTTTCTCAGCAATGTATTTTGGAAGCTCTAAGAGAAACTTACATTGTTCACAGGCACACTATTGTGTGTTACTGAATTCTTTTTATCTTAGCTGAGGTAGGCGTTTACTCCTACCTGATTGAAGTCCTGGTTTTGTGATGTAGATGGCCTTTATTGATCATTTACTGGTTAATTAAAATGAAGCCTAAATTACTTTTTTACAAAAGTCTTGGCCCTGCTTGGAGTCATTTCCTTGCCTCATTTCTGATGATTCTGAGTCCAGTCTTCTGTCTGCGAGTGAATTCTCTTTAAGCCCTTCACAGAAGGATGTCAATTCTGCCATCCTCTTAACAGATCCTTCTACTGCACTTCGCTGGTGCATAGAATAGTTCCATCCAAAAATGAGATGGGTTACACAATCTTGAACGAATTGCCTCTTGAAAGTCAGAGGCAGCAAAATTCATGGAGAATTGCCTTAGGATAGATGGATATTTTGTATATACTTCATGTATTAACCTCACTTAATCCTAAAAGCAAAACTGGAAGTAGAGTTCTAGTTGTTACTTCCATTTTACAGACAGGAAAACTGGGGACAAAAAGAGTTTTATCTACTCACCCAAGACATAGAGATGACAAGTGGTAGAGCCAGGATTTGAACCTAGAAATCTAGCTCCGGGGTTTGAGCTCTTGGCCACCATGCTACCAGTGTTCCATTTCATCATGTTGGAAGTGAATTGAAGTCAGATCCCTGGGAAACATAGAGAAAAATAGTTCAGTGATGGAGGCAGAGAAAATGTTAGATAGGTAAGAGAAAACCAGAGAGATGCTCTATCCCAAGGACAGAGAATTTTACAAAGGAAGGAGAGATCAAGAGTGTCCATGCCACAGAAATGTCCTGAAAGTAAAGAACTAGAAAATGTCCATTGGGCTTGAGGACATCTGCAGCCTTAGCAAGAGTGGAACTCACAAAATAGAGGAAGATAGATAGAAGCAAGACTGTGGTGTGTTGGGAAAAACTGAATGGTAAAAAATTAGAGAGCAACCTGTATTGTTAAAAATGACTTTTTCTTTAAGTGAAGTAAATTTTATTTTATTTTATTTTATTTTTTTAAGATTTTATTTATTTATTTGACAGACAGAGATCACAAGTAGGCAGAGAGGCAGGCAGAGAGAGAAGTGGGCTCCCCACGGAGCAGAGAGCCCAATGCGGGACTCGATCCCAGGACCCCGGGATCACGACCTGAGCTGAATGCAGAGGCCTTAACCCACTGAGCCACCCAGGTGCCCCAAGTGAAGTAAATTTTAAAGTAGGAACCAAATTTTTACCCTCATGGAATTAGAGAAGAGATGTCTAAGCAGCATCTGAAGCTACTTGTGGTGAAAGACCATTTAAAAATTTCTAACTTATTATTCATCAATATTTTGCTAAAACACAACATAAACAAGTTATTAGAAATATGTTCATGTCCTGGAATGTCATAACTATGTCAAAGTGCTATAAAAGTTACTAATGGTTTACTCATAGTTTCTGTACTTAATCTCTTTACAGAGCTGTAGGAAATGATTTCTCAGACTACGACCCCAAAACCAATCTACAGACCACACTTGAAAGGGTTCTTTTTAGCTTGATGATGAGTAGAGAATAATCTAGAGTCTTCGATCTTCTTGACAAGTTGATTTTTCCCTCACTCTTCCTTCTTCATAACTTTCATAGTATCACTAAGTTTTTATCCCTTTTTGGTATGGTTTAGAATCTTTTTAAAAAATTTTTATTGTGTTATATTAGTCACCATAAAATACATCATTAGTTTTTGATGTGGTGTTCCAAGGTTCATTGTTTATGTACAACACCATTTACCTTTTTAGCTCTTGGATACTCTGCTTGTATATGAAAAATGTTAATATTCTAACATATTTTGTCATGTTGTGACCTTCTTTTCCAATTTATATTTTACCTTTTTCTGGTACTGTGTAAAGGTGTGGGACTTGAGGGGTAAGAAAAGGAGCACTTCACCTCAGCAAGGAGTAGTATTTTATCACTAACATTATTGAGATTTGCCAATACATGGTGATAACAAAAACCAAACTGACTTTTGGCTGGACACATTTTAGATGAAATATTTGCCCAGCTAATGTGTCCCCAGTTCCAGGGAAATAGAACCACAGACACACAAAGAAAAAGAAAGAAAGAAAAAAGGAAAGAAAGAAAGAAATCAAACAGACTTTAAATCTAACCAGTTTTATACATGAAGCAAAAGTGCTTCAGGTTGCTATATAGCTGCCAATTAAAATATATTCAACTTATCATCATCTTCACATTTTATAGGCCAGTGACTACTTCTCAAAAGCTTTAAGGTTTGATCCAGAAAATGAATATGCTACCATGAATCGAGCTATTGCAAATACAATATTAGAGAGATACAAAGAAGCCAAAGAAGATTTTGCATATGTGGTTGAAAGCTGTCCCTTCTGGGCCGCAGTATATTTTAACAGAGCGCACTTCTACTGTTGTTTAAAGCAATATGAACTAGCTGAGGAAGACCTAAGTCAAGGTATTTTTGTTTTATAATTTTGGGGGGAAATCACAGTGGTTGATATGTTTGTTTTTAGATAATAAAAGAAGAAAATCACCAGGTCTGTCTGTCTAGGTAAGCTTACATAAGAATTAATGCTTTTATATATCTTATCTTCAATGCCATCAGTATAGATTCCTTTATGGAATAACTGAAAGCGTGGATAAGCTGAGATACAGAAAATCATCAGGGAAACCGGACATAAACAATGCCAGCCGTCCAAGGAAAGACACTGTACTGTGTTCCTCAAGTTAGTTTTCTTAGAAAGGTTTAATATTTAATTTTACTAAGTAATCACTTACATTTGAAGAAAAATGCTTTCAAATAAACAGTGCTAAAGTTCTTAGAAAATTTTTATTTTTAAAATAGGGGGCTGTTTTCCAGTGTCAACATAAAACATATCTTGAAATGTTTTCCTTTTACAGCCCTGTCTTTGACGCCTGACGATGCTCTAGTGTATAAACTCAGAGCTGAGGTTCGTGGTAAAATAGGTCTGACTGAGGAAGCTGTGGCTGATTATACTCAAGCACTCAATCTTCAAGAATATGCCTCAGGGATGTGATTACAGGGACCATGGTTTCTGTAGCAATCTATACAGCTCTTCTTCCTGAAATTGAATCTTATTTGTTGTTTCATAGGTTGCACTATTTCCATTATTGCATTCATTATGTTTTATTATCTATATAACCCTTTAATTCATTTTAACAATATATTTACATATTAATTCTAAGACTTCTAGATCATTTTCTGCACATTTGAAAAAACTATTAATAACTGAATTTCTTCATAAAGTGCAGAATTCAAATGGGAATGTTTCTTTGGGAATATTAACATTTCAAATGTTTTCTTTAAAGTAAAATAATTCCTTTTGAAACACTATAATCTTCATGATTATAGAAAAAGTGTCATTGAGCTTTTCATCAATACCTACTCATGATGTAGTCGACAGTATCCAGGTTTAAAAAAAATAAATGCAGAGCTTATGGCTATAAAGAAATTAAGTACATTTCTTCTTTCTTCCTGTAAACAATGTCTACACAGGCCCCTATTTTTCCTGGTACTTGTGTTATTCCACTGGATAAACACGTTTCTCTTTTACATGTTTCCTCCCTTCCAACACAGCACCTATAAAAATTTTGACCTTTCCGTTTCCTCGATATAGTTCTTTTTGCCCCTTTGATGAAAGTTTCATAAACATATATAAAAACTTTGTATACATTTATAATTAGTGTTTCAAAGAAGTTAATGAGTAAAAATTAAAGACAGCTAAAAATTTTGTATAGAATGTCTATAAAGGATCCTTGGGTGAACCAGAGAACCCCTATTCTTTATCTTACTGATAAAAACAAGATTTCATCCACATTTGCTTCACTCATTTATGTTCCTTCTTCGTTTCATTCTTCTAGTACATCTCTAGTTCCTCAGAGACTTGTTTTCACAGAGATCAGACATTTTGGAAAGAATACCTCTATCCACTCAGTTTCCTTTTTTTAAAATTTTGATGTACCAGACTTTCACAATAGAAGGTTGATTTTCATTTGTAAGCCACTGTGGGGATGCTTCACACTATTTGAAGATAATCTTCTAGGCATGATGTGTGGGGCGCACATGAGGATTGGGTCACCCCTAGTGAGTTGTTTCTGTTGGTGAGTCAGACACATTTAATAAGCCACTTCGGATCTCTTGCCTTCACTTGTCTCCAGACAGTTTTGGCCCAGCCCGGGCCACAGATGAGACTCAGACCAAGCGCATGTCCCTACAGACAGCCCCTTGCCTCATGCTTCACGTGGCCCCTGCCCCAGGGCATCTGTGTTGGTGCTGGGGTGTTGGATTGCTGCGGGATGCTGCCAGCACTTCCCCAACTGTACTGCGGACGTGCAGGGCCCCAAATCCCTGTCAAATGAACCTCTCATAGTGGGAGAAAGGAACTGGTAGGTAGAGTCTTCTCCCTCCCTTCTCTTGGTGGGATGTCCTGAGACAATCAGCACATATAGCTTCCCTGAGGACACGCCCAGCCACCATCTTCAAAACATACCTTGTGTCCCCACTTCTACCTTCCCTGCCTCACTCCCTCTTGTCACTGCTCCTACTTTCCCCAGTTTGCATTTCTTGATAAAGTCATAGCACAGAAGCATTTGCCTCTGGTTCTGCTTTTTGGGATAAACCAGACTAAGACAATGAGTAATTTAATATTTTTTTTCTGATCACACACAAACACTTATGAGGCAGGACTGATACAAACCAAAGGCCATAATAGTATAATGGCACAAATCATGTCTAACTGGTCAAAATGCTACACGTCCCCCCGTCCACATCCCTTTGGCCCCCAGTTTCTGAGCACACTGACAGTGTCCTCCTGCACACACCTGCACTTTCCACCTGAGGCATTTCTCTCAGTCCACTCACAGGCCAGGCCTGAACGACCTGCGAGTTCACGTCACTAGGAGCCACCTTCAGCAATCACCTATGGAAGATGGGGGATAAGCACTTCAGAGCTTTTGGCTTGAACACCGCCATCTCCCCCCCCGCCAGCCATTCTGTTGCCCACTATACAGACTCCTCAAAACATACCCTTTGTTGGTTTTCGTCTTTCTTGCCTCTCTCTCCTCCTCAACACCAGCTTGCTGGAACCCCCTTCCTAAAAAACCTCTGTCCTCAAATCCTGGTCTCAAGGTCAGCTTCTGCAAGAATGAATCCAAGGCGGCATCATGGAGGAAGAGTCACTGAAGCCGGAACCTGAGCAGAGGTCAGTGCCCATGGGCAGAAGTGTTGTATTGAAGGCCGTCCATACAGACTGAATGTCAGGACAGAGATAGAAATGGGAAGATAAAGCATGTTTGGAGAGTGGCTGGAGCAGGGTCTTTGTCAGGAAATGGTGGCAGGAAACCATGCTCACATAGAGTCAGACATGAGGAATTTTTAGTGCTAGACAAAGGAGACAGAACGAGGAGTTAAGACTTAACTATGAGTGGAGTGTAAGGTGGGGGTGGGGTGGGGAGAGTGACAGGTTTCTATTCCCTTCATTCCCTTCATCTCCCTCCATCCTCACATTAATGTACAGGGGACATTTTATCATCTCCAGATGAAAACTGGACATATGAAAATTGATAAGATCTCTGCAGAGAGAGGTTTACCCTGTGTTGTATGTGCTCCACTCTGACTCCAAGTGAGTCCGTCTTTTCTGAGAAGATCCAAGGCAAGTAAAGGAGACCCAGCAGGATAGAGGCAAAATGGAGAGAGGATGAAGACGAAAGGAGAAAGTGATTTCCAGAAAACTACTGGTGCTAAATCAGGCCCAGAAGACCCCAAGGCAGAAGGAAGGAGATGCCTGGATTCTGTCTTTTTTGTAATAGCTTGAGTAATGTTGAGCTTTTCAGCAGGTGAACTGAGGTATATCCTTCCCACCATCACGGGACTTAGTAATCATGTTTAACTTATTTATACTAAACATGCAAGCACACACATACAACTTCTACTGATGATAAACTCTGGGAAATAAAATTGGAGGGAGAAAAGAGTAAGGAGATTTTTTTTTTTAACCTTTGCTGTTACATAAAGCTAGAAGAAGACTAGTAGGATTACAAGTGGCTTTTACTTTCAGTTTTATTTTCAATTTCTGTAATTCAGTGTTGTTTTTTTTTTTGTTGTTGTTGTTAATCATTTTGTTTTCTCCACTAGAATCTAAGCTTTATGAGGACAGGGACTTTATTTTTTGTTTGTTTGTTTGTTTTGTTTAGTGCCATATCCTTAATACTTATACTGACCAAAAAAGAGATGTTCAATATATATCTGTCAAAATAAAACAAATTACAAATGCAATGAATCAATATTACTGTGCAGCTATTCTGGCGAATTGTTGGCTTGTCACATGCCCCTTCATATCTCTCTCATGCCTGCCATAATACAGAGACTGAAAAGCTAAGACTTATGTCTCCCAAATGTCCTTGCAGCCAGAATTCCTGATGTGATTTAGTTTCTGCCAATCTGACACAATCGCATGAGACTAAGTTGAAGCAGCATCATGCAAGACCCCTTCTGCTGGTCTTAAAGCAGTAGGCTATGGGTGTCTCTAGAGCAGAACTTGAGATTTAGCAAATAAACAGAGAGGACACCTGGTTGAATTTTAATTTCAAATAAAGAAGGGGTAATTCAGGATTCCTGCTTAAATGCATGACACCCAGTTAAATTTCAATTTCAGGTCAACAACAAATTTTTGAGTCTAATATGTCCTGATTATTGTATGGGACACACACTAAAAATGTTTTGTTGTTGATCTGAAATTCAAATTTAACTGGGTGTCCTTTGTCTTATCTAGCAACGTTGCTCTGCAGCCAACCCTCATGGCCATGGCTTTCTGATCCTGGGTGAATTGTACATTTTTCTGAAGCCAATAGCTGCTGTGCCTATTTCTTGATTTTCTACCTTTCTCTTTATGGCAGAGCAGATTCCCCAAGTTTTGCCAATTTTGTGTTGCTCTTCTGATGGCTCAATCTAGAAGCCGCTTCCTTAGACATTCTAACAGTGATGTGAGCACCCCTTTCTTTGTATGAAAACTCTTTCTGCTTAAAATTTCAGGAATGGCTTCTTTTATGTTTGGCTTAACTATGATACAGTTTTGAAGATTTAGAAAAAATGGAGAGGTTTTCTTTTCTCATGAATGGATCAGAGTAATAGAATCTTTTCTGCAATGAGGTATTTATATAGTTTGGCCATGGATCAAAGTGGGTCAAAGTTGAAAACAATAACGATAATAATCACGATTTTTAGCATTTACTTCAAGCAAGGTATATACCTTGCCTCTACCTTCTTAACAGTTTTGCAAGGTAATAGGCTTCATTAGTTGAGGAAACTGAGGCACAAAAATATCAGATTACATGATCAAGGTCACATAGGTGTAAACAGTGGGGCTGAGAGTCAATCTCTATTTTATTTTTTTTCTTTTTATTAACATATATTATTTGTTTCAGGGGTACAGGTCTGTGATTCATCAGTCTTACACAATTCACAGCACTCATCATAGCACATACCCTCCCCAGTGTCCATCACCTACCCTATTCCACCCTCCTCCCCTCTAGTAATCCTCAGTTTGTTTCCCGAGATTAAGAGAATCTTATGGTTTATATCCCTCTGGTTTCATCTTGTTTCATTTTTCCCTCCCTTTCCCTATGATCCTCTGTCTTATTTCTCAAATTCCTCATATCAGTGAGATCATATAATTGTCTTTCTCTAATTGACTTATTTCGTTTAGCATAATACCCTCTAGTTCCATCCACATTGTTGCAAATGGCAAGATTTCGTGGGGTTTTTTGTTTGTTTGTTTGTGTGTGTCTGCATAATTATCCTTTCTCTACATCCTCACCAACATCTGTCATGTCCTGACTTGTTAGTCAGGACTAATCAGCCATTCTGACTGATGTCAGGTGGTATCTCACTGTGGTTTTGACTTGTATTTCCCTGATGCCGAGTGATGTTGAGCGTTTTTTCATGTGTCTGTTGGCCATTTGGATGTCTTCTTTGCAGAAATGACTGTTCATGTCCTCTGCCCATTTCTTGATTGGATTCTTTGTTCTTTGGGTGTTGAATTTGATAAGTTCTTTAAAGATTTTGGATACTAGCCCTTTATCTGATATGTCATTTGCATGTATCTTCTCCCATTATGTCAGTTATCTTTTGGTTTTGTTGACTGTTTCCTTTGCTGTGCAAAAGCTTTTGATTTTGATGAAGTCCCAATAGTTCATATTTGTCCTTGCTTCCCTCACCTTGGTGATGTTTCTAGGAAGAAGTTGCTGTGGCTGAGGTCAGAGAGGTTGCTGCCTGTGTTCTCCTCAAGGATTTTGATGGATTCCTGTCTCACAGTGAGATCTGTCATCCATTTTGAGTCTGTTTTTGTGTGTGTGGTGTAAGGAAATGGTCCATTTTCATTCTTCTGCATGTGGCTGTCCAATTTTCCCAACACCATTTGTTGAAGAGACTGTCTTTTTTCCATTGGACATTCTTTCCTGCTTTGTCAAAGATTAGTTGACCATTGAGTTGAGGGTCTATTTCTGGGCTCTCTATTCTGTTCCATTGATCTATGTGTCTGTTTTTGTGCCAGTACCATACTGTCTTGATGATGACAGCTTTGTAATAGAGCTTGAAGTCTGGAATTGTGATGCCACTAACTTTGGCTTTCTTTTTCAACATTCCTCTGGCTATTCGAGGTCTTTTCTGGTTCCATATAAATTTTAGGATTATTTGTTCAATTTCTTTGAAGAAAATGGATGGTATTTTGATAGGGATTGCATTAAGCATGTAGATTGCTTCAGGTAGCATAGACATTTTCACAACATTTGTTCTTCCAATCCATGAGCATGGAATATTTTTCCATTTCTTTGTGTCTTCCTCAATTCTTTTGTGAGTACTTTATAGTTTTCTGAGTACAGATTCTTTGCCTCTTTGGTTAGGTTTATTCCTAGGTATCTTACGGTTTTGGGTGCAATTGTAAATGGGATTGACTCCTTAATTTCTCTTTCTTTTATCCTATTCTATCCTATTTCAGTAGAAATACAACTGATTTTTGTGCATTGATTTTATTTCCACATAAAGTATATCATCTGCAAAGAGTGAGAGTTTGACTTTTCTTCTTGGCCAATACAGATGCCTTTCATTTCTTTTTGTTGTCTGATTGCTGAGGCTAGGACTAGTACTATGTTGAATAGCAGTGGTGATAGAGGACAGTGCTGCCGTGTTCCTGACCTTAAGGGAAAAGCTCTCAGTTTTTCCCCATTGAGAATGATACTTGCTGTGGGTTTTTCATAGATGGCTTTTATGATACTGACCTATGTACTCTCTCTCCCTAAACTGTGAGGAGTTTTGATCAAAAAGAGATGCTATACTTTGTCAAATGTTTTTTCAGCATGTACTGAGAGTATCATATGGTTCTTGTTTCTTTTATTAATGTATTGTATCACATTGATTTGCCGATGTAGAACCAAACTTGTAGCCCAGTAATAAATCCCACTTGGTCGTGGTGCATAATCCTTTTAATGTACTGTTGATCCTACTGGCTAGTATTTTGGTGAGAACTTTCACATCTGTGTTCATCAAGGATATTAGTCTGTAATTCTGCTTCTTAATGGGATCTTTGTCTGGTTTTGGGATCAAGGTAATGCTGGCCTCATAAAATGAATTTGGAAGTTTTCCTTCCATTTCTGTTTTTTGGAACGTTTCAGGGGGAATAGGTATTAATTCTTCTTTAATTGTTTGGTTGAATTCCCCTGGGAAGTCGTCTGGCCCTGGGTTCTTGTTTGTTGGGAGATTTTTGATGACTGCTCCAATCTCCTTACTGGTTTTGGGTCCGTTCAGGTTTTCTATTTCTTCCTAGTTCAGTTTTGGTAGTTTATACATCTCTAGGAATGCATCCATTTCTTCCAGATTGACAAATTTGGTGGTGTATAGTTGCTCATAATATGATCTTATAATTGTTTGTGTTTCTTTGGTGTTGGTTGTGATCTCTCCTCTTTCATTCATGATTTTATTTATTTGGGTGCTTTCTCTTTTCTTTTTGAGAAGTCTGGTGAGGGGTTTATCAATCTTATGAATTCTTTCAAAGAACCAACTCCTAGTTTTGTTGATCTGTTCTACTGCTCTTTTGGTTTCTATTTCATTTATTTTCTGCTCTGATCTTTATTATTTCTCTTCTCTGCTGGGTTTAGACTTTCTTTGTTGTTCTTTCTCCAGCTCTTTTAGGTGTAGGGTTAGGTTGTGTTCTTGAGACCTTTCTTGTTTCTTGAGAAAGGCTTGTATTGCTGTACACTTTCCTCTCAAGACTGCCTTTGCTGTGTCCCACAGATTTTGAACAGTTGTGCTTTCATTATCATTTGTTTCCATGAATTTTTTCAATTCTTCTTAATTTCCTGGTTGACCCATTCATTCTTTAGTAGGATGCTCTTTAGCCTCCATGTATTTGGTTTCTTTCCAACTTTCCTCTTGTGATTGAGTTCTAGCTTCAGAGCATTGTGGTCTGAAAATATGCAGGGAATGATCCCAATCTTTTGGTACTGGTTGAGACTGATTTGTGACACAGGATGTGATCTATTCTGGAGAATGTTCCGTGTGCACTAGAGAAGAATGTGTATTCTGTTGCTTCGGGATGGAATGCTCTGAATGTATCTGGTACATCTGGTCCAGTGTGTCATTTAAGGCCTTTATTTCCTTGTTGATCTTTTGCTTGGATGATATGTCCATTTCAGTGTTAAATTCCCCTACAATTATTGTATTATTGTTGATGTGTTTCTTTGATTTTGTTATTAATTGGTTTATATAGTTGGCTACTCCCATGTTAGGGGCATAGATATTTAAAATTGTTAGATCTTCTTGTTGGACAGACCTTTTAAGTATGATATAGTGTCCTTCCTCATCTCTTATTATAGTCTTTGGTTAAAATCTAATTGATCTGATATAAGGATTGCCACCCCAGCTTTCTTTTGATGTCCATTAGCATGGTAAATGTTTCCCCGCCCCCTCACTTTAAATCCGGAGGTGTCTTTGGGTCTAAAATGAGTTTCTTGCAGATAACATATTGATTTTTTTTTTTAAAGATTTTACTTATTTATTTGACAGACAGAGATCACAAGTAGGCAGACGACAGGCAGGGGAGGGGGGAATCAGGCTCCCTGCTGAGCAGAGAACCGGATGTGGGGTTTGACCCCAGAACCCTGAGATCATGACCTGAGCTGAAGGCAGAGGTTTAATCCACTGAGCCACCCAGGCACCCCTGGGTCTTGTTTTTTATCCATTCTGATACCCTGTATCTTTTGATTGGGGCATTTAGCCCATTGACATTCAGAGTCACTATTGAAAGATATGAATTTAGTGCCACTGTATTGACTGTAAGATGACTGTTACTGTATGTTGTCTTTTTCTTTTCTGGTTCATGTTACTTTTAGGCTCTCACTTTGTTTAGAGGACCCGCTCCAATATTTCCTGTAGGGCTGGTTTGGTGTTTACAAATTCTTTTAGTTTTTGTTTGTCCTGGAAGCTTTTTATCCCTCCTTTTATTTTCAATGACAGCCTAGTTGGATATAGTATTCTTGGCTGCATATTTTTCTCGTTTAGTGCTCTGAATGTATCATGCCAGTCCTTTCTGGCCTGCCAGGTCTCTGTGGACAAGTCTGCTCCAAATCTAGAATTTCTACCATTGTATGTTACAGAGTTCTTGTCCCAAGCTCTTTCAGGATTTTCTCGTTGTCACTAAGACTTGTAAGTTTTATTATTAGATGACAGTGTGTGGACCTATTTTTATTGATTTTGAGGGTGGTTCCCTCTCCCTCCTGGATTTTGATGCTTGTTTCCCTCCCCAAGTTAGGGAAGTCTCTGCTATAATTTACTCCAGTATACCTTCTTCCTCCCTCTCTCTTTCTTCTTCTTCTGGGATCCCAATTATTCTAATATTGTTTCATCTTATGGTATGACTTATCTCTCAACTTCTCCCCTTTTGATCCAGTAGTTGTTTATCTCTCTTTTTCTCAGTGTCTTTATTCTCCATTATTTGGTCTATATCACTGATTCTCTCTTCTGCCTCATTTGTCCTGGCAGTAAGAGCCTCCATTTTTGACTGCACCTCATTAATAGCTTTTTTGAGTTCAAATTGTTAGATTTTTAGTTCTTTTATTTCTCAAGAAAAGGGTGTTATTTCTCCTGAAAGAAATTCTCTAGTATCTTCTATGATTTTTTTCAAACCTGGCTAGCATCTTTATAATCATCATTCTGAACTCTAGTTCTGACATCTTACTAATGTCCATATTGATTAGGTCCCCAGCAGTTGGTACTGCCTCTTGTTCTTTTTTTGGGGGGTGAGATTTTCCTCTTTGTCATTTTGTCCAGAGAACAGGTGAATGAGAGAATAAAATGCTAAAAGGGTAACAATGACCCCAGAAAAATATACACTAATCAAATCAGAAGAAACCCAAAACAGGGGAAGAAGAAAGGAAAAAGAAAAAAAAATATGATTAGGCTGGTGAATAGAAGAGAGCCATACCCTTGATTTTGGGTGTATTTTGGTCTGTTAGAGGAAACTGCCTCTCAAAATTTTAAAGAAAAAATAATGTGTGTATATATATATATGTATATATACATATATATATACACACACACACATATATATATGTAAACATGATGAAGGGATGTAATATGACTGTGAAGATGAAAATTTAAAAAGATTTTAAGAAAGGAATTGGTAAGACAAGGAATTGGCATAAAAAAGAAAAAAAAGGTGAGAATATGATCAGGCTGGAGACTAGAACAAAGCCATACACTAGATTTAGGTATATTTTGGTCTCTTAGAAGCAACTGTATCCGAAAATTTTAAAGAAAGAAACACTTACATGTATATAAAAGATAAGGTTAAATACAGTGAAGGAATAGAATGTGAGTATAAAAATGAAAATTAGAAAAGATTCTTAAAAAGATATTGATAAAGAACCCTGGAACACTGAAAAAATAAAATAAAGTTTAAATTAAAAAAAGATATTTGATAAGATAAAATAGTTAAAGTAGGTTAAAATATGAAAGAGGAAACATTTAAAAAAAGAGAAAAAAATAATGAAAATTTTAAAAATTTAACTTTGAAAGACTAAAGAATCATGGGGAAAAAAAGCCATGAATTCTATGTGCTATATTTCCCTGCAAAACACCAGTTCTCATCGATCAGGTCAAACATATTGGAGGGATGTTCTTGCTTACCTTTTTTTTTTTTTTTAAGATTTTATTTATTCACCTGACAGAGATCACAAGTAGGCAGAGACGCAGGCAGAGAGAGAAAAGGGGAAACAGGGTCCCTCCTGACTAGAGAACCCGAGAGCAGGACTCGATCCCAGGATCTCGGGATTATGACCTGAGCTGAAGGCAGAGGCTTTAACCCACTGAGCCACCCAGGTGCCCCATTTGCTGATTTTCTTGGGGAGGGGCCTGTTGCTATGATTCTCAAATGTCTTTGCCTGAGGCAGAATTGCACCGCCCTTGCCAGGGGCCAGGCTAAGTAATTTGCTCCTGTTTACTTTCAGTAGCTTTTGTTCCCTGAATGCTTTCCGCTTTCCACTTTGGAGGAGGAGAATGAAGATGGCGGCCTCCCAATCTCCGGCTGGAGGAGCTGAGAGCTCGGGACCCCACTCCTCAGTATGCCCTTGGAGAAAAGCAGTCACTCCCTCCCATGTCCCTGGTCTCTGGCTGCACTTGGTGTTCACCCAGCCTGTGACCGAGCGTTTCTGTGTCTGGCGCACAGCCCCCATTTGGAGTCTCCAAACCCAGTCGATTCCTGCAGCGCTCTCCTGTGCCACTTCTCCCAGTGAAGGAAGGATCTGCCCAGATCCCCAGATCTGCCACTTGTGGGGTCCCTGGTTCAAGAGCAGTGGCCCAACTGTGCCTTGGATCACAGTTAAGGTAAGCCCAGGCTGAGAGCCCCCTCTTCGGCTCCATATCTGCAGCCATCCTCCCCACTCCAGTACCTAGGAGATCTACGACACTCAAGACACCCCCAGTCTTTCTGTGACCTGAGAGTGCTAAGACAACACTGTCCCTGTGAGGGCTACACCCCCCACAGTGGAGCAATGTCTCTCAGTGGAGCAGACTTCTAAAAGTTCCGATTTTGTGCTCTGCTGTTGTCTCACTTGCTGGGAGCCGACCCCTTCCCCCACATCTATCTTCCGATAGGTTGCCTTGGATTCATTTCTCCACATGTCCTACCTTCCAGAGAATGGTTGCTTTTCTGTTCCTAGAATTGCTGCTCTTCTTCTCTTCGATCTCCTGTTGAGTTTTTAGGTGTTCAGAACGGTTTGATAACTGTCTAGCTGAATTCCTGAGACCAGATGAAATTTAGGTCTCCTACTTCTCTGCCATCTTGTTCCTCCTCCCTCTATTCTACTTTAAAAGCCACTGCTCCTTGGGGCGCCTGAGTGGCTCAGTTGGTTAAGTGTCAGACTCTTGATTTCAGCTCAGGTCATGATCTCAGGGTCTTGAGATCGAGCCTGGTGTCAGGCTCCAGCTGGGCCTGGACCCTGCTTGAGATTCTTTCTCTTTCCCTACCTCTAACCAAACCCCACCCTGAAAAAAGTCATTGCTCCTTCTCCTTCTTTTCACCACAGAAAAATAAAACAAGATTAACTCACAGTCTATTAATCTTTATCATACCGGTGTTAAAGCTTTTTGCCTAATGATCATTAGTGCAGAAAAAGGATTGCCAGTCTTTAACATTTCTTTTGTACTGGCATATCTATAGATATATTTATATCTTTGTCAACGTGTCTATATATCTCATATCCAACTTAGCCTTAGATAAATTATGCATGATAGTGGTGAGGTTAGCTTGAGCTTTTAATTTGAAATATAGTCTAATGGGCAATATTTATTTATCTTTAATATTAATATCTTTAATATTAATAATATCTTTAATATTAACATTTTATCTTTAATATTAAAAGCCAGATAGGAATGACAGTAGAAAGTTCAATATGTAGGCAGTAAGAAAGGGAAGAAAGAGACAATCATCATTTGTTAAAAACCTATTAGGTACCAGAAACTCAGATGTGGCTTATGGACATTTTTATTTCACCATTGTCACTGAGGCAGGTCTTGTTATTCCCATTTATAGGAGAAAAATATGAGGTACAGAAAGGTTAAAGAATAATTTAGAGTACCTCTAGTGTAATGATGTTGCCCAAACTTTGTTTCATTTTTGTTTATATATTTCTTTAAATAGACTTACTGGTATTAATTGAATTTATTTAAAAAGAAGAAATTTGTAAAAATAAATGTGTAACTAATGAAAAGTTTGTCTTTGTTCTACCTAAAAGAATCTCCTTTTACGCTGGTATTACACATATTACAATTTGGGAAACACTGTATTCTACAGTACTGGTGGTTGATGAGTGCATCTGGAAAAGTGATCAGAGGGAGGGAGGAAAAAACAAATAATGCCTGTTGAGATAGTGGAGGGAAAGAGGAAGAACCAGAAGCAGAAGCTGATTGGTGGTGCCTGGACAGGCAGAGCAGAACCAGAAGCAATAATCATGAGCTTTGAGAGTCTGTCTATATTCTGAGCATTTTGTAATAACAAGGTCTTACTCTGAGAGGTTCTCTAATGGCATAAAATATGTTAGTCAATGTCTTAGAATCATTGGTCTCCCAAAATAACAGGCATTTTATGACTATCCATGCTGAGCTCCCAATGTCCAATATCTCTTCGTCTCCTCACCCACCCACTTTTGCCTGGATAATGTATTCTCAGGAAGAGACATTTTCCCCTTCCTGGAGGTGGGGGTGGTGGCTTAGACCTTTTTGCTCTACCCTACCTACTCTTTGGAACATACTTCATATCTGTCCACTCTTTTTTAGTGGGTGTCTTCTCCACTAGTCAGAAACTGTGCATGGGCGAGGATTATGTCTCCCTTGTTTGCTGCTCTATCCCCAATGCTTACCACAGTTCTTGGCACACAGCAGGTGCTTCATACATATTTGATGAGCTTACTTAAATAAAAGGCAGTCCTGAACATTGTGTCCCGCAGGACATTATGACCCAATACACTAAGGATACATGGGACTATTCATTTCTATGATAAAGCGAGCATCCCATGAGATTCTAGGCAAGCCCAGACTCTTCAAAGGTCAAAGCAATGACATCATTGCTCTTCTTACTTCACACTTTCTGTGAGCAGAGAGATCTTCAGCCTCCACAGCTCTTAGAGTGCCTGACTCACACATACACGCACAGCACCCTCAAAACCACAAGATAAGATGAAAAGCTTTAGAACGTGAAGTTAGAAAACCTCCAGATGTAATGAATGAGGTCAGATTTCAGTAAAAATAACAGGTGAAAAACATCTTGGTCAAGGTGATGGGGGCGAAATGTCTGAAATCATCTTGTGTCAACATCTCAGGCTGATCATTGTAATTTTTATAATTGGGTGATGCTATGATATAATCAAGGTATAACCCAATCAAGGATAATGGATAAGAGACTATAACAAATTTTTAATTATGATTCTTCTGTGAGGAAGTTTATGCTAATCAAGGGGACATGGTGTGCATTGAACCTAGAATAGGGGGAAGGAATGGTCTGACCGCAAACATTTACATGTGTGTTTTTAGCTCTATCTGCTGAATGGGTACTCTAGAGAGTGGACAGGAATGTTCTGATCTTTGACCTTATTTTTTCTTTTAAGATTTTATTTATTTGTTTGAGAGAAAGAGAGAGAGTGCGTGAGCAGGAGCAGGGGGAAAGGCAGAGGGAGAAAGAGAGGGAGAATCAGACTCTCTGCTGAGCAGGGAGCCCAACCCTGGGATCATGACCTGGTAAATTCCCATAAAGTAAATGAAGCATACCACTGTTATAACTTTAATCGACTAAACCACTAAGGCGGTTTAACTACTTCTATTCTTTCAGATTCTGTTCTAGCAAAGAAACCTTCTAGTGATAATTTGGCTTCCCATGTGAATGTGTAGAACATTTATAGTATAATTCCATTTTATTATAAAATTATACATATACAAAATATGCCTATTGCATTTTCATAAAAGTCTTAAATGATTTTTTACACCAGCCTTTAACAGTGAGTACCTGTGGAGAGTAGATTGCCAGTGTAGGCTTTGTTGGTAGAGGGTATGTGGGAGATGTAAGAGAACCTTGATTTTTCACTTTTGACGCTCCTGCATTCTTGGATTTATTTTTTAATTGTTGAGCATGTCTAGATTTTATAGTAGAAAAGATATAAAGTTATGTCCCTGTCCCCTAGGTTAAATAGCTTATTTGAGGCAACAGTCAAGACTATGAAAGATACACATTGCTCTTTTTCCCTGGGTGCCCACAGGGGACTCTGAGTTAGAGCTGGCAGGCAGGTCCCCTTTAGAGGTCCATGTGCGTCAGACAGGTCCTGCTCACAAAGCTTCTCAGTCCATGTTTGCACCATGACCATCTCTTTGAAAAAAATAGCCTTAAAAAAATCTTCTAAAATATATAGTGTAGTGATCATAGTCACTTAAATTTCCAAGAAAAATAGAAAATTTGCTTTTTAAACCTGTGATTCAGTTGAAATCTTTTATCTTCCCAGCACTACAATTTTAATTTATCTGCAAAAGGAGAGGGATTTAGTTTGAATGTACCCATATGGTGATTTTGTTTTACTCGAGATGCTTCTCTGCAAGTAGAAAGCTCTACAAAGCCTCCGATGAAAATAAAAAAAAAAAACTTAATCACTGAAAACTTTGCCTCTACATATTTGTGTCAACTTCATGACACAAATTTTAATAGAGAAAGGAATCTAAATTGACTAGTGGTTTATGCTGATGATACTTGTAATTTTATAACCGTCACTTACAAGGAATAAATTACTAACTGGAAAAAGCATCATTTACCTTCCAGATAGAAAAATTCTCCTTAATGTTATGTCAGTTGGTTACTAGGTTAGACAATTCCATTTATTCCCACTATATCTGTATTATATTATATATATAATTTGATACTTTAAAGTATGATTTTTATTTATGTGGTTCTAAGGCCTGAGGAATAAATCCCTAATTTTATTGCATGAAACATTTCTTTTTTTCTGTAACCTTCCCAAAGGAGACCTTTGTAAGTCTATGAATCACCTTAGCTTGACTTCTATTTAAAGAAAGAAAAGGTAATTGGGAATTTAGCTTCATAATTTATGGCATTATGACTGTTATACAGTAGTACATTTTTTTTAAAAGCTTCTTATAAATCACAATATTCTGAATTTATTAGAGTGGGGGACTGCCATTTAGGTATGTTTGCTTTATAAGCTAGGAACAAATTTCTCTTTTGAATTTGAAGAGAAAGATAAGAATTTAAGTGTCTCAGTTAAGGTGATTTATTATACAAAAACTAGAAATGAGGTCTCCTTTCCTTAAAAATAACAGAACAATGATTTTATTAAAGTCTTGGCACTCCGTTCAGAAAATTTGCAAATTCTGTAGTACAATTCTGTGCCTTTGAAATGTGGGAGACATCTCAACACAATTTTTCTGGATGCAATTGACCCCGAATAATGTATGAGTTGTGTAATAGCTCTGCAGCACACTCTCATTTCCGAGGAACCCTGGCTTCTCCTGTACTGCATCTCCTGCTTTCAATTCCTAGGCTGTACATTTACTATATTGGATCTTTGATGGTGAGTTGTCAAGGTGGAGAAAGAATGTCTGAGAACCGAAAATCCTTGGCAATCCAGAAAATACCTTAATAGACCAGACTTCTTATTGCAGATTGATTGTGAAAATGTGAGTTTTGAACAGAACTTTCCTCTAGGGTTCTGAACCTGGGATTTTTTTTTTTATAAAAGTTTTTTTTTTTTTTTAATTTCTTTTCAGCGTAACAGTATTCATTGTTTTTGCACCACACCCAGTGCTCCATGCAATACATGCCCTCCTTAATACCGACCACCTGGCTCCCCCAACCTCCCACCCCCCGCCCCTTCAAAACCCTCAGGTTGTTTTTCAGAGTCCATAGTCTCTCATGGTTCACCTCCCCTTCCAATTTCCCTCAACTTCTTTCTCCTCTCCATCTCCCCATGTCCTCCATGTTATTTGTTATGCTCCACAAATAAGTGAAACCATTTGATAATTGACTCTCTTTGCTTGACTTATTTCACTCAACATAATCTCTTCCAGTCCTGTCCATGTTGCTACAAAAGTTGGGTATTCATCCTTTCTGATGGAGGCATAATACTCCATAGTGTATATCGACCACATCTTCCTTATTCATTCGTCTGTTGAAGGGCATTTTGGTTCTTTCCACAGTTTGGCGACTGTGACCATTGCTGCTATAAACATTGGGGTACAGATGGTCCTTCTTTTCACTACATCTGTATCTTTGGGGTAAATACCCAGTAGTGCAATTGCAGGATCATAGGGAAGCTCTAGTTTTAATTTCTTGAGGAATCTCCACACTGTTCTCCAAAGTGGCTGCACCAACTTGCATTCCCACCAACAGTGTAAGAGGGTTCCCCTTTCTCCACATCCCCTCCAACACACGTTGTTTCCTGTCTTGCTAATTTTGGCCATTCTAACTGGTGTAAGGTGGTATCTCAATGTGGTTTTAATTGAATCTCCCTAATGGCTAGTGATGATGAACATTTTTTCATGTGTCTGATAGCCATTTGTATGTCTTCATTGGAGAAGTGTCTGTTCATATCTTCTGTCCATTTTTTGATATGATTATCTGTTTTGTGTGTTGAGTTTGAGAAGTTCTTTATAGATCCTGGATATCAACCTTTTGTCTGTACTGTCATTTGCAAATATCTTCTCCCATCCCGTGGGTTGCCTCTTTGTTTTGTTGACTGTTTCCCTTGCTGTGCAGAAGCTTTTGATCTTGATGAAGTCCCAAAAGTTCATTTTCGCTTTTGTTTCCTTCGCCTTTAGAGACATATCTTGAAAGAAGTTGCTGTGGCTGATATCGAAGACGTTACTGCCTATGTTCTCCTCTAGGATTCTGATGGATTCCTGTCTCACGTTGAGGTCTTTTATCCATTTCGAGTTTATCTTTGTGTACGGTGTAAGAGAATGGTCGAGTTTCATTCTTCTACATATAGCTGTCCAGTTTTCCCAGCACCATTTATTGAAGAGACTGTCTTTTTTCCACTGGATGTTTTTTCCTGTTTTGTCGAAGATTATTTGACCATAGAGTTGAGGGTCCATATCTGGGCTCTCTACTCTGTTCCACTGATCTATGTGTCTGTTTTTATGTCAGTACCATGCTGTCTTGGTGATCACAGCTTTGTAGTAAAGCTTGAAATCAGGTAACATGATGCTGACAGTTTTATTTTTGTTTTTCAACATTTCCTTAGTGATTTGGGGTCTCTTCTGATTCCATACAAATTTTAGGATTATTTTCTCCAGCTCTTTGAAAAATACCGGTGGAATTTTGATTGGAATGGCATTAAAAGTATAGATTGCTCTAGGCAGTATAGACATTTAAACAATGTTTATTCTTCCAATCCAAGAGCATGGAGTAGTCTTCCATCTTTTTGTGTCGTCTTCAATTTCTTTCATGAGTGTTCTGTAGTTCCTCGAGTACAGATCCTTTACCTCTTTGGTTAGGTTTATTCCCAGGTATCTTATGGTTCTTGGTGCTATAGTAAATGGAATCGATTCTCTAATTTCCCTTTCTGTATTTTCATTGTTAGTGTATAAGAAAGCCACTGATTTCTGTACATTGACTTTGTATCCCGCCACATTACCGAATTGCTGTATGAGTTCTAGTAGTTAGGGGTGGAGTCTTTTGGGTTTTCCATGTAAAGTATCATGTCATCTGCGAAGAGAGAGAGTTTGACTTCTTCATTGCCAATTTGGATACCTTTTATTTCTCTTTGTTGTCTCATTGCTGTTGCTAGGACGTCTAATACTATGTTGAACAAGAGTGGTGAGAGTGGGCATCCTTGTCATGTTCCTGATCTCAACGGGAAGGCTGTGAGCTTTTTCCCATTGAGGATGATATTTGCTGTGGGTTTTTCATAGATAGATTTTATGAAGTTCAGGAATGTTCCCTCAACCTGGGATGTTTTTACCACGAGGGAAATGACTGGGTAGCCAAAGATTATCAGTTTTACTTGGGGAGTGTTCAAGGGAGAGAGGAGAGAGAGATTACAGTAGTTTAACCGGAAAGCAATTTAAGCAGTTTCACATAAAAAGATACCACTAAGTCATGGAATAGAACTTTAAAAATTCACATGAATCTTAACCGTAAAACACAGGACTTTGGAAACATTTCTCCCCTTTGAATGGCTGCTTGGAGATGTACTACAGACCTGTAGAGGTCAGCATTCACTCCGCGCTCCTGGGGACCACAAGATAGCAGCAGCCACTGCCGCCACAACACAGCAACACCATTCCTGAGAATCCCTCCACAGCAGGTGCTCAGGGGCCCACTTTACAGATGGAGAAATTTGGGTGCAGGAATATTAGGCGGTTCACCAAGGTCCCACATTTAAGGAATGAGCCTTAATACAAAACCCAGGCAACCTAAGAAATTTGAGGAATGCTATTTCAGGAATATTTCGGAATAAAAATACCAAGACAGCCAGATAAAAAAGGCTGAAGCTCCTCTCTTTGAGGTTTTTGTTTTGTTTTGTTTTGTTTTTGATTCTGATCAAAAGTATTTTTGATTAGAGTAATTCATTTCTCAAAGAACTTTCAGGGATACCTGTATTTTAATATTATAAGTACTATCTTCATGTCTCCTTAGATCTGTTCTATGCTATATAAAATATGTGGAATAATAACATTTAAGTGATTACAAACTGTCAAGACCCTTTCTAAAGGCTGTATATGTATTATCTCTTTAATTATTACAAGCGCTCCATGGAGTTATTGTGATTACCATGTCCATTTTATAGATGAGAAGACTGAAGTGAAAACAGATTAGGTAATTTACTTAAGCCACACATCAATTAAGGGGTCAAACAATCTGTCCTCCAGGGCCTTGGCTTTTTGTTGAAGTCTAAGTTGTCTCTCAGAGGACAGACACTGAGGCCCCAACTAATACAGAGAAGTTACCTGGCAGGGGTCTGCTGGTCTTGGGATCTGTGCCCTGGAAACACTGTCTCTTGACATTCCAGAAACTCTACAGTTCTGTGAGGACTTCAGGAATTCCATGCCTTATCTTCTGTTTGCAATAACCTAGGCCCAAAGTGGCAATATAATTTTGTTTTATTTATTTATTTGTTTGTTTATTGGCTTTTTCCACCCCCTTTTAAGATTTAAATTCAATTAATTAACATATAATATAATATAGTATTAATTTCCGAGGTAGAGGTCAGTGACTTATTAGCCTTATATAACACCCAGTGCTCATTATATCATGTGCCCCTCTTAATGTCCATCACCCAGTTACCCATCCCCCCACTCCCTGCTCCTACTCCCGCAGCAACCCTCAGTTTATTTCCTATGACTAAGAGTCTCTTATGGTTTGTCTCCCTCTCTGATTTCATCCTGTTTTATTTTGTTTTAAAATGAGGAAGATTAGAGAGGACAATTCAACCCTAACACTTAGTATCTAACCTCAGTATGTTATAAGGTTGTAGCCTATACTGCACTAGAACTTTATTTCTAGATACTAAGATAAATCTCTGAGATTTATCCCTGAAAGTTTATGAGAAAAAGAAAGGACGCTCTAAGAAGAAATGGCTAATGCTGACCTAGCTTTCTAAATAGGACAAGGCTTTAAGAATAATTTCTGCCATTCAGCTCTCCTGTGACCCACAAGCAATAAATGACAGTCTTTTAAAAACAGCAATGGCTTATCTTGGGCATCAAGCAGGGAAGAACTCGAGTGATTTTTCTACACTTGTAATGTCAAGAGGAGCCCTACTCAGAGACCTTTGTTATAAAAGAGGAATTGTTTATAGCTATTGAAAAATCCTCACAGAACTGTCCATCAAACTTTATGAAATGTGTGAGTTACTTAGGTATCAGCTTTCTGGATCTAATTTTTTTCTTTTTTCTTTTTTTTCCAGAGCATTCAGAATCAAACCCTTTCCTTACTGGCTGGTTACATACTGATAAACACAGAGCTGTTTTACTTTCTTTTCCTTCCTTTTCTCCTTTTGTTTGTTTGTTGACTCTCTTCACACCTTTTTTTTTCCTTCCCTTATGCCCTGTTCTGAAACTATAACTCTGTGCTTTTCAAAATGGGGCCTGTGGTCCATGTGGGTCAAAATAGGCTAGAATGCTTATTAAAAATGTGTATTTGAGGCCTTACCTCAATTATCCGGATCTCTGGAGTGGAGCTGAGGACTCTGCATTTCAATAAGCTCCTGAGAGATTCCTTTCTATACTGAAGCAGAGGAGGTCTAGCCCTGTGGTTTTCCAATTTTGCTGTAGGCTTGTTTCACCAGAATTCCAGGCTCTGATCCAGAGTTTCTGATCCAGTACGTCCCGGGAGGGAACCAAAAACTTGCATTTCTATGAAGTTCCTGGGTATTGCTAATGCTACTGGTTCAGAAATCTCGCTTCATGAACTCTGGAGCTTTGAGAAGTTCTAGTCTAATCTAGTCTAATCTTTGAAGTCCTGAGAAAACCTTTTAAGAAAACATGGTCTAAAATGTCAAATATTTTGGTTGTAGAAAGAAAAATGTTGACAAAAACACCCAAATTTCTCTCTGTGCCTTTGTGGGGGACCATTCCTCACTCTCCAACTCTCTGGATGTTTGGCTCAACTCATCTTCGGAGGGTGACGCCCACCCCCTTCAGGTATCCTTGATTCACACAACTGTGAGCTCTCTCTCTCCTCAGCCCCTCCTCAACTCCCCTCATCTTTCCACTTGTGGGAGGACAGATTCCTGTCTATGTGGGGGCGCGGTTAACAGTGTTTGGGGAAGATGTTAAGATGTTTCAGCTTTCCTACCATACTGCAGACTCCTCAAATACAAGGTTTGTGCCTTTTTTTATTCTGCCTTGCCTGGCAGTGGCACTTCATTGATGCTGAACAGATGAGTGATTAATGGATGAATATTTCAGTGGGAGAAGGGTATGTTTAATTCCTTTAAATGAGGGCTAGACTGTTATTACTTTATATTTTCTTTTTTTTTTTTTAAGATTTTATTTATTTGTCAGAAAGGAAGAGAGAGAGTGCTTGAACACATGCAGGGAGAGCGGCAGGCAGGGGGAAAAGCAGGCTCCCCTCCAAACAAGGAGCCTGGTACAGGATTCGATCCCAGGACCCAGGGATCATGACCTTAGCCAAAGGCAGGCACTTAGCCGACTGAGCCACCCAGGTGTCCCAATGCTTTACATTTTTCCACTTGAAGGATCTGTTGTCACAGCAATGAAAGTTGTTCTTTAATTTAGCTAAGAAGGTAGGTAGTGTTTGGGATGAGCGCCTTTATAGGAAAATCCAAGGCATGCTCCAGTAACATACCGAGGCTTTTTACTGGTATCCTAGAAGTAATTCTCTGTTCCGGCTACATGCAGTGTGGTTCCAGGACTGGTAACACTGGCCTCACCAGGGAGCGGTTAAAAACTCAGAATCTTGGCTCTCACCCCAGGATCAGAATCAGGATCTGTAGGTGCTCTGTCTGCACCTTTGAGTTAGAGAAATACTGCATTACTCAGAAGAGTTTCCTTTTGACTGAAAGAGTACTAAAGAACAGTGACAAGTCAACAAGAATCTGTTGTTATTGGTGATTATTAGTTTGTTAAAAAAAATTCTTTTTTTGGAAGATACTCTTGTGGTAACTGGGAGTTCAGCTGGGGGTTTGTAACTGTCATCAAAGGTCCTTATTATAGGGGCATCATATTGTGCTAGATGCTGTTAAAGAAATGTAGTGAATCTGAGCTTTACCATGGAGCCAGAGATGATTGATGCAGGTAAGCAGATATTAAGACATAATTAAATATATGAAGCATATAGATTCAGCATCAATACAACATGAGTGGATTTATTTTTGAACGTTTTTGTTTTATTCATCCCCTATTATCCACATTTCTTTGATTTGAGAATTTTCAAAACAAGGCATTTTTAGCTATTTGCATAGAGAAATTTGGTATTTAACAGTAACCCCGGGCAGGTTACATAAAGACTGATATTCCTGAGCACCTCGCCAATCAATCTCAATTTGTTCCGAAGAAGAATAAATATCCTTTGATATGGAAAATTAGTTATGCTATGTGGTGCCCAAATAAGGGCATCTTCTCTTTGTCTTTCATTTATAGTATAACTTGTATATAAATGGGTCAGGCATCAAAAGTATAATTAACAGTTTTAAATAAATTGTCAAAAATAAGGGAAAGTGTTTATGTGCTTTGCATTCAAATGTTTACTCATAATTTAGGGTTTAAAGCGTGTTGTTATTATCCAAATACAAAAAATAACATTCATTTAAGCTTATCTAAGATCATTGTACTTAGATTATTGATCTTTACTGCTCCCTAGTGAAAGGATTATGCAATATTTAATGTGTGAGGCTTACGTGGAACATGAACTTTCTTGGTTAATAAGATCTCTTTTCTTTTATGACAGTTGTGATTCTCAAAAGATACTCATTAGAAAGGTCAGAATGGCTTCTTTGAAAGCATGCTCGGTAATGGGCAAGGTATCAGCAAGGCTATGGAAGGAATTTGGGAACTTTATATATCTTGTTCATTGCTGTGGTTTTCTTTCTTTATTCTTTTTTTTTTTCTCCATTTCTCTGGGAGGTTTTATGTGACATAATTTAACCAAAGAAGAACAGTGTCATTAAAAAGCTATTTAGGATATGAATGTTAATACCGGCTGTAAACATTCTGCTCTCCTAGGCCCTGGAGTACTGGAACAGGGGAATACAGCAGTTAATTATAGGAATATCTTTTCCCTTTTCCATAGTATTATAATATTTTGACGATTATTTCTTTATCATTGAAGACTTTAAGGGTCTACTTACTAGTTAATATTGTTGCTGCTAAACTTCTGGCACATAATAATTAATATATTATTCATGACAAATTTGTTTCACTGATGTTGTTCTTATTTGAGACTGTGGGATTGGAAACAACCAATGCATGCTACCATTTCAAAATACAATAAGACGACAATATTCATTATGAGTGGAAACAAAACTCTACCCATCTCATCTTAATGGGAGTCTTAAAACCTTTCCAAATTCAATATGTACTTTTTCTAAGTTACATGAAGATTAGCATTGTGAACAATCAGGTCTCAAAGCTATTTCCCCTGGGGAACGTCATTTTCTTTCTCTTCTTCCTTGCTGCGACATAAAAATGAAGAAGACTTGAATTCAGTAATGAATTACACAGCAAAGAGTGGGTATTTGATGTGTGTTTGTTGAAATAAGTAAAACAACATGGGGGGGGTGGATTTGACCTCTCAAAAAAGAAACAATTTAAAATGTGAACATGGATTTCAGTAATTTGCAACAAAAAGGCAGTGCTCACTCCCAGGATATAGAAGGTATTCATGCATGTTTTGTGTCAGCCCTAATCAACTGACATGCATTTCAGCCTTGTACTAATGTGCTTTAATACTCAGAATAATAAGCTTCTACATAAATGCATATAAGATCCTTGATTTCGTTCTATGTCAATTTTCTGAATCAAAGGAAATAGAAAGTAAAATAAGGTCGTTCCCAGGGATGTAATAGTTTAAAAGACTAGGGCACTTTTTTTTTTTTTCTAAAGTGCATATCTGGACTTAAGGTTTAGAATTGCATGTCTGGAAAAAGTTTTCATAATCTGCTTTTCTCCCCTTTTCTTTTCTTTTCGCACGTATTTATTTTGGCCAGCTGGCGAGACAGATCTTTTTCAGGGGCTCAGCCTTCCAGTCTGAGTGTGGTTGTCCAAAACCAATCTTTGGATCAAATTCCTGTCTTACTTGCTCCAGTGTCTGAACAGTGTTGATGTCACAGGGGCATGGTGACCCAGTTGTCTGTTCCAAATGCCTGGTGGCTTGCCAAATAAAGAGCTTAGCTAGGCGGCCACACGTTAACCCTGCCTCGCAAGGGGCAAGGAGGTTGCGATACAATCCTTGGGCAACCTGTCTCACCTTGCATCTCCCATGTCAGCTGTTGAATATGAAGGTGTAGACACAGGGGTCTCCTTATAAAATAAATGGCCCCTCTCCCCCTTCCCAGCTGGGTTGTCACCTTGTCTACTTGTCAGTACATCTATGGGCTAACCCAAGGGTTAGTCCAAGGAGAGGGGCTAGACATTTGTCCTTGCTTTGGAGCTTTTCCTTGGCTTTGATTGTGGGGAGAAACTGTACAATTTGGTTTCCAGTTTGTTCTAATGGGATTTCAAGATTTTGGATTAAAGTTGGAGCCTGTGGAGCACAGTTTAAGTTTTAGAGACGACCTTCCTCCTCAGGGATTCTGAAATCTCAGACCTAGGTATCCCCTGAGAAAGCCAGATGGGATGCATTGACTGGACCGATGTTCCCTTGGGGCTGGAGAGGCTAAATGTGGGGCTTTTTGCTGCTTCATCAGCTTTTACACTGGTACATATACCTTCAGAGATTTAAGTGGTTCTGTTCCTCACACTTCCATAACTTTGAATGTGGGGGTCTCAGTTGATGTGGTCATAAAACAGAGACATTCTACTATTTGAAATCCTTGAACACCTTGTTCTTCTTCCTTCCCTTGTGATCATCTGCATACTAAATCATCCCTTTCAAGTATGTCTGTACTTGACATATATGAGAGATCACGATGTAACAGAAAGGCAACGGGTCTGGTGGTCAGAATGAGATTTTTCTAGTCCTATCTCTACCAGTTGTGTCAACTTGACTGCTCTGAACATATTTTCTTATCTGCAGGATAGATCTTCAAGTCCCTTCTAGCTTTAAGATCCATGGATTTAATGGGAATAATATTACCTGTTCAACCTACCCAACTGGGTTGTTGTGGGAATTAAAGGAGATCATATTTATGAAACTACTTTGTAAATCCTCTACAAAAGATTAAGGAATGTGATACTATTAATTCCCTCTGAAGAACCAAAATAGCTTGCAATTTACTTTTAATCTTCAAGACTGTGTATATATCTTTTGTATTTAGGTCTTTAATGTTGTACACCATAACGCAAGACAATTGAACAGGCTAATCTCTCTCTCACTAGATGTTACTCCAAGTGTCATTCTAAGGCAATGGGATGGAGGGAGGAACTTTTTTTTTCCCCCCCCAACAGAGGTAAAAATTAATCCCAAGTACACAGGGTTCTGGACTTTTTCCCTACCCCTTTCAAACTTCCGAGAAGCAGGTTAGTTTACTCTTTCATACCAGAGATTGCTTAAACAGCGCAAGGGACTCAACATAACATCTTTGGGGAGGAAAGTGATGTAGTTCAGAACAACCCACAGCTGGAGGGCCAGTGAGTGGTGATAGCAGATGGGACACACTGTGAGCACACAGGGAAATAACGGCATCCTTTGTACCTGGCTATCACTCATGAGACACAGCAGCATTAAAGTAGGTCCTCTGTTCAGTTGTGGTGTTTTCCATTGTTCCAATTCACAGAGTAACAGAGAAACTAAAATACCCCAGATATTTTGTATTGTCTATTTATCTATCTATCCATTTATCTGCATCAGTGAATACTGCCAAGAGTAGTAGTGAAAAATGAGAGACTCTTTAGAGGTTCTGAACTGTTCTCTAATTCTGTGTGCGCATGAATTCTCTTTCCAGCTGACCTGTATGCTCCTTGAGGATAGGAAATACGTCTCAGGCTCTTTTCCTACTGTCTCCCTTTACTGCAGCAGCATTGGACCCAACCCTTGGTGCAGACAGGAGCTTGATAACACCTGATGATGAACAGTGGATTCTCACAGAGGTAAGGAGGAACACTGAGGTAGGAGACCCCCATTTGTACTCCTACCTTCGCCTGTGTCCTTGAGTTTTGAACATAGAGTTAAGGATTAAACACTGTCCTTACAACTGCTAGTGAAACTTGGTAAGATGTTGCAAGATGGTGCAAAGTGCCCTGGGGAGGAGTGTCCCATTGCCTACTCTGTGCTCACTCCTTCATGTGAAGAATTCTAGATCATTTTGAGGTTACTAGTCTGCTAGGAGGAGGAGCCATTGAAAGTGACTATTTCTTCTTCTTTTTTTAAAATAGGGCTTCTGGAGAGTGGGGCATATCAGATGAAGGGGACCAGCAGTGTTTATAATAGTACTGAAGTTTAATTTCAGTGCTGACCTTTTATTTGACATTTTAGATAATGCTATGGATGTGCGCAGCTATTTGTTCTTAACATATTTTCCATCTTTTTGGGGCACTAATCTACTTAAATTCAAAGTCAATAAAAGAATAAAATAAATTTTAACTTAAAAAAACAACTTTTGAAAAAAGTTCATTCACAATAGCAATAAGATATGCAATGCATATGAATTAACTTAAACAATGTTCATGACTATGAAAAAATGCAAAACTTTAGAAAGAGGCAAAAGAAAATACTGGAAAGAAAAATTATATTCTGAGATGGGGAGAGTTTCCATTACATATAGAGGTACTACTTTTTCCAAATAAATATATGAGTTACAAATTCTATTAAAAATCTTATTGAGCTAGGTTTTTTAGAACTCAACAACACAATTCTAAAGTTCATGTGGAAGAATAAATTGATAGATTGATGAAAATTTAAAAACTTGGAGACACTAAGATCTGGCGAGGCTGTGGACCAAAGGATACTCTTACACACTAATTGTAACAAAGTAAATATACAGCCATTCTGGAGAGTACCGGGACAATACTCAGAACAAAGCTGAAGAGGTACGCATCCCATAACTCCGTGATTCTACTCGTAAGTCTGTATTCCTCCTAGACAAATGCCTATATGCACATATAGAGACATGGAGGAGAATGTTCACAGCAAAAGAAAGCACATAAAACCTCATTTGCAAGGCAATGGATAGATAATTTATACATTCCATTCAAACATTGGAATATTATGAAGCAATGAAAATGAAAGATAGAGCTAGATATATATATATATGTCAATTGCATAAACTTCACAAACATAATATTGAACAACATCAACAAAAAATGGAGACATAATATTCAAAGCATGATTTTAAACTTTTTAAAAAAATATTTTATTTATTTATTTGAGAGAGAGAGAGGGAGAAAGTGTGCATGAGCAGAGGGGGTGGGGCAGAAGGAGAGAGGGAGAAGGAGAGTCTCCACTGAGCAGGGAGCCTGACATGGGGTTTGATTCCAGGATGCTGGGATCATGACCTGAGCCAAAGGCAGATGCTTAGCTGACTGAGCTACCCAGGCTCCCTCAAAGCATGATTTTAATTAAAAGTTAGAAACAAGTGTATATATCTACACACATAGGTTGTGAATAGATTCAAAAGAATCTTTAGATTCATGGTGCACACATGGGTGTTAATTTTATTATTCTATATGCTTCTTTAAATGCTTGAAAAATTTCATAACATATGAAAAATGTTAAATGATAAATGGATGACACTAGCTCAATTTCTGTTTGAATAAAACAAAACAAATCATGAGGACCTCACCACGCCATAGTAGATATTACAAGGTATTATAAAGCTAAATTAATAAAGTGCATAGTATTGGCTGAGGAATGGAATTCTGAATCAAAAAATAGAAAATCCTTAAACTGGCTCATTCATCTATGAAAATTTTCTATGTAATTAAAGGGGGGACACAGTGAAAAGGATTGGATGTTTTACCAAATAGTGTTGGGTTAGCTACTTGCAAAATGCATAGGGACAAACAACTACTTTACCACTACATGCCAAAATAAATTCCAGATGGATTAAAGAAATTTAAATGTCAAAAATTCATAAGAATAGTATGAAAAGTTTTGATGACTATTTATAGAATCTAGTATGCTAGATTTTTTAAACCCAGAAGCCATAAAAGGGGCAAATCCACAAGCTGTAAAAGGGAAAGGTAGATTTGACCATGTACAGAGTTTGAACTATATCAAAACCAGTAAAAAGTGGTAAACTAAAACATATCAAAGATATTTGCAACATAAATATGAAAGGTTATTAAACATAAGAATTATAAATTCCAAATAGACAAATTTAAAAATGGGCAAATGACATAACTCAAAAAGAAAGAAATCACACAAATAATACACATTATAAAATATTTGAATAAACAATACGGTATAATAGTAATATCCCAGTTTTCAAGAAAATAGCCACTTTCATTCTTTTCAGGAAGAAAAATAAATTGGCCTAAGATTTCTGGAAGACTTGTCAGTAATCATCAAAAGGTTTTAAAATATGCGTATCTTTTGACCAAGAAATTAGACTTATACAAATTTGTTCTAAGGAAATGATTATAAATGTAAGCAAATATTTAGAAAACATGCTCATAAAAGTTCTGCCTTTAAAGTGGAAAAGCTAGAAACAATCCAAACAAAAACATATAAGTTAAATGAATTATGGTATATTTATACAATAAGATGTTATTTCTCTAATAACAAGTACTGTACATCACAACTAAATATTTTTCCCTAGAAAGATATTCACAATATATTGTGCAGTATATAACTACAAAGTAATGTGCACATATGCTTCTGTTTACATATGTATGTAGGAGAATATGTATAATATTAACAGTCAATGTCCTTGGTGGGATTAAAGGATTAAAGATTTTTCTTTATTTTGTTTATATATATTTTTCTAATTTTGTTAAAATAATAATGTATTTTCTACATTTTTTTAAAGGAAACAACTTCATTTAATTTTTAACTTATTTTTATTTCAATTTATTTATATTTTATTTCAATTCTGAAATTAAAAGCAAATACTTATTAACTCCTGTAGGAGTTGTGGAGGCATTTTCTATAAATAAACATGATCACGTTGGGTATAACCAACAGGTGTCGGCTACATCTTACAGAGTGACAACCATTGTTCCCATTTCATATTCCTTTTTTTTTTAGGATATATTAATTTTTTTGAGAGAGAGAGACAGCATGAGGAGGGGGGAGGGGCAGAGGGGAAGGGAGAGAGAGAGTCTCAAGCAGGTTCCACACTGAGCACAGAGCCCCATGCGGGGCTATATCTCATGATGGTGAGATCATGACCTGAGCTGAAACCAAGAGTCGGATGCTTAACTGCACCACCCAGGTCCCACCCTACCCCCCCGCCCGCCATTTCTTATTCTTAAAGTGGGTGAAATAACATGTATTGAGTTTATCATATATATAATGCCTAAAAATAAGACTCCCAATGTCTATGTGCTATTACCATTGTTTTTATGTAATTACCAAGGAAAATACACCTGTAGAAAAACATATTTTCACCAATTTTCAGAAATGAGGTGGTGCATTAAATCTTTATAAGTTACCTGAGTAAATTCAGACCACTTGAGTAAATTCAACCACTTGTTGGTAATCGTGGGTAAGAATCATTTTAAGTATCATCATTAACTCTTCACTGTGTTCTGTCCTGCCCCTCCCTCCAGCAGGCAGATCTTCCTAATTTTAATTGGCACAGACTTGTTTTACATGAGTTTTTACTCCCTAAGCACACAGAAAATTTGGTAGCCTCAAAGAGTACTCTGGGCAGTAGGAGGATACAGTTTGGGGTTCAAAACAGATGATCGCCTTGCTTGTTGATGCTACTGAGTATTACTGTAATAGAAGCTCCTACAAAGTTTGATCGTGACCCTGGCCCTGTGAACAAGAGTTTTCTTGGCTGTTAAGAAGACACATCTTCTTGAAGTATCCATCTTACCAACTCACTCTTTTGCTAAGGAACCTTTCGTGACTTCCCATGATTTTATCCTGAAAATCAGTCTCCCTAAGTGGGCACACTCTGCCCTCCATTTCCTAACTATCCCACTTTCCTGACCACTTGTCCAATATTTCCTTTCCTATTTGCTATTGCCCAGTCAAATGGAACAACTTGCTTTTGTTTTTAAGCGAGTCCACGCTTTCCCTTCTCAATGCCATCCCTCACACTGCATTTCCTTGAAAATACATTCTTCGTCACCTTCGCATGCACTAATTTTACCTCAACCCTTAGCTCCCATGTAAAATCTTTCCTAATTCCCCCCATACAGAGATCGTCCCTCTCTGCCACCTGAGACAATGCACACTCTTTTTCTGACTACATGATGACCCATTCTAACCTGCACTATGGCTATTTGTGTATTTACCGTAGTGATTAGTGTAAGCTTTTAGAGGCAAGAGTTTACTTTTGTTTCACAAGACACTTAACCCAGTGCCTTGAAATATAAACATTTGTTGAATGAATGAATGAACGAACGAATGAATTAAATGCCTGGCCATGACCACAGCCAGTAAACCTCTGAGCTCACACGCTTCTAATTTGCATGTCCTGGGCTACAGCAGCCGGAGGTAACAGTTGCTGGTCTTGTGAACAGTATAGCGCATACTTTGTGCTCTTGGCTTTTGTCGCTGCTGTGAGGCCTCTTCTAGGTCTCACGGTAAGTTCTGGGGGGCTGCGGGCACCACCTCACAGGACTTTACCGCAAAACCGCGGTGGCTCTTAAGTCAGCAGCTGCCATCAGTTTCTCTAAAGCTCTGCCTTGGCTAATTTCTCTGATGGAGGCCTCTGCTGCCGATTAAAACCACCTGGGGCACCTCGCCAGTGCTGTGAGTTTCCTTTAACGACTTGGGCCTGACTCCACAGGTGTGGTGTCACGGATACCCCCGGAGAAGTCGGGATGGAGATAAGCCAGGGACTGGACCACTGCTCTTTCCCTGCCGTCGCCGTGGTATCCCGCCCGCCGGCTTCCTTCAGGTATCTTTTTGGTCTCCATCTATTTTTGTTAGGAGGTCTTCGTGCTTATGACGCGAGGAGTCCTAAGTAAATTAAAAAAAAAAAAAATACATAGGTCATCCATTTCATTAACCGCTACAGCATTTAGGAAGCAACTGAAGAATTCTGGGACGACCAGTTCCCACGGAAGGAGGCCTATTAGAAACCACGCGAAGTGTTGTAGCCTTCTAACTGACTAAACCCAGAGCCTCCGGCCTCCAGCCTCCCAGCCGTCTTCCTTGGAGCTTCCCTGTCATGTCGTGTCTTTCCTGGGCTGGCTCCCGCCACCCTCAGGCACCTTTGCAAACCGGCTTCAGGGCAGTCCCACGACTCCCCCGAGGTGAATACACCACTTCCCGCCACCCTGGCCGAGAAGGGGAACCCTCGGGCAGGGGCAGAGCAGTACCCCTCCGAGGTGGGGGGTTGGGGGGGCGGGGAAGAGAACCCTCCTGGGCCGGGCAGCGCCGACGGGCCGCGTGCCCCTCCGGCCGAAAGCGCGGACGCCCTGCCGTTTTGTACTTGCTTTCCTGCGAGCCGCGGCCCTGTCTCCCGCTCTGGCAGGCGCGGGAGTTTGGCAGGGAGGTTGGCAGGCATTTCACAAGACCGTAAAGGTTAAGGTACGGTGGAGGTTGTTTAGCGCAGGATTGTAAATATTTGTTAAAAGGTTTGTGGAGCTGCTTCTTTTGATACCTCTAATCCACCGAGACAGAAATAACTTCAAAGCCCTGCCTGGTCTGACTTGGTCCTCAACCAAAGGGAAACATCAGCTACTGCTAAAATAGGTGTTCGCTCAGGGCCAGGCAGCCTGCCTTAGCAGGCATCCTAGAGCATGAATCATAATTTAATTGTCTTTGGGCACTTGCACATCTGCTCGGGAATGTCAACAGGACAGGAGCTGAGCTGCATGAATAAATGTGAAGGAGCCTTTCGTTTACACCGTTCCATGCTGTCACCAGCGGAACGAGAAGTGAGGCTTGTGTCTCTTCAAACGGATGGGCTGAGCCCACTGCTCTGCTCGGAGAACCCGAAGGCTTCACCACGGGGTTGTTCAGATCTGTGGGGGAGCAGCTGCTCTAGAGATTTCACAGTATGGAATTCCAAATTGTCCCGTGAGTTCTGGGCATCTGAGTTCCCTCCCGGTGAAGGAGAGGAGAGGGAGTTGGAGGCTATTTTACAATTGCAGGTGGGTTTTTGGAATTCTGGTAATTTTTTTTTTCATATTTCAAAGTTCTGTAAGCAATTACTGATGAGTTCCCTAATTTTCCTTCCATCTCTAAATCATACTCTTATCTTCATCTCATAGAGTCTCATTTGTTCCCCAAACCAATGAAGAACAGACAAGGGTGAATAGTACACATGTTGCCATCGATAGGGAGAAAACATTATATAAACTTCATTGTCTGACTAATAACCACTATAAAAAGTAGACAGAAGCATTTTTTACATCTTCTATTCTTCCCCACCTTACTTCCTTAAATGTTTAATTACTACTATTTCTATAGTCAATATTACCATCTTCTTACAGTGGATCATTGGCTACCAACAAGTATAAACGCTATTATGTTTTATGTCTGTATTTTTAACATCATACAACTCAACAGTTGAAGAGGCTTTAGATACTTTGGAAGATCGCTGGGCGGGGGTCGGCTTCTTTCCAACTGGAGGTGAGGTCTGAGGCCAGACCACATCCTCCCAGCCTCTTTTGCCAGGAGAATGCTGCTTTGGGAGACTGTTACAGTCATGCAGTGGAAAAAAGAACTGAGCCAGCCATAGAGCTCCCTGGGGTCAGGAGAAGGGCCGAAACCATGGACATCAATGTAGGGAGGTGTCTCATCAACATTCCTTGATTCTGACAGATTCATTAAATCTGTCAGAGTCAGATTTAAATGTTCCAGAGAGTTTGAGAAGAAAGAGATCTGATAAACATCTTTGTGATTTAACAAAAAGGAGGCTAATGAGTCAAAGGATAATATAATCAATATGTGTCAGGAGTTTGAGTTTGGAGAATAAGATCTGCTAGATTGCTCTAAAAGGATTTCATGAATGAAGTGAGGTCTAAACTGGTCATTGGAGGATATACTTGGGGAACACATTCTGGCAACTATTCTCTAGTTGTGTATCTGAGGTAGTGGCACAGAGTTGCTGGCTGTCTTCCAAATCTGTGTCCTTTTCTTATTGGACATGCCTCTGCCCCACATTTGATGCTGTTCTGTGACTCAGCTCTAACCTGAGCCCCTTCCAGGCCTGACCCAGAAGAACCTCTCATGTGCGATTCTCCATGTTTTCTTTCCTTTCGAAGTGACCCTGGAAACCACATGTTAAAGATGGTGGGGCCATAGAGAGAAGGATCCTGAAGATCACTTGGAGGAGACCCACATGCCAAGTGGGAATACCTGTATTGAATTTTAAGTGAGCAAGCAACAAACCGCTCTCATACTAAGGCAATGACATTTTGGTTTATCTGTTCTAGCAATAACTAGCATTATCTGGAAGTGAAAGAAACATTTGAAGGATGAGAAACAGAGAAAGGAGTCCAGGCAGGAGGGTTATAAATGGGAGTAATTGGAGAAAAGGTAGGAAAGTGGGTGGTTGCCAGCTTCTGGAGGACTTCAGTTCTAAGGGAGGCACTTGAATTTTTATAACATTATTATTTACATTTGTAGATCACATTTTTTTTAAAAACTTCGTATTCGTGATTTAACTTTTTTTTACAATAGACCTATGAAGCACATATTAATATTACACTTTACAGATGATGAAATTTACATTTTAAGCAATTAAAGTTATGGAAATTATTCAAACACAGAAGATTTGTACACACAGTGATTGATTCCAAGGCTAGGATTCTCTCCACTGTAACGTACCTGATTTGTATGGCCAATTGAAAGTCAGAAACTACAGCAAAGAGTTTATGTGTTTAAGGCGGCATCTGAGGATTATTGTTTTAGGAGCAGCTTTTAGGCTGAATTAGCAGAGCAGTGATTCCAGTTAGCAAATTTCTGAGGTAAGCCAGGAGCAGAGAGAGAGAGAGAGAGAGAGAGGAGCTTGAATGAAGATAGAGGTAGAGGAGAAGGAAAGGAAAGGAAGCGTCGGAGTGAAGACTTATAAAGGAAAAATTTCCAGGACCTGGTGCCTGGGTGTGAGTGACAAGGTAAGGTGGGATGTTAAGGTTCAAATATATCTTGGCAAGTTTGTAAAATGGGAGGGAAGGCCTCAGGGAATTAGTTTGTGTGGGTACTTCAATATTTCTGGGAAGGAGGGCATCTGGGCGCCTTCGAGTGATGGAAGAGTGGTGTTTATCCATTCCCGGGGTCTTGGTCTCAATCTGAGGCAGGTAGAGAGAGAAGCAGAAGGAAGAAGCTGGTGAAGATGTCTTCACAAAAAAATTTTATGAGATGTGGGGCCTCCATCAGGCTGTTTCAAGGCCCAAGGAACAAAATGGGACACGGGATTGGAGTGAGAGGCCCTCTCAGTTTTTTGTTGTGGAACCAGCATGGCATTGACCAGTGAGGCCTGAAGCTGGTGGGCATCTTTAGGCAGCGGTGTGCTTTGCGGATTTGAGAACCTGGGGACACCACCAGGGCAAGAAGGGCGCCCCCACAGAAGGTGCCTACCGCAGGGCTGTCTCTGTGCTCATGGGCGGGCAGCATGTGCAGGCTTCTCCTCTGCACATGTGACATGGGTCCTGGGCATCTCAGCAACACCTGGCTGGGTGAGGGGAGGGTCCTGCTAGTGGGGACAATGGGCCAGCCAACTCTGAATTATAGTCATTGATGTAGGTATTTGTCTCCAAAGGTTGGTGAGCCCTGGGGACTTTCTGGGTCTGAGACCCACACTGAGGATTTAAATGTATAATTTAATGAGGAGACACCATCCACGCACGAGATAGGATCATTTAAGGATTGAGACCTGAACAACAAAAAAAGAGCTTATTCATACAAATGTAACTTAATCCGTACCCCTTTTAAGCTTCTTATTGTGCCTTGTTACTTGATGGGACTTGGTCTGGCAGCGTCCTTGGTGTTTTAAGAGGTTATATTTTCAGAAAATAAGGGAATCTTTTTTTTATTTGAATGTTTCAAAATGCTTTCATGGTATGCGAAGAAAGCCACTTGATTAAAGCATTTGTAGCTTACATTAAATCCTTTTCTTCTTTCCAGAGAATTCAAGGTTCTGGCACAAACTAAAAGAGTTAACCTACACCTGGCCCTTTCACTGTGTTGTTTCACCAGCAGTGAATATTGTGGGTAAAGTCCAAAATATGAGTTTTCATGTGAGCATTTGGTAATTGTCCCCCTCCACCCCACCCCCTGCTGCATATACCTCCGGATGTAAATATGGTACTCCTTTGTCAAGTACTGTGTGGTGACGAAGCAAACTTCTGGTTTGTTCCCCCTCCATTAGTAAAGAGGGAGACAACCTGCTGAGACTTAGCTTCTCCTCATTAATCTGCTCATTGTGCCCCCTCTCCCTCCTTGCAAAACCCACTGACTAGAAACCACCTGGTGATGGTTCTGCATTTGTCTGCTCCTTCTCTGGAGCATTTGAGATGCAAATGGAAGGGCTAGCTATTTAAACACACAAAACCCATCTATACATCAGTTAGGATGAGCCCATCCTAAGCCACACGCCATTATTTTTCTCGCTTTGAGTGTCATTACCGCAGGCTTCTGCCTTGCTCTCATTTGTTATCCCTTGCAAATAAATAGCTCCCAGGGGAGAGGGAAGCGGTGCTGCACCTTCCCATCCCCTCTAAGCAGCCCAGCTTATTTTGACAGATTGCTCCATTAGAGCAAGTCTATTTACTTAAAAACAGACTGCCTGACTTCTCCAAACATCAGTGAGGGAAGGACAATGCTCTTCCTTGTTCTCTGCCCAGCTATTCTCCACATTGTTTCCAGTTTTTTATGTCTTGGACCAGAGGATGGAGGCATGAAGCCAATGCTGCCACGTTTTCAGCAGCAGCTGTTTCTGGCACTCTGGGTGTCGTGGAGTCCCTATGCTACAGTGTGGGGAGGGGGTGATGCGTGTGTGATGTGGGAGGGGTAGGGGGTGTTATTTTTAGGCAAGAATGCAAAGCAAACTAAAATGGTGAAGGAAATGGGTTGGCAGAGCATGTTACACAGTCCTAATTCAACAACAGCTGAAGAATAATGTCATTTTTGCCCATTTGTTTTCTCTCCTGCATGATAGGCTTTAAGGCAAAGTTAGCACAAATGATTAGTTTGTTCATCAAGTATTTATTTTATTCCTTTTTTATTATGTTAAATTAGCCAACATATAGCACATCATTAGTTTTTGATGTAGTGTTCAACAATTCATTAGTTGCATATAACACCCAGTGCTCATCACAACACATGCCCTCCTTAATGCTCGTCACTCAGTTACCCATCCCTCCACCCCCTCCCTTCTGTAACCCTCAGTTTGGTTCCTGAAGTCCAGAGTCTCTCATGGTTTGTCTCCTTCTCTGATTTCTTCCCATTCAGTTTTCCCTCCCTTCCTCTGTGGTCCTCCATGCTATTCTTTATGCTCCACATATGAATGAAACCATACGATAATTGTCTTTCTCTGCTTGACTTATTTCACTTGGCATAATCCCCTTCAGTTCGCATCATGTGGTTGCAAATGGTGAGTATTCATCCTTTCTGATGACTGAGTAATACTCCACTGAAGACATGATCCATGTCTTTATCCATTCATCTGTTGAAGGGCATCTTGGCTCCTTCCAGTCTGGCTGTTGTGGACATTGCTACTATGAACATTGGGGTGCATGTGCCCCTTCTTATCACTACATCTGTATCTTTGGGATAAATACCTGTAGTGTAATTGCTGGGTCATAGGGTAGTTCTATTTTTAACTTCTTGAGAAACCTCCATACTGTTTTCCAGAGTGGTTGCACCAGCTTGCATTCCCACTAACAGTGTAAGAGGGTTCCCCTTTCTCCACATCCTTGCCAACATTTGTTGTTTACTGTCTTGTTAATTTTTGCCATTCTAACTGGTGTTAAGGTGGTATCTCGTTGTGGTTTTGATTTGTATTTCCCTGATGGCTAGTGATGTTGAGCACTTTTTCATGTGTCTGTTAGCCATTTGTATGTCTTCTTTGGAAAAGTGTCTCTTCATGTCTTCTGCCCCTTTATTGACTGGATTATTTGTTTTTTGGTTGTTGAGTTTGAGAAGTTCTTTATAGATCTTGGATACCAGCCATTTTAGTATTTATTGAGTGTCTGTGGTGTACCAGGCACTGTACTAGGTAGTGAACAAAATTTGAAAAAATCTTTGCTCTTATGAAGCTTATATTCTGGTGGGAAAAGACAGAAATACATAGCATATAAAGTGAAAACAGTGCAGTTAAAACCATAGGTTTTTGCATATTTCATAAATCTATTTTGAAATAGCTAGCAATACTGCATCATTTTACAGTTTACAAATTTTTACATATCAGGTTAAATCACAAGCAATTTCATCTCTTCAAATTCCACATCACCTCATCTTATCATTTCAGTAACTCTGTGGCTATTGTTCTTCATACTATTTACAAATGGTGAAATAGTGGATCATAGAAGTCCAAGATCACAGACTCCCCTCAAACTCAAGTATTCAGAACAACTAGTATAGAAACCCAAAAACTGTCCAATGAGTTGCTACATTTTTGAAATAATACTGGTAAGAACCTAAAACTCAAGGTTAATAGATGCTCTTTTAGGTTTTATGTGGAGATTCATAAATTATGCTTTTGTTACTTTCCCTTTCAGACTTCCCCTCTAAAAGTGACATATAGTTAAGAAACCCTGAGAGTGGAACAGGATACAGATGGAACCAGCACCATGCCTTTCTGACGTACAGGGAGGCGTGGTGAAAGAGTAGTGTTTAGACTTCCCATAGCAGAGTCTGAGCTCCGTCTGTGACTTGAGCTGAAGGCTGTAATTAACAGGAGAGCATTTAGTGTAGTCTGGGTTCTACCAAGTCTAGAAACTGAAAACCCAAAGCTCCACTTAGAGGCAAAGTTTTGGATTGAGGAGAAACTAATGAGAGTAGAATCCAAACTGAGAATAGAAAGAATAATCACAAAGGACTGAGAAATTTTGCTGGAAATGGAAGAGGGGCACAGAGGAGGCACATATCAGAAAGCTCAAGGCAGTGCACTTATCGCTTTTAAAACAACGAAGAAGGAACTCTAAGGCTATGAAACTACAAAAGCTACCAGCTCATCCCTGCTTCCCAAAAGTTCAGTAAAATTCATCTGTTTGACAAATGAGCACCAGAAAAATGTTGTGAGTGAAATAATACAAAGTTATTTTAAAAAGGAGACTAAGAAGTAGAATAATGTCCTCATTCAATGAAATATATATACCCACAGAGCAGATGACAACTATAAACCAATATTTTAAAACATGATAAAGAAAATTGATAGAAATTATGAGAGAATAACAGCAATCAGAATAAGAAAAACCCAGGAGTGAGATAATTGGAGAAAAGGAACATTAAATGAGAAATAACTTACATAACTTACAAAAGAAGTAAAATAACTTGCATAACTTACAAAAGAAGTAAAAATAAAAGAAAAATTTCAGAAATGACAAAATTAGGAGGAAAACAAAAGAAAAACACAATGGATACTATTCTAGAGAAACAGAATAAGGAAAACGAAAAAAATTATGGATCGATCAGAAATGAAGAGAGAGGATTTGAGAGCAAGGGACAGATAAAAGGATAAGTAAAGAGACCTAATTTACGAATGATAGGAATCCTCAAAAAAGGAAACCAAGTAAATGGATACAACAAAAACTAAAATCGGTAACTCAAGAAAACTTTCTTGAAGTAAAAGATGATTTCAAGCCTCAGATTAAAAGGGAAAATATTTGGGAAAACTGACCCCAAAAAGGCCACCATTGATACATAGTCTAATAAACGTACTGAATTTGAAAGAATGAAGGAAAGAAAATCCTTTGGGTGTCTGGGCTAGAAGATAATTCATGTGTTAGGGAAAGGAAATTGGTTTTCATCAGACTGTTCAAGAACAATGTATGATGCCAGTAAACAATGGAAGAAAATAATAAAGATATTCAAGGAAAGAAAATGTAAGCTAAGGAGTTTTAATCCAGCTAAACTTATCTTCAAATAGAAGAACTGAGACCTGCTGTCATGACCATAATTTAAGAGGCATTGGCCTTGTGAGTTCTTCCTGAGAAAGCTACTGGAGAATGTACCTTAGGCAACCACAATGCCCAGAGAGGCACTCTGGCATAGAAACAAAGGTTGGTGGATGTTACCAGAGGGTATGCTCCACTAAAATAGGAAAAAAACCCAAGAGGAAGGATGGAATTCACAAAACAGGATCCAACACAAAAAAGGTGAACCTGGGAATAATCTGACAGTTCCCCAATGTGGAAAACTGTCTTTGAAAGAGACATTTTACAGAGCTGTTGGAGAATGTGGGAAATTTAGTCAGCTGGCCAAAGGAAACGAAGCAAATTAAAAAAAAAAAAAAAAAGACAATTATTCCAGAAAAAAAAAGATAGTTGTATAAAAAGTTAAGTATAATCACAGTATTTTACTTGACACAGTAGGTTACTTAAACAATACATAGTCATAATAATGGAAACAGTGAACATAGATACCTAAAAAAGTAAGATATACTGTATTTGGAGAATAATGGAAGGGAAGAGATGGTATGATTGAATTAATATCCTAATCCATCATAGGAAAAAGTCAAAAGCTACTGAGTCAAGTAACAGGATTATATTGTACATAGTATTTGGAAATATGGAGGTGAATATGGAGAAGAAACAGTAAAATAATTAAAAGACATTGCTTCTGGGGAAAAGGATGAGAAGGATAATGTAGACAAGAGACTATTGGTTACAAGCCTTTTTGTCCTATTCGGTTTTTTAAAAAATGATTGTATTTATTTATTTGAGAGAGAGAGCATGAGCACAAGTGAGCAAGGGAGTGTGAGCAGAGGGAGGACCAGAGGGAGAGGGAGAGAATCTCAAGCCAACTTGCACTGAGCACGGAGCCCAAGTTGGGTTCGATCTCACCACGCTGAGATCATGACCTGAGCAGAAACCAAGAGTTGGAGGCTTCACTGACTCAGCCACCCAGATGCCTCCTCTTTGGCTTTTTAAAACCAGTATACACATAATCTTTGATTAAAAAAAGAAAAAAAACCCAACAGAAAACCCCTAAAACTGACAATAAAAACCCCACAGCCTCAGCAGAGCTCTGGCCTTTAGACCAAACCAATCACTGCCCGTCCATGTGGCCTTTGGGACTTGCCTCCCGGTGACCAGCCATTTCTTCACAGGCTTTGTCCTCCCTTAGATTTCCATCCTTTGATAGGGACCCCTCCAGTTTCCTCAAAGTCTGAATAAGAAGCACTCATCACAGAATGTGAAGGATGGAAACACCCATTAGAGACCATGCTTCACACTCCTTCCTGTTTTACTGACGAAGGAATCCAGCTGATGGTGAGTGACTGCCCCAAAGGGCTTCAGCTTCTGCCTGCATTGAATCCTGGGTCTCCTGACTCCGTGATGGGTGTTGCTTCCATTGCTACAAAGTTCTCTGTCCTGTGCATTTATTCTGATCCATGTGAACCTCTCTCCACACTGCTGACTCTTTGGGTGCCCTCTCACCTAGTCTCTGAGCATTAGTGGAATTGCCCTTGGGGGTGTTTGGCTTGTTGGGGAGTCCTGTGCCACTTACCCTGACCTCTGCTTCCCTCTGCTGGTGACAGATGGTCTTTGCTCTTCGCCGTTCCAAGTGGCCTAGCCAGCCTCTAAAATATGTTATATTTGGCACTTTCTGACATTACCTTTCAGTGAGGAGAATCCTCACTTCACACTTGCGTCAGAGTGTGATGGTGCCATCTGACCTGTGCCCACCTGTGACCTGTCCTGTCTGCCCTAGCCCCTTGCTTGCTGCTTAAACCGTAATCCTTGAGCTCACCGGATAGACATTACCTGGGAGCTTGTTAGAAATACAGAATCTTGGGCCTCACTCCTCATTGCCTGAATCAGAATCTGCTGTTTAACCAGATTCCGTTTCTAATGCCCATGAAAGTTTGAGAAGTGCTGCTCTTGATGAAACTCAACTACGCGTAGAGAAAAGAATCAGGATCAGTTGTATCTACTTTGGTAATTATCTCTGATCACTCTGACACCTGTTTCAGTCCTGTCCCTTGGTCATGATGAATTCTGGCCCAGTTTTTTCTGTTCCATTTCAGCCATGAGTACTGCCTATACTAACAAAGCAGGAAATAGCACACATGAAATTCTAAATTTTAAAAATCCACTAAACTAAAATTGACTTAATCCACTAATCCACTGAATTAAATGGTAGAAAGGCATAACACATGAATTATGGGACAGTTATTTTAATCTTTCTACATGTTTTTTCTCTTTGCCTCCCATGATTGTTAATGGAAGTGTTACATTCTGGCTTCGAAGATAGACTAAAATATTCTATAAGTTAAGAGATCTATTTTGTTTATAATTTATAACATCTCTCTACAGTGGGTATTTAGGAAACATTAATGTGGGGATTTTACAGAATGCTAGAAATGCACCATGTTACTAACTTAAGTGTTCCCATGTCCTCCTACACAACTTCGTTCATTCTCAGGTGTTCACTCAGCTAAGGTTTACCGAGTGCCGTCTGGGACTCAGGCATTGTCTTAGATGCTGAGAATTCAGGGCAGATCTACTTCCTGCATTCATCCGTTTTCTAGTCTAATGCAGAAGACAGCCATTAGACAAATTATAATTTAATAGCAATTGTATCAAGTGCCTAAAGAGGAGATGTAGGGTGATGAAAGATCAGGTTGGCTTCCAGGAAAAAATGACACAAATGATACTGAAGTTGGTGCGGGGCTGGGGGGAATAGGCATTTTAGACAGAGGAGGTCCTGAGAGGAGCAGGAACTGAGTGGGAACATCAGAAAAGTGACTGTGGCTTCAGCACAAAGATGGAGAGGGAGGTCGCTTGAGAGGGAGTCTGTGAGCTATGTCAAGGCCAAATCTGCAGGTTCAATAGGACTTGGAACGTTTTGGTGATTCATCATGAGAACAAAGGGAGCCACTGGAGAGTTGAACACCAGGGAGTAACATGACATCCTCTTGTCATTCATGCCAATATGCTGTTGTTCACGCAGGTGGAACCTGACCCAGAATCTCTGGGCCATGGTGCCATTTTGGGGATTACCTGTCTTTGACTTAAGTGTAGTCTCTGAGTCTTTGGAATGTCTCATCCCTGTCCTTCTCTCTTTCTCCTCATCTGTTGTGACCTCTCACAGGGACCTAAACAGCTTAGGTCAGGGTTCTAGGACACACAATATTCCACCACACCCAGTGAGGTGGAAAAGGACACCTAGTTCCCCTTCGTCCTCACTTTCCATGAGCACGCGGCTATAGCTTCTGGCTACCCAGATTTCATCAACTCCCTGAATTAGGTCCTTTCTCCCCCGCCCCCCCCCAGCTAGCCCCCTGCTCCAAAGTTTGAGTGAATAGGTTCAGTGTAGACCTTCTGAAGTTCTTTCCTCATAATGTATTCTAACTCTATATCCAATGACGCTTATTCCGTGAAAATAAGCCTCTGGTATGTAAAAGTTAAGGATAGTTTTCAATAGGCTTAGAGTAGACACTGGTTCGTCCCTGAGTAGAATTCCTGGAAAGGGAAGTTCAAAGGGAGAGCTCTACTTTGAAAAGAAGAATCACAAAAGTATGATTTTGCTAAAAAAAAATTTACTGCAGGAGGAGGTACTTATACCATTCTAGAAGGAACAGGTGGATTATTTAGAAACCCTAAAAACTGACTAGCAAACTGACTTGCAGGTCGATCTCATTTTAGAACTTTCAGCAGGGTAGAGGAGAGATGACGTTAATTTATTATTGGAAATAGAATTTACTTTTAAAAGAATTATGGAGATTGTGAGAAAGAGACATCAAAATAAAGTCAGTACATCAGAAAGATTTTACTCTTTTGTTTTCTTTGGTTCTGTCTTGTTATCGCTGAATAATTGTTTATTTAGTGAAATATGTTATTTATGATTTCTTAACAAACATAACTATTTTTTGTAAGTAATACCAACATGTAGTACTTAACATCTGTCTTTGTCATAAGCCCCACTGGACCCCTAAACTGGGTTTGCAATAAGCCAAACTGATTGGCCACTTGAGCTTGTGGCTGTGGTAGCAGATCTGGTCTTCAGAGATGTCCTAGGAAGCCTGGGAGAACCAGTCTCAGAACACAAACTAAAGTGGGTGTGTGGTTCCTAAAATAAATTTCTCCAAATTCATATTTAGCACTATCCTGATCACCCCAGTACCTACTGTTTTGGGTTGAAGCCAAGAATATGATTTTACAATCTTAGTCTTCTACCAATATTTTGAAGGATGCTATAAAATCCTCAGACCTGGCTGACTATACCCTGATTTATATATTTCTATTTGCACCAATAGAAGCACATGCAATATAACACACTGAAAGATTCTGGAGTGAAATCAGACAATCAGTCAGACAAGGTTATAACTCCAAGAATTCTGAGCAACCAGTGAGTGTCCAGGCTCTTTTAGAACTTTCCGAGAGCCATCAATAGAGCAGGTAGTTTGAGGATGATTTATCCTTCAGCTGAAACTTATTCAAGTAGCTTTCTAGAAAAAAAATATGCTGCTTCTCAGGGAGCTGTCATTTCTATCCATATTTCCTTGAACCAATCTTCCTTGAACCAGGCCAACAAATATGGGAGCAAGAGTGCAGAACCACATTCTGAGGACCAGCATTTAACAAGTGAAATTCTAGAAGGGGGGGCAGTGTTTTGGTTCCATCAAAATCAATAAAGGCTTTGTTAGTGGAACAGAAATGTTTTCCCTACAGGCAGATATCTAAGGGATCTCACACTGTTATTTCTTGGAAAAAATAATAAATACAGTAAGATATGTGACTTTCTTTTGATGTTCCTAATGCTTTTTCCTGTGGGATTTCTCTTTGTGACTCTTTCTGTGTTTGCTGTTTTGTGCTTCTGTGAGAAAAAAAAAAAAAGTGTTTCCATTATGACTAGTAGCGAAAGTCAGCCAGGCTGGAGGTCTGTGCCTTTGCTGTAACTGTCACTTCCTTACAGCAGTGTGCTTGTTATGAAGGGCAGGTGTTTGCAGAATGGATCAAATTGGGTGAGGTTAAAAAAGAAAACCATGGGCAAAGAAAGTGGTTGTGTTGAGTGAATTTAAAATGTCCTATTTTCTGCAGAGGCCCATATGACACATTGACCTTTTGGTGCCATGTTTGCAGGCTCATTAAGGCCTGGAGGTGGCAGAAACCTCCAAAATTTATTGTCCTATGTCTCACTCCGTCCTTGCCCCAGTTGGGCTTAGGGACTTAGACTACCATGGTCAAGAAGGAGAGAAAGTGCAGTGAGGGGGTAGGAATCACAGTTAGAATGACAGCTTTTACTCTGAAGAGACAAAGTCAACTTAATGAAATGGAAATAAAAGTTCAAGAGCTAAAATAACATCACCTTGGGAAAAATAAAAAGATGTAAATTTTTGCATCTCCCAGTCTCAGTCCATAATCAATGAAATCTATGTCTGCTTAGTCATTGAACGGGGTACAGTGGATCTGCACCACAGATCTCCCCAAGAGCTGTTCTACGTGGGGACCTTCAAAACCATCCTGGTGAGTTTCTCAAAAAAAAAAAAAAAAAAAGATCACCAAAGGTATCAATATTTACCTATCAGGTCCTCGCTGGCTGTTCCTTGGCTAAAAAAAAGTTCTTCATCTGGCATTGGTCAGTTTTGAAGTGCTTAATTCTGACTTGTTAAATGCATATGGCATGCTGGGGATTATGTAACTCTAGGATATAACTATACATAGAAATGTGGTCCAGTCCTGCCCAGGAAGAGCTTACATTTTAGTCAGAGAAGTAAGACACATACATGTTGAATATGTAAATAAGGGATAGGAAGTCTCACTGTGGTGCAACTGAGTAATGATAATATTTATTAAAAACCTACTGTCAACCAGCTTCTATAAAAGTCACTCTGTGTGTCTGTTAACTGTTAACTCATTTATCTTGACAAAAACCATAAAGGGTAGCAGGAGTAATTCTCCCCATTTGCAGAGGACAAAATGGAGACACAGATGGTTAATACCATCACCAGGCTCTATGCGGCTGAATTAGCATTCAAAACTGGCAGTCTGGTTCCTGTGCTTGAGTTCTAACCTCTGAGATTTACTATCTACCAGAATTGGAAGGTAGTAAAACATGGGCCAATGTCATCTGGGTGGTTTCTTAGAAAAAGCAGATTTTGAGGTAGGTCCAGAAATGTGAGTAGACAGATGTGATATGCCAGAGGCAGAAGCTGGAAGGGCTTTCCAGATAAAGGGACAGCATGAACATGGTGGGTTCCAGGCAAAATGAGCGGAGGGACTATAGGAAGACACACAGGCCACTGCGTTTCTCTGGAAAGAGAAGGGCTTCTGGGATTATACCCAGTTTAGTTCAAGTTCTGGCTCAGTCACTCACTTGATCAAATTCCCTGAGCCTCAGTTTCTTCATTTGTTATTTGAGAGGAAATCATGCTCTCATCACAGGGTAATGAGTATTAGAGATACTATACGTATAGTCTCTAATCAGAAACTGTCACAATGTAGGTGCCCAATAAAAGAAAACTGTTGTATTATTTTTAAAGCTGTGTTAGGAGAAGTGGGAACTCATATAAAACAGAGAAATGGGATGAGATTGTGGAAGGCCTTGCAACTTGGGAAGCACAGTCACAGCTTCTGGGCCAGTGTTTTTCAAACAAGCGTATGACCCATTGAAGGGCAGTGTTCAACATAGTGTGCAGCAACAATTTCATTTTATTTATTTTTTAACGAAATAGAGCTGGGATTGAAATTTTGGGGTGTATCAGGGTAAGAAAGTATTGTTTCATGATTCTCTTGATTCAGTTTGTGAATATTTTTGTCTAGTTTACAAATGTGTGTGCAAGGTCAAGATATAAAAATCATTTTGTACCATGGGTCAAGGTAAAAAAAAAAAAGGTTTTAAAAAGCCACTGATTTAGGTGGTGTCTTCCTCTACTGATTCCAGATGTCCTGATAGATAATAACTTGCCAAAAAGACCCTGGGCAATTTTGAAATGCATAACATGGTAGTGAGTGTAGATTATAAAGACGGCAGAGTGAGAATGCATGGGGAGTTTATCCTGGCTTCATCCTGTGGGGCTGCAGAGGCATGAAATGGTGGCCTGTGCCAAATAGCATGAGGAGAGAGGAGTTCCTTTGTAAGAGCCACACTTTACTGCTTCTGACCTCAAGAAGTCATGTGGTAAAACTAGTCTCAAACCTGGCTAACAACTTTTACAAGTCCTCTGGAAAATTTGTGTCGTTCAAAACTTCCTAAAGAAAAAAAGGACAAAACATGTGGCAAATAATCAATCTTATAGAAATACTGTTTTGAATTTTGCTAAATGGAAGGAATTTTTCCCAAGGTGTCTTTTTTCCCCTGCCAGCAGTACCTTCTAATCTAACCATTTGATATGTTGGGTCTGTAGAATTTCCTCATTCTTAGGAAGCAAGAGCTGGTGCTTGAATTGTTGTCAGTGGCAACAGGAAAGAAAAAAGCAAGGCGAAGGGTGGAGAGCTGGAGACAGGAATGCAACGGATATCTAACAATTACTAGTGAACGATGTCAGCCTATAAGAATCCTGTCTCAAATAGCTTCATAAGCAAGACTGGTCTTTGCTTTGCCACACAGGATGTTGTTCTGTTCCCTCTGCCTTCAGTGTCCATCAGTCCCTCTTTTTCACTTACTTATGTGGAAGCAGTCAGCCACAGTTCACATCTGACCTCTCCAAGGACTGCAGTGTCTTTGACCCACCTTCCTCTAGATGCATTCCAGGAGTTATGTTTCTGTTCTGAAGAGAGAAACGACTGCCATTTTCTAATTATTCTTGCCTTCCAGGAGAACATTCTGGTATCTCCCCTCTAGTTTCATATTCTTACCTTCCTGCTCTTTTTGTCCTTTGAAAACTATTCCTTTTTTCCCCGGCAGTGATTTGAGAAATTGCCCTTCTGCACCCTGTGTCTTCATTTCATAACATATATTCTTCCCCAGGCTCTGTAGTAATTATTTTGACCTTAGAATTTTCTGGAGGAGAGTGAATTCCTGTATTGTCCAAGCTCCACTTCTACCTACCAAATTGATTCTGTTCTACTTTTGCTTAAGGCCAGGAAATTGTCTCTTCACAATTTGTCTCTCGACAATCTGTTTTCTTTTTTTTATTAAAATCGACATAAAACAACTCTTCACTTCTAGAATAACTTCCTAATTCCTGAATGTCTAACTCATTTCCCCTTCTTCTGAGACATTTTCAAATACAACTTTTGAATAAGTAAAAATGTGCATGGAATTCCCAAGACCCCAATTACACCCATGAAAGACCAAAGACAAAAGGACAATGAAGCACATGAGATGTTAAGTTTAGCAGTGTCGTGGGGCTCAAGAAGACTGAACATTTTCAGGTATTTTATTTAACCACTTGACAATAGACACTGTTGTTTACTTATTTTTTTTTTTAAGATTTTATTTATTTATTTGAAAGAGAAAGAGAGAGAGAGAGAAAAGCAGGCTCCCCACTGAGCAAGGAGCCTGATGTGGAGCTCAATCCAGGATTGATGCCAAAGGGAGACACTCAACCAATTGAGCCACTCAGGCACCCTAGACACTGTATTTAAATTTCCTGATCATGACATCATTTTGTGTGACTAATAGTATGAGGTAAAACATTTCTTGGTGAAAGGTATTTATCTTCCAACTTCTCCAAATATTGTTCTGCGGCACATTCAAAATGTCTTGGCTCTTTGATTTGAAGATGATAATGTAACAACACATGGATTCTTCCAATCCGTGTATTTTCATCAAAGGAATACCATCTATTGGAATAATGTACTTTAAAATTAAGGAAAATTAGGATGAAACCCTCCTCTTCTTCTTGTGATTTTTAAACCAGAAAAAATATGAGGCTCTACCTTGCTTTAGAGGGGTTTCTCCCTCTCACTGCAGTTAGCATTACAGTCCTTCTCGGTATGTTATCAGTACATTGTCGCTATTGAGTGTCCTCCGGGGGACTATGGCACACTTGGTACTCTGCATACATTCGTCCCAGCAAACTTGAAAGGTAAGGATTACTCATCAACATTTTCCTGATAAGGAAAGGCTCAGTTAGGTTAGAGGCCTTTCCAGTGCCTAGAGCTAAGTAATAAGCCAAGGAGTAGAAATAAAAGCCAGAAGCTTTGGTCTACAATCTGGGACCTTTCCCATTGTTTATAGGTGCTTAATTCACCACTTTTGTATTTTTGGAAACTAAAGGTTGCACTGTCCAGTATCGTAACCACTGGCCATATGTGCCTACTGAGTGCTTGATATGTGGCCAGTTCAAATTAAGATGTGGATCCCAAAGACTTGTTATATAAAATGGATGTAATATCTTACTCATAATATATTACATATTGAAATGCTAATAGTTTAGGTATATTAGGTTAAGTATAGCTTATTATTATTTTCAGCATATTATTAAAATTAGTGTCACCTGTTTCTTTTTCACTTTTTCATACAACTACTGGAAATTTTTTTTTATTTTAATAAACATATAATGTATTTTTATCCCCAGGGGTACAGGTCTGTGAATCGCCAGGTTTACACATTTCACAGCACTCCTCATAGCACATACCCTCCCCAATGTCCATTTCCCCAACCACCCTCTCCCGTCCCCCCTCCCCCCAGCAACCCTCAGTCTGTTTTTTGAGATTGAGTCTTTTATGGTTTGTCTCCCTCCCAATCCCATCTTTTCATTTTTTCTTTTCCTACCTCCCCCCAACCGCCCCCTGCCTTGCATCTCCACTTCCTCATATCAAAGAGATCATATGATAGTTGTCTTTCTCCGATTGACTTATTTCACTAAGCATGATACCCTCTAGTTCCATCCACGTCATTGCAAATGGCAAGATTTCATGTCTTTTGATGGCTGCATAGTATTCCATTGTGTATATATACCCCATCTTCTTTATCCATTCATCTGTTGATGGACATCTAGGCTCTTTCCACAGTTTGGCTATTGTGGACATTGCTGCTATAAACATTTGGGTGCACGTGCCCCTTTGGAGCACCACATTTGTATCTTTAGGATATATACCCAGTAGTGCAATTGCTGGGTCATAGGGTAGCTCTATTTTCAGTTTTTTGAGGAACCTCCACACTGTTTTCCAGAGTGGCTGCACCAGATTGCAATCCCACCAGCAGTGTAGGAGGGTTCCCCTCTCTCCGCATCCTCGCCAGCATCTGTCATTTCTTGACTTGTTAATTTTAGCCATCCTGACTGGTGTGAGGTGGTATCTCATTGTGTTTTGATTTGTATTTCCCTGATGCCGAGTGATGTGGAGCATTTTTTCATGTGTCTGTTGGCCATCTGGATGTCTTCTTTGCAGAAATGTCTGTTCATGTCCTCTGCCCATTTCTTGACTGGATTATTCGTTCTTTGGGTATTGAGTTTGATAAGCTCTTTATAGATTTTGGATACTAGCCCTTTATCTGCTATGTCGTTTGCAAATATCTTCTCCCATTCTGTCAGTTGTCTTTTGGTTTTGTTAACTGTTTCCTTTGCTGTGCAAAAGCTTTTGATCTTGATGAAATCCCAATAGTTCATTTTTGCCCTTGCTTCTGTTGCCTTTGGCGATGTTCCTAGGAAGAAGTTGCTGCGGTTGAGGTCAAAGAGGTTGCTGCCTGCATTCTCCTCAAGGATTTTGATGGATTCCTTTCTCACATTGAGGTCCTTCATCCATTTTGAGTCTATTTTCGTGTGTGGTGTAAGGAAATAGTCCAATTTCATTTTTCTGCATGTGGCTGTCCAATTTTCCCAGCACCATTTGTTGAAGAGGCTGTCTTTTTTCCATTGGATATTCTTTCCTGCTTTGTCGAAGATTAGTTGACCATAACTACTGGAAATTTTAAATTTACTTTTGTAGCCTGAATTACATTTAAATTTAATTTAAATTTACTTTTTGTAAATTTAATTTTACTTTTGTAGCCTGAATTACATTTCTCTCAGACAGTACTAGACTGATCTCAATAGAAGAGAGAATTGATCAACTTTATTATTCCCTGTGTCCCCTAAGTAAGTTGACTTTATTAATTACTTCTGTGTCCCAGACTGGCGAACGTGGCATGGGCCACTCTCCTGCACTTGTCTGGGCCATTCATTTTCTGCTTAGGGAGCCTGAGCTTTTTAATGGTCCTTGCCAGAGGCTCATCCCTTCAGCTCAAGGTCAGTGGGATGTTTTGGCTCACACACAGATGTCCCATTTTCTTGGATGGCTGGGTGCCAGGCTGTCTGCTGCTGCGTTGCTCTGCCTCGCAGCATAGAATTAACGTTACCTTATTCCCTAGCAGATCCTTGTAAGGCAGTCTGTGGGGAATTTTTGGCCCTAAAAATCTTGGCTAAAGGCTCTCAAGTCTTTAGAAATGGTTCCAGAAGCCCCAGGTGAGCAGTGTGGTTTGGGGAAAAAAATCCCTTCTAGCACTCATCCAAATCTCTTCTGTCACTCGGACATCTGACTTTCTACTGGCCATCTCAATACCCACTTGGCTTGACTTAAAATTCACATCATTTGTACTTGTTATCTTACAAATATTGAGTAAACTTTTCAGATGATGAGTAAATCAGAAAATGTAAAAATAATGGGTTATTTTACCTTTCAGAATGGCTACTTCTGTCAATTTTTAAAAAAAAATTTAAACCAGGGGCACCTGGGTGGCTCAGTGGGTTAAAGCCTCTGCTTTGGCTCAGGTCATGATCCCAGGGTCCTGGGATCAAGCCCCGCATTGGGCTCTCTGCTCAGCGGGGAGCCTGCTTCCTCCCTTCTCTCTCTCTCTGCCTGCCTCTCTGCCTACTTGTGATCTCTGTCTGTCAAATAAATAAATAAAATCTTAAAAAAAATTTTAAAGCAAATAAAATTCTCGTCATATGTACGTTATTTATTCTGTTACACATAGAATTTATTCATTCATTAAGGTAGCATTTACCATACAGTAGGCTCTTCAGAGTACCCAAAGGATGTGTGTCCCCTCTCTTTAATGTACTCTCGCAAGCCACGTATGCAATATTTGGTTAAATGTGAATTTCTATTGGGGGATACTAACAGAGTGCTCATTAGAGCTTAGACGGGGAAGAATCTCTGCTGATGACCAGGGAAAACCATTAAAAAGAGAGGTGTAAATTCTGGGCTGAGCTGTGGAAGATCAGAGAGTTTAAGAAAAAAGGAAGAGGATGTCTGGCTAATGGAAAGGGGTCAATAGTTGGGTTAGGATATGCTGGTTCGTGTACAGGGGGGAGCCGGAGCCGAATTCAGGAACATAGGTAAGGATCAGGTTAAATTCAGTTCCTCACGGCTAGGCTTAGGAGTGTCTATCTCTCCATCTTCCCCCTTTCTCCAAAAATGATATTAGGGAAAGCATAAGGCAAATAAATTTCAAGGAACATATACAATGAAATAATAAAACATAATAAAAACTATCACGCTAGAAGAACTATAAATTAAAAAAGGACATGAGAACAGGTGACCTAGCAGAATAAAAGCTCTGTGTATGAGCTTCCTTGTGGTCAAAGCGAAAAGGAAGGCAAGCTTGATTTTATAGTTATTACTGTCTGTAGGGAAGAAACTACCAGCTCTAAAAGCTTTTCTTAGCATCAAATTTAAAATAAATTTTTGACATGGGCTAAGCCGTGCGTAGAAAATTCTTCACCTCCACGGATTTATTTTAACGTCCTTATAAAAGCAGAGGAAAAACACTCTGCAGAGTGGGGCTTTTCAGAGTGCAGCGTGTGTACAGTTACCGGAGGGACTAATTAAAATGCAGATCCTGAATCAGTGGTGCTGGGGTGGGCTTGCTGTCCTGCATTGCTAATAGGCTTCATTGAGGCTGCAGCATGCACTTTGAGTGGGTCAGCTACTAGAGAAAGGTATTAAAGCAGGGAATCAGAAAGAGATGCATACGATATTCATTTTATTCTAACTAAAGGTGCCGTCATTTAGGTATTTTTGATGTAAAGTCAGGGACTTTTCTTTACAATGCAATCTGAATTCTGAACTTCGGCATTTTTGGAAATTTCCCAATTTTTTACAGTTGTCTCATATAAACCTAGCATGACAGCAATTTTTAGCACCTAATTTACTGAGCGTATCCAAAGCAATCAACTAAATTTTCACAGAAACAACTGATTTCTTTTCACCCCCATTTTGATCACTTTATATCATATTTAATCAAATTGTAAATTATAATAACCAAAGTAACTAGTATAAATAGCTTTGAGAGAAAACACAACTGAGCCCCAGCAAGCAAATAACCAGGGGGATGGAAATGCCCGGATTTGCTAGCTGCTAGCATTCAGCTGGTTGTGAGCTTTCCTTGGTGCATTTTCAGAGGGAACAGGGGAACATCTGTTAATCAGCAAGCTGGATAAGTGGAGGTCAGCTAGTTTGACTCCAGGAGAGCAGAGGCCAAGAATTCAACTCTCAGATAATTAGGCTGGATAGAATAGATAAAGGCCTGGATGGGCAGCAGGTCCTCCAGCCATATTCCTTACATATTTTATCTTGACTTGATGAGAGATGGACAGCAGCTAATTCAACTGTGCGAGGCCTTGGAGGAGGCACAATCCAGGGAACCTTCCTTATTCAGGGCAGGACTCATTGAATGGTGGATACCAACTGAATGATTCTGGAAGGTCCAGGTTATCCAGAACAAGCCAATTTGTGGTGGTGTTGAGTGCTTAGAATTTTGGTCTCCATCTAGAAGCGGGGCTCCCTGGAGAGCCAGCCAAAAGCTTTTGTGCCTAACCAGGGACACACAGGGACAGAATAGGACTAAATGTTTTCAGCACATAGGATACAAAAGATCAATGCCCACGTGTATGAAGAGCTCTTCCATGTAAATAAGAAAACATCAAATCCGATTGCTAAAGGAAAAAGGATTTGAACAGGTAATTTATTCAAAAAGTTCTTGGGAATGTGGATTAAAATAAACTCGGATTAACAAAAATTAAAAAGTTGTATAATATGCAACATTAGGCGGATCAATGGACATGCATACACTATTGTGGTTATGTAATCTGATAAAGTCTTTTTGAAGGGTCATCTCATACCATTCATTCAAAAAATATGTCTTGAGTGCTTCCTAGGTGCAGTGCTACTCTGTGGGTTGGGGATATAACTGTGAAAACACAGAGTCCTGTTCTCGCAGTGGAGGGAGGTAGAAAATAAACAAAGCAATATACGTCTTGGCTTAATAAAAGCTAAGAAGAAAACAAAGCCAAGTAAGGGATGAGAATGACCGAGGTGAGTGGGTATTATTTTATATAGGATAGTGGGGGGTGCCCACCGATAAGGTGACATTTGACTATTTGCTTCTCTTGGAAGAATGACATCTCTACACGCAGAGGAGTTAAAAGTACTTCAAGACCTCTTGTTTACTGAAAATAACAAGTTGCAGAACTGTATCTTGGGTGTAATCCTTTTACGTTAAAAAGGTGTGTATGCGTGTGTGTTTGTGTGTGTGTATTTAAATAAATAAATACAGATAGTACACAGATATAATACGATAAATACACAGAATCATGCACACCACTTCCCCAAACCTTTAGTCCTGGCTGTCTCTGGGGTTGTCTATCTGCATAGGCTGTGGTAGGAAAGAGGGAGATCCTATAGCATCCTGTGTGAACCTTTTTTTTTTTTTTTAAAGATTTTATTTATTTATTTGACAGAGATCACAAGCAGGCAGAGAGGCAGGCAGACAGAGAGAGAGGAGGAAGCAGGCTCCCCACTGAGCAGAGAGCCCAATGTGGGGCTCGATCCCAGGACTCTGAGACCATGACCCGAGCCGAAGGCAGAGGCTTAACCCACTGAGCCACCCAGGCGCCCCCCCCACCTTTTTTTTAAAGTAAAAAAAAAAAAAGTAAAATACTGGAAAGACACGATAACATTTGGGAAAAAGTACAAATTTAGTAGAAGATGACAATGATAAAATATATTAAACTATTTTTTAACCAAGCGTTTGGGGCTTTGAGCTTAAAGAAACATCAAGCTTCAGAAAGGAGAGAGAGAAGTCAGGCAGACGGTGGCTCGAGCCACAGTCCGAACTCAGGCACCCCTCCCCCCCAACCTGTGGTGAGGCCTTCAGCCACTTGTCCTCTCTAGGAATCGGTTTCCTCATCTGTAAAAGGGCTAACGCTAACCACTTAGAGTAGTTTTGCTAAATGAGCTGATTCACATGCAGTGTTGAGAAAACTGTTGGTATATAGTGAAGGGGTTTCATCAAGGTTAGCTCTTAAATGGATCCTCAGTTTCCCCAAGTTAGGGATGGTTTCACCTGAGGCAGGCAGCCCACCGGCCTCCCGTCAACAGGAGGAAGGCAAGACCCCCCGACCCCCATCTTGGCACTTCTCAAGTATCTGTGAAGTTTGACAAATGGGGTTCAGTAAGTAATCAGAGGACTGACTGGTGTGTGGCTTAGAGGTCAGGGAAGAAGAGTGGAAGCCAAGAGAGTCCCCACACAGTGCAGCTCAGATGTGGCCCCTCCATTTAAGCACCATCCCCTTTGTTGGTTGAAAACAAACAGGTCTGCAGACTCCTGCTGGGATATTCTTGGCACTTACTGGGGAGAGAGAAAACAACAGACAGGCCCTCTTTGCTTTGCTGACTTTTGCCTTCATAAGCTATACTGCTGGTCCTCAGAAAACCAAGGGGGTTAGTTGTTTTCCTAGCTTCCTAGGAAATAGAAGTTTGTACACTTCCAAGTGAGTTATTCACTTGAAAATAAATTACGAGGGGCGCCTGGGTGGCTCAGTGGGTTAAGCTTCTGCCTTCGGCTCAGGTCATGATCCCAGGCTCCTGGGATTGAGCCCCGCATCGGGCTCTTTCCTTGGCGGGAAGCCTGCTTCCTCCCCCTCTCTCTCTGCCTGCCTCTCTGCCTACTTGTGATCTCTGTCTGTCAAATAAATAAATAAAATATTTTAAAAAAAAGAAAATAAATTATGAGACACTTTTAAGTTTCCAGAGAGCATTTTGCAAATCGTGCCCATGGTATTCTTTTTGTTGCAAGTGGCAGGACTGCATGGCACATTTTATTTTGCTGAGGACAGATATGAAGGGGGCACTGCCTGACCTCCTGTTAAAGGAGAGGAAACCCAGCATTTCCCGATATCCTACCGGATACCCCTTTCCATACTGCTTCTCTAATACAGATTTTCTCTCTTCTTTCCAGAATGTTGCCAGGTAAGCTGAGGTGGAGAAGGACCCTGCCAAGGTCACCGCATGAAGAGCTTTGGGACAAAGCCGGGTCCATTCCCAGGACACTCAGTCAGCCCAAGCCCTGACCTGGCGGGTTCTCTCGTGGAGCTGGTCACGTGCCGTTTGTCAGGCCGACCTCAGCAGTTTCTCTCCCCCTTAACCTTTCTCTTCACTTCCGTTTTCTTTCCGTTCACGTCCCTCTTTGCTCTTGTCTCCATTCTCCACCTGTGTGTGTTTCCCATCTTGTTCCATAGAGCACACTCACCAACATTGTGTCCACAATTTTGTGTTTATTTTAATATCCTTATGTGTGCTCAAAGTGGACATACCTACAAATGTTGTCTCAGATGGAAAAAGTTGTCATTTACCAAGTGAGAGCAGGTTTCATCAGGTCGCCACTTCCCCATAACATTTTATTGACTGCTCTTTTTAAATGCTCCTTAGCATCTTCGAGAAACAACATCTCTGGGGAATGAGCCATAATTTATTGGCAGAAATTAGCTTCGGTAAATACTTCAGTAGTCTCATGGTAAGGGAGCAAGCCAGATTCGTCGCTGTCCCTGAGTGTTTAAGAATTTAAGCACAAAAGCAGTAGCAAGGTTTCTGGTGGATGGCGGCCCCAGAGTTTAAGTGTTTCTGATGATTCAGGGGAGTTTCTTTGGAGGTTTCTTGGCTAATGACTGTTGTGACAGATGCTCATCTATTCTGTTTTTGCCACTTAAATCTGCACGTGCGACATAGCGGTCAGGTTATTGAGGGAGCAAAAAAGCGGCGGCTTTATGAAACTCATTTATTCTCCTTATCGGGATGGCTTCATTGTTTGTCAACCTAAAATATTAGTGAGGATTTAGGGAAATCATCTTGCTCTCTAATTAGACGAAATTGGAGGTTGATTGCTGCAGCCTTAAATGATCTTTGAGGTGTTACTAATTCAACTAAATCTCAGATGCCCGCTTTGTACAGCTAGTTGATGATATTATTCTAGTGGAGGAGGTTGGGGAGATTGGGGATGATTAAGAAAATTGGTTTTGCTCACCACCTAACGATAATACTTGAGAGTAATGTAAAAACAATAGCAACTTCTAAAGTCAAGATGGATTGTCCAGCAAGGAACTACTACTACCCTGTTCCCTGCCGAGATTTGGGTCATTAGGTGCTCAGCTGTATGAAAAAGAAATAAATTACTAATTAGTGCTGTTAGGGCTAATTTTCTTGTCTAGCATTTAGGTGGACTTACCAGGCCCTGCCCCGTCCTGGGCCCTGCAGTCTGCAAACACGGCAACACAGCCAGTGTGGTCCCCTCACAGGGCTTTCCAGGGACCAGTGGTAGGAAAAAGGCAAAAATAATCCCCACGTGGTGTCTCCACCTTTCTGGCCTCAAAAATGCAAGCTTCAATGTCTTGCAATACATTGTCTCTATCCACACCGTGCCGAAATTGGTTTTCTAAAATTTCCAATGAAATTTGCCATCCAAGGAAGTACTGTGAAGGGAAGGAGGCTTTGTATCCTCCAATATTTCCTTTATATAAATTCCTCAGTATTTGTTTTCCCATAGGGATGTTGGCTTCCTTAGACAGGAGGATCATTCTTTATTATCAGCAATTGAAAGGAACTGGAAAGCACCCTGGTGATTTGTACCTCTACAGAAGGTAATAAAGGTGCTGCCCAGACCAGACTCCACACTTTCCTCTGATAGATCAGGCCTGCTCACTTAGGGCAACTGACACAAGAGTGTGGGCCAGTCCGCTGGGGTCCATTTAATCAGAGCCCAGTCTAAGTGGGTCAGTTCTAGGGCGGTCACAGATTCGAAGGGGCTCTGCCAAGGCCCTGAGAGCCAGAGGGGTCCCCGGCTTTCTAATAGTGGGATGGATAGCATGTCAGCCAATAACCAGGGCTCAGTCCTCAAAATTAATTTCGAAGCCTCCATGTTTATACTTGGCAGCTCCAAAATCCTGAGCTTTGACCAATGCCATTATGATACTTCATAGGTGTCTCTGTGATTTAAAAAAAAAAAAAATATGTTTCTCAACAGGGGTGGTGTTTTTAATAAGTTAATTAAAAAAATGTTGGCCATATTGTGTGATGGATAATAGAAAAACTTTATCTGTGTTCTGAGGGGGACCATGAATGATCTTTACACTTAAACAGTAAGGACTCAGGTGCGAACTGCCCGAAGACAGACAAGAAATCCTAGCAGAAACAAAAGTGGGGCTTAAGAAGTCATGTACTGCAGATTGGATCTTGTTCGAATGACCTAAATGTCAAAGGTGGCATGATTATGTACCTGCTCAAAAATGAGGGAGATCCATTTCCAGAATATATTAAGTTAAAAAAAAAAACACAACAAGGTGCTTAAATTGTATATACTGTGCTACCTTTTGTGTATAACCAGGGCAGAAAATGAAAATATATATTCAATTTGCTTGTATTTGCACACAGAAACCCTGGAAGGGTAAACAAGGAACTAATAAAAGTGGAGGGATGGAGTGGATGGAGGCAGGGTGACACCATGACTTCTCGGGGTGTGCCTTTATATTGCTTTGGTTTCCAAGCCCTGCAGGCATATTAATCAAGAAGAAAAAAAGCTAAAAGCCAAAAACGCGATTAGATGTTTTTTTGGGAAATTTACACCCAAATAGAATATTTGCTGGGAAAATGTAAAGCATGACATTTGGACGTCAGCACAGCACTGTGATGTGGCAGAAAGGTCAGTGGCCTGAGAGACAGGCGACATGGGTTCAGGTCTCGATTTCTGTTCTGCCACAAATTACTTTGACATCATTTAACACTGCATCCACAAATGGGTTTAATGTGTGATGCCAATCATGTTTGTGATTAAATACGAAGAGGTTGCCTGGAGCCTTCTGTTGAGCTCGAGTTTAAGGCCACATCCAGGTTCCGTAGAAAAAATTCCTCTAACTGAACAGTGGTTTCTGCCACATGTGTAGGAAGGGAGAGTGGCAGTGTGTGTGCCTTCTCTTTGTCCTTCCTGGGATTCTTTTTCTTCCCCTGTAAGACTAGGGGCTTAGACTAGAAGATCTTTAGTCCCCTTGTAGTTCTAAAATGTTCATAATAAATGGGGCATATTCCAAAAAGTGAAAACAAAAGAAGAGGGTGGGCAGGGAGGTGCCACAGAGGGCAGAGTTTGGTCCCCTGTGGTTCTGCGGTTAGACGTGGGAAAGATTACTTTAAGTGGAATGTAAGAAAAGCTAAGTTTCAGAAAAGTTCCAGCCAACTGTGGGTGAGCAGTCTTCTGGGACCCAGGCTAAAATGGCCTAGCATTTAGTACTTCCTAGTCATTCGGTGCAGTCATTTGCAAAGTCATTGCCAAGATGCAACATTTTCAGAGGATTTGTTGGAGGGGAGTCTTGGAATAGGACAGGTTTGAGAGCTACTCTTCCCATTCCTTTATGGAGTATTAAAACAACTGAAGGAGGAAACTTAGAAGGCTCCCCAGGACCTACAGTATTGAAGCCTGAGAGAGCTTTCTATGGAAACCTTCAGAGTCCTGGATATGAGACATTTCTGTGCTTTTGATGACATGAATCTGCAGCGAGGACACCTGGAAAATTGACTCTGAGTCTCCTCGGGATGGCAATCTTCTCCTCCTCTCTGGTATCTGGAGACCTCCTTCTGCTCCGGAGCTGCCAAAAAAGCAGGTGAGACTCAGCTACACCAGCCCGTTCTCCAGGCATCTGCCTCTGAAGCGGGTTCTCACGCGCAGCACCTGACCTGGCAAAAGCTATTCTAGTCTGCACCATCCCATGGGGGAGCCACCAGTCACCATGACCATTTAAATTTCAGTTAGCCAAGATAAGTAAAATAAAAATTCTAATTTCTCAGTTGCACTAATGGGATTTCACATGCTCAACAGCTATTTGGGGCCAGGGTCTACTGAACTGGGTAGCACAGATCTAGAACATTTCCATCATCACAGAATGTTCTTTTGGATGGTGCTTCTCTCCACTGTGTGGCTGGAAAGCCTCTATGGACAGATGGATCCATAACAAAGAACAATAAATAGGAAACCTAAAATCAGATGAAAGGGGCAAAGTATATATAACTCCTATCAGTGAAGATGGGAATGAGCTACATTCGTTAATTGAAAGACAGAAAAGTTCAGAATGAGTTTAAAAATATACAATAGGTTTTCTGTAAGAAATACACACCCTATAAAGTGGCCCGAAAAGATTGCAAAGTTCTTGAAGATGCAGGATAGTGATGTAGTATGGACTTCATGTAGCTGCTTATTATCTAAGTTTATGAAGGATATTATCAAGCTGTGGTTTTAGAGTAGAATACAGATTGGGCTTGGGGTTCATGCTAAAGTAAATTAACAGCCTTGTGAACAAAGGGCATTACTATCTTTCTGTGATTCTCACTGGGAACATTATTGTGCTGGAGGTGAGGGAAGCAGGAAAGAGAAATGGAAAATCGGTCTCTCTAGGATTTGTCTTGTGGAGGAGGCTGACTTCCAACCAGCTGGAAAGAACCCAGTGGTGGGGCAGCTGGTAGGCTCCTTCCCTGGGGGAATTTATCCTGCCCGACAGTCCCTTTACAGCTCACCGAGGGGCCTGTCCCTGCAGGGCCATTAGCAGGCAGAGTCCCCATGGGAGACATCAGGTCTTTCTACCCACACTAGCTCCCTCTCTCTGGTGGCTGGGCAGAGCAGTCAGGGCTCATCTACCCTGATTACTCTCATCAGAGTGCTCCAGACTCAACGCATGATTTCCATTTGTGTTGCCAGTCCATTCTCAGGCCACATGCCTTAGGACAGACTCGGTATATGAAACCTTCTCTTTCTCTGATGTTTCCCCCACTTCTGTATGTTCTTTGGAGACTGCAGTATAGACAACAACGGGAATTGAAAATTTTGGAAGTATTCTTTAGCCACTATATAAAACAAATCTATCATAAGTCAACTAAGAAATCTGAGTAAATGGAAAGTGCATAAGAGTATTTCTTAGGAGGGGCACCTGGGTGGCTCAGTCCGTTAATCGTCTGCCTTCCACTCAGGTCATGATCCAGGAGTCCCCGGATCAAGCGGGGAGTCTGCTTCTCCCTCCCCCTCTGCCCCTCCCCCTGGTCATGCTCATGCCCTCTCTCTCTCTCATTTGCTCACTCTCATTCTTTCTCAAATAAATAAATAAACTTTTTTTTTTTTTTTAAGAGTGTTTTCTTAGAGGGTACTGGGCGGCTCAGGCAGTTAGTTGAGTGCCCTATTCTTGGTTTCGGCTCAGGTCATGATCTCACAGTGGGGGGCTCGAACCCCACCTTGGGCTCTGTACTTAGTGTGGAGTCTGCTTCGGAGTCTCTCTCCTTCTCCCTCCCACTCACTCTCACTCTCTCTCTCAAATAAATGAAATCTTTAAAAAATAAAAGTATTTTCTTAAGATGCAAATGCAGTGGAAAAACAAACACTTGATGTTGGAAGCAAAGTATGCCTGTTTTTTGTCAGCCTTTTCCTTGGATCTAAGTCTGTGATGGTCTGGAACAGATATTCAATACATGGCATTAAATTAATGTCATTTACGGAAATGAATTATATCCAGAAAGCTGTATCTTAATTAGAAAAATAATTCAAAGCTGTGTGAGCTAAAATTATAAAACTTGAGCTAAAAGCTGAAATGAAGTGTACCCAATTAGAATCATATAAGCAAAGAGAATTCTTTTGTGTTTCTTTTTTTGTAGTGCTTGAAAGTGTGAGTGGAAGGCTGTGAGATTGACAAACTGAAAACCTAAAATAACCTAGATGTTTTGCACTAACTTTTACTTTTTCTCCTCCAGTCTAGGATACATTGGATCACAGCCTGGAGTCCCAGTCAGAGTGATGACAGATCTTCATATTAAACACCGGCAAAGAGTAAGTGACAACTAAGTTCCCCTTCTTTGAAACAAGGGAACATTTTCTTCCTGAGTTTGCCAATATTAAAGGGTGAGCAAGGGAATGTATGCTTTGAATGTTATCGTAGTCATGTAGGAGTGTGACAGACTCTGCCTCTTTAATAGGTTGGATTTGTCATGCCCATGTACTTGGAAGAGTTTATCCTAGCGAGATCATTCCTCACACTTTTTCTACGACGTAATCAGAAGAGAAGGCTTTCCAACACACATCTGTGACCATCTGCAGTCAGATGCTGCAGTGGCCTTTGAATTGGAAAGTGATAGAACAGTGACAACGAAACTGAAGACATTTTATGACACTTAGCCACGTTCGTTCATTCGTTCTTTCTTTCTTTCTTTTTTTTTTTTCTCCAGAAAGACACCAGTAATAAGAACATAAGACAGTTCTTATACATTTCTGTTGTGTGTGGTATTAAACAAGGAACTTTGGGGTTTGTCTTGTTGGCATGCATGCATTGATACCCAGGGACCTGCAAGAACCAAATAGTATTTTTCACTTTCTTTCAATTTCCTTAGTCAAAAATGCTCTAAGCCGGTCATCATCTGTAGATTCAGAGAACATGGTCATGGAGAGTCCCAGGTGCTGAGTGATACTGGGGCTGTATCTGAACTTAGTAACTCAGGAAATTCCGAGTCCTTCCCAATCACCCTGCATCTCTTCTCACTGTTGTTAGCTAAGTTCATCACTTATGGTCCTGGGCGGTCTTCCTGCTGGGAGGACCCTTTGGACAGGACTTCATTCTTTGCCTTTTGTTGGTGTTCTTCCAGATTCCTAGAATTGGCTGTAAAGTAACATACTACCATGAGGTGTCGCTGTCTAACATATAATGTACTTGGTGAAACTACAAGATTACAATTTATTTAAAAAATCACCCAGTTGGTATTGTAAGACATGAACTCTGTAGCTTTTGAGAACAATTTTTTTCTTGAAAATAAGAACTAATTTCAGATATAATAGTTGGCAAATCTTCAGTCAGAATTTTTTAAGTAAATAAAGTTTGAAAGTTGATTTTATTTGCTGAAGAGACTGCAAGAGAAAATCCAGACCTTTTAGCTGGCGTTCAAAGCTTTCCCTGACTTTGTTCAGGCCTACATTTCCAAAATTACATCTTCTGTCTTTAAGTACCCCACCCCTCAGTCAAATTAAGCCATTTGCCAGTCTTTGGATATTCTTATTTTTTTCTATGCTATTCCATTTACTAGGAGTGTCCTTTCATCTCCCGATATCATGTTTTCAAAACCTACTTACTCTTACAGAGAATCTTGGATACTAAGTACTCTAAGAAACTTTTCTTTCTTTCTTTTTTAAAGATTTTATTTATTTATTTGACAGACAAAGATCCCAAGTAGGCAGAGAAGCAGGCAGAGAGAGAGGAGGAAGCAGGCTCCCTGCAGAGCAGAGAGCCCGATGTGGGGCTCGATCCCAGGACCCTGAGATCATGACCTGAGCCGAAGGCAGAGGCTTTAACCCACTGAGCCACTCAGGCGCCCCATCTAAGAAACTTTTCTTAATCTGGGGTGGAAACATGAATTTCTCCTTCTGTATCACTTTGCCATTTTACCGTGCTTCTTGCACAGCATTTTGTAAACACTAGCTGAGATAATATTTATTTCTGTTTTATTATGAAAGCAAGGATTGTTATATAATTACCACAAAGCCTACAGGGGTTCTTAGAATAAAGGTTAGTAAATGGAAATTATGTTAGTTAAGTGAATTAATAAAAAAAATAGACAGGAAAATTTGATTCCAGTTCATTTTTGAAGCATTGCCAATTCACTGGGCACTGGAAAGTGGCCATGCAATGTTAATTGAAGAGTAATGATAACTGGCAATGTATCAATGTATGAAGAAATGCATCCTACACCGTGCTGTAGGGAGCCAATCAGTACAATTGATTTATTGGCCACGATAATTGATGACATGTGAAAGTAAACAGCTCATCAATGCCTTAGCATCTCTATTTAGAACATCACGCTTTTTAGTCATGCTCTTGTGCATAAGAATATAGTCAGAAAGAGAATATACTCTGTGTGTATTCAATTTAGATAATGTTTTTCCTCTGTCCACCATATTCATGATGAAAATGAGGGACAGGGGCTGCTTAGAGGAGAGGAGGGAAAGTCTATCAAGGTAAAAGCTAAGGAGACAGAAGTTTGAGCTCATCCTTTAGCAACTTGGTCCACCAGGAAGAGATGAAGACCAAAGTTCATCATCAATAACAGTTTTTCTTATTACTGTTGGCCTTTGTAATTGTTACTGGTAACTGTGTTTGCCATCCTATCTCATTGTTTGTGTGGAACAAGGCTTTTTCCATCATCACCAAAAAGCTGGTAAACTGTCCCAGTAAGCAGAGATTCTATTAATCCTGACAGCCCCCAGATGTTCAGCTGACTACCCCTACTCACTGGGACTTGTCCTCTAATTTGTGGTAAAGTATTGAGTGAACTGGCTCTTATTTTAATTTAAAAAGTTACAAGAAACCACTTACAGAAATTGGAACAGTTATATATTTTTAAAATTTTATTTAGAGAGAGAGGTGAGAGGTGGGAGGGGCAGGGGAAGTGGGAGACAAAGAATCTTCAGCAAACTCCACACTGGGTGCAAAGTCCGACGTGGGGCTTGAGCCCACGGCGCCAAGATCATGACCTGAGCTGAAATCGAGTCAGACACTCAACTGACTGAGCCACCCAGGCACCCCACCAGTTGTACATTTTGTATGATGAATTTACCCAGGAGAGAATAAAATTTGGTTAATTATGCATGTTTTTGATATTATTTCCATCTCTTTTTATACTACTCCATCTTGAAGATGTTTCTTAAAAATAACCTCCAACAGGGACAGCTGGGTGGCTCAGTTGGTTAAGTGTCTGTCTTCGACCTAGGTCATGATCCCAGGGTCGTCGGATTGAGTCCTGCATCAGGGTCCCTGCTCTGCAAGGAGCCTGCTTCTCCCTCTCCCTCTGCAGCTCCCCCTGCTTGTGTGTGCGCTCTCTCTCCCCTTCTCTGTCAAATAAATAAAATCTTTTAAAAAAACAATCTCAAACAACCTTTAAAAAAAGTTGTATGTGTTTGGGAAAATACATAGAGATTTCTAATGTGTGATGGTGATCAACTAGTTACATTTTGTTTACCTCCTAACCTTCCCATTGAGATATTTGTGAAAGTACATGCCATGGCTGGGGCAGAGTGTTGTGGAAACCTAAAAATGATTTTCTGATTTGGCAACATCTGGAGGAATTGCCTCTATTGTGTGAATGATCACAAACGGACGCTTGCTGGAGAGGGGGAGGATGGTGGGGGGATGAGGTCACTGAGTGATGGGCATTAAGGAGGGCACATGATGTGATGAGCACTGGTGTTCTATGCAACTGAAAAATCACTTCTGAAACTAATAATAAACTATGTGTTAATTAATTGAATTTAAATAAAATAAAATAAAAAATAAAGTAAAATAAAATGGAATAAAATAAACAGAGCAATGCTCTCTTTGGAAAAACAAAACAAACAAACAAACAAACAAAATGTTGATCAGTGTATCACCAGCAAGGAAGTAGTAGGAAAAAAGCAGCTGTCCCTGTGCTGTGTTCCATCTCAAACAACTGTCACAGGCGGGAGACTCCTTCTGTTCCAGATCATGGTTGCTTTCTAATGTGGCTGAAGCTATTCCTTTGTCTTCAGTCAGGACCTTGGGAAAATCTACAGGCTGTCTCAACCATCGGTCTGGGCTTTTCGGTGCCTCAATTTTAAGGGCAGCAACAGTGAGTGTGAGAGGGAACCTCTTCAGAGATAGATTTATAAGGCATTGCACATTTCCTTCGGACAAAATTTTGCCAAGGCAGCCCTGAAGTTCTGTCCAAACTGGTGTGTCAGAATGGTGTAAGTTCCTCCCCTAGTCTGGGGATGGCAGGGCACTGTGCCTACAGAGGGAACTTCAAGAGGATCAGTGGTGAAGAGAACTGTGCTGCGTGCCTACTTGAGAAAGCTAAAGAGACTGCGGACATCGGAGATACCAGAGTGTCAGTGTGAACTGATGATTTGTAGTATACATGTGTATGCACAAAGTTGGACAGATATAGAAATAAATAATAATGATTGCTGATAAGAATCATCGATGGATGCTGGGACGCCTGGGTGGCTCAGTTGGTTAAGCGGCTGCCTTCGGCTCAGGTCATGATCCCAGCGTCCTGGGATCGAGTCCCACATCGGGCTCTTTGCTCCGCAGGGAGCCTGCTTCTCCCTCTGCCACTCTGTCTGCCTGTGCTCACTCTCTCTCTCTCTCTGACAAATAAATAAATAAAATCTTAAAAAAAAAAAAAAGAATCATCGATGGATGCTAAAATTAACGGTGAAAGTATAATGAAGAGATGGATATTTGCATGGTTTGAAAGTCCTCTCCGGAAGAGTGTCATTAATTACAAAGAGGAACATAGTAACTTTATAGTGGAGTAATCTGGCAAGCACCTCCTTAGACAAATAATCAGTTAATATCACAATGGTATGAGCAAACCTTATATATCTCCTGATGTGATGCACTGAAAAAACAGAACATCATTTCTTTGGTATTCTTGCCAAAAATGCATATCCTTGGGATGTTTGGGTGGCTCGTTTGGTTAAGAGTCTGCCTTCAGCTCAGGTCCTGATCTCAGGGCCCTGAGATTGAGTCCCACGTGGGGCTCCCTGCCTAGCAGGGAGCCTGCTGCTTCTCCAGCTTGTGTGCACTCTCTCTCTGTCTCTGACAAATAAATAAATAAATAAATAAAATCTTTAAAAAAATGCCTAGCCTCAATCTAATCATTAGAAAACATCAGACCAAAATTGAAGGTAATTAAAAGAAAAAACAACTGGTGATATTCCCTCTAAAACTTTCAAATCATGAAAGACAAAGGCAGATTAAGGAACTGGCACAGACGGGGGGAGACCAGGAGATATGAGAGCTAAATATTGGTTTCTTCAATGAATCCTGAATAAAAAAAGAACACGAGTAGGGCTCTCAGTAAACTTCTGCTGAAGACCTGTGATAAGTTGATAGTATTAAATCAATGTTAAGACTCTGATTTCTCTAATCAAACTATTTAAATGTTCGTGTTAACATTAGGGGATGCTGAATGAGGCATGCACAGGAACTCTCTATTTTTGCAATTCTTTTGAAGACTGAAATTATTTCAATATAGAATATTTTAAAAATCTCCAATAAGAGAGTAAAATGTTAGTCACAGAGTAGGAGAAGATATTTTACATGCAAATATCTGGCTATTTACTACATCCAAATATATAAAAAGGATCTACACATCGATGAGAAAAAGATGGCTCAAAATAGAAAGTCCTTGAATAAATACGTTATAAAAGAAGATATTCAAATGGTCAATAAGCAAATGAAACAGTGAAATATCACCACAGGCCTATAAGAATAGATAAAATAAAAAAAATAAATTGACAATGCTGAAAGTTAGAAAGGAGTTGGAGTAACTGAAACTTCCATCGATTGCTTACAAAAACTCTGGGGCAGAATTTGTTAAAACTCTGTATACATAAAACTTATGGCATATGTACCCCCAAAACATATTTATAACTCCAAACTGGAAACAGCTCAATGTGTATCAATGGGGGTTAAATAAATTGTGGTATGTTCATACGATGGATTACTTACAACATGGATGAATCTCAGAAATATAATCTTGAGCAAAGGAAGTTAGATATAAAAGAATATATACTGCATATTTCCACTTAGGTAAATTTCAGATATAGGGGAAACTAATCCATGATATAAGTAATTACCTTTGGGTGGGATTAATGGTTGGGAGAGGGCACAAGGAAGGTGTCTGGGGTGCTGATGATGCTTTAATTTTCCATCTAGTTGGTGCATATGTGGGCATATCCATTATGTAAAAATCCATCAAGCTGCTGTTAAAATTTATAAACTTTATGTATATTACATTTCAATTTAAAAGTTTATATTAAATAGGGGAGAACAAACCCTAAATAAAGGGGATAATGTGGGGTTGCTGGCTTCTTAGTACATCATGAAACATACTTGTTCAATATAGGTTTAACACACACACACACAAACACACTTTGTCTGGGTACACATAAGAGACCTACATAGGATTGTATTCTTCAGGAATTAATACAGTTTAGGTAGAGGATTTGAGGTTCTGCAGAGTCTCTCAGATAAACATGTGGAGAGGTTGTGTTCATCCACATTCAGAGGAAGGGCTGAGAGGGAGACACTGTCAGAGCTGGGAACACTGAGTGGGAACAAAGGGAAAAGTGCCCCTGCTGCTTGGAGATCACTAGACCTGGTTAAAATTTCTCCTCTTTCAAGATGTGTAAGTAATAATGTAAATAAGACCCACTGCTACAAAGTACTTTTATTTTTTTTATTTTTTATTTTTTTAAAGATTTTATGTATTTATTTGACAGACAGAGATCACACAAGTAGGCAGAGAGGCAGGCAGAGAGAGAGGAGGAAGCAGGCTCCCCACTGAGCAGAGAGCCCGATGCGGGGCTCAATCCCAGGACCCTGAGATCATGACCTGAGCCGAAGGCAGAGGCTTTAACCCACTGAGCCACCCAGGCGCCCCTACAAAGTACTTTTAAAGAAAGGTATGAAATCATCAACAAAACAAAAAGGCAACCTACTGAATTGGAGAAGATACTGGTAGATGATATATCCAATAAGGGGTTAATATCTAAAATACATAAAGAACTTCTACAGCCCAACACCCAAAAAACCCCCAAACATTCCAATTAAAAAATAGGCAGAAGACCTGAATGGACATTTTTCCAGAGAAGACAAACAGATGGCCAACAGGTATGTGATAAAATGCTCAGTATCACTAATCATCAGGGAAATGCAAATCAAAGCCACGATGAGACATCATCTTACAACTGTTAGAATGACTAAAATAAAAAGACAAGAAATAACAAGTGTTGGTGAGGATGTGGAGAAAAAGGAATCCTACACTACTGGTGGAAATGCAAACTGGTACAGCCACTGTGGAAAACAATTTGGAGGTTCCTAAAAAAAAAACCAAAAATGGAAATATCATCAAATATTAGTGATCCAATATTTCACTATTGGGTATTTACCCAAAGAAAAGGAAAAAATTAATTTGAAAAGATAAATGCACCCCTATGTTTGTTGCAACATTATTAACAATAGCCAAGATATGGAAACAAGTGTCCATCAGTAGACTAATGTATAAAGAATATGTGGTATTTGTACACAGTGGAAACATTAGGCATTCATAAAAAAGGATGAGATTGTGTCATTTGAGACAACATGGATGGATCTAGAGGGTATTATGCTAAGTGAAATTTAGTCAGACTGAGAAAGACAAGTACCATATAATTTGACTTATATGTGGAATCTGAAACAACAACGAATGAACAAACAGGCAAAAAGCAGAATCAGACCTATAAATACAGAGAACAAATTGATGGATGCCAGTGAAATTTAGTCAGACTGAGAAAGACAAGTACCATATAATTTCACTTATATGTGGAATCTGAAACAACAACGAATGAACAAACAGGCAAAAAGCAGAATCAGACCTATAAATACAGAAAACAAATTGATGGATGCCAGAGGGAAGTGGGGACGAGGGGTTGGGCAAAATGGGTGAAGGGGAGGGGGAGATACAGGCTTCCAGTTATGAGTGAATAAGTCAGGGGAGTAAAAGGCACAGCATGAGAAATAGCCAATTATACTGTCATAGCGATGTATGGGGACAGATGGCAGCTACACTTGTGGCGAACATAATGCATAGACCCATGGAATCACTATGTCGTGCACCTGAAACTAGTGTAACATTGTGTGCCAACTCTGCTCAAATTAAAAAAAGAGAGACAGAAAGAAGGAAGCAAGAATTTCATTGAAACGGTGAAAGAGACGTTTGAAGATCCTGCCGTGCTGGCTTTGAAGTTGAATGGAAAAGCCATGAACCCAGGAATGCAGACGGTATCTAGAAGCTGGAAAAGTCAAGGAAACAGGTTTTCCCCTAGAGCCTCCAGGAGGAACACAGCTCTGCTGACACCTTGATTTTAGCCCCACAAGACCATGTCGGACTTCTAACCTACAGAAACTGGAAAGGTAATAAATTTGTACTGTTATTAAAAAAAGTGTGAAAGTTCATCATAGTAAAAGAAGAAAATTTAGGATGCACATGCTTTGAGTCATTAAAAGACAAAAAAAAATCTATGAAAGAGTATTTGAAGGGGGACTTGATAAAGATCAAAAGAGAATGGCCATAATTAAGAAAAAAACCCATAGAAATTAAAACTCCATTGCAGAATTAAAATCTGTATTGGGGTTAGTTAATTCAGAATCTTTTATGTAATGTAGAAAAAAAGAAAACTATAAAAAGAAGTGATAGATTGGGAGATAGAATATAAAGCTATGAATAATTGGTGCCCTTAAGAAAAAGACTGAATGAGAAGAGTAAAAACTGTAATTAAGTATATAACCAAAGATATATAAAGAAAGTTTCTGGATCTGAAAAATTACCTGACACTATAGACCTAGGAAAACGTTCCAGGCAAAATAAATGAAGTTGGGGAGTCCTATATATATGCTGGTGAAAATGTGAATTTCTAGTATTAAAAACAATTTAAAGTTTTCAAGCAAGAAAAACAAACAGGTTACTTGCAAGGATATAAAACCCAGATTGTCCTAAAGGACCATAATGAGAATACTGAGGTCAGACACATTTATAGAGTGGGGCCCAGCTAATTGTTTTAAATTGGTACCCAAATGAAATACAAAAACAAAAAAATAAAAGGACAAAAAACAATACCATGAGTTTTCAGGTGCATATTCTTGGGTTTTACTGGCAAAGATTGGGAAATAAAAGAGCATTAAACTAATATTTATATCACTGGATTTTATATTTTTAATAAAATATAAAATATTTTTAATATTTATATCAGTGGATTTTATAATTAGAAAATAATATTAGTTCACATATGATTTTGAAAAAAAGATTGTTAATGAAAAATTAGCTCTATGTTTCTCAGATAATTAAATAAAATGAAAATATAGATATAAATGAGCTCTTTAGACATATGTATATATAAGGCTAAAAGTGAATTCTGCAAATGTTAGCAGTGGTTAACTCTAGTTATTGAGACCATGGGCGACTTTTATATTCTTTGTTTTTCTATCTTTATAAACAAGATATTAAAGCTGCAAATAAATCAAAGCGAAAACAAGCAATATTTTCTGTTTACAAAGGTGAAAAGCAGAATCAGGTACTGTTCAAATATTCAACCACGTTTGTTTTCTTATTTCTTATAATTGTGGACATCAGAGGGGAACAAGGCAGGAGAGTCTCTGAACCCATTTCTAGGTTCTAATCATATTGATAATGCTTCAGGTTTGTCTCTTCTTTACAGAGCTATAAAATCTTTTAAGGGCCATTACAGCTGCCTTATGTAATCCTAAAGGATATGTCATTCTCCACCTTTACAAAGCAAGGCTTATTATTTTAAGTAGAGCATCATTAGTGATCGGTCTTCTAACGGCCCAGAGTGCAAAGGTGATGTGTAAGAGAGAAATTCAGGTACAGATAGCCTATAAATCCTGGAAGTTTAACTCCAAACTTAAATCTAGTTTCCTTGGGAGCTGAGCTGTACCACAATATGTCATGAGATGTTTTTAATCCAGAGGAGTCAGACCTAAGTGATTGAGATAAACGGTAATAAACACAAAACCCACAACGACCGTGACAAAATAGCCAAGAGATCTTATTGGTGTCTGTCCCCTAAGCCACACACTAATACCAGCTCACTGGATTTCAGCACACAGTGGGCAAAAAGAGGAAAAGACACTCAAGTATGACTGTCCTAAAATCAGAGAGGAGACGGGTTTGTTCTAAGGCCTGGAGAAGTGCTGGTCTATGGCATCTGGACCCAGGCCTTCCAGGATGAGGACCCGCCCATTATGATGTAGCACCAGGTCCTTGTTCTTGCAACAGATGCACAGGAGAAAAAGACAAGCAATTTCAAAAGAATTCCAATAGCACGAATCCAGAACAGCTTCTTCCTTCTGTGCAAGCCTGTTTTAACTTTCCTGCATTTCACCAAAAGGTCTGTCCTGGCTCACTATGGCTTTAGACTTGACCCTTTCTTTAAACAACCTACCCTCTTAAGTGTAGAAATTCAACAAAAATAACTAAAGAACCTAGATTACCAAGTTCATTGACTGATACACAAGTGGTAGCGAGGTAGCGAGGGTGACCCAATTCTAATGCCAGCTTGAGATTTGGCAATGTAGGGAATCTAGACATGACCACTTTGCTTCTTTCAAGCTTAATGAAGACATAGTTTAGCCTTCCTAGTTCCAGACCGTTTAATTTTTCCATGCTTCCTGTTGATTTTAAGAACAACCTCCAGCTTACCACTTCCTCTGCGCTTCCCCACTGCTACATACAACGTCATGGGCTAACATCAGCAACAGGTTTAGGGGGTTACAGGCAACATCAATGAAGAAGAATCAGGAGTTGTATCTGGTAAAGAATTCTGAAAGATGATGAGTGAATCCTTACTTCCTTTGCCTCCACACCCAACTCCAATCTGTTTGCCTCTCCGGAACCACGTGGTTGGTAGAGCTCACAGGTTGCTGGATCCAAGTGAGGTCTTGGGCTGTGAGAATCCAGGTGAGAAGAGTGGGTGGGGCCTTTCTTTCCTGTGGGCTGGATAAGCACTTGGGAAAGCGACACTAGAGACCCTTCTCATGAAGCAGAGGCTTTTGGGAAGAGCTTGGCTTGCAGAAGACTGTGTCCCTCACACTCTGCCAGACAGGGAGAAGGAGGTTCAAGATCAGCTTTGTATAAATATGCCAGATATTCCAGCCCACAGCAGGCCAAGAATCAGCTGAAGGAGTGGGCTGAGCCTTCCCAGGCAGCAGGCTGGGAGAGCATCAGACATGAGCTCCAACGAATCAACAATGATAACAAAATAACAACTGATCTAAGGGATCTTGCAGAAGAAAGGTGAGTAGTCAGTACAAATAGAACACTTGCTTGGCAAAACAGAGTTGTAGGAAGAGACAGAAGATAACTTAAGCAAGAACAAAAAAATCAGAGTATTTGAGGAGATTCAAGAGTAGCACAAGCAAGACTTTCTGTAAGTAGAAATAAATTGATTCAATGGCAGATCTGGAAGAGAAGATAATTTTTGAGATAGAAATTTGTCGAAAAATATCAAGAAAAGGAAATCATTAGGGAAAAGAAAGTTGGATCCATAAGGCCCATTACATTCATTGTAGGAGTTCCAGAAGGAGAAAGAGGAACTGAAGAGAGTCAATACATAGTAGCATGAAATGTCCCAAATTTGAAAAAGAGAGCCAACTGCACACTGAAAAGGCTCACCAGGTCCAGTAGGGTGCCTGAAAAAGGATGTATTGAGACATGGTGTGAACTGTCAGAAAAAAATAGTCCTAAAGTTGAAAAGGGGTGGAAGAGATTGTTGGGTGCTTTTTCCATGCAGTGTTGGGCTTGAATTTCTTTTAACTGAGCTATTCTACAGGTCTGTAGTGGCTGAGGGTGAGGTGTTGATTTTTGTTTGGGAGAGGCAAAGTAATTTCTGTGCAATAGAACACATAACCGCACAGGATACAGTGTAGGGTACTGTAAGACATTAAACAGGTTTATTTTTAATATACCTGGCAATTTTATCTGAACATTCCTTTAAGTTACCTGTATATACTTATCTTCTTGAATTCTCATTGAACCTTAAAAAACATATTTTAGTGGTTTTCTCCTTATTTAAGGAGTTTAAAAAAATCACTGACAAGTGCTCATGTTAACTTGCATGAGAATCATGGTTTTACCTTTTTGAAAATGATCCTTGTAACAGTTTTGGAGATCATCCACTGAAATGCCCAAGTGCAGTCAAGTGAAGACCTGCTTTGCTGGAAAAGTTACCTTATGAGCTGCTTATGCTCACTCATGGCTGTCTTTTCTTGGCCTCCTGGAGTAAATGCCAAGCAGCAATGGAAGTTTAACTTAGCTGATGCTCTGTTTCTCGTTTCTTTCTTTCTCTGTATTGATTTTGTGGTTTTGCTTTTCTCTGGTTCTTACATGGTCAATAAAATCATTCCCCATTGGTGGCAGCAATAGCTGGGAATTTGGTTTTATGGTCTGACCACTGGTGATCTCTGTCAAATGGATGATGGAGAGCTAGATTCTGAAGGGTGGGGTATGACAAATTTGATTTTGTTCATCTTTTTGTGTTTGCCTCCTTGTGAGCTCAAATCAATTGAAAAGTATTTTGTGACCATTGGGAAGGACAGCAGCTTTTCAGATCTAAACTGGTGAGTTTTTGTGTTTCTGGATTTACTTTTGTCTGCAGCTGAAGTCATACAACTGGGCCAAAAGTTATGTGTTTGCGTTTGTGTGTTTGTGATTCAGAAAAACCTTTATCTCTTGGGGGTGACTATGAAATACCTTCTTGCTTCTGGAGGGTTATTAATAAATTAGATTGCCAGGTCTATTAAATTAAAGGAAATCTGTTCTGATTGGTTTTCAAACAGATATAAGGTGCTAATACAAACTGAATATTCCCAGAATTCACAGAAAATGAAAAAAATGAATCTTGTTTTTCCTTAAGGAAGTATTGTTATGTGAAATATTTATTTCAGTTTTATTTGTGAAGTATGTACTAGATTAGGATGGGAAAATGATGTTGGCTAACATATACTGTTTGAAAGCTGCCATTGTTAAAGGGTGGTCTAATGAAGACCCTTCCAGAGGTCTGAGAGGTCCTCTCCTTCCTAACCTGTATAGGCCAGATTTTCCTCATATGCTTCAATCAGAACATTTCTCAACAAATTGAATGTAGAAGCAAGTACGAAAACTCAGCTGTTTTCTTTTAACCCAGGCATTTTCAAAGCCAGATATTTTTAAAATTAGAAAAAAAATTTAAGCCAGATATTTTCAAAACTGTAAAACAATTCCACCCTTCTATTTTTTTGGTTTTAGAAAAAATATAAGAAATAGAGTCATTTAAAATTTAAAATTCTATTTATGTTAACCTGTTTATTATTATTTTTTTTCTGGGAAATTTTATTATTTACTTACTTTATTAACCACTTCTCTAACCACCCACTCCCACTTTTTCTTTGTTTTCTCTCTGGTTTTCTTATTGGATGGCTATTGGAACTCCTGGAACTATTTTCTAGTTTCTTAACTTTTTCCTCTTTTGGTCTTTTCTTTTTTTAAATTAACATATATTGTATTATTTGCTCCAGGGGTACAGGTCTGTGAATCGTCAGGCTTACACACTTCACAGCACTCACCATAGCACATACCCTCCCCAATGTCCATAACCCCACCACCCTCTCCCGACCCCCCCTCCCCCAGCAACCCTCAGTTTGTTTTGCGAGATTAAGAGTCTCTGATGGTTTGTCTCCCTCCCGATCCTATCTTGTTTCATTTATTCTTTTCCTAGCCCCCAAACCCCCCATGTTGCATCTCCACTTCCTCATATAAGGGAGATCATATGATAGTTGTCTTTCTCCAATTGACTTATTTCACTAAGCATGATACCCTCTAGTTCCATCCACGTTGTTGCAAATGGCAAGATTTCATTTCTTTTGATGGCTGCATAGTATTCCATTGTATATATATACCACATCTTCTTTATCCATTCATCTGTTGATGGACATCTAGGTTCTTTCCATAGTTTGGCTATTGTGGATATTGCTGCTATAAACATTCGGGTGCACGTGCCCCTTCGGATCACTACGTTTGTATCTTTAGGGTAAATAACCAGTAGTGCAATTGCTGGGTCATAGGTTAGCTCTATTGTCAACTTTTTGAGGAACCTCCGTACTGTTTTCCAGAGTTTTTGCACCAGCTTGCATTCCCACCAACAGTGTAGGAGTATATCACATCTTCTTTAGCCATTCATCTAATCTAGATGGACATCTAGATTCTTTCCATAGTTTGGCTATTGTGGACATTGCTGCTATAAACATTCAGGTGCACATGCCCCTTCGGATCACTGTTTTTGTATCTAGGGTAAATACCCAGTAGTGTGATTGCTGGGTCGTAAGGTAGCTCTATTTTCAACTTTTGGAGGAACCTCCATGCTCTTTTCCAGAGTGGCTGCACTGGCTTGCATTCCCACCAGTAGTGTAGGAGGGTTCCCCTTCACATCCTCGCCAGGATCTGTGTAACAAGTCAGGATTTGACTTATTAATTTCAGCCATTCTGACTTGTATGAGGTGGTATCTCATTGTGGTTTTGATTTGTATTTCCCTGATGCCAAGTGAAGGAGCACTTTTTCATGTGTCTGTTGGCCATCTGGATATCTTCTTTGAAGAAATGTCTGTTCATGTCCTCTACCCATTTCTTGATTGGATTATTTGTTCCTTGGGTGTTGAATTTGATAAATTCTTTATAGATTTTGGATACTAGCCCTTTATCTGATATGTCTTTTGCAAATATCTTTTCCCATTCTGTCAGTTGTTTTTGGTTTTGTTGACTGTTTCCTTTGCTGTGCAAAAGCTTTTGATCTTGATGACGTCCCAATAATTCATTCTTGCCCTTGCTTCCCTCATCTGGCGATGTTTTTAGGAAGAAGTTGCTGCGGCTGAGGTTGAAGAGGTTGCTATCTGTGTTCTCAAGGATTTTGATGGATTCCTATCTCACATTGATGTCTGTTATCCATTTTGAGTCTATTTTTGTGTGTGGTGAAGGAAATGGTCCAGTTTCATTCTTTTGCCTGTGGCTGCCCAATTTTCCCAACACCATTTGTTGAAGACACTGTCTTTTTTCCATTGGACATTCTTTCCTGCTTTGTCAAAGATTAGTTGACCATAGAGTTGAGGTTCTATTTCTGGGCTCTCTGTTCTGTCCCATTGCTCTATGTGTCTGTTTTTGTGTCAGTACCATACTGTCTTGATGATGACAGCTTTGTAATAGAGCTTAAATTCTGGAATTGTATTGCCACCAACTTTAGCTTTCCTTTTCAACATTCCTCTGCTATTCAAGGTCTTTTCTGGTTCCACATAAATTTTAGGATTATTTGTTCCGTTTCTTTGGAAAAAAAAATTGATGGGATTGCATTAAGTGTGTAGATTGCTTTAGGTAGCATAGACATTTTCACAATATTTGTTCTTCCAATCCATGAGCATGAAATGTTTTTCCATTTCTTTGTGTCTTCATCAGTTTCTTTCATGAGCACTTTATAGTTTTCTGAGTATAGATTCTTTGCCTCTTTGGTTAGGTTTATTCCTAGGTATCTTACGGTTTTGGGTGCAATTGTAAATGGGATCAACTCCTTAATTTCTCTTTCTTCTGTCTTGCAGAAATGCAACTGATTTCTGTGCATTGATTTTATATCCTGACACTTTACTGAACTCCTTTATGAGTTCTAGCAGTTTTGGAGTGGAGTCTTTTGGGTTTTCAACATAAAATATCATATCATCTGCAAAGAGTGATAGTTTGATGACTTCTTTGCCGATTTGGATGCCTTTAATTTCTTTTTGTTGTCTGATTGCTGAGGCTAGGACTTCTAGCACTATGTTGAATAGCAGTGCTGATAGTGGACATCCTTGCTATGTTCCTGACCTTAGGGGAAAAGCTCTCAGTTTTTCCCCATTGAGAATGATATTTGCTGTGTTTTTCATAGACGGCTTTGATGATATTGAGGTTTGTACCTTCTATCCCTACACTTCGAAGAGTTTTGCTCAGGAAATAATGATGTACTTTATCAAATGCTTTTTCAGCATCTATTGGGAGTATCATATGGTTCTTATTCTTTTTTTTAATTAATGTATTGTATCACATTGATTGATTTGCGGATATTGAACCAACTTTGCAGCCCTGGAATAAATCCCATTTGATTGTGATGAACAATCCTTTTAATGTGCTGTTGGATCCTATTGGCTAGTATTTTGGTGCAAATGGCAAGATTTGCCATCTGTGTTCATCAGGATATTGGTCTGTAGTTTTCTTTTTGATGGGGTCTTTGTCTGGTTTTGGGATCAAGGTAATGCTGGCCTCATAAAATGAGTTTGGAAGTTTCCCTTCCATTTCTATTTTTTGAAACAGTTTCAGGAGAATAGCTATTAATTCTTCTTTAAATGTTTGGTTGAATTCCCCTGGGAAGCGTCTGGCCCTGGGCTCTTGTTTGTTGGGAGATTTTTGATGACTGCTTCAATCTCCTTATTGGTTATGGGTCTCTTCAGGTTTTCTATTTCTTCCTGGTTCAGTTTTTGGGAGTTTATACCTCTCTAGGAATGCATCTCTTTCTTCCAGATTGTCAAATTTGTTGGCATATTGTTGCTCATAATATGTTCTTATAATTGTTTGTATTTCTTTGGTGTTGGTTGTGATCTCTCCTTTTTCATTCATGATTTTATTTATTTGGGTGCTTTCTCTTTTCTTTTTGAGAAGTCTGGCGAGGGGTTTATCAATCTTATGAATTCTTTCAAAGAACCAGCTCCTAGTCTTGTTGATCTGTTCTACTGCTCTTTTGGTTTCTATTTCATTGATTTTCTGCTCTGATCTTTATTATTTCGCTTCTCCTGCTGGGTTTAGACTTTCTTTGCTGTTCTTTCTTCAGCTCCTTTAGGGTGTAGGGTTAGGCTGTGTTCTTGAGACCTTTCTTGTTTCTTGAGAAAGGCTTGTATTGCTATATACTTTCCTCTCAGGACTGCCTTTGCTGTGTTGAACAAATTTTGAGCCACTGTGTTTTCATTATCATTTGTTTCTATGAATTTTTTCCATTCTTTTTTAAATTTCCTGGTTGACCCATTCATTCTTTAGTAGGATGCTCTTTAGCCTCCATATATTTGGGTTCTTTCCAAATTTCCTCTTGTGATTGAGTTCTAGCTTCAGAGCATTGTGGTCTGAAAATATGTAGGGAATGATCCCAATCTTTTGGTACCAGTTGAGACCTGATTTGTGACCCAGGATGTGATCTATTCTGGAGAATGTTCCGTGTGCACTAGAGAAGAATGTGTATTCTATTGCTTTGGGATGGAATGTTCTGAATATATCTGTGATGTACATCTGGTCCAGTGTGTCCTGTAAGGCCTTTCTTTCCTTGTTGATCTTTTGATGGGATGATCTGTCCATTTCAGTGAGGGGGGTGTTAATGTCCCCTACTATTATTGTATTCTTGTCAATGTGTTTCCTTGATTTCATTATTAATTAGTTTATATAGTTGACTGCCCCCATGTTAGGGGCATAGATATTTAAAATTATTAGATCTTCTTGTTGGACAGACCCTTTGAGTATGATATGGTGTCCTTCCTCATCACTTATTATAGTCTTTGGCTTAAAATCTAATTGATCTGATATAAGGATTGCCACTCCAGCTTTCTTTTGATGTCCATTAGCATGGTAAATTGTTTTCCACTCCTCATTTTAAATCTGGAGTGTCTTTGGGTTTTAAATGAGTTTCTTGTAGACAGCATATTGATGGGTTTTTTTTTTTTTTTATCCATTCTGATACCCTGTGTCTTTTGATTGGGGCATTTAGCCGATTTACATTCAGGGTAACTATTGAGAGAGATGAATTTACTACTATTGTATTGCCTATAAGGTGACTGTTATTGTATATTGTCTCTGTTCCTTTCTGGTCTACTAGTTTCAGGCTCTCTCTTTGCTTGGAGGACCCCTTTCAATATTTCCTGTAGGACTGGTTTGGTGTTTACAAATTCTTTTAGTTTTTATTTGTCCTGGAAGCTTTTTATCTCTCCTTCTATTTTCAGTGATTGCCTGGCTGGATATAGTATTCTTGGCTGTATGTTTTTCTCATTTAGTGCTTGAATATATCATTCTAGTTCTTTCTGGCCTGCCAGGTCTCTGCAGATAAGTCTGCTGCCAATCAATATTTTTACCATTGCATGTTACAGATTTCTTGTCCTGATCTGCTTCCAGGATTTTCTCTTTGTCACTAAGACTTGTAAGTTTTACTATTAGATGACGGGGTGTGGACCTATTTTTATTGATTGTGAGGGGCTTCTCTGTCCCTCCTGGATTTTGATGCTTGTTCCCTTTCCATATTAGGGAAATTCTCTACTATAATTCATTCCAATGTGCCTTCTGTCCCCCTCTCTCTTTCTTCTTCTTCTGGAATTCCACCCAATTATTCTAATATTGTTTTGTCTTATGGTATCACTTACTTCTCAAATTCTCCCCTCGTGGTCCAGTAGTTGTTTTCTCTTTTTTGCTCAGCTTCTTTATTCCCCATCATTTGGTCTTCCATATCACCAATTCTTTCTTCTGCCTCATTTATCCTAGCAGTGAGAGCTTCCATTTTTGATTGCACCTCATTAATAGCTTTTTTGATTTCAGCTTGGTTAGATTTTAGTTCTTTTATTTCTCCAGAAAGGGCTTTTATTTCTCCAGACAGGGTTTCTCTAATACCTTCCATGCCTTTTTTGAGCCCAGCAGCACTTTGAGAATTATCATTCTGAACTCTACATCTGACATATTACCAATGTCCATATTGATTAGGTCCCTAACCTTCAGTACTGCTTCTTGTTCTTTTTTTTTTGTGGTGAGTTTGTCCCCCTTGTCATTTTATCCAGATAAGAATATGTGAACGAGAGAATAAAATAGTAAAAGGGTGGCAAAGACCCCAGAAAAATGTATGCTAACCAAGTCAGAAGAGACCCGAAATTGGGGGGAGAAAAAGGGGAAAATTTTTTTTTTAAATTAAAAAAATATATCTATTAGATTGGTGAATATAACAGAACCGCCCACTTGTTTGGTTGTATTTTGGTCTCTTAGAAGAAACTACCTTCCAAAATTTTAAAGAAAGAAATACACAAAAATAAGGGTAAACATGATGAGGGAATGGAATATGACTGTAAAGATGAAAATTAAAAAAAAGAATTCTAAAAAAGGAATTGATAAGTTGATTGGGAAAGGAAAAAAAAGAAAGTGGAGAGAATTTGCTCAGGCTGGAGACTAGAACAAAGCCCTGTGCTCGATTTAGGGTATATTTTGATCTATTAGAAGAAGTTGTATCCTAAACATTTTTTAGAAGAAAAAATCCTATCTGTATATAAAAAATAAAGTTAGATACAATGAAGGATAAAATAAGACTATGATAATGAAGGTTTAAAAAGATTTTTTTTTAAAAGAAAGGTATTGTTAAGATAAACTAGTTAACAAACATTAAAAGAGGAAAGAGGAAAAGTTTTAAAAAATTAAAATAAGAAAAAAATAAAATTTAAAAAAATTTAATTAACTTTGCAAGACTAAAGAATCATGGGGAGAAAGCCACAAAATCCATGCTTTGCTTTCCCCTCCTCTGGAATTCCACTGTTCTCTTTGATCAGTAAGTTTGGTCTTGTCTGGTTGTTCTTGTTGATCTTCTGTGGGAGGGGCCTGTTGTAGTGATTCTCAAATATCTTTGCTGGAGGCGGAATGGCACTGCCCTTGTCAGGGGCCAAGCTAAGTAATCTGCTTGGGTTCACTCCAGAGCTTTTTTTCCCTGAATGCTTTCCGTAGAGTTCTGGAAGACGGGAATGAAAATGGCGACCTCCTAATCTCCGGCCTGGAGGAGCCGAGAGCTCGGGGCACCACTCCTCAGTGCGCCCTTGAAGAAAAGTGGTCAATCATTCCCATCTCCCTGGGTCTCCGGCTGCTCTCTGAGCTCACCCAGCCTGTGACCAACCGTTTCTGTCTCTGGCACAGAGCCCCGTTTGGAGTCTCCAAACCCAGCAGATTCCTGCTGTTCTTCTCTTTGGTGGAGGAAGGTGGGTCTCCCCAGATCTGCCGTTTATGGGGTCCCTGCTTGAAGAGCAGTTGCCCAGCTGTGCCATGGATCACAGTTTAAGGTAACCCCAAGCTGAGAGCTCACTCCCTGGCTTTGTCTCTGTAGTTGGCTTTCCCGCCGTGATACCTGCAAGCTCTGCTACATTCAGACACCCCTGACCCTTCTGTGACTCTGCGGGACCTGAGACCACACTGTCCCTGCAAGGGCTCCACCCCCACTTAGCCTCTGGAGTGATGTCCTTTAGTGGAGCAGATTTCTAAAAGTTCGGATTTTGTGCTCTGTTGCTCTACCACTTGCTGGGAGCTGGACCCTCCCCCCACGGTCTATCTTCCCGTTGCTTCGGATTCACTTTTCCATAAGTCCTATCTTTCAGAAAGTGGTCGAATTTCTGTTTCTAGAATTGCTGCTCTTCTTCACTTTGATCTCCTGTTGGGTTTGTAGGTGTTTGGAATGGTTTGATAACTATCTAGCTGAACTCCTGTGACCTGATGTCATCTCAGTCTGCTACTCCTCCACCATCTTGACTCTCGACCTGTTTATTATTTTTAAATGGATTTTCTAAATTGCCGCTTTAACTGCAAATATGGTGAATAGCAGTAGATATAACCTGCATGAAACAAGCACTGTGGAATTCTCCACAATGTGAGAACCATGGTAAATATGAAACAAATGACTTCAGGCCTTGAAACTAATCTTATTGTGAATGTACTAGGCTTTTGAGGAAAAAAATATCATTACATAAACTGCTAGCCCAGGACATATTAAGAATCCAGGTTCACATAATGAAGGTGACTCTTTACAAGTTAGACCAGTTTAATAATTTTATCAGTGTTCAATATAATAGAGCATATATATATAAAACATGATTTGGTTATGTTTTCTTATGAGAAGACTAGTTTAATGTGAATGGTATGAACTTCCTAAACTTCCTGCTTTGGCTTACTAGCCAAATAAGCTAACATTGCAGATACATAATGCTTAAGATTATAAAAATGTAAATTTGTCTTCATAACTCTGAGGACATTTTTAAAGCAGTAATTATATTTGTTATAAGTCAGTTTGAACATCATTTCCAAGATCTGTAGGCAACTTAAAACCTTGGAATTTAAAAAATTTCATTAATCAGAAGATAATCATTAGATATACAGATAATTTATAAGTATTGATACCAAAACCTTGATTGTTAAACATAATTTCAAGTTCATACCCTTTTGTATATGATTTTGATACACCAAAAAGTGGCTATATCTTTGTGATCTTCATGTTAATGAACATTTTATTTTTGCCCCTTTGAAGGTGTGAAAGGTATGTATAGCTGGAGAAAGTTTTGTTACCAGTATTCATGAATTTTGTAGACTGATAAAATCTTTAAGTATGATACATTTCTCAGATTTCTATCTTCTAGTTTGCTTTGCAAAATAGAAGTTATTTTAGTTAGAAGTTATAATTAACATGAGTGCTTAAGACTATAGTGGAAGCCATAGCGAGAGAAATACAGCCATGTAAGTACTTCTGTTTTTCAAGAAAAAAAAAAAAAAGTGATTTATCCTAAATTAAATGTCAGTTTGTTCCAGAATATAAGAGAAAATAGTGAAGGATAAAATCTGAGTGTGTGTATAGCAAGTTTTAGAGAATTTAAGGCAAGAGAATTTCATTTGACTTGAATTATAATAACTAAGTCTGAAAAGAAGCTACGTAATGTATTAAAATTTTGGCAAAGTTTTTCCTGTTTTGAAGAATTTATTCATGATAATTTAAGGAACAAAAAGGAGCTTAAGTTTTTACTGCCAAATATCATCTTAATGAAAAACATTCTAGTTTTCTTCTGGTTAAAATGATAAATTAGTCTGAGAACTTCTAATAAGGGGTAGTAAATTATTATTCTGCACCCTCTGTGAGATCTGCTCAGATAGTGGAGACTTCATATCTCATTAGAATAATTTTCTCTACTTTGTACTTTCATGATGTCCTTCATTATTTTTTTAAAAAGCAAAAATACAGAGCAAAGTTTTCTCACTTGTGAAAGAGCTAAAATTTCTTAAAATCATGTTACCTTGTTGAATATGTTTTAAGATACTTTATTGAGACTTTGATTATATAGATAACTGAGTATTAGTCTCAGCATCCATGATGCTATCTTCATGAAGTGATAAAATCTCCTCTAATAATTCTTTCGATTTTACCTACTCAAATTCAGACCCCAAAATCAGAAAAATAAAATCAGTATGTCTTTTGCAGGTAAAATTACCTTAGAGAAAATCAGGGGTCCATGGAAAATTTAAGTTTTATTACTTTACCATATAAAGAAGAATGGTTGAAATAATTAGGAGTGTTTGGTATGTTTCATATTTCACAATTAGTTTGATGTTATTGTAAGAACTACATGGGAATAATTGTCAAATCAGAAGACATGCTCCATATTCCCTTGTTAAGTTTGTATAGATGAAATATTATTAATATAAAATTTTCAGAAATTGTACATTTTATGAGAAGACCCTTGAGATTTATCATTAATTTTATTCTCAGGAAAAGCATAGATCAAACCCTTACAAAAATAGTTTTGTACTGTGCACCATTAAAAAATATTATTTACCTCCATCCTGATACTATTGGTCACTGTAATCAGTCCACCCTTATCATCCAACTTCATTATTAAGCAAATTTCAGCTTCCGGTAGGTATTTGCCTGAAGGCTCTACTATAAGCTCTACTAGCTAGTAAAATGTATTTCAACAGAGAAGAACAGTTTCAGAGCCTCATGGGGTGGACCGTACCAGGTATTCTGTGGATACTTGAAAGAATAGACAGTTGGATATATTCTTCTGAGCTTTCAATGCTTAGACAACTTTCAGAGTTTATCAATGGACCACGTGAGGAATTTCAGGACTCTTTCTAGTCCTAAAGCAGATATACATGAGGAAGGCAGACTCTTTGGTCCAAGGTCCAGTGGAACAAGACTGAATTACATGGGACTAAATAAACTGATAAGGAGAGTTAAATTGTGATTAATGGAAATGTCATTAACATTATTTTTTCCATTCCATTTTTTAATGGATATATGAGCAGTTTCTTTCTTTTTGTTCATAAATTATCACTAGCTCTCAATTTAGTAAACTTAGTGTTTTTTTAGTTGTAATAAATCTTTTAATGGTATCTGATTTTTATTGCCCTCAAAATTTGGAAATACTTTATTTCATGTTCAACACTGTATACACTTCAATAATAAAAAAAAATTTTGCATAGGTTCAGTAAAAATCTGTCCTCCTTTTTACCAGGATAATATTGAGCAAATTGATTATGCAACTGAGTCCATACATGTAGTGTCATATCTGAGAATAAACGTCATTCCATCAGGTATGACATACTCACCTTTCATAAACAAGGTTTAGTTTTGTATAAAAAGACCGTTATCTGCCATGCGTTTCTTCTCAGAGAAGTCACCTGATAAAAGACTCTACTAAAACAAGAAATGAACCACATATGGAAGTGAAATAAGGAAAGATGAAGAGAGAAAACAGTGAGAACCAATTTAAATTATCCGTTAAATACAAAATGATTGATTGTCTGGAAACATGTCAGAGCTTAAATCCGGCTTCCTGCAATGGGAGGAACCTACTACAAGGAAAATTCAAATAATAGTCTTGAGCAAAATGTACGAAAATTTAGCAAACTATCTCAATAAAAGCAAGAATTGGGTTAGAGGGGGCAGAGTAAAAGCATTCCAAAAGTCTCATGGGGCCAGGGGAGGGCATGGGAAGGGGTGTAGAAGAATCTTCTTATTCAGCTGGAGAACATGTTTGCGGGGATAATGCTTGGTATCATATTTCAAATATCAGTAGAGACAAATGCATCTGATTACGAGAGCAGGTAAATGGAAGTTCTCTCAAATTAATAAGGAAAAAGTGGAATGAGTAGTAATTAGTTTTTATCAGAAAAAATGAGAAAAGGAAGTAATATCAATGAAAAATTAGTAATACGTATATAAGAAAGTTGGAAGAGATAAGATAAAAATATCAGCTATTTGACTTAAGTATAAATGCACTGTTTTCTGTCATTAAAAGAGAGACTATCAGATTGAATTAAAATCCAAAACGTGGCCACATGACTCTTAGAAGACATATCCTTAAGGCAAAATGAGTGTTGAACATAAAAGAACAAACAAAGAATATCAGGCAAATGCAAAGAAAAAGGAGCAGAACTGGAATATTAACAACAAAAGTGGTGGAATTTTTTTTAATACAAACTTTTTTTTAAAGATTTTACTTATTTATTTGACAGAGATCACAAGTAGGCAGAGAGGCAGGCAGAGAGAGAGGAGGAAGCAGGCTACCTGCTGAGCAGAGAGCCCAATGAGGTGCTCCATCCCAGGACCCTGGGATCATGATCTGAACCAAAGGCAGAGGCTTTAACCCACTGAGCCACCCAGGCGCCCCAAGAGGTGGAATTTAATGTTAAAGGTACTAAACCTAAAAATAGGAAAATGCTCTGATAAAAGGCACAGTTTATGTGGAAGGCATAGCTCTTAAAAACTTCTTTGCAGCAAGTAAAACTATTGGAAATTTGAGAAGGTTAAAGACCCAAACACCGTTTGGGTGGAAGACTTCAATACACCTATTAAAGAAATAGGAACACAGAGAATTCAAGAATACAATTAATAAGCATGCCTAGTTCAGAGAAAATATTTTTCATCTATGGAACAATGACAAAAATCAATCATGTATTTGGCTATAAAAAAAGTATTTAAAAATTCAAAAAAGTAAAGAATAATAGATATCCTTGAAGTTATATTGTCTGATGGTAATCCTATAAAATTAAAAAGAATTTGAAACTCTACAATAAAATTTTAACAAGGTCTGTGTAAAAACTCATATTGATAGATCATCCTGTATCAAAAAGAAAATCAAAAGGACAACCGCGGCTAATACAAGTGCAGTATCCTATTCTGAAATAAAAGTTACGACCATTGTGTAAGAGAGGGAGAGGTTGACATGCTTTTCCCTTTTTCATACATATGAAAAAGTTTTAAAATTCGAAGTTCATGAGTAACGGAGATTCTATAACCCATGAGAATAATATTCTGTACCCCCCATTTTCGCCTCTTAGCTGAGGTATTCAAAAAAAATTGTGTTCATCTTGGTGATGGCATGCTTGCTACAGTCTGAAAGTTAATCGACACTTTATTTTTTCACTGAGTGATGAATAGATTGAACCAATGAATGAAATAATGACTCATTACATTAAAATATTAGACAGGACTCTGCGCTGAGAAATCTATATTTTTAAAGGAGATTAGTATATGTCACAAAGTGGAGAAAGGGCAGTGGTAGAATATTTTGAAACACTTCTGTGGAAGGACTACTTGTAAATCCTCTAATTCCAGCAGGCTTGCAAATACCTACCCTTCCTATACTCTGCTATTCTTTTATATTTTGGAGCTCTAGAATACTTGCCAGGCCTCTGCAGGTGTCTTCAAAGTATTCATCAGCTGTTTCTATCCCCATGACTTGCGGGGGTGGGGGAGGTGTGAGGAGTACCAGTGGCCCCTTCCCAATCTTGACAAGAAAATCACCAGTTGCTTGCAGAGAAAGCTCCAGGTTCATGGACCTTTGCTTCTGGGAACCAAAACCTGATACAACCACACAGAACTTTATTATTTGGCTGTGTTCATGAACATCATTCTCCTGTTTGATCAAACTCAACAGAATGAATTTTAAGAATCCAGGAAACTTGCCCAGGAAGATAAAATTGCAAATAACTTTGTTGTTTTTTTCAGGGACATCCCCCAAATCCATTAGTCTGAGCACTAGACTACTCAATTTACCCTCATCACTATATCACTATATCTATCTATCTATCTATATATATTTTTTTCAGGATGATAGATAACATCAAATGACTTTATCTCCAAGATTCACTTTGAAACCCTTACTTTGTTGTGTTCACCAATCCTAAACTTGTATGTCAAAAACTTGACTTATCCTAATCAAGTCCCCCTCCGTCTACCTGTATTAAAAAACCTGCCTATACCAGCACCCTAAAGCCTCATTGTATGGTCTATCTTTGCTCTCCTCCTTCTCCTCCCTAAAAATGTTTCAAAGATGTGATCTCCTGCACTGCGTTAAGCAATATGCTCAGTGTTGTTCTTTCAACAGGTTGTTCTGGGGACATTTTCAGGAAGTCAGTATCTAACAATCTAGAAGTAGGAAATTGTCCCACAATTTCTGAAACAATTTCAGACAACTGAGGGTCTGATTGACTTATTCACGTTATTCGAACAAATGGCTTACTTTCTGCAAAGAACTTTTTGGTTGTTTAATTATGTGACACTGGTGTGCGGGAGCTGGCTTATACTGGCTCTTGCCGACTTGCAGAGTCAATTTTCAAATAACAAAGTATTTGCAAGCTGTTCATTAAACTATTGCTAGCTTTAAATTAGCCATGAGAGAAGTATTTACAGCAAATACTACAAATCAGAGAAGGGTAGACCAGCATACCACTGGTTTATTGCTGGATTATTTTCATAAAGGATCCTTAGAGATCCTTTGCTTATTTGGGGAGATAGGATGAGAAACATCCCCTCTTAGAGATAAAACATTTAAAGCCTCATTATTATCAGGAATGTATTCATATTTTTCCATTTCAAAAAATTACTATGGAGAATGATACATGTACCAGTAGAAGAATTTATTAAGTCTCACAACTTTGATATCTTCCTAATTCTGTCACTTTTACTCTACTATTGATCAAATTTTAATAGGGGAACTGAATGCATAAAAAGTTCTACATGTAGGAGTTTTAAGTTATTTAATATATTGCAGAAAATCAGCTTTGAAGGGAAAGTCTATAAAGGAACACCCAAGTGAGGAAAGCACAACCAGTCCCAATGCAGGGGCTGACTTCCTTCACTGTCCAAGGTCTTCAGCACAGTTTCTGGAGTCGTCCCCCCATGCTCCTAACTTCTGAGATGCACCACCCATCTTGGGCAAGAGGATCTGCCCGGTAAAATAGGCTGGAACTTTCAAAGAAATAACTTTTACTAATAACATCAATTAGAAAAGCAAAAATAAAGTAAAAAAAATAGAAAATGATGGTGACGCATTGTGCATAATGCTTAGCAGAAAAGCAAAATCATCCCTTTGTTTTCTCCCTCACCTTCCTGTACTTTTGTTCTCTGATTGGAGGAAAGGGCTGCAGTGAGGGTTGGCCAGAGTTTCCCCCATTGGTAGAATGCTGGTCGGTAAATAAATGGATAGGTGAGACTTGCACATATTTTATTATTTATTATTGCGCATATATATTTTTTTAATTTCCTGGACAGTATTTATCCCTTCTCTGGGAACACACTGATTTAAAGAATATGTGACAACACAGCCAGGAGAGCCACGTAATGCCGTCTGTCTGTCCGTCTTTCTTTCTTGTTTTCTTTTTGTTGGAGGGTGTGAGTTATTAGAATGAGATCAGCCCTGGGGGAATTTGATTGATAAAGCACTTAAAATTCAAACGTAGTTATTGTGCCGATAACTCTCTTTGAGCTTGGCAGCAGAATAAAGCAACTGCACCTTCACAGTGCGAATGAACAAAAACCAAACAAACCTCTGAAATCCCCGGGTGAGTGCTTGTTTGTAATGCTTTTCTCCTTTGCATGGACCTTTGGTTTCCTAACTGAGAGACAAGCAGAGAGATAATAAAGTAGAATGTTGGGGCGCCTGGTGGCTCAGTGGGTTAAAGCCTCTGCCCTTGGCTCAGGTCATGATTCCAGGGTCCTGGGATCGAGCCCCCATCGGTCTCTCTGCTCAGCAGGGAGCCTGCTTCTCCCTCTTCTCTCTGCCTGCCTCTCTGCCTACTTGTGATCTCTGTCAGTCAAATAAATAAATAAAGTCCTAAAAAAAAAAAAAAGAAAGTAGAATGTTTGGGTACTTACTTGTATACATTTATTCATTTATTTAAAAGATTTTATTTATTTATTTGACACAGAGAGAGAGATCACAAGTAGGCAGAGAGGCAGGCAGAGAGAGAGGGAGAAGCAGGCTCCCTGCTGAGCAGAGAGACTGATGGGGGCTCGATCCCAGGACCCTGGGATCATGACCCGAGCCGAAGGCAAAGGCTTAACACACTGCGCCACCCAGGTGCCCCATATTTATATAAATTTATAAAATCACAGAACACGAAGGGACCTTTGGGTAAACAACACTAGTCCCTGAAATTATGGGAAAAGGAGTGAAGGTCAAAGTCATATCCTTAATATCATATAGTTAGTAGCAAAATTAGAACCAGAGAGAGCAAGTGAGTTTCATATTACTAAAAAATATGGACTCAAAGTTATACTGGTTTTGGCAGTAATGACTGATGTGATGTTGGGTTTATAAATATATAGATTTTAAAGCTTTCCCATTTTTCTCTTCCTAACTCTCTCTCTGCCTCTCTCTACCCCCGCTTTTTTCTGTTCCTTCCATCATCCTTAAAATAGGTGCAAGTTTTCCAAAGATGACAAAACAACTTTAGAGATGAACAGAGTAACTTCAGATTTTCCTCCTTTATTGTTCCAGGGTCATTGGCGAGCAGTTTGACAATCCATGTTAGAGTCCAGCATGAATGTGCATATGTAGAAATCCATCTAAATCTCAAATAAAGATAATGGAAGAGTGGGAAATGACAGATTTTCCAAACTGGCTTCCAACAGGTAACACCCACCATATACTACTGATTTTCAATGAGTCTGGGAAGACATAGCTTTCTGATTTAATTTACTATTCCCCAACCTGTGGTCTGAAGATGCATTTAGCCATACTTGTCCTGTGGGTAAACTCTGTACAGAAAATTACTTTTGGAATTATCCACATTACCTCCTTCTGGTCACTAGAGCATCGTTCAGTAAATTGCTTCTTTAGTGCTCCTTAGCGGCCAGAATGAATTAATGAAGTTACCACTGCACTGTGAGAATCCGGCAGTTACTTGTGAAAAAAGAAGACCTTCCATATTGCGAGCATTCCTGAACAGTAATTCTGTTTTTTGGTCTATTCGTCCATTCAGCAAATACTTGTTGAGTGCCTACCATGGTAGGCTCTCTATTAGGCACTGGGGAGACAAATCCAACAAAAGCAGTTCCTGATGCCAAAAAATAAGTCTAGCAAGGGAGTGGCAGGTGACAATTAAATATAGTGTGATATTGCCTCATTGCACATGCCCAAGGATTACCTAAGCTGAGCAGGCTGCAGTGGTGACAGTGGTTGTGGGTGACAGAGGCAAAAATGATGCCAGTGGTCACCGCGCTGGGCAGTGGTGTTAAGGATGCAGCAGGGAATCACAGAAAGCTTCTGGAAGAAGTAATTGCTGCAGTGAGCTCTGAAGGATAGAGAGGAATTAGCCAAATGAGGGAGGAATATGTTTCCATATTCTTGCCCCTGAGTGCCTCAAACATGGATGCAATGCATTTTAGTTCCAAAGTCCAACTCAGCAGGCATGAGAACAATTCCAAATTCTCATCATAAAGCTCAGCCTGGCCTTCCCGGTGTGTGGTGTACCTCTCATGCATGCATCATCACAACTTGCTGCACATTTGTAACCTATGCCATCGGAGAATGTATTACCGGCCATGATTTTTGGCCCCGTGTCAGTGCTTGATTCAAGGCAATACCTTCTCCATCGCCTTTGCTCTAGCGAGAAGTATGCCATGTATCATCGGACCGCCTGGTAACATTGACACTTTTATGTATCCCTGAGATATAATTTCTGTAGCTGAAAGGCCAAAAAGTTTGTAGAGCAGGATTTTGGAGAAATAAGCAGAATGAAGACAACCTGTTAAATTCTTTAGTGTTGATGCACTTTACAAAAAAATGGCATTCTGGGGACTAAGGTCATTGAGGTGAGAAAAATGATGTATGAGGCTGTCACATAAATCTCATCTGTGTCCTTTGATTTTTAACCTACTCCAGGTCTGTAGGGATTTAAAGTACCTGGCCAACAGGAATGGGGCAGGCAAGACAGTCCTCAAGGAATCCTCAGAAGAAATGTAAATTATTTTATATCTACCTTGCTATAGGGACCAAGACCAAGAACCCAGGAGGTCACTCTTGATACCCCAGCCCATACTGGACTTTGAACACCATGTCCACACATCCACTTCTGATCTCTTGACAGTGTTTCCCTTTTAGTTCTCACCAACATGTTCTCTGTTTGAGTAACAAATATTATTGCCTTCAACAACCTTCTGAGGCATCAAAAACTAAATATAGATATTCATCTATAGATTTATATGCATATATATGTATATCTAAGAGATCTACAGATAGATGTCTTCCATAAAATTGATTGGTGGTAGAAAACACTACCTATTTTTAGTACTGATGTGAATTGAAATGATGAATTATCAAGCAAGTAGTGGTAGCGGCTTTCTAATATTGGCAGCTATCATTTAGTAAGTGCTTGCTCTGCGTCAGGCATTCTACCAGTTGGTTGTCATAAATGAGAGGAGAATTTCATGCTTATAACACCCTTATCAGGTGGGTATTATCTTTCCACATACATGTTCTCGGAGGTGAAGGGATTTTCAAAGATCACATACCGCCAAGTAGGAAAGGCAGAATTTGAGCTCCGAGCCAATGTTCTTTTTGTCACATCTAACAGATTTCAATCTCTCGTAGATGGACCTGACTAGAAATTTTCTAATTGGCTTTCACTGCATGTGGATGCTCTCTAAATGTGAAATAGGTAAATTGGGTCTTCTTAAGACATTGAGATATATGGCTTTAGAATGGAAAGTTTGAAAAGAGTAATTCAGGAGACTTTGTAGTAGAGAGGAGAAAAATTTCATGGGGCAAGGGAACTTGAACCCAAACCTTGAAGAAGAAGGGGGAGGGGAGATATTTTAGGGAAAGGGATATTAGTGTGAGGCTATGTCACTGTTGAGACACACAGAGAGAGTGATGAGAATGTGATTTTTCTGTGTGATTGCAGGTCTAGGATCTGGGCAGAGTTGGTATGGAAATCAGGGCTGGAGAATGAGTTAGTACTTATGGTAAGTGAGGAATGGCGTTGGAGGCTAAGGATATACTTGACCTCTGTGGGGGGTAAGCAGTAGAAAAACTATTTTTCTCACTTGAAAAAGACAAAGAATCAGAGAACTTCCTTGTTGTGATTGAACATCCCTAAATCTATATATGCAAAAATACCAACAATGATCAGTGTCTTTGGCAGGCAAAACTCCATGACCTTCATCAGAGTACTGATACATGAATAATTTCATAACCATTACCCACACTGACCCTTTGTCTTTAGAAAAGCATCTGCTGCCCCAAGATTCTTCAACCCAAAATCCTTCCAAGGCCTGAAATTAAGAAATGAAAATGCAACAGGTCTGACATTGGTACGGTCTCTATGGGAAATGGTAAATCAGCCAATGATTTCCAGGACCTTTGCACGTTTCCAGTTAACTTTGTTTCGTTTGGAAACCATGTATTTTTTGTTCCACTTTTTAAAAAAATTTTGTTTATTTTTTTAAATTTCTTTTCAGTGTTCCAGAATTCACTGGGAAACGATGTATTTTTATTTGAATTTCAAGTCCAGAACAAGAATGGTTTGCTACAGTGTGGCATTTTGAAGATTGATAAGTGTGGGGAGGAGCAAAATTGATGGCACAAGACCTAGGTTGTTCAGTGTATGCCAAAGGATTCCCTAGTGTCTCATGCTCCTGCGGGAAACTATGTCAACTCAACAGAAAGCAGCAAGGCCAATATTCCACTGATATGCTACAGTTCTACGTTATCGGTTAGCACTGAATTCTGACTGGGTAACGAGGTAACTGGCCAACGAGGCAGGAGATTTTGAATATCCACTCTGGAAACAGGGCCAACTATCTTATTTGTGGGCCCAAGTGGAAAACAGAAATGTGGGGCCCTTTGTTCAAAAAGCTGGAAAAAAGTACTGTTAAACATGTTAAGATACAAAGCTTTCTCCTTTCTTCTGTAGTCTCTTGACTTGAGGCGTTTTATTTTTTTTTACTTACTATTTAATGTCATTCTACATTTAGTATGTAAATGTAGAAGTTTAATATATAATTTAATATATAAATAAAATTTAATGTATAAATTTAATTTCATGCTTAATATAGAAATAAAGTTTATTATATAAATTTTATATGAAAATTTTAATATTTAATATATAATTTAATGTACAAATAAAATTGTTAAAAATTTCAAGGTGGCTGATTGGAGGTCATTAAGTCCAGGGGGAGGCTTATTTGAGTCAGGGGCTCTGCATACAGGTAATATGCCCATGAAGCTAGCTATACCTAGAAAGCAGTAGTCTAGAAAGAAATCCCCTAACAGGAGATGGCTATCATGGTACCAGGTTATCGTGCTGGGGCTGGGGGGCATGCAGTAGACAAGGGGTGTTTTGATGTCACTGAGGAATCATATATCATGGTCTTTCCTAGGATCGTGGGGGAGGAATCCAGAAGCCTGTGGGCTGGAGACTCATACCGTTAGGTAAATCCCCAAGTAGATAAACTGATTCTGTCTATAAGTTGCTAATGTGTGAATTCATGTCACTCTAGAAAGAAGTCTATTGGGTGAGGGGAAGAATTTCAAACCTTACCTTCTTCCCTGGGTGGTCAGTATTTTTACTCAATAATTTGGGAGGTCAAGTTAATGATGAAATGGAGCTGTGAGGGAGAGGGAATCCACTGAATGATAAAAACAAATAAAAAAAGCCTTGGCCCATCATTTCAACCTTCCCAGTCTAAGAGGGGTAGCTCAACATGGAGAAAACTCATGTAAGCAAAGCACAAGAATAGGATGTTGAAAATGTGGATTCATAGTTGCATGTGTGAAAAAGACCTAGAAGCTTTATTGTAGTTGCAGTAAATGCTATGTGAGTCAGCAGCGCGAGGGAGCTGGAATAAAACAGCTAATCTGCTATTGAGCAACATAAATAGAAGTATAATGTCTGGGACAAAGATGGTGATAATGAACCTCAGCTCTGACTCTTCAGACCACACCTGTGGTTTTGTTTTTGGTTCTGTGCATCCTCTTTTGAAAGTGACATAAACAAACAGAACTATGATGATTGGAACCAAGTAGGAGGAGGGTAGGGACTCAAAACAATGCAATCTAAACAGCAGAGTAAAAATGGGGCTGTTTAGTTTTTCAGAAAGGAAAACTTAGTAGAAAGGAGAAGAGGTGAAATAAACGTGTTTGTGAACATTTGAATACCTTTCATGCAGAAGAGACATTAGACCAACTAATTTAACTGAAGGGTGAAACTAGACACAGTGGTGACTTCCAGAAAGGACAGGTTTCAGTTCAATGTTGGAAGGAACTCAGTGAATTGAAAGCATATGTGTGTGTGTGTGTGTGTGTGTGTGTGTGTGTATATATAAAATAAATATATATATTTATGATTTATTTATTTATTTGAGAGAGGGGTGGAGAGGAGCAGAAGGAGGAGGAGAAAGAGAATCTTAGCAAACTCTGCACTGAGCTTGGAGCCCAATGCAGGGCTTGATCCCATGACCCAGAGATCACGACCCGAGCAGAAACCAAGAGTAGGCCACCCAGGCACTTAAAAAAAAAAAAAAAAAAAAAAAGACATGAGCTACTTTGGGAAGTAATGCATTTCCTGTAGCTGAAGCATGGGTGTGGTGTTAAGTTGTGAAGTCAGACAATGGGGGGTCAAATTCAGGCATTGATACTTACTAGAATAACTTGGTAAACTGCTTAATGTCTCCTAGTGTCAGTTGCTGATGGAGGAGATCTAACTTTACTAGAAGGTGTGTTTGGAATATTAGAGAAAATCTATGTAAGTCTCTTGACATATTCTCAAATGTTGTGCTCGCAAAATATTGAATGTGCATTACAGGAAGTATGTATCATTTGACACATGTACAAGAACATATTTCTGATTGGTGGAGAAGCTTATGTTGACCTAGATCTCAAGATATCCATCTGAAAGCCTTTCAAAAGTAAGAACTTAACGTTGTTCTTACCAAAGATTTCCCTTAACTTTCTTATATTATGAAAGATAAGATCATAAGAATTTGCCTATGTATAAGATTCTTGGAATTTTCCAAGTGAATCATCAGTTTTTACATGGGGGTTTTAAATACAGCATTGCAGGGGTGCCTGGGTGGCTCAGTCAGTTAAGTTATTCCCTTCAGCTCAGGTCATGATCCCAGAGTCCTGGGATCGAGCCCTGCATCAGGATCCCTGCTCAGTGAGGAGCCTGCTTCTCCCTCTCCTTCTGCTGCTCCTTCTGCTTCTGCTCTATCAAATAAATACAAAAATAAAATCTTAAAAAACAATGACATTGTAAATTTTGATAGTCAAAACAAAAATGTTGAAAAATAAGTTGAGTTTAATCTACTATAAGCCTAGAATAAAATATCTAAATTTTCTTTCTTTTTTTTTTTTTAAAGATTTTATTTATTTATTTGACAGAGATTACAAGTAGGCAGAGAGGCAGGCAGAGTGAGAGGGGGAAAGCAGGCTCACCGCTGAGCAGAGAGCCCGATGTGGGGCTCGATCCCAGGACCCCGGGATCATGACCTGAGCCGAAGGCAGAGGCTTTAACCCACTGAGCCACCCAGGTGCCCCAAAATATCTAAATTTTCATCTTTTCCTATGAGTCTCCATTCTCCAAAGCATCTTTTAAAAATCAAGGTGCTTTCTGGACTAAGGCAGATATCTTCTCTGAAGGATTATAGAGATCAATATTCTCACACCCAGTCAAGAGGGATAAGATAAATTCCATTTTATAGCTGGAAAAACTGAGATTATGCTAGCAGTAAAATTTATTGAACGCCTCGCATATGTTGAGTGCTGGGTCAGGTGCTTTGTTTTGTTTCCTACAGTCCTAGCAACAACCCCAATCGAAGTAAGTATTATTATCTTCAATCATGGGTGAGGCACCAAAGTTGGAGGACAGAAATCTCTGTAAGAACACAGATTGTGACTCTCTTATGACTGCACTCACCTGGGGCCCACTATAGTGTCTGGCATATTAGGGACACAAGAAATATTTGGGACACCTGTGTGGCTCAATAGGTTAAGCATCTGCCTTCAGCTCAGGTCATGATCCCATAGTCCTGGGATCAAACCCGGCATCAGGCTCCTTGCTTAGTGGGGAGTCTGCTTCTCCCTCTCCTGCGCCTGCTGCTCCTCCTGCTTGTGCTCTGTCTCTTTCTCTTTCTGACAAATAATAGAATCTTTTTAAAAATTAGAAAAAGAAACATTGTTGAATTAATAGATGACCGAACAAATGAGAACGTGGGATCTCAGAAAGAACAACCACACTGACTGAGGTCACAGATTATTGTAAGGGGTGAAGAGCAACTCACTCAGGTCCCTGACTCACTTCTCAGCACTGCATCAGGTGTGCTGATGATAATATGCATTTTCATACTGAAAACCGATTTAACAACTGGTAACTGACATCGGGTAAACCTGAGATACATTATTTTTACAGATTTTTGTCTTCCGCAGGTATGTATTTCGTATTTGCATTTTAGGAAGCCTGTTTCGTACAAGTTAATTCCACTATTTTTACTGTCTCAGATACTATTTTTAGTATATTTCTCTGGTTATGAAAACAACACATGGGGGACCGAATCAAATTATGTAGACTTGGCTTTGAATCCCGACTCTACCATAGACAGCTAAGTGATCTTAGGCAAGCTGCCTATGGAGATAATACTTCCTACCTAGGTTTTTTTTTTTTTTTTTTTTTTTTCAGTTTGGTCAGAAGTAAAAGATAATATGCACAATTTTCTTGGCATAGTGTCTTGCACATTATAAACATTCAAAACATACTAAACCAGAAATGCTGAAACACTAATAATATATGCTTACTGCAAAAATCTTGGAAAATACAATAATGTTGAAAAGAAAATAATGAAACACTCATAATCACGTCCTCAGAGATTACTGCAGTTAGTAATTTGTTGTGTTTTCCTCTACAAATGTTGTGTGCATTTCTGGATAGTTGAGATAGCACGGCATATATAATTTCATGAACGGCTCTTTTTGTTTTTACCTCAGCAGGAGACTAATTTGATTAAGAGATAAAAGCTGAAAAAAAAGTCAGGAGTGCCTTCCACACTAGAGCATTTTGATGCTATGTTCACAGACCCTAAATGCGCACTTCTTTGTGTTTTAAATTACTTTTCTGCTCAAGGAGTGATGAAGTTGAAGTGTTGCTCCCTGGGATATCTGGAAGGCAGTAATTATTCTGCTCTCTAATTGAAGAATAAATGTCCGGTTTTACTCTGTGCTTTTTCCAGGCCTGTGCTAATCAGGATGCTGGATCTTGGAGCTTTAAGATAATTAGTGATGGACATTTTGCTCTGGTTGTTAAATAGCCTTCCCTTTCCTTTGCAATGCTTTCTCATTAGTAATCAAAAGAGAAATTGCATCAGAAAAACTGAAGATACATTTATATGGTTCAAATGCCACGACCGATTTGAGAATTACTCAAGAACCTGCGGGTGTTTGGAAACACTTGGAAACCAGGTGTGCTTGTAAAGATGACAGAAGGATCGTCTCTAACAAGGGACACACTCAATGCGAGGGGCTGATGGCGAAATGTCACCTGTCGGCTTTCTTCCTGGCTGTCTGTTTCTCAGAGTGACTGAAACAGGACTCAGCTAAGGTCAGGGACTGTGAGGGGTTGATGAACTGCTGCTTTTGGATCTCACCTCATCTGAGGCGAAGGCACTGTCTTGTCAAAATTACTCTTATCATTCTCAGGAGCGAGAGGGAGAGAGATCCGAGGCAGTCACTGAATTCTCAGAGCACAGATACTAACTAGCTTAGAAAAAAATCAGAAGCAGATAGAAGTAAGAAGCTGTATTCCTGGTTGGAGTAGATTGTTTAAATTATCATCATCACCGTCACCATTTAGCATGTATGAATGAGTGTGGAAAAGAGGGACACTTGATTTTCCTGTCAAGTTGGTAGATGGAGTAGCACGTTATGGGTTGAGTTGTGTCTCCAAAAAGATATGCTTGAATCCGTACCCCAGGTATCTGTGAATGTGATCTTATCTGGAAGTAGGGTCATTGAAGATGTAATCAAGTTAAGATGAAGTCATGCTAGATGGGGTGGGGGCTAAATCCAATGACTGGTATCCTTATCAGAATGCCATGTGAAGGGTGCCTGGGTGGCTCAGTTGGTTGGGCAATTGGCTTCGGCTCAGGTCATGATCCCGGAGTCCTGGGATTGAGTCCCACATTGGGCTCCCAGCAAAATGGGGAGTCTGCTTCTCCCTCTGACCTCCCCTCTCATACTCTCTCACTCTGTCTCTCTCTCAAATGGTATTTAAGAATCTGTTCACCAGAGGTGTTAGAGATAAAGATGGGGTAAGTGGCGTTTTCCTGATTTAAAAGAGTGTGTTAATACTGTACCACCCTTGGGGTGCTTGGGTGGCTCAGTAGGTTAAGCCTCTGCCTTTGGCTCAAATCATGATCTCAGGGTCCTGGGATCAAGTCTGCACTGGGCTCTTTGCTCCGCGGGGAGCCTGACCCTCCCCCCACCCCCCGCCTCTCTCTACCTGCCTCTCTGCCTACTTGTGATCTCTCTCTCTCTGTCAAATAAATAAATCTTTAAAAAAAAAATACTGTGCCACCCCATCACATACATAGTTTTAAAGGCAAAAAGAAGTATTTCAAAAGAAGTGTTGTGCCTGGGTGGCTCAGTTGGTTGGGCAACTGGCTTCGGCTCGGGTCATGATCCCGGAGTCCTGGGATTGAGTTCCACATCGGGCTCCCAGCTCCATGGGGAGTCTGCTTCTCTCTCTGACCTCCCCTCTCATGCTCTCTCATTCTGTCTCTCTCTCTCAAATAAATAAATAAAATCTTAAAAAAAAAACAACCCACAAAGAATGCCATGTGAAGATACAGAGAGACGTGTGAGGAAGCATGTCATGTGAAGACAGAGGTAGAGATCTGAGTGATGCAACTACAAGCCAGGGAACACCAAGGATTGCTGGGAGCCACACCCAGAAGCTAGGAAGAGACAAGCAAGCATCCTACCCAAGAGTCTTCAGAGGAAATGTTGCTCCACCAGCACCTTAATTTTGGATATCTAGGCTTCAGAACTGTGAGGAAAATAAGTTTCTATTGTTTGAGGCCACCAACTTTGTGGTTATTTATTATGGCAGCCCTCGCAAACTAATACACAGTATATATAGGGTTGATCTCCATCTGTACTAAGAGCCCTAGAGCTCTTGTCTATGCTTAGACTGAGTTTTGTACTGCTTATTCTACATGGCCTACCGCAGTAGAAAACGGAGAACCAGGGTTTCTTATAGCTTGGAGGGACATATGAGCACACACATCATCTCAGGGTGGGTTTCCTCAGAAGCAGAACCTGAGATGAGGATTTGTACAAGTAGTTTCTTTGAAGATGATCCAAGGAAGTGCTGATGAAGGAGTGGGGACATGAGGTAGGCATGGGACAGAAGCAAATACAGGCCAAGTTGTTGGTTAGTTTACACTGTGGGGTACTAGGACACATCCCATTGGGGAACTCTGGTGGATAATCTAGAAGACACCTTAGACTTTTCCCCCCAGGAGAAGGGAGTTGAAGGATAAATACCTGGCTTTTCACCATAGATGTCACTTTACTTCTTCCAGGAATTCTGTCCTTGCATATGTCCTTGAGTTCATGGCTTACATTTTTAGTTTAGTTTTTACCTCTGTGAGATCCACCTCTTAATCTTCATTTTTGAATTCCAAAATCATAATGGGAAGGATTTTATTTTTTACAGATTAAAGCAAATCAAATCATATGTATTCTCTTACTTCTTTCTGTGATAATACTGAAACCTTATAACCTATCCCTATTTAAGCATCACTCTGGAGGAAGCCCTCCCCCTAGATCTGCCTCTCCATACACATCCCTGCATGAGAACCCTTCATGCAGCCTTTGTCTACAATGTGGGCAGCTGTGCATAATACCTGGGAAGGTTAAGAGAATAGATCTTCAAAAGGTAGCTGTGAGGTCAAATTTCCATATATTTCGAGTCTGTGTAAACCTAGGCAGTGTAATGCTTTTGAGGATTTGAATTTGCAAGCACCTTTCTGAGTGGGAAAGCCTATTTAGTTGATCTTTTCAGAAATAAGATTTTCAGCCTTATTTTTAGTTGCTAAGTCAGAATGGCTGCTTTAGAAATGTAGTTTTAAGCCTTGGGTTTGACTTGGCAAAGAGAATATATAAGAAAGTTAGAGAAGATTATGTAATTCTTCCTCTAACCAAAGAAATGATGAATGTGTCCAGTGATATCAGGTTTTTGGGTTTTTGTTTTGTTTTGTTTTGGTAGGTATTCATACAGAAAGACTCACCCTGCAAGAACATGCTGTCCCCACTCAGAGAAGCTTCTGGGTATTGCAAATTTTGCAAAAAATTCAAAGCATGCAGGAGAGAGAAGTTTTATATCACCACGAACAATAGCAAGTGGCAATGGAACACCTGTCTAATGAACCTGGCTTTCATTCCAGTGGCAGCCATAGCAGCGAAACTTTCAAGGTGTGATGAATTATTATCCGCCATCTGTTTCACAAAATGTTAATTCTTCTTGAACCAAAATTACAGTCCAGCAAATGAGCTCTTAGCAAAGCAACAAGTCATCATTCATATGAGGCTACAGAGAGAACTTGAGCCGGAAATTATTAGTGCAAATGATTTGCCAGAAACAGAGTAGAATCTTATTAAAGACCAGAGAAAATGGTCAATTAGATAATGAGACACAAAATAAGCAGTCAGTGATGGGAAGAGGGGAAAATAGTATCAACAGACGTTAAACTAGAGGATGTTTCTCATTCTGTTCTATCCTTGAGGAAATAATGATTAACTGTACTCTATAAAGATTTCCATGTGGCTCTAGTGCAGGGTGCTATGTGAATAGTGACCCAGAGATGTAAAACATAGTTGTCCAGGTTTTTCTTTGTTTTGAGATTGTAGTGAGATCATTGTAGAGAGGGCATGTGTCTAAAACCGATTTCCTTACTTGTAGATGATGGGCAATTGAATTTGAGATAACTAGCACATTTTGGGTATATACCATTCTTAAAAAATAATAAGTATTTATGTGTAACATAATTCATAAACGTGTAGTATCTTTTAGAAATCGTATAAAAGTTTTGGCTATTGGCACTGGTTGGGACTACTTTTACTTATAGGTTGTGGAATTAATCTATAGATATGTCTTATATAAATAGTATATACAGAGACCATGTTATATTGAACTATAACAGGTGATTTTAGATGTAATGTGTGGTCCACAAAATTCATTTGCAAAAGAGTTCTATTAAATCTCATTTGCTGATGTATTTTAAAATTTCAGGTTTTTCAAAGTAGGAAAGTTAACTAGTTATCTTACATCTATTATTCTAAGCTGCTAAGTATAATATACAGTATATTTAATAGTTTTCCTTCAGTCATTTATTTGGCTGTAAATCTTTTGTATTTTAAATAAAATTTGTGTCCTTTCTTTTAAATCTTCCTGAACTCTGCATACCACTGTTCTATTATGAATGCATAACAAACATAAAAGGAAATGAAATGGAAAATTGTCTAGGGTCTGGACTGTAGTAATTCCTCCCTGAGAATTAGGATTAAGATTCTGAAAACCTTTGGGATGGGATAAGTTTGAGTTGAGAAACTCGAGTATGTGCTAGAGAATATATGATTGGGTCTCAAGTATAGTTCTGAAAGCCGTGATAAATATATATCTAAATCCAAGCCTATGTCTACTTTATGTGTACATTCATGTCTTATATTTATATCCACATATATAGCTAGCTATATTGACATATTTATAGTCATTCAAACAATAGACATCGCATTAAATGAACTTTATAAATTATATTTTATATACCTTAAATTTAGTGACCCATGAATTCAATACAATTAATTCCAATTTCTTTGACCTTCAGATGACTTCCTAAAATGATGTTTGCTGATGGTGCTTATGATTTTGGTGATAAATGAAGAAAACGTGTATTTTTCTGGGCAGAATTATCCTCTAACTGTAAGCCAAGTTCTTAAGTTTTCTTCATTCTATTCTGAACTCGAAGTGGTGAGGTTTTTTTTCTTGAGAAGGTTTACCTCCTCTCAGTTGCATTTGAATGGCACTGCATGAAGGGCCAAGAACTTAAAAAACAAAAAACAAAAAACATTGTGTGTTTGCTGATCAAATTATAACATATAATTTATGTATAAAATATTTGGGGGGACTTAGAAAGGGTCATAGAGGAAAATAAGTCATTCATAATTCTATTACCCAAAAATAACCATTATTAGTATTTTGGTATATGCCATTGAAACACAGTTTAAAATCTCTAGATGTCATCATTCTAAAATTCAAGCAGCAGTAATTATCTTAAACTGCACTGACTTATGCTCCTGCTAGCTGATGTAAGAGCCTGAGCCTTCTTCCATACCATATCATGTTATTTTGGACATGACCACAAGTGATCCTATGGCTTCTCAAACAAGCACGTCTTCCATACTCCAGGGTCACCTGCAAAACAACTTCAGCTGTCTTGATGTCTTTATCTTCCCTGATAAAATGCCAGTGCATTGTCTTCAGACCCTCCATATGCCACAAAACCTTGAGGTGCCAGAATGGACCGAATGTTCTGAGTTTCTCACATTGCAGAGTTGTCATGCTGTACCGAATTCCATGTCCCATCTTCTGCTTTCCAGGGCCCCCATGCAGAAATGCTTGGTCCTAATGCCTAATAGAGAATTTACAAAACTTTCTCTCTTTATCAGCATCTGTCATTTTTTAGAGCTCAAACACAAACTTTTGGGATCTGGGGAGCAACACCATGCTGTTTTTGGCACCTTTTGGTTCTTCCCCTCTGTGTCTAGCAGGATGTTTTTCTTTCTGCATAATAATGTGAGCAAATAGATGCCTCAACTGGCCCTACCAGAACAATCAGATATGCTGTCAGACCTAGGCTCAAGCTGAGATTCCCATGATACAGTTGTTTTCGCTAGGACTTTTTTTTTCCTTTGCAGTGGCAGGAAACATCACTCAAATGACCTTAAGTCATTTAAGTAAAAAAAAAAAAAAAAAAAAGGAAAAGTAAAGAAAGAAAAAGAGGTTTCCTTTTTCCAATTCTCAGTTTGCTTTTTTTTCAAATAGTGGGCATGATGAATATGGGTAGACTGAGACACCTCTGCACCGAAACTGGCAAAACAAAAACAAAAAACAAAACAAAACAAAACATTAACAATTACAGCAAAAGGAGAAAAATTCCCTCAGCTTTGGCTCTGACTAAGGTTTCAGTGAAGATTCTGATTGTCCTGGTTTAATATGTAATCGTCTTTCTAGCCAGAGGATTGATTACTTGGATTGGCTTTAGCCATGTTGGATACTGGGTTACAGCTGTGTTGCATGCCCACCTCAAAGCCTGAAGAGGGGTAGAGAGAGAATCAGGCCCATCAGTAATTATCTAGGACTACAAAAAATTAGAATCAGTGTGAAGGATTGGTTTCCAAAAAGATACTAGACAGACTACCCAAATATCTACTCTAATATTCAGATTTTGTTGTGATTATATGATGTGCCGGCAGGGTTTCAGTCAGCTTTATTTATTATCGTATCCTCAGTGTCATGCTACATATTTAAACAATTGTTTTTCACTTGACACTATATCCTGACTATTTTGCCGTGTGATGAAATGTATTTTCCTAACCTGATTTTAGTTGCTCTACAGCATTCTATTATTTAGATATACCATTATTTATTTAACCAATACTTCATGTTGAATATTTATTCTGTCTGAATCTGAACTGTTGCTTAAACCAAAGGCATCATCCTGAGAGTTGCTACATCACCTACCTTGTTCTTTCTAGGATTTCCTTCCCAGCCTTCTTGGAGTTGGGAGAGTGAGGTGAAACAAAGTCAGTGACATTAAACATTATCATTTAGTGTATTATCTAGAGACATCCCCTGTGTTTCTCTTTTACCCATACAATACCCTGACATCAGATGTGTGGGTTTTTTCCCCACCATCCCAAGAAATTCTCTGACACCAACTGGGCGTCCTGCAATTTAATTCAATTGTGATACTAACAAGGGTAAGTGCACACCCCACAGGTTAAGGGCTCCGTTCCACAAGACTATCCCCAGGTTAGACGCCATTTGCAATAGTAGGTCCCCAGGTTACCCATAACTTACATCCAACTTGGCTATACATCAGAGATTCCCACCACCCTCTGTCTGGATTAGACCATTTGCTAGAAGAGCTCACCTAAACATATCTCCCCAGAACCCAGTATTACTGGCATTTTTACAGAAATGTTATTAAGTAGCCAAGATCAATTATAAACTCCATTTCTAGCCCATCTCCTCTCTCTGGAGAATGGGAGGGTGGGGCTGAAAGTTTCACCATCTAACTTGGTTTCTCTGGTGATCAACCCCCATCCAGGATCCTCGGAAGAGTCACCAGTAGAACAAAAGGTGTTCCTATCACCAAGGAAATTCTGAGGGATTTAGAAGCTTGGTGTCAGATGCTCCTATCACTCAAGAAATTACAAAGGTTTTAGGGGTTCTGTGTCAGGAACAGGGGCCAGAGACCAATAGACATTTTTTTTCTATTATTTCACATTTACTACTGATTTTGACCTCTCTAGAAAAGAAACAACGGGTCTACACTACCTAAGCACTTCTGAACATGCTAGCCCTGCTCAATCCTATTTGGTCATCTAAACGAGCCCCTCTATGATCCTATACTTTGTGCTCAGTATAAAACTTCCCAAATCATGCCCAGGTTTTTTGCCAAAGTGGCATTCAAGGCTCTGCCCTGATTCCTAATCACTTTGTTTGCATTCGTATCTTCCAATTTTAATTTGTTAAAATGAGAAGTGGTGCCATTGTCTAGACTCCTTTCAACCCCAAAACCCAAGACAGCAAATGCTTTGGGGGTCTTCTCCTTTTTATGGCACTGTTTCCCCCTAAAGTCTTGCCAACTGTGCAAAACTATTAGAGTCTTACTAACTAACCTTGGTATCCATCCTTTAATGTAGATTTCTCTTCTGTTCAGCACTACAAAAGAAAACATGAATGTTCCTTGAGTAATTCACTTTGAAAGTTTCCTTGCATTTTCTTTCAAAATCATATCAAATTACTGTAGCCTCATCCAAAAGTTCTCTGTGTCTCCATTCCTGAGATATAAAATGAGAATGATAATAATACTTACCTCATAGGCCTGTTACCAACTTAAATGAGTTTGCAATATTGCCTGCCACATACCAAGTGTTCAATAAATATCAGTTAAATAGTTATTACTCTTATTGCTAAGAATGGTTTTTATATTTTAGTATGAAGACACTGGGCTTAAGTGGGAAGGGGCTAGCTTTCTGAAAATAGAATCTATAGGCTATCAAAGATGAATTACTGCCTTGTGTAATAACAACTTATATAGAAAATTTGATTTGCTTCAGTACATTCTGCACAATGCTGGTTCTTGTTTTCATGATGTTGACCTCTTCTGTATCTTGACTATTCTATATGTGCTTACTTTTAAGGGAGCCAGATCTCTCTGTCACAGTTGCTGTTCAGTTTTCTAATGGTGGGAGGGATGTTTTAAACTCTAATAGTCCTCGTTGGAGATGGAGTCCCCATTGTGTGGCCATCATGAGCTTTTCTGTTGTTAAAGGATAAACCAGCCCATATTAAAATTTTTAAGACCTTATTTGATTAAAAATTTATTCAAATCAGGAAGCATTAAATCTAGCAGAGAGAACGGAGCTCTCAGAAGCTCTAGAAAATGAAGGAATTTTAGAGGGAGAAGGGAAGTGGGAACAAGGGAGTTATCTTAGGCAAAAAAAAAAAAAGTTATTACAAGGATAATTTCATTTAGGGGATGGCAGGGGTCTATCAGGCAGATTCTTTAACTAGTGTTTCTTAGAACATTCTTAATTGACTGGTTTAAGATTCCATTTCTGGGACAGCCAAAACTGTAAGTCTTGGTTTTGGTAATGTGGTGCTCAGCATAAGTGCCTCCATTTTGGGCCTTTTGTCTTGTTTGCTTAACACTGTGTAATACCATTAAACTTGAAAGCTGGAGATAATAAGTCCTGCTGTCTTTATATTCAGTTCATGTCCAGTGTTTTCTGGTCTTCTAAAGCACTGCATTATAATAATGTATTTTCACCAGATTAAGAGCTGTCACTGACTGGGGAGTTGGCAGGAGGCAGAAGAACTAGCCTGGAAGTCAATGATCCAGAGACGATTCCCACCTCGTGAAGAAGTCACAGAACAAAGCAATGGTTGCTTGGAGTGATGGATCCAATGCGCATGTAGTTGTGGAAATGACAGAGAAAATTCCATATGTCCCCCATGAGAAAATACTTCTCTTCTTAAAGGTGAGCTCAAGAACAGAGGTCCTGCCTTAAAACCTTCACACCTCTGGCACCTAACTGTAATCAAATGCCTCCTGTTGACCAAGACTGTGGCAAAGGACTTACCTATTCTCACTGAATTCCCCTGACAGCCTGAGAGGTAGGCAGCATTGGACTCACTGAAGAGCCAGAGGGAGAGACGCTCTATGTGGTTAAATAGAAAGTGGCAGAATGAGAAGACATGTTCAGGTCTGTTTGAATACAAGGCCTTGACAGGTATGAGGCAGGCCAGCACTGTGGGTTCTGGAGCTAGACTGCCTGAGCTGAAATCCGGACTCTGTCATTCACTAGCTGTGTGACCTTTGGCCAGTCACTTCATCTTTCTGCTTCTCCATCCCCAAGTTGTAAAATGGGGATGATAATACTTGCCTCATAGAGCTGTTACCACCTTAAAGAAGTTTACAGTATTGCCTGACAAATACCAATGGTTCAAGAACTTTTAGCTAAAATAACTATTATTATAATTATTGCAATACTGTACTTCTCTAAGGTTTTTATATTTTAGTCTGAGGGTACTGGACTTAATCAATGGGAGGTAGCTAGAACTCTGAAAACAGAACATGCAGAATATCAAAGATAAAATTACTGCTTGGCCTCCCCTATTAACCCTTAGTATCTTTCCTTTAATTATATTTAGGTCTTGCTCTGGCTCAATTTGAGTCTTTCCCTAGAAAGAGAATGCACTAAAACTCTTTCTAGGTAATAGTTTGACACTAAACAGTACGTCTGCCTATAGGAAGTCATAATGCATGGAAAATTTCATTTTAAGAGTATAACTGATCCAACAAAGGAAAAGCACAGCAGCGATACCCACTTGCTAACTTTTTTGGATTTCTGTTTCCCAAGATAAATATATAATTCTGAATATTTTAATCCATTAAGATTTTCATTTTATAAAATGCTGAATAAATTATGTATTTTCTATAGAGAGAAGTGTGTAGAATCCAATACATTCAATTTAATTTTTTTCCCTTAAGTAATGGTTGGGTAAGATTAAAATGAAAATGTCCTTTTCTCTTAGGCAAAGTAGAAATTTATACTTATTGTAACTTCTTGCTTGGCCGAATTAATTCTGTCCTTCAAGTTCACTACTCGGTGGTAAATCTAGAGACACATGGTGTTGATCATTTCTTTTAGGATTTACAACTGTTCTGTGGGCATGGTTGGGTATTAAGAGAATGTGGGGGCAGTGAGATAGGTTGCTATATTTTACATATTTTGTTTCTTACATTTGAAACACATTTTTAGAAGTGCACAGATATGTTGTACTTTTAAAAGATATGAAAAGTATTCTTTATATCCATAAAAAGTATGTTGGGGAAAATCATAACCAGGTGTTGCTTTTTAAAATGAGTTTTAGAAATTTCCTTGTGGCTCCAGTAGGTTTCTCCACTCTAAAGTTACTCTTCTTCCTCTTGGAAGAAAGGAAATCAATATGCACAGTCCGTACTTAATGGGTGGGATGTTAGACTCGACCTCTTTGCAGAACGTCTTCATGAGTATTTGGAATTTTTCTGCTGGGGAAATTTGTCTATTTCCCCCAATTTATTTATTCAGTCACTTACTTCTATCAATACGGATTCATGGCTACTCAAGCGTGTTTATTTTACACTTTGAGTTATAACAATATTAATGTATTAATTTTGTTGCTCATATTGTTCCAACTTTGTTGCTCAGAGTTCCATTGGGGGGCTCTTTCAGTTGCTCCCAGATCCCTTGACTTACTTTCATCATTTTTTAAAGCACCTCCTTAACTTTCTGATATGATAAGAGGCTCCAAGGCTCATCTCACGTATTTCTTGTCACAGTCTAGAATCAGCCATTTCTCCCAGGAGCTCTAGCTCCTTTAATTGAAGGATGATATTTAAAACCAAGATCTGGGTTTTGGGTATCCTCTTCTTTACTGGGCTCTCTCAGTGGAAAGAACAAGGACTTACATGTATGTATTCGAACTAATATATAAACATGTATCCAAAAATGCTTGTATATGTAACAGACTACATACGATACAGTTCATCTAATGAGTTCATTCTGATGTTTCCAGCTCTAATCCATTACTGCATGGACCATTCTAGTTCTTTTCCCTTGCTCATTTCTCGGTCCCCCTTCCACCATCTGCCATCCATTTATCTAACTATTTAATTCCAATGTACATAGACAGGGCTTTCAGAATCGTTAACCCATATTCCAGTGGGAAAAAAGTTTCATCAACTAGAGCTTACGTACAATTCCTACTGCCTTTAATCTTACAAACTCTATTCATTTCCAGAGTTACTTAGGTCAGCATCTTATTCCCCTACCCACTTCAGTAAGGTTGTTTCATATGTTTGTACATATTTAGATACTTTTGTCTATCCTGTATTCTCTGTTGGGATCCCATGACCTCCTAAATTGATTTTTTAAAAAAGTTTATACATTGAGCTCTTTGTGTTGCACAGTTCTACGGGCTTTGTCAAGTGCTTTAATGTCTTGTATTTGCCATTACAGTATAAATACAGAATAGCTCTGCCACCCTAAAAAATAATCCCCTGTGCTTTACCTATTCAATCCCCTCTGCCCACAAGTCCTTGGCAACCACTGATCTGTTTACATTTCCTAAAATTTTGCCTTCTTTAGGCTGTCATGTAATTGGAACCACACAGTATAGCTTTTTCAGATTGGCTTTTTTCACTTATTAGTATGCATTAAAATTCATCCATGTCTTTTTGTTGCTTGATAGCTCTTTTCATTGTGGAATAACATTCCATTTTATGCCTATACCACAGTTTATCTATTCTAATGGAAGGCGTCTTGGTTGCTCCCAGTTTTTGTTGGTTATAAATAAAGTTGATGTTAACATTCATATTGGTTTTTGCATGGACATAGGCTTTCAGACCAGGTGGGAAAATACCTAGAAGAGCAATTGTTGAGTTTTATGGTAAAATGACGTTGAGTTTTGCAAGAAACTGCCCAACTCTTTTCCAAACTAGTGAGTCGTTTTTGCGTTCCCATCAACAGTAAATGAAAGATCCGTTGCTCAACATCCTCCTCAGTTCTTGGTATTGTCAGTTTCTGGGTTTAGCCGTACTAATAGGTATTCAGTGGTTTCATGTTGCTGTCTTACTTTGAAATTTCCTAATGACAAATGAAGTTGAGAGTTACTCATGTGCTATCTGCCATCTGTATGTCTTCTTTGAGGAGATGTCTGTTCAGATCTTTTGTCTATATTTTTTCATTGAGATGTTTAAATTTTTTTTTGTTGTTGACTTTTAAGAGTTCTCTGTATATTTTGGATACACGTTATTAATCAAATATGTGTTTTGTAAATATTTGATCCTTGCTTGTGGCCTGTCTTTTCATTTGCTCAGGAGTGTCTTTCCCAAAGGAACAAACTTTTAATTTTTGTAAAGCCCAGCTTATTGAATTTTCTTTTGTGGATATGCTATTGCTATGTGCTTAAAGACTCATCTCCAAACCTAACACTGCACAGATTTTCCCTGTTTTCTTCAAGAAGTTTTATAGCTTTGCATTTTATATATAGGTTTATTATATATTTTGAATTAATTTTTGTGTAAAGTGTAAGATCCATGTCTAGGTTTATTTATTTTTTACACAAGGATAACCAGTTATTCTGGCACCACTTATTGAAAAGTCTATTTTTTTTTCTATTGAATTGTCTTTGCTCCTCTGTCAGAGTTTAGTTGACTATATTTGTATGGGTATCATCTGGGCTCTTACTTATGTTCCACTGTTCAATGTATCCCTTTGCCAAGACCATGCTATTTTAATTACTGTAGCCTTATAATAAGTCTTGAAATAGAGTAGTGTTAGTCCTCCAATGTTGTTCTTATTCTTCTTCAGTATTGTGTTGGTTGTTCTAGGTCTTTGCCTTTCCATATAAAACTTTAGAACCAGGTTTTTGATATTTGCAAAACAGCTTGCTGGAATTTTGGTTGAGATTGCATTATATATTTAGATTAAGTTGGGAAGAATTGATTTCTTAATTAGCAACATTGAACTTCAAATCCATGAACATGTATTTTTGCTCCATTTGTTTAGATTTTTCATTTTTCAAATCACTTGTTTCATAGTTTTTTGTATATAGGTCCTGCACATATTTTGTTAGATTTGATCCTAAATATTTCATTTTTAGAGCATGCTATTGTAAATGGTATTGTCTTATTAATTTCAAGTTCCAGTTGTTTATTGCTAGGACCCATAGAGGAAAAGAATTGACTTTTGTGCATTAACTTCATATTCTTTGGCTGTGCTGTACTTACTTTTTGGTCCCAGGAGTATTTTTGTTCACTCATTTAGATTTTCTACAAAAAAAAAAAAAAACAAAAAACATCATTTTTTGTGAACAGAGACAGTTTTATTTCTTTCTTTTAAATCTGCATACCTTTGATTTTCTTTTCTTATTTTATTCCACTGATTAGTACTTACAGTACAACACTGAATTGGAATGATAAAAGAGAAATCCTTGCCTCATTCCCAGTCTTGGGTGAGGACAAATGATCAGTATTGAATTCACCACCAAATATTAGTTAACTTGTGTTTTTGTAAATGTTATTGAGTTGAGGAGTTTCCCTTTTATTCCTAGTTTGCTGAATGTATTTTTTTTTTTTTTTAAGTTTTTAATGGGGTGTTGGTGCCTGGGTAGCTCAGTCGGTTAAGTGTCTGACTGTTGATTTCTGCTCGTGATCTCAGGGTCATGGGATTGAGCCCCTCCCTCTTGGACTTTACACTCAGTGCAAAGTCAGCTTGTCCCTCTCCCTCTGCTCCTCCCACAACCTCCCCCCTTAAATAAAGAAATACATAAAAATCTTTAAAGAAATTGTTAATGGGGGCGCCTGGGTGGCTCAGTGGGTTAAGCCTCTGCCTTCAGCTCAGGTCATGATCCCAGGGTCCTGGGATCAAGTCCTGCATCGGGCTCTCTGCTCGGCAGGGAGCCTGTTTCCTCCTCTCTCTCTGTCTACTTGTGATCTCTCTCTGTCAAATAAATAAATAAATAAAATCTTTAAAAAAAATCATTAATGGGTGTTGAATTTTGTCAAAGGCTTTTTCTGTGTCAGTTGGAATGATTGTATTATTTTCCTTTTGTAGTGTGTTGATTTGGTGGATTATATTGATGGATTTTAAAGTGTTGAGTGGACCTTGCTTATTTGGAATAAATACTAGTTGGTCTTGGTGTAGGGTTCTTCTTATACATTGTCAGATTCAATTTGGTAATATTTTGTTGAGGATTTTTGTATCCATATTGGTATGTAGTTTTTGTTTCTTGTAATATCTTTATCTCCTCTTTGGTATTAAAGTAATGCTTTTGAATAAATTAAGAAATATTCCCTTTGCTTCTCTTTTCTTTAGGAGATCAGTGTCATATTGAAGTCTGGTTCTGATGCTTGTTTTGTCTCCTCTGGCTGTTTTTTCTTCCCTTTTGGTGTGACTTGGAATTTTTCTTGGAGGCTATTTATGTCGTATTGGATAAGAGGAACTGAGGGAAACAGGCTCCTACTGTGAGGATTTATGTCAATATGGAGTTGGGCTATATTTGTTGTTGCTAAAGATGCCAGATGCTTTAAATTCCTCTGATATCCTCGTTTCTTGTCTCCTCTTGACTTTATGTTTCCCAAAATACTTCTCAGAAAGAATCTGCGTCTTGTAGTTCTTTCACTGTAATCCAGTTACTCTGAGGTCCACTGAGACACTGAAGTCTCATTGGTGCGGTGATAGCCTATGTCTATGGCCTGAGATAGATCTAGATCTAGATACAAATATATATATAATTTTTTAAAAATAGCTTCTTCCCTCTTCCTATCTCCCTGAGGTGAGGCAGAGAGGCTAGTTGGAGTTGGAGTCCCAAGGCTCTGAAAAAAACCTCTGGAAAAGTCTTTCCTTTTGGAAAGTAAGCCTTTGTTATACAGCAAACTCTGGGTGTATTTCACAAGGATTCCTTTTTTCCCCCTGCCAGAGAGACACAAGAGAATTTTCAGATTCTTTAAAATTATTGTGTAAGTGATTCTACAAGTTTATAGCTCCAGTGGCTTCTGCTCCAGATAGGGGAGATTTTTGTTCATGACTCTGAATTTTTGTTTCTTAGGATTTGGGAGTAATGGGTTGTCCTGAAAACTCAGTTCTTTCATGGGTTCTAAAAAGCCATTGGTTTTCAGTTTGTTCAGCTTTTCCTGTTATAAAAATGGAGTGAAGAATTCCAAGCTCTTCACATGTCATGGCTGAAACTATAAGTCCATTTCTAAATGACCTATTTATTTTATTCTATTAATCTTTAATCTGTTGCTTCTTCATAGGACATGGCGTATCTTTCCTATGTGTTCCCCTTTCTTTCCCCCTCCCTTCCAACTCCCTGTCACTACCTGTACACATACTATACTTGTTCCCTGTGGACATCTGTGAGAATTTCTTTTCTTTGTTTTTATTATCTAGGAGTTTTACAGCTTCTTCTTAATTGAAGCTTTGATTCTTGAATTTACTTTGGTGGAACGAGTGAGATATCCATCCTTTTTTTTTTTTTTTAAAGATTTTATTTATTCATTTGACAGAGAGAGAGATCACAAGTAGGCAGAGAGGCAGGCAGAGAGAGAGGGGGAGGCAGATTCCCCGCCGAGCAGAGAGCCTGATGTGGGGCTTGATCTCAGGACCCTGGGATCATGACCTGAACCAAAGGCAGAGGCTTTAACCCACTGAGCCATCCAGGTTCCCCAATCCTTTTTTGTTTTTGACCAAATGCCAGGCCATTTTTTGGATAAGTCTATCTTTTTGCCACTGATATAAAATACTTTTCTGTATTGGATACCAAATTTAAAAATATATTTGATGTATTTCTGGAATCTCAGATTTATTTCTTTGATCTGCCAGATGACTCCTGTACCAGTACCAATTTATATAAATTTCATAGCTTCGTGAATTACTTGGAAACATGGTATTATAAAAATAATAATGCATTCATGGCATAGTTTATTTTAAGAAGAATTGATGTCTTTGTAATACTTATTTTGCCTCCCTAAGAACAGATTTTGTTTTATTTATTCATCTTACATTGTATTGCTTGGTAGAAATAAAGTTTTTTTCTCATAGATCCAACACATTTTTTACATCTATTTTAACTATCTTATCTGTTCATTATATTTTCTTAGCAGTTATTATTTCTACATAGGAAAGCAATTGATTTTGGGTAATTAATTTTGTAACCAGAGATTTTACTGAATTATCTCATTGTGTCTAATAGTTTCTTAGTTGTCTCTCTTGGGTTTATGATTATATAACCATATCATTTTCAAATAATGATAATTTTGCCTTTTTATTTTTTGTCTCATTTATTTCTCTCACCTAATGACAATGGCCAATCTTTTTTAGAATAATTTTAACTAATAGAACACTCTTCATTGTAATAGACTTTTCTTTTTTAACCATAATTACTTCATTGTCTTGTTAAACTGTAAAGTCCTTGGGGTAGAGACTTTTATTCCTAATGCCTAAGAGAATATTGGCATAGATTAGGTACTTAATTGATAGTTGTAGAATGATTTAGGCAGGGTAAGGTGAACTAAGCTGAGCCGAGGTCAGTAGACAGATACATTAGCCCATGTAAAGTGAGTATTCTTGAATGTTACAGAGACAGCAAAAGTGCCTCTTCATCAGACCCATGAAAGTCTTGTTTGAGTCCCATAGGTAGTCCCTATGATTTTTTACTACAATTGAGCTATATCCTTTATCCTATATCCTGTTTCAGTTCAGTTGAAGTAAGGGAACACTCCTCCCCAAACCCCATCTTCTAGGCACAACTAGCTGCCCTGGAAGACAGAGCTTTAAATTTTTAAAAGTTAGTATACACACAGAAGTTGCAAAAGAGAAGTTGCAGTGCTTTGTAGATTCTACATAGCCAACCTGCAGCCCAAGTCCACTGGCATTTTCACAGAATCAGCAGGAAATTTCCCTGGTTCCTGGATGGGACTCCAACAGTGGTCTTGGATTGCAGGTAGAAAGATGAAAGCAGGAATTTGGCTTTCTCGTGCATGATAAGCATCTAGATAGACTCTGAAGAATGCAGAGAAGTAGCCATATATCCAGGGCAGCTCTGAGAGCTCCGACAGTGGGGCCTGCCTGGAACACGGTCAGGGCAACAGAATTATCAGCAACGGGAGCATGAAAAAGACAGCTCCTTGTGGCAGTTTTAAGTTATTATTAGTTTTTAAAATCAGTACTTTTTAATGGAAACAACTTGACCAAAAATCTGTCACAGAATTTTGAGACCCATTAAAACAAAAGTTTAAGGGGCGCCTGGGTGGCTCAGTGGGTTAAAGCCTCTGCCTTCGGCTCGGGTCATGATCCCAGGGTCTTGGGATCGAGCCCCACGTCGGGCTCTCTGCTCAGCAGGGAGCCTGCTTCCTCCTCTCTCTCTGCCTGCCTCTCTGCCTACTGGTGATTTCTGTCTGTCAAATAAATAAATAAAATCTTAAAAAAAAAACAACAACAACAACCAAACAAAACAAAACAAAAGTTTAATGAGAAAAAAAAAAAAAGACAGCTCCTGGTTAGAATGGAACCAGAGTGGGAACAGCAAGTGCAGTCAGTAATCCAAAGACACCTGGACTCTTGGGTTATGAGCAGTGGCCAAAGCAGTCTCAGTTTAATGGGCTGTCAATTAAATGGGCAGACTTGAAACCCAAAGGCTTTGGCTTGTGGCCTGATGGACAAGTGTCTCTGGCTCCATAGTGGCTCCTGTAACCCCAAAATGGCAGTCCAGAAATAGTGCTCTCCTTTTCAACTCTATTCCAGGAAGTCCTTTGTCATGCATCTCTATTTCAGAGAAGATTGCTTCTAACTTTTCCATTAGAAAAATGAGTATTATGATGGATTTCATTTTTCCATTGAAGTTAATTGGCCGTGGGCAGTAATACTCAGCACTGCATCTAGTAGAAAGAAAAGCAGAGGGATGTTGTTCACAAATTGCTGTGGGGAAGCAGAGATCACAGTTCATTTGAGGAACTGAGGGTTCTGATTAGCTATGCTACTTAAGGCAGACAGGATGCTTCTCCGCGCCTAGCAACTTATTCCCAAATGGGGTCTGTGCGTTTGTTCTTTTGTTCATTAATCCATTCAGTTCTTTCATGAAACCCCTTTTGAGTGCATATCAGATGGAGGGTATATCATGCATAGAACTATAGATTCAAAGATGAACAGACTGTCTTCCAGGCTAGTAGGAATAAGGTGTCACTTTCCTCTCTTTATATAGTGTATAAATATAACTTTGGTCATGAACCTCTATGGAAAGGTTAAAGATGCAATGATTCTGTTCCTCAAAAAAAAGCCCTAATTTTTCCTACAGTTTCAGGGGATGCCCAGCCATCTGACATGTGTCCACGGAGTCCCTCAGGTCAGTTATCTCATCAAGAATGAAATGACCCTCAGGATCGATGGCAAAAGACTGAGCTTCATGCATCACGTAGTGAATGCCATGTTCTTTAAATAAGCTCTTCTTTGACATCTTACTCACTTTTATGACCCATTTGTCCATCTTTCTGTTTTAATCTGAACTCTTAGGTATTTCCCTTCCCTATGGTAGCATATCACTGAACACCAGTGAGGCCTTGGCTGAGGATGGAGACAGCATTTGGAAACACGGCCAGCTGGCAGGGTGTGTTTCTACAGCAGCATCCCACCCGCAAAGGCTGGAAGATATTTTGGTTGTATTGATCCACAGTCTTACCTAGGATACCACAGCTTGTTAACAGTAGAATCAGAATCCAGAATTCCTGATTCCCAGGTCTGCGCCCTTAGCACTGGTTCAGCTCTCATTCGGGACCCTGACTCCATCTCTAGTTCTATCTTCTCGAATGAATACTCCGAGTAAGGTTTAACAAACCCTTTTTCTCAAGGTATTTAAGAATCTGTTCACCAGTGGTGTTAGAGATAAAGATGGGGTAAGTGGGGCATTTTCCTGATTTAAAAGAGTATGTTAATACTCTTGGGGCACCTGGGTGGCTCAGTGGGTTAAGCCTCTGCCTTTGGCTCAGGTCATGATCTCAGGGTCCTGAGATCAAATTTGCACTGAGCTCTCTGCTCCTCGGGGAGCCTGCCCCTTCCCCACCCCCCGCCCGCCTCTCTCTGCCTGCCTCTCTGCCTACTTGTGATCTCTCTCTCTCTCTGTCAAATAAATAAATCTTAAAAAAAGAAAAAATACTGTGCCACCCCATCACATACATAGTTTTAAAGGCAAAAAGAAGTATTTCAAAAGAAGTGTTGTGCCTGGGTGGCTCAGTTGGTTAGGTGACTGCCTTTGGCTAGGTCATGATCTCGGAGTCCTGGGATCGAGTACCACATCGGACTCCCAGCTCCATGGGGAATCTGCTTCTCCCTCTGACCTCCCCTCTCATGCTCTCTCACTCTGTCTCTCTCTCTCTCTCTCTCTCTCAAATAAATAAAATCTTAAAAAAAAAAAAAAACTTTTTTTTTTTTTTTTGGTGATCCCCTGGTAAATACAATAAATAAATTTTGAAAAGGCAGTTTTCTGGACAAAGCTTTTTTTCCTATAGTGTAGGACACTAGTGTTGCCCAAGTAGAGAAAAGTATAGAAGCCAGGAAATGGAATGTTGACATACCCATAACTTCAGGGGCCAAATGGTACCGTAATGATCTCTCACATTTTTTAACTTTCAAAAGACCCTAGAGACTGCTTTTGTTGCATATTACATGGAGTCATCTTTTTTTTTTTAACCAGAGCTCTGGTGTATGTTCAAAACCTTAAATTTTTTTCCAATTTTTTTCCCTGTGTCAAAGGACCAAAATTTCAGCCACTGTAGTAACTAGTAGGAAATTCATAGGGTTCTCAATGGAAGGAAGAGTCTTGGTATAGCCTGGAAGCCTGATGTATCAGGAAATAGCCCTAGGTAGGTATTCCTTGTTACAGGTCTTTTCCTACCTCAGCCGAGAATAATCAATGCCATAAGTCATCCTAAATGACACTTTCTTTTTAGGTATCTTCCTTTGGATTTGCTGATATAGTGTCATTTAAAATGACAGTATTTCAGTTGAGACTCATAAGGAGAAATCTCTTTTTTTGCTGTTTGGGAATAAGAGTACAGGGCAAGATGTGAAGGAACAGTGCTTTGCTTGGGGAAAAACACTATGAAAAGTATGTGAAAGAAACAGTTTAAGCTTCAAGATCTAAATACAACTCCCACCCAGATATATATAAAGCAAGTGCAAAGGTATTTGAATACAAAGCACACAGGGCTTGATATAGGGAAAGCAGTCAATATAGACAATTGTTATTCACGAATACTCCTAGTCCTACTGCTACTGTTACTTTTCAAGTCAGATTTATAAAAAGTACCTGTCATAATTCATATCCATCAAAATGGAAAGGCTTCTCAAGCTATTTTCACATCTGGTGAAAGGTACCTCAATTTCCAAAAGAAGACAGATTGTGCTAGTAAGAACACAAGAATAGAGAAGCCCCTAGTTTGTTTTTTTTTTTAAAGATTTTATTTATTTATTTGACAGAGATCACAATTAAGCAGAGAGAGAGAGAGGAGGAAGCAGGCTCCCTGCTGAGCAGAGAGCCCGATATGGGGCTCGATCCCAGGACTCTGGGATCATGACCTGAGCTGAAGGCAGAGGCTTTAACCCACTGAGCCACCCAGGCGCCCCAAGAAGCCCCTAGTTTTAAGTAAACCAACCAGCAACATTTTTCCAAGTTTTTTAGGGCCTATTGATGACATCTCTAGGGCGGATTATTAATATTCAGGGTTAGGAGTAAGCACACCTGTTTCTCAGGAGTTGATCTGGAGAATTATGTTTGGAATAGAGAATAATCTAGGTGCTGCTGGTGTTTTCAATGACAATAATAGTGGTAATGGCAAAGTAGGGAGAGTGCCTCGGAATGGTCAATAGTTCTCAAATTTGTATGTATGAGATTTATTTGGTATGCTTGTTAAAAATGTAACTTTTTAGACGCTAGCTCCCAGTGATTTTGTTTGAGAAAGTGGAACATGAGGACCAGAAAGCTGCATTGTGAAGAAGTTCCCCATCGGACTCTGATGAGCTAGTCCATATTCCACACTGTGAAATGCTGGAGATCCTGTTTTGACACTGAGATGAATGCTAATACTTCTAGATTCCATTCTGGATAATAATAATAACAACATATAAAATACCCTCATTCTGTATCCCTGGGTAGTTGTAGTATTCTTTGTTAAGTCACAGTCCATCAACATGTTTGATTTAAAAGTAAGCAAAACAAAACACGACATATATTAAAAAATTCAAATGGTACAACTGCGGCCAGATAATTTGTATTATAAACAATATTTTAGTATGGTGTGATAATGAAGAAAAAATTTTTACACACATAAAGATGATCAGTTTTCAAAACATAGCTCATTAGTATCTAAATGTTCATGGTTCCGAGGTTATTTACAGGCTACAACCAATAATCTACTCTGTACCATCAATTCCTCAACTGCTTTAGTCTGTATTGCAAACTAACCTCAAAATCAACATGCTTTCAATAAAACATAAGAACATAATGCTTTTAATCAATAATAGGATGACAGAACTTAAATAGAGTTTTCACATAGCAGTCACATAAGGCGCTGACAGAAAAACTACTAGATTAATGGTACATTGCCTATCATATCACCCCAAAGATGACAAATACGTTTGCTTCCACATTTAGGCAGACATCATTCATTGATCACTCTTCTCAGCTAAATCATACACTGCCTCAGAATCCTTTTCAACATAGGTAGCTACTACATCTGTCAGAGTTGGCTTGAAAGTGAAATTATATTTTCTATATCTGCTTCAAAAAGCACCTCTCCCAATCACACACGCATATTCCACCTCCTCCATCCCCCCAGACTTTCAAAAACAAGTCATCTCTATAACTCATAATGAAGTAAAATCTTGGTAGAAAACCCCATTTTGCCTTAAATTAAGAGCAAGTTTTCCATGTCTTTTCTTTTTTTTTCTTTTCTAGAGATTCTCCCAAGAGTGGCACGTTTATTTGTTCATTTACTTGCAGTAGATAGTTTGTATCAAGAAGACAGTGACTCCAACGCATATATTCAAGTTCATCAAAGTACTGAGGAATCAAAGAACCTACCTTTCTCTTTGAAGTTCTAATTTTTAAAAAAAAACAATGAGAAACCTTTGATTTTTTTTTTTTTAGGAAAACATCATATGTCTCAATTTATCCATTTTTAATGCTTAGCCAATATCTTAGTCTGTTCAGTTTGTTATGCTAAAAGTACCACAGACTGCGTGGATTAAACAACAGAAATACATTTCTCACAGTTCTGGAGACTGGGAAGTCCAAGATCAAAGCATGGGCAGAGTCATTGTTTAGTGAAGACCTACTTCCTGTTTCATAGATGGTCATCTCTTCCTGTATCCTCACGGGGCAGAGGAGACACAGGAACTCTCTGGGGTCTCTTTTATAAGGGCACTCATTCATGAGGACTCTGCTCTCATAACCTAATCACCCCAAAGGCGCCTCACTTGCAAATATGAATACATTAAGGATATGGTTTCAATATATGAATTTTTGAGGGGATAAAAGTATTTAGTCTGTAGCAGCAAATTGCATTTTATTTACTTTTCTATAAAATCTAAATTATAAAAATTGTGATGCTTTTTTTTTTTTTTTCTTTTTGAGAAGGAGAGTGTGAGCAGGGATGGAGTGGGGTAGGGGAGGGGTAGAAGGAGGGAGAGAATCTTAAGCAGCCTCTATGTCAAGTGTTAATCCCAACACAGGGCTCTATCTCATGACCCTGAAATCATGACCTGAGCCAAAATCAAGAGCTGGATACTTAACTGACTGATCCACCCAAGTGTCCTGTGATGCTCATGTTTTAAATTAAAAAAAATTATAATTTTATATAATTTACAATATTCAGAAAAATACATAAAAGAAAATTAAAACCATCATGAAATTTTTACAAAAATTCTATAAAAGAGAGTCACTTTTAACACTGATATCTTTCTATGCGTTCCATTATCTATATATCTTCATGTGAATGTGTCTTTTTCTTTTATTTTTCCATAATATCTGGCTAACTTTGGGCATGGAATTTGCATCTTGCTTTTTTTTGAAGTGTGATATTTTGTGAGCATTTATTTTAAAATTAAGACTGTGAAGTGAGGTTATCTTTTCAAAACAGATTTTTAATGTGTCTTAGTCTGGGTTTTCCCAGGAGCAGATGACAAATGTGATTAAACCTGCAAGTGTTTTGTTAGAAATTCCTGTGTGAGAGAAAATATGAAGGGAGTTGGGGAAGGCTGGAGTAACCATCACACCGCCATGCCAGAATGACCAGGAATGGGTCTGTCCTAGTACCCTGTCTCTTTGGTCATTAGCTGGAAGCAGGCCTCAGAGGATGTGGCCTATGTGCAAATTCAATAATAGATTTCAAAATGCCAGGTGGCCCCTTGGTCAGTTTTATTTCCCATGGTTGGTGGTCTATAAGGCATATTCGCATTGTCCCCATAGTTCATCACAGATAGATTCCATACCCCCACCCCAATCTTTTCCAACCATTGTGCATCAGTGATTATTTTCTCAGTTGTTCTCCTAGAAATGAAGTTGTTGGATCATGGCTGAAATTGATTTCTAAATATATAGCATTTAATATTTCTAAAGAGTTTTCCCAAATGATTTTCTATAGAAATTATGATTTATTTACTTTAATCTTTCTGGTTATTTGAAAGGTACACATGATTCTACTAGTGACTATCTTTAGGTTTTCAAAATAATTTTTCAGTTTGTGTTTGATACCAGTATACAAGATAGCTACTTAAGACATTCTTATGCTCTCCTTCTCTTTAATTTTTCATATACTAACTTCTCCATCTTCATGAGCATCATATGGAATTTGAGGCCAAGATTATTATTATTAAATCATATTATTAAATATAAAAATTACCTCTTTCAAGTGTATATAATTTTTACATTAGCAATGCATACAAAGTTAGAAATAACAGAGTATTATTACCACAAATAAACCAAAATAAACAAATAAAGCCCTGTTTCTAAGAACCATACTTTAAAAAAGAATCACTTAGTCTGGTTTGCTAAGTGTGTATTTTGATAATGGACTTTACGTTAGTAGAAACATCCCAGGGTATTAGAGTTATCTTCACTGAAACAGAATTTTCCCTAAAATTGATTTTGAACCAAAGAAACTTGGAGCTGATTTAATTATGCTGCAGTGTACTACTGTGAGTTGGCCATCAAGAGCTTTTTCCTCCTACTCATCCCTAAAGTTCTCTCCTGTGTAGGAAGCTGCCTTCCATCTCCAGCCATTGGCTGGCATCATGGTTTTAATGAAGTCCCATCTCCATTTCTCCCACATCTGTGCTGCATAACATTTCACAGCAGGAATACATGACCTCTACTGAACGTTATTCTCCTGCCCATGTCAATGATAAAATAGTGACTCCATGCTGAAAATATAATTTCATATCCATCTCTCTGTTGAGGGGAGAAAGTTTTGATCACCTCACATGAACGGATTAACAGTGTGAGTAGAAAACAAAACTACAACAGTCTTCATATACTTTCAACATTGGGAAATAAATTCTTTGAAATGTAATTTTCTTATTTGCCTACTGGCATTTTTTAGCCATTATCAGGGAAATGGGCCTCATTGTGTCTATATCCTGCAAAATCATAAAGGGACAGTAGAGCAGGGAAGTTGGCAGGGGTGTGGTGGGTGATTACTATTCTGTTAAAAGGATAACAGAATTTTCCTGTGCAATATTAACCACCCATAACACCACCTAGTTTAATAACGGCTAGCCCTGTGAATATTTAACTTTTGTAATGTTTGCTTTACTGATAGTGGGTCACTTTTATATGTGAAATATAGCCTATTGCTTATTATTAATTAGACCTGAGGTGACCTTCAGAATTTAATATTCTTTCAACAGTGATATGTGTAATTTACTACATGTTCCCATACATTCAAACTGTGAGAACATTCAGGTTTAAAATAACACAGCCTTGGAAAGAGTTTTCATAGGCCATCTAACTCATCCATTCAGTTGTCTGCTGCAAATCATTTACATTCTGGGTGCTGAAGGGCGTTCAGACACATATAAGATGCCTTCTATCCCCTTCTGTACTCAGGCTCTATCTACCTTCCGGGGAAAAGGAAAAGACCTCGTAAGAATACAGGGCAGCGCTGATTGACAGACATTGAGTCCCTTTTGAGTTCCGAACAGGGAAAGGGCAATGTGGGCAGCAGGAAATGACCTAGTAGGACAAGAAACAGTAGGAATGGCTGGAGAGAAGGGTAGTGTTTAGGGAGGCGGGTGAAGCGAACAGCAGGAAGCCAGACAATACCCACTGGTGACTATAAGGGTTCAGTCATCAGGTTTGTAGGTGAGCCAGCCTCCCGTCTGCCTCAGGCCATTCCCGACCATGTGAAGCTGAAAGTCCTGACCACATTTTCAAGAAATGTTGATGGCTGGGGCAGGTGGATGCCTTTTGGAAAGATATATAGCTTCTTTGATCGAGTGATTTATAGAAGGCCTCTGTGATATGAACACAGCTTATCTTCTCTGACTCTCCTCAAAGCAACCCCATGTTTTAGTCAAACACTCTGCTTCCTGTTCTTTGTGGCTTGAATTTATGAACTAATATTATGTGAGGCCAGGTGAATAAAGATAAGCCAGAAAGGGAACATGAGGCCAATATGTGACATGATATCATATGCTAAAAAGTTAAGACTTCAATCATTAAAGTGTTAGCAAACCATTGATGGATTTGAGCTTTTAATTGGGGCAGGAGATAACTGGATTTGCATTTTAAACAGATGACTGGGTGCAGTGGTGATATTGCATGGTTGTCAAGCACCAGAGTTCTGGAGTCAGACTCCTTCTCTGATCTTATCAGTTCTGAGTTTATTAGCTTCTCTAAACCTCAGTGACCTCATCTGTAGAATGGGAATATAAAGCATCACCTTGCAAGTTTGTTTTGAGGATCAAGTGAGATAATGCATGTAACATAGTTAGTCCAGTGCCTGGCACAGAGAGAGCATTTAGTATGTGTTGGCTATTATTACTCTTATTATCCCTCCAGGAGTAGTGTAAAGGATGGGCAATTCTGCTGGCAGCTCAAAGGAAGGGCTTGGAGAACAAAAGACCAGATGGGATCCATTCATGATATTTTAGAAGAGGCATTGTTGCACTGAAGTAAGACAATAGAATGATTGAGGAAGGGAAACAAAGTTAACACTAAGATGGGAGTAAAATCAATAAGACTTGGTTTCTGAGTGAGTGTGGGGGGTGAAGAGGAGGGAGAAATCATAGCTGATTGTAAAGTTTCCAGCTAGGGTCACTGGTGGTGTGGAGCCATTGGCCAAGATGCAGAACAAAGAGTCAGCAGAACTTGCTGGTGCTCCACTCATAACCATAGCACACAACCTTCCAGCTGAAGGGGGTTTCCAAAGCTTGAGGGCTTTCTCTGGTGACAAGGACCAGGAAGATGGGAAATATTAGAAAATTGTGTCCTAGTGACAGCCCTTACCCACTGTTTGACAGGAGTTTTGTGTAAATACCTTGGCACACTTTTGCCATAGATGGGCTTACTCTGAGGTTCCTATCCTATTCCCAGACTTCCCTGGTGGGAAACAGCCCTGGGTTCCCACAGTGGTAACTTGTTTGACAACTAAGACTTTTTACTGCCTTCCCTTTCTGGTCTCACTACTCTAATTCTTGAACAGTCTCTTCCGGATCATCTTCCAAGCAAACTATTTGCACTGGAATTCTTGTCTTGGGGCTTGCCATGGAAGAAATAACAGTAAGAGAATAGAAAAAGGGAAAAGAATACAGGAAACAGGAATATAGCTTCTTTTCAGACATTTTGAGGGGGAGATGACTTGGGATAGTCAAGAAGAGATGGTTCAGAATGCAATGGAAATAAGGAAATGGAATTTAATAAATACTTGGGTTCTGGTATACTAGATTGGTAAGTAAACTGCAAAAAAAATATGGTAGTTGAAAGTTTTGAAGAAGGCATATCCCCCCTACAAGGATAGCCTGTAACATAAGAAGTTTGAAAAAGCTAGTGGAAAAGCACTAGAATGGACACAAAAATGATGTGCTTAGACAAGTGAGTACAAAATAAGAGGGTGATGTGGAAGCCAGAAGACATAATTTCTTAGGAAGAAGAGTCTGAATTTTTAAAATTAAAGTACAAATCCTTTTAGGGGAGTCCAGGTTTCATCTCTGTAATAGCCAAGGTATTTCTAATAATAATAAACATTTGTCAAATGAATACCAATGCTCTTTATCCCACTGTGAAGATACAAGAGAAGCTCTAGTTGTGGAATGAAAAAGTCATGGGAATAAAAGGCACAGTAGAGGGAATATAGTCAATGATACCGTAATGGGGTTTTATGGTGACAGATGGTAGGTACACTTCTGGTGAGCACAGCGTAGCGTACAGAAGTTGAATCACTATGCTGTACAGCTGAAACTAATATAACATTGTGTGTCAATTATACTCAATAAAAAATAAAAATACAGGAAAAACTGAGGTGGTGAAATTAAGGGGTGAAAAGTAACTTAATAGTTATTTCCATATTACGTGATGTTTTCTGGTTTTTTTTGGTTGGTTAGTTCTCTACTTTTGTTTACTACACAATGGATTCATATTGTGAAGCAGTAGGGCCCTCCCTACCATCTTCTTTCACTAGCAGTCTGTATTCTACGAGTCTATTCTCAATGCAACTAACAGCAGTTAATTTTTGGCATGGGGCAAAAGAACAAGGAATGAAGTCTTGAAGAAAGGGGAGGGAGAGAGAACAGGGATCCCGTGCTACATAGCTCTCATACCTGTTCACCCTCATCTGCCACTACTCTTTCTCCCAAATTCTTCTTTACTACTTGATTATTGCTTCTTAGGTTAGAATGGGAAGTTTTAGCATGACCTCATCATGATATCATTACTTTCAGGATCTGAGTTTTGATGTCACCCCATTTTTTCCCCTTCTCTTTAGTTTGAGACATTATAGAGCAGCCAAAGCTTTCAATTCCTCATACCACAATAATCTCGTCTATATTCTGAAATATTTCCAATATGTAGTCAATGGCCTATTTATAGGTAGATGTAGATGCAACAAAATTTCTGACCTTCTTAAAAATTTTACACTGTCTTTTGAAGTTACAATGGGTTTAATTTCTAGGGCAAAGAGGCATTTTTATAGTTTATGAAGAGAGAATGAATATGAGCACTTGCCTGAGGTTTAAGGTCTTTCCTGATTTCCTGTTCTCCTTTAGTACATTACATCTGGTTTGCAAGACTGTTCAGAGAAGCTTTATTCAAACTCTTCTAGAATGAAGAAAAAAAATGGCTTGTTGGTGTAAATGGAAGAGAGGAACTTAGTTGTTTATGATCAGGTCAGCCAATTTTATAAACTCTGGAAAATCATTGTTGTTTTAAAATATGCATATAAGTTAAAGAATAATATCTGATCAATTCTATACATTTTTCAGTTCAGTATTCCTAAATGTTTAGCACCCCTAAGATTGTACTCAATACCTTATTGCCTCCAGAAGTATCTTTTCTACATTGTCTACTGTTGTACTAAGTCAATTACCAAGTTGTCTTTTCCCATTTATATAAAGCCATTAAACCAATGTCCTGTCCTGTGCAGATACAATAAGCAATCACTGACAGTTTTCCACTTAATTACATGCTTCACTGAGTGCCTCTTGATTGAAAATATTCTCTCACAATTTCCTTTGTTTTATGCTCATGATCTCACCCCTGTAACATAAGGGATGATAAAGAAAGATCTGATTCAACAAGATGGCTTTTCTCTGTAGTAGCTGTACCTGCCACTCCAGTAAAATATGTAACATCTTGCCCTTTACCTTCAGGCTGGGATGTTCTCCCCCGTGGGTCACTGAGGCTTTCATTTTTTAGGAGACATTACTCAGCCCTTGGGTTACTGCTTCTCTGGAAGCTTGTTCTTCAGAGTTCAAACACCGGCTTCCATTGGCCTTTTCTGCTATCTAGGAAAAGCAAAGTTGCTGTGACATTTTTAGTCAGATTTTTTTTTTTTTAAATTTTCTGACCTCCTGGTCCTTGGGCCAGTAATTAGTGAGCTCCTACAACCTCCATGCCTACAGCAGGAAGCTCTCAAACAGTTTTTGAAAAAGAATCACAAAAACGTCTTTACTCAACCAATAGTGTTATTTGTTGGACGTACAGACAACGTTGAGTTGTAGTTGGACCAATGGATGCTTTGAAATGAAAACGTTGAATTCTTGTTCTTACGTGACTATGTATGTGACTTATATTACCTGATAGTCATGTTATTGATAATAATAATTGGTAATAATCATGGGCAGACATGTCAACTTTATGAAGAAGAAACTATCTACTGGGTTCAGCATGCATTCTTTTTTCCTCTCCCAAATTCTCTCTCCAGAAGAGCCGGAGAAAATATTATAGAGTCATTTATTTTGCTGAAAGTGTCAGATCTGCTAAAATAAAATTATCCCAAGAAGAAGTAACAACTTAGGACTTATTTATTGATCACTGGTTAATTAATCAGCATGTATATAGTGTCATGTACATAAAAATGTGAGAACGAGGAGGAACCTCAGAGAATCCTCTCGTTCAATTTCATTATTTTACAGGCAAAGAAAGTGAGGCACAGATGTGAAGTAACTTCTGATGTTGACTCCTATTAGAACTGGCACCAGAATACAGATCTTTAGCTCTGCACACTTTTTATTATATCAGGAGGTCCTTCCATGGGAAGGGAAGGCTAAGATTATTACTGTAACCTTTTTCCTGGGAGCTGGTATGGTAAGGCAGTGTGTTCTCCATTCCATTTGTAACCTGGGAGGTACCTAATATCGTCGCAAATACCTCAAGTTAAAAAATGTTTGTCCTTTTAAGTCTGGGCCATTTCTCCTTCTTTTTTACCCGATTTAGAAACCCAAAACTTGCTAAAAGAGTTTATATGACCAAAAAGACAAAGGATTACTGATTGGCTTTTTTATCTTTACAATACAGGAGACAAAACCATTTCTAACCCGAGCCTTGGGTGATTTGGGAAATCTGGAGTAGAGCTCTGGGGGCAGTCAGAGAAAGAACAGTTAGGTTTGGTCACAGATGTCAGAAAAGAAGTAGAACCTGGACTTGTCCTTAAAATCCAGGCAGAATTTGAGGAGATTCATAAGAGCTGGCAGGGTAAGGGTGCTCGTTAAAGGTGCACATTTGGAAATGAGCCTTGGCTCTCACTCCTGAGAAGGGTTTTGGAGATTAGTGGGAAATGAATTGGCAAGCCAGAGTGGGGCCTTGGTTGGCCTTGAAGACTCCCTGCTGTGACAGGAACAAGCCCACGGTAGGTTCCTGAATCAGGGAATAGCTCTGGAAATGTAGGACTGTAGGAAGTATAGTCTGATGCCCTGGATGGTTTGGAAGAAGGGGAAGCAATTTGAAAGGAGTATGCTGGAGTACTCAAGACAGGAGATGATGACCTGGCAGCCCTGTGGAGAGGAGAAATGAAGCTGACACTAAACCAAAGAAGCGTAGGTTGTATTCCATTCAGGTTCACTACCAAAGAATATGGGAAATACAACTTCAAGAATTCAAGTTGGAAAGAAGACTGGTGTCAGTGATGAATTTTACAAACATTAGATTATAATAGAGTAACACTTGGTAAAAAGTTGACTATCAGGGATTAAGGGAGGGAATCCTTCTGTGTGACCATTTCCAGACTCTGGGACCTACCTCTAGTTTGTCACTCTTCCTGGCTGGATTGAGAACGTGTTCAGGGTGAGGATTATACTCCATTTTCTCTGTTCCCAGCACATATCATAGAGAAAAATCCTAGGTGCTTAGTAGGATAACTTGAACCTGGGTATTTGGTAACTTTATAAACAAAAAGCAGGGGTGTTAGATGGGGGAGGAATAAAATTCAGAAATTCTGTGATTATGGAAATGACAGGAACCTCATATAGAAACATCTTAACTGTGGTTGGAAATACTGGATCTTGGGTGCAATGTCAGGCCCAGTGATAACGTGTTGTGAATTGGCAGGATGAAATTTAGGGTTGAAGTTTCCAGCTTGGATGGAGTTTCTGAGAATGGGGATTAGGGAGAGAAGCATTAAAGATTTGAATAGAAACTGTCAGTTCCCATGAGAGTGCTATGTGGAAAAAAGAAAACTATATGAAAATCCACTGAGTTTGGGACTTTATCATTGAGTTTAGGAGTTTCTGTTTGCTCAGCAATTGTAAGCAGTTCCCTAATTTATTTGGAATGTTTTTTTCTCTATATTTCTTTTCTCAAAAAACAAAGTGTAACACCTCAACCAAGAATAAGAGGACAAGAAAGACCGACAAGCCCAATTCCCTTGCTTGGTGAAGCACATTAACCTTGAGGAGCCGCATTAAGGAGAGGATTTAGAGATTAATGGAGGACAATAAAAGAGGAAAAAATATTAAGACCTAAGGAAATAAGATGAAGTTGCAAAAGAAAACTTCTGAGTCAGAGTAATGTGGAGTTGAACATGAGGGAGGGAATTATTATTTTTTTTATTACTAATATATGAAGAGGAAGAAAGACCAATAGAGAGCACAAGAGAACAGATTATGGAAAATGTGATTGGAATGTCTGGAAGATCAAATTATCTTTTCATTACTGCATTTTATAAAAAGATGAACATTTCAGAGACTGAAATATGTTCTGTTTTTTTTTTCTTTTTCCTGGGGGAATTATATTGTTAAAACTCCATTATAGCTTCTTTCTTGATATTAATGTACTTGCTAGGCTTGGAGAACCATGGCTGAAGTCTTTGCAGCACAAATCAAAAAGCATTTAATGAAGATTATGGCTGAGTAGCATAAGAGGGCAGAAGAGCAATGGCCTTGAGCTATATGAACATCTCTCAAAACCAGGAGCGCCTGATTCACCTGGAGCCTAGTCCAGCCTCAAGGTCTGTGGTATGAGTGGGCCATAATGAAAGTAAGGGATGGATGGAGTGGTGAGATGACCAGTGACCAGTATGTGTCCCTGTCTGTAAGCCTGTTTAAGGAGTTTGGACTTCCCTGAAGTAGTGTGACCCATTCTCTGTTTTAGAACACTCTGGCAGAAATACCAACGTATGTAACAGTCCAATCACCAGGAGGAAGACAATGCAGGCTGGAGACGGAAGATTAAAGCAGTGGGGGTGAAGAGAAGTTAGTAGGTTCACCGGATCTATCTGGAATAATAGGATAGGATGATGGATTGGGTGTGAAGTGGGAGGGTTGAGAATGACTCCTTAGACCCCTCCTTGCCTTGAGCCACTAGGTAGATGTACGTGCTTCTCACCGAGAGAGGGGAGGACATACCAGATCTGGAATATTAAAAAATTAAATAAATGATTTTTTAAAAATTGTAAAATACATAGAACATAAAATGTGCCATTTTAATCTAACTGTACAGGATAGTAGTAAGTACTGGTGTAACCACATTCACATTGTTGTACAACCAATCTGCAAACCTGTTTTCAGATCTTGCAAAACTAAAACCCTATCCCCATGAAATGATCCCTCATTCCTTCTTCTTCCAACCCCTGTCAATAACCATTCTACTTTCTCTATAAATTTGACAACTCTAGGCAGGTATCTCATATAAGTGGCATTAAACAATATTTGTCTTTTGGGGACTGGTTTATTTCATGTAGCATAATGTTCTTAAGGTTTCTCTGTGTTGTAGCATGGGTTAGAAGTTCCTTCCTTTTTAAGGCTGAATATTCTTCCACTGTATGTATATACCATGTTTTGTCTATTCATTAAGGACACTTTGCTTGTTTTGACTTTTAGGCTATTGTGACTAATACTGCTATGAACATGGGTTTACAAGTACCTTACAAGATGCTTTCAATTCTCAGAAGTGAAATTTATGGATCATATGGTAATTCTTTTTTCAATTTTTTGAGTAACTGCCATACCATTTTCCATAGTTGCTACAGCATTTTACTTTCCCTCCAAGGATTCTAATTTCTCCACATCTTTGCCAATTCTTATTACTTTCTGTTTTTCTTTTTTTAAATTTTTATTTATTTTTTAAATTTCTTTTCAATGTTCCAGAATTCATTGTTTATGCACCACACCCAGTGCTCCACACAATACATGCTCTCCACAATACCCACCACCAGGCTCACCCAACCTCCCACACCATCCCCTCCAAAACCCTCCGTTTATTTCTCAGAGTCCACAGTCTCTCATGGTTTGTCTCCCCTCCAATTTCCCCCCCAACTCACCTCTCCTCTCCATCTCCCCATGTTCTCCATGTTATTCCTTATATGCTCCACAAATAAGCAAAACCATATGATAATTGACTCTCTCTGCTTGACTTATTTCACTCAGCATAATCTCTTCCAGTCCTGTCCATGTTGAGACAAAAGTTGGGGATTCATCCTTTCTGATGCAGGCATAATACTCCACAGTATATATGGACCATATCTTCTTTATCCATTCGTCCATTGAAGGGCATCTTGGTTCTTTCCACAGTTTGGTGACTGTGGTCATTGCTGCTATGAACATTGGGGTACAGGTGGCCCTTCTTTTCACTACATCTGTATCTTTGGGGTAAATACCCAGTAGTGTAATTGCAGGGTCATAGGGTAGCTCTATATTTAATTTCTTAAGGAATCTCCACACGGTTTTCCAAAGTGGCTGCACCAACTTGCATTCCCACCAACAGTGTAAGAGGGTTCCCCCTTTCTCCACATCCTTTCCAACACTTGTTGTTTACTGTCTTGTTAATTTTGGCCATTCTAACTGATATAAGGTGGTATGTCAATGTGGTTTTGATTTAAATCTCCCTGATGGCTAAAGATGATGAACATTTTTTCATTTGTCTGTTAGCCATTTGTATGTCTTCATTGGAGAAGTGTCTGTTCATGTCTTCTGCCCATTTTTTGACATGATTATCTGTTCTGTGTGTGTTGAGTTTGAAGGGTTCTTTATAGATCTTAGATATCAGCCCTTTGTCTTTGTTTCTTTCTTTTTAAAAACAATAATAGTCAACGTAGTAGTGGAAGAATGTATCTCATTGTGGTTCTGAGATATGTTTTGATATGTGGAGACTGAGGTCTTATAAAAGATACCAGTGAAGGAAAAGGGAATTTTTAAGTCCTTCACATGCAATTTAAATAACAAGAGAGAAGACAAGATAGTGATGACATAGCTTTTGAATCTCTCTAAATTCCCCTCAGAAACTGGACCAAAAAAAAAAAAAAAGGTAGATTAAAAAAACGTTACCACTACCAACAACAAAAAATATGGAAACTTCTAAAAAAATGAAGAATGAGCCACTCCATGAACTCCTAAATATGAAGAGCAAACCAATAATAGCAACACGAACTATGCTATATAAGCAACTCTGTGGGAGACAGCGGGGTCAGGCAAAGAGAGAGCCAGAGAGGTCAGAAAGGAGCATGTTCCTTTTTTAATGTGGGAAGCTCAACAGGCTCCTCTGATAATAGCAAATATCAGGAGGGGGGTTTTGCAAGTGCCACTGCTCCTGTGAGGGAGAGAGAGCTGTGAGATGTCTAGACAGTGATGGAGAGTTCTGGGTCCTACGAACTTAAAATTAACAGACCAATGTGTTCTTTCTGGGAAAAGACTTTCCCTGAGAACCCACTACTGAGAATGGAAAGCAAATGGAGCAGGACCAGAGTTCTAGAAGAGGAAAGAAAGTCCAGATGGAAGTGGGGGGAAGAGACAAAGAAGAGGCCAGTATGAAACCATATTTTTTTTTTAATTTTTAAATTTTTTAATAAACATATAATGTATTATTAACCCCAGGGGTACAGGTCTGTGAATCGCCATGAAACCGTATTTGTTAATATTTCTTAATAATGACATAAAAGGAAGCTCTAAACTAAGGAAGTCACCCTAATACCCCCTGACTTGGCACTTAGGGTCATCTAAAAGGACAGGCAAATCTGTCTCACCTGAACATGAGCAGCAGCAAAGGACTTTAGTCACATCTTGTGCAGATTCATTATAAGAAAAAGGGAGTACTAAGCAGAGCCACATTTTTATGGGCAATCATGTAAAAAAACATTACTCTTTTGAAAACAAGCTGAAAGAAATTAAAATATTTTTAAGACAGTATGAAAGAACAGCATAAATTAGAAAGAGAAAACTCAGAGACAAAAGCATTAGATAAAAGAAAGATTTGAAAAAGAAACTGACCAAATGAAAAAACTAATTAGAAATAAAAAGAAAAAAGTCATTCTTAGAATTAAAGAGTACATTTGAAGAAGTTACAGATAATAGCGAATAGATGATGAAAAAGAAAAACAAAAAGAATAAACATTTGGAAAATGAAAATAAAAAGACTACAGAGAAAGTTACAGATCTATTTAATGTTGACAATAAATGCAGTATATATAAGTTCCCCCAAAACAAAGCAAAAAAATGTGACAAAAAATACTAAAAATTACATTTCAAGAATAGTTTCTTGAAATTAAAGGAGTCTCAAAATAACACTATGTTTATGGCAAAATTGTCCCAGAATAGCTAACACTGAGACATACACTAATAAAACTACTGGACTAATAAGAATAAGAACAAAACTTTTTGAGTTTTTAGACGAGATGTTGAGGTCACTTATTGGGTGGAGGGGAAGCCATAATTAAAACAACAGGTTTTTTTTTTTTTTTGCAGCAACAGTTTATGGCTAAATAGTAACATTTACTATACTCAAGGAAAGAAATGTGTAAGCCAAGAGTTTTATATTCTGCCAAATGAACTGTCAAGCATAAATGCTATAGATACTCTTATGAATGAGTAAGAACTCAACACTTATTGTTTCCATCATCATTCCTGAGAAATCTCAGACAACTAAAGGGATTGGTGAGTACGGACTCCATATTGGTCTGTGAGTATCGAATATACATTTACTATATAACTGAGACTAAGTGATGACATTAAGGGAAACAATATAATAGGACAGTGACGCTCTGATAACATCGATATGGCACAAACACTAGAAAATGGTGGGAGAGGAACAGGGTACATATATAAAGTATAGTGTCATCTTGCTAAAAGACTTGTTGGTTTTAAGGTGAAGTAAAATGATATTTCAAATTTAATGCTGGGGAGAAGGGGGGGAGGGACCAAAGGTAACTAGCTATTTTCCATATTATGCATAGTAAGGAACAGACAGAAGACATCCTAAATGACTAATGAAATTATCTATCTATCTATCTATATATCTATATATCTATATCTTATGCATTGTCATGTAAGAATATCTTGCATTTTCCTCATCTAACTTGACTCTGAAAGCAGCAGAAAAGAGAGAGTTTTGCATTGGAAGATCAGTTGCACCTTTCTATCTTATAGGATATATAGTCATTCTCATGTTCCTTAATTTAGTGGGTTAGTGTGGTAGAAGCAATAATGTTCCCTCCCCCTCAAGTTGTCTATGTCATAATCCCTGGTACCTGTGAATATGTTTGGCTACGTGGCAAAGGGGAATTAAGGTTGAAAATGGAATTAAGGTTGCTCATTGTCTGCCCTTAAAATAGGAAGGTTTCCCTGGATTAGCTAGGTGGACCTAATATAATCGCAGGGGTCCCTAAAATGTGATGATGGAGGCAGAAGACAACCAGAGAGGGGGCACCCTGATAAAGCTGGCCTGGCATTGCTGGCTTTGAAGATGGAAGAAGAGGCCCATGAGCTAAGAAATGTGGGCAGCCTCTAGAAACTGGAAAAGGGGAGGAAATGGGCTCCCCGGTAGAGCCTCCGGAAAAGAATGCAGCCATGTTAACATTTGATTTTAGCCCAGTGAAACCCCTTCTGGACTTCTTAACTACAGAACTACAGCATAATGAATTTGTTTTAAGCCATTGCATTTGTGGTAATTTGTTAGAGCAGCCATAGAAAATTAACACAATTAGCTTAGATATTAATTCATCCTCATAGAGTTTATGTTAGATACTGTGATTAGTGTTAAAAAAAATCTGTTGTACCTTCCTTGTAGTGCAGTGAATATCAAACTTTTTTGGTCCTAGACCTACGGACCATATGATCATTTTTACATTATAACCCAACACACACACACACATACACCCTGAAATAAAAGGCATTGCAAAACAATCCTTCTTTACTATATTGGGTATATTCTACTCTATTCCATTTCATTAAAATTAAATTGATTGCACAGCCATTAAATAAATTGATTTATCATCCACAAGTAATTTACAACATAGAATTTGAAAAATGCTCTTCTAATATGCTTTTCTGCTTGGTAAAACTATACTAGAATGATAAAATTTTCTTTCCTGGACTCCTCTGATAAGGGTCCAGATGGGATTAGATCTGGCCAATGAAATGTCCTTGCATGAAACGAGAGACCACATTTCTACTCTCTTCCCCTCTCTCTTGTTTCTTCTAGAAAACAGGTGGAGACCCTGGGTTTTTCCACAGTGGAATTCTTGTGTCCAATCACCAGCTTTTGTAGGTGTCGAGAGGTAGGACTTGGAGCAGAGCCAAGACAGTGTGTTCCTGAAGTCAAAATTTTTAGTGGCAGTTTCCTGATTGCCTTATTTGCTGATTGTGGCAAAGGAAGTGATTCCCTTGGCAGATTAGTTCTGAAGTGTTTTTATGGGCTCCATTCCCCAAAGGCCAACTTGGAGCCTGTTCTTCTAGCTCTACCAGTGATTTTATAAGCACCCAAATCTCTTTCTCTTAAATTTTCTTTTGAAAATAATTTTGTTTTCTGCAAATCAACAGTGACCAGGCCAATACTGTAATCCTGTAGGTATAAACAGTGAGAAGATCTCTTCTAAAAGACATGGGAAAATTACATCTATGGATCCTGGATGGGACTTGGAATCATGAGGTGTATTCATATCAGAGATGCAGAATCTTCCTATTTTTGAGCAATTCTGACTTTGAGTGATTATAGAGGTTTTGGAGATGACAGTGATGAGTTGAGTACATAACCTCATGGCTGTTAGTAGAAGCCACAGGTACTTTGGGGACTCCTGGGGGGCTTAGTCAGTTAAGCATCTGGCTCTTGATTTCCACTCAGGTCATGATCTTAGGGTCATAAGATTGAGCCCCTTGTTGGGTTCTGTGCTCGGCAGGAAATCTGCTTGGGATTTTCTCTCTCTCCCTTTCCCTTTGCTCCCCCCGCCCCAGCCCTTGTGCACTCTTTCTCTATCTTTCTCTCTAAAATAAATAAATAAATCTTTAAAAAACCCACAGATGCTTTGTACAATATAGATGAATATAGTTGAGATATGTATTTTCAATTTTAGGGTTATTTTATTTGCAGTCTTTAGTCTTTGAGAACCCTAAAAAACAACAGGTTCTAAAAACACAGGTAGATTTTATGTGAAAAATATTTAATTACTGATATGACCCAGTCATTGGCAGACTGGATCAGAAAGAATGGATGCTAGCCGTAAACACCCTTGGCAGCTGAGGTGATGCCCCATAGGGTGACCATCAGCCTTGTTTACTAAAGATACATTTTTTTTTCCAGAAAGAATTAAGTTTGTTTACAAAATTACAGAAAGATAAAATAAATGTAAACTTAGGGGGAAAAAAGTTTTGGCCATTGGCACCTGGGTGGCTCAGTCAGTTAAGTGTCCAGCTCTTGATTTGAGCTTGGGTGATGGTCTCAGGGTCATGAGATCAAGTCTCCCACTGGGCTTTGTGCTGGGCATGTAGTCTGCTTAAGATTCTCTCTCTCCCTCTGCTCTTCCCCTAACCCTCTCCAACCTTGTCCTGGGGTCCCCCAACACCACCACCGGGCATGACCACACATTTTCTCTCTCTAGCTCTCAAAAAAAAAATGGTAAAGAAAGAAAGAAAAAAAAAGATCAGATGAAGCCAGGGAAGAAATGGATATATAACATGAGTGTAATAGGATCTTAGGCACTTTTTTTAGGAGACAGGAGGAAAAGGAAGGTGACTTTCATCATACTCCACCAGGGGGCACCGAGCCTGTGACAGTTTACAGCTCTTTGTGTAGGATATGAGAGACCTCACTTTCTCCCTAACCCTGATTGACCATATATATGTTAACCACAGGTTAGTTAAATAAATGCCTTCAGTCTTTAGGAAAATTCAGAGCATTTTTCATTTCCTGACACAAAAATTCCCCTGGGTTGTCTCTTTCTCCAGAGGGCAGAGGGAAGAATAAGTGAAAAATGACTCCTCTGAACAAAGGGGCAAGTTGGAGTTCAGCTTCCCTGGGGTAGACTGGATCTGAGTCCCGGTGACCACTTTGGTGTCTTGCAATTTATTGATAAAAGTAGGGTCTCTTTCTTGGCTTCATACTCTTTACTAGCTATAGCTGACCTCTTAGTAATCACCAGGCTGACCATTTTGTGCCCTCTTATTCCTATCGGCCTAGGAGATGTTTGCTCTGTGGGATTTTATTTAGCCTAGATATTTTTTGAAACACTTGTTTCGAAATACTCACGGAGGGTAAAAATACTAACAAGTGAATAAAGTTAAGTGTCTCTAAAGCAGTATCTCCTAACAATACTTAAAAGAGTCAATGTATGAAGAACAGTGCTGGCCCATAGCAAGGGCTAAAAAAGTAATTGCTATTATGCTGGCGGAAGCAACGATTAGAAATACTTTTCACTCCCCATATTAGTCTTCACATTTAAGTGCCAAGTGGCTCAAGAGAGAGGCTCCTGTATGACCCCAGCAAAGCCATTAAAGCTGTTTTTGTTCTTCAAACAAATGTCAAAAAACAGCAAGACTTTAGTCTGTTAATTGCTAATATCCCAAGTAGTTGAAACCAGAGAATCTACAGGGCAGGGCCTTAGGGTTTAAACCTGAAACCAGAGATTGGTGCCAAATGCTTTTTTCTTTTCATTTCTTTTTAAACCAGGTATTTTCCTCAGGCTAAATCATCAGCCCTGGAGATCCTGGAAAGTCATAGCAATTAGAATATAGAAAGGTATATTTAGAAGTCTCCCAAATTGTCTTCATGGTAAATTTTGACAATCATTTAAACCGAGTGAAATTGAAATCCTATCTTTTTTCTTTTTTGCTAATGATAATAATAATAAATAGCAGCAAACAACAGCCAACATTTACTGAACCTTAATCATGTGTCGGGTGCTGAGGAAAGTACATCAAGTCTGTGGCAGGATGTAAACCTCACAAACACCTTATAAATTAAATACGGAACTTAAACAGGTGATGAAACTGGATACAGAGCAGTTAAACAACTTGCCAGAAGTCTGAGATAATAGTATGTGGTAGAGCAGATTTCAAATCCAGGCCCTCTGACTTCAGAGTCCCTTATAAGTCTGTATGTCCTACCTTCCTAAACCCTTACAGCCAAACAAACGTGAATGTAGCAATTCCCCACTATGGCTTCTGGGCTGACTCCATGGGTCTCGTCTAAATTCTATTTACTATAATCAGAATTGGTAGTTGGTAGGGAAACCGAAAATGTCCACGGGCATAAAGGAATCATGACAAATGAAAAACATTCAGGTTCTTCTGGTGTCCTGGATGACAGTTTAAACCCACAAGAGATTATTTAGGGGTTACAATGGATTTTAAAATAAAGCTTTGATTTATTAAAGTAATAATATGAAAATTAATTTTTCTGAAGTGTTTGACTTTAACTGAAAATGTTATGATTCTAAATAAAAATCTAGGAAATTTCAGCAATTACTTTTAAACCGGTTTTACAATTTCTTTTACGACTTGTAGATTAAAACTGTTCTAAGCATTGAAAAATATCACTAATACTCCTTGACAAGAATTTTGACAAAACTTCACTTCAGGGACTCAAATAAGTTTTATAGTCTAAGCCAAGATAGGGGAGCAACCCAAGTGTCCATCCATAGATAAATGAATAGCCACCGAGTGGAGAGTGTACTGAGAGGTTTCTGGGCACGAGTGAGCAGCGAGGCGTACTATATTTGGGAACAGCAGCATTTGGGAAAAGCAGATGGTATCGGGTGTCTATATATGTGTGGAGGCCCGTATTACTTAGACAACCCTGTCGGCCCTACAGTGAGTCACTCTCAAGGGAAAAGGCGTGTTAGCCCCAGTTATCCATCTATGTGTTTGTGATGGGGGAGGTATGGAGGTGTGGGAACATAGAGGTACTCGCAGACATTTCATGAAACATAAAGAACAACAACTTCCTGCCTTGACATCCAAATGTGGTTGCAAGCCCAGAACCTGTGAGTAGATACGTTAGGCATCTAGAGACAAATGAAAACAAAAACCCAAACTAGAAATCAAACAAAAACCAACCAGGAAACACAAAAACAAAACAAAACAAAAACTACAGGTTTATGTGAGAAAAGTCTAGAACCTATGGGATGGGGCCAGCTAAAGATTCAGAGGAAGTAAATAAATTGCAACTGTTTTTCTTTATCACTAGTCATTCTTCACAATACTCCTATGGAGTAGGTATTATTTTGCAAATAAGAAAACTGAGACTCAGATGTGTAAATTAATGTATCCTGGATTTCACAGAAAGCAAATCAGAAACACAGCCCAGGTTCCCTAACTTCAAATCCCGTATTTACATTCTGCCAAGATCTCATATTTTTTGGCAAGAAAGAACCAGAAAAGAAAATTTCATGTTACTTAGCTACATACAATTTGGAGATGGTGCTTTTGAGCCCTGGCAGGACATATGGTTGTATCCCAAGGGGAATGGGCCTTCTGGGATTCCCTGTTGTGCTCATGAATAAAACATACTCTATTTGTGGGAGGTCTCTCTGACCCTCATTTCCTCTCACAAATAGAGACAAATACTATTTTACATTTATTTATTTGTTTGTTTGTTTATTTGTTTGTTTTCTATCTCCCTCACCAGAATGTCATCTCTATGAGAATGGGGACATTATCCTCTCCCATGCCCATAGCCCTGAATAGAGACAGTAACTATTTGGTGAAGTTCTGAAGTAAATGACTATACTCTGTACTTGCCACCACTATTGGTTTTCCAGTGCTGCTGTAACTAAGTACTACCCACCAGGAGGCTTAAAAAAATAGAAATCTACCATGTCCCAGTTCTGGAGGCTAGAAGTCTGAAATCCAGCGGTCAGCAGTGTTGATTCCTTCTGAGAGCTGTGAAGGAGAATCAGTTCTATGTTTCTTTTCTTGTCAATGTTTGGTGTTCTTTGACTTCTGCTATGTCACCTGATTTCCACCTCCATCTTCATACGGTGTTCTTCTTGTGTGTGTGTGTGTATGTCTATCTTTCTCTTTTTCCTAAGGACACCATTGGGTTAGAGGCCCACTCTACTCCAGTATGACCTCATCTTAACTAATTATATCTGCAAAGACCCTCTTTCCAAATAAGGTCACATTCTGAGGTATGGGGGTGGGGAGCACGTGGGGGTTAGGACTTCAGTATATGGATTTAGGAGAGGACACGCAGTTCAACCCATAATATCACCCAAACACACTATTAAATAAGATATAGTCTTGGTCCTTGATGGGCTCAAAACGTTCCAAAATATGGCCTATGAAGCAATTTCAGGAGATATTTAAAGGCTAAGCAACAAATGGGTTTTGTTTGTTTGTTTTAACATAATAAGTTAAGGAAATTTTGAGTTAGTTTATTTTCAGGATTTCTGCAGGCTTTACAATGTGAATATATATTGTGTAATACCTTTTTCATGAAGGATCTCACATGATTGTTTTTCTTCAGAATCAATTTTGGTAAATGCTGGCAAAGTTTAAAAACACTCCTTTGAGAGTTAAGAAGTTAATCTTGGAAAATATTTAATGTTGGCTCCTCAGGTTCTTTCTTTATAAAATGCACCAACCATTCACAGAAAATTCTATGGAGGGTTGTTGCAAGGATCAGATAAGATCAGGTTTGTGAAAGGGTTTAAAATTGATAAAGGATTATCGATATTTAAGGCATTGCACTTAAAAATCCTAAGAAGGAATGTACCCCTTGAATCAGCTGGATAGAGATACTAGTTTTAGTGTCTAGATTTAGAAACTGGTATAGCCAAATAGTAAAAGATGCCTCTTAATTCTTTATTTGGAATAAAAATAGAGTTTTTAAAATTTTTTTTGTTTTTTATTTTTATTTTTTTATGTCTTTGCTCATCTGCTGTATTTTGCTTCCTTGCGACTTTGCCTGTAGCATGGACTGACATAGTTGCCACGTTGGCTCCTCGACCACACAGTACAGTAGCTCATCCAGCCATTGTTGGCTTGTAGCCAGTTTGGTTAAGGATCCTTGACTTTTGCAGTGAGGGACAGGGGGCAAAGGGGAGGAACAGTTACGTATCTTGATTTGGGGAGAATGGCACCTTATTTATCTCAAAGGTATGCTCTAACCTGCCACTCTTTTCTACTTACTTCCCAGGAAGTTGGTGAGCATGTGTGAGGAGTACCTAGATATCTAGAAGCTTGGAGAAAAATGGTCAGTTACTATGGCAGCAAGAGTGAAATAAACGTGCGCATACGTGTGTGTGTGTGTGGTATGTGTGTGTTTCCAGTTGTTAATCCTGCTTGACCAGAACACAGAGTCTTGAGCCCAATTGTTTTTTAGATTTCAGGCGAGAAAGCAAGTGGCAGATGATGAAAAGTATATCAATATCTATTTTTAGAATAGGCACTGTTGGGTTAAAAATGAAATTCAGGCATGGGAGTGAATGCTCGTCAGTCCTTTTCCTTGAAAAAGGAGACATGCAGATAATTCAAGCGGATACAATTTTGGTAATAACCATGGTTACTAAAATGGATGTACTTTACACTCAGTGAGAGAAAGCAGCATGACAACAGTTGCTCATTTCACAATAGTAAAGCCTCTTCATGGCAACTAAAAATGGAAGAGCCAGCCTATGTTTGTAAGCAACTTATTTCAGCCTCAGACGATCCGTTTAAGCCAAACAACATGATGAGATGCTTAAGCTAAACAGCATGATGGGACACGAAGATTTGGTAAATACGCAGACATGTGTTTGAATGAGGAAACAATGAGAAGAAAGCATGGCACAAATGGTTCAGAGAAGTGGAACGAGATGCTTTTCTTCAGTCCATTTGTGAGGCCTAGATTGGCTCTAGAGAATGGAACAGTAGCACTAATCCCAGATATTGACAGGAAAGGAAATCTGAAGTTCTCTATTCACCGGGTTGTTGGCCGCTGTTAGTGAAGTTTTGATTTGGGGCATCTCTACAAGGTGCAAGTACATTTGATAAAAGGAAATCGATGTTTAGGTTCATTCCACATCCTGACAATATAGAAGGTTGACATGTATTCTTTGACCTACTTTCTGAAGAAGGAGAAAGGCTTTCTTCTCAATATTCAATATATTTATACTTGAATTAGATATAACTAGGAGTAATATTCCTAGTACCCACTGGAAACAGAACTCCTATAGGAGTTTACCTGCTATTGAGGGTATCTTGCTCAAGATCTATAAAATACCTATTTTCCTTTATCCACAGCAGTTTGGTTATAAGAACTGAACAGTTAAAAATCATACATAAAATCAATTATGGCTAAAATGTGAATAAATAACGTATGAAACACTTAGAGAATTTCTTCCAATAGGATGCAGAGATAAGGAGTTGGTTGATTTTTTTGGTTCTTATTCAATAACCTTTTCAATGAATATGTATTGAGTCTCAACTATGAGCCAGGCACTTTGAACACCCTTTCCTTATTTAATTTTAGGGAACTCTCATTAATAGGTGGTAAATGAATGTATTTTAAATAATGATCACAGTGCACATACTACAGAATATTTGGGTTGAACCATATAGAATTGCTGTGTCTAAACAGTTTTCACTTATAAAAATAACAATTCCATAAATTTATACATACACACACATATACATAAGCTTTTGGCTGAACTTAACTTGCTTGCATTTATGGTCAAGGTTTTATTATATATTATGTTCGTGGCTTATTTCTATTAATTTCAGGATGATATGGACTAGAGCTAATGATTGCTGCATAAGGAACAGCTATTAAACTTCAAGGGCACATAGCAATGAACACCCAAGGCACTTGGCTTGTGCTCCAGACCTTCTGGTTTGCTGCGTGTATCTCTTCAACTCTTTGGCCCAGCAGACTCCCGGCACATGTCCTTGCTGTGGCAATGTGAGAGGTGCAAGAAGGCAAACAAAACATGCAAGGCTTCTTAAGACCTAGACATGGAACTAGCCCATTGTCACTTCCAACATCCCATTCCATTGGCCAAATAAGTAAGTACAGCATGGACACAGGGAGGAGGGGAAGAATTGAGTTCAATTATGTATCTACACACTGGCCTCCCACCAAAAGGCAACAAGTTATCTCTTTATGTCACTGAAGGTTGCTAGAAAAGTACTTCTCTGTAAGGAAATGAAAGCATCATCATTGTTGTCAACATCATTATCACCATGATCTCAAATACATGTCATGCTTCTATAGACCAAGCATGCTTCTAAAAGCTTTACTTTAATTTTTGTGACAACTTTGTTTTTGGGTGTGTTCCTCCAATTTTTTTTAACTCAGTATTTTTCTTTCCACAAATCTTTTGTATTAAAAGTTTTTTGATGGCTATATTAAATTGTACCTTTCCCCTGTATTTTTTTCTTTGGGGGGGGTCCTGTTTATTATAGTCAAAGAACATTGTACAGTTCTAAACAAGACAAAAAAACATTTAGTAGACACTTTTTGGGGGGGCAATGTTACTAAAATTTATTTACATAAGAAGGATTTCTAGCTTTTCTACTTAGTCATATATATTTGAAACAATCTTTCTTTAACCCATACTCAGATGTAATCTAGTTTTGCTGTTAACTTATTTTTAGCTTTTTATTTTTTTTTAAATTCCAGCATAGCTAGCATATAGTGTTATATTCATTTTAGGTGTATAATACAGTAACCCAACAATTCCATACATCACCCAGTGCTCATCACAACAAGTACCCTCCTTAATACCCATTGACTATTTCACCCATCACCCACCCACCTCCCCTCTGGTAACCATCAGTGTGTTCTCTGTATTTAGGAGTCTGTTTCTTGGTTTGTCTCTCTCTCTCTCTCTCTCTCTCTTTTTTTCCTTTGCTTGTTTGCTTTGTTTCTTAAATTCCCCATATGAGTGAAATCATATGGTATATATCTTTACCTGACTGACTTATTTTGCTTAGCTTGATAGTCTCTAGCTCTATCTGTGTTGTTGCAAACAGCAAGATTTCATTCTTTTTATGGCTGAGTAGTATTCCATTACATATGTATGTAATGGAATATACAGCAATGTTTAGAGGTGCAGAGCAAGCAAAATGGATTAAATTGCATTAAATGTGTAGATTGCTTTGGGTAGTATAGATATTTTAAGAATATTAGTTCTTCCAATCCATGAATATGGAATGTCTTTCCATTTCTTTGAGTCATTTCCCACTATTATTTTCATATCTAGGCATTTAAGAATTATTTATATATTTGAGAGTTAGGAAAATGTTTCCTAATTTGTTCATCAATGGTCAACTTGCCCAGTCAGCCCTACCTGCCAGGTGCTGGACTGCTGCCAGTGATACCGAGTAAACAAAACTCAGGGCTCCTTGTTTCAGTGCAGTTTCAGGGTTTACCTGGAAATCTGATCCTGGCACTTCCATCATTTGCAGTACTAGTTGACACAGGCTCCACTTGGAAAGGAATGCTGTGACATTTTAGAGTAATGACTGAGAGCAGCTTTTTTCCCAGGCTCCTCCCAAACCATCAAGGAAGTGCCACTTGCTAGAAGGGTTTAAGAAGTACATTTGAGGGGCACCTGGGAGGCTCAGTGGGTGAATTCAGCGTTTGCCTTTGGCTCGGGTCATGGTTCCAGGGTGCTGGGCTCGACCCCTGCATCTGGCTCCTTGCTCGGCAGGGAGTCTGCTTCTCCCTCTCCCCCTGCTCTTCATACTCACGCGCTCTCTCTCTCTGTTTCAAATAAATAAATAAATAAGTACATTTGATAATAATGTTATCTCTTTGCAGAGTCATTGCTGTTAGAAAGTTTTTGGCTCCTCAGCTTTAAATGTACGGCTCTTTCCTGGGTTTCAAGCCAGAGCAGAGGTAGCATGTGTTTCATTCCTTAGTGATGCCCACACCTGGCTCGGGTCTTGGCCAGCAAAAGCAGCAAGGCAAAGCCCATGCGAGGTTGAAGGTACAGCCTTGCCTTCTACTTAACATTGATTTCCTTGGCAAAACATTCATTTTCTTTTTAATTTAAAAATAATTATGAACCTTTATTATGGGCTGGGCATGATGGAAGGCATTTAGAGCTAAAACAGGGATCTGTGTCAAAGAGAAACCATGGGAGCTGAGAGAGGGAACACCATCAGAGAGAGAACTGAGGGATCTCTTTTTTCTTGTGCTTCCTGCTCTGGGATCTAGGAACAAGGTCCCTTTCCTCATGCTCAGGTGGGAGATCATTTAAGAGTTGCTTAAAAAAAAAAATGATGGATGAACTGATGGTTCATGCCCAACAAGGTTCTCTGCAGATGTTGACATTCTGCTCTCTCTCAGCCAGTCTTGGCTTTCCTGCATGTTGGGCTCTGTTGAGCTGACAAAATCTTCTCTTCAATTTAAATGACTTATGGAACAGGGACAATGCCTTCTGTGGAAATGTGCCTGAAGGCTCAATTATTAAAAGAAAAATGATTCTCAACTAGAACATGTTATATTTTTAGTTTTTTATTTGTATGTGTTCCACAGAGAACTAATTTTACACAGAGGCTCTCCTATACTGATCATGTAACAACATGGAATTAACATGACTCATTCACTCTCTCTTCCCAGAAAGATTATGAGCAACTTGGTTTAGGTGATCTATCAGGGTGCCTCACTTGTAGAATATATTGTAAAATATTTGTTTATTGACTGTGGTGACAGCTAATGAACAATTCAACAAACATGCAGCGGTCCACTCTACCACCCCTGAATGAGGTACTAGTAAGCTTACAGTTTGTTTGTTTGTTTTTAAGATTTCATTTATTTGACAGAGAGAAAGAGCACAAGCAGGGCAAGTGGCAGAGGGAGAGGGAGAAGCAGGCTTCCTGCTGAGCAGGACCATGACCCGAGCTGAAGGCAGATACTTAACCGACTGAGCCACCCAGGTGCCACTGAACTTACAGTTTTACAAATTCGTCCCTGAGAGATTTCTTCAAGTAAGGAATATGTGTACACACAAGTGCTATTTTCCAAAAATATCTGTACTTTTCTACAAAAGAGAAAATTTAAGATAATGTTTAAAACACAGCGAGCTAATTTTATAACCTTTTTGTCCTAGAGAGTGCATTTGGCACTTTCCCTACAGTGAGAGCCGCTGGGCTGTGCTGATGGCTGGTCATGTGCTCTGCTGCCTACTAGAGTGTCCAGTGATATGCAGCAGTGCCGGTAGGACAGTGTAGGGAATCATCAGGGAATGGACCAACACTAATCCCTTCCTTGTCTGATCATAAGGCAGGAGGGGGATGCCTTACTAAATGAATAGAACCTGCCTTCCCAGGGTCTCAACAAGGAGGGAGGAAGGTTTGTGGATTTTCCTCCATGTGAAGTGGGTTTCCACTTCATAAAACCCTGTGTCTCTTTTCACCTACCACCCAGAGGTTCATTAGCAGGGTGCCTCTCTTGCTGATGAGTAGCCCAGGAAAGCTCATAGAAGCCACAGCTTTTCGATTGCTAGAAGAGAAGACAGAAGTGCGGGAAGCAAGTAAACATCCTGATTTCAATTCCTTTCTTCTTTCCTGCCTCTGTCTCTCTCATCCTTTTCCCATTTATTCTTTCCTCTCCTTATTTTTGTAAAAGCAAGGGATGACCTACCTGCTTCTGTCATCCCTTGGGAGTGAGTGAGGCTGTCAGTGGTCAGATATTTCCTGGCAAATTGGACTTTGTACCTCGCTCTGATTTTGTTGCTGCTCTAACAAAGTGATGCACTCGCTTTCTTTCCTTGGTGGGAAAGGTCCAAGCAACAGGTCTCAGCAGAGAGGCTATGTCAATACCCCAGCCAGAAGCTCCCCTTCAATAAGCAAATTGGGCTCAAGTCTAGGATAAACTTCTATGTTTCTTTGGAATTTTTGGAATCTTTAGAAGTCTAGCATTGAACAGATGATGAAGACTGGTTTTTGACATTTCTTGTACCTTCGGTGGGTTATCAAATAGTAAAAATCTTACCTATAATTTGAAAGTGAACCTTTTTTCCTATCCCTTCCCCTGATCACACACAAACTCAGGAAATTATAAGGGTAACTCAGTTAGCAGTATTGCTCACACTTTAATGTTCCCAGAGATCTCCTGGGAATTAAGATTCCATTTCAGTAGGTCTTGGTGAGGCCCCAGATTCTGTGTCTCTAATAAGATCTTAGGTAATGCTGATGCGGCCGCCCCAGGACCACACTCTGAGAACTAAAGAGCTATTATGTTTGAATACTCATGCTTTAGAATGGCCTCTGGAGTATGGATTCCTATTTTTCAAGGCTGTTTACTTTGCCAGATCCAATTTGAAAATGTGTCCTTAAGTGATGCTGAGCGGGATGCCTGTAGCGAAACTCTGCAAATTAGCTTGAAAGATAAACTGAATACCAATGGATAGTCTGCCCACCACTAAAGACTTCTTATGGGATGAGGTTGTTCACTGCCTTAATCTTGTCTTTCTGACACAGGAAACGCATGGAGAACCACAAGGAAAATGTATGACCATAAGTCAACGGCAGAGGTCATCCCAGTGAATGGGATACTCATGGCCGAGGTGACAAGATGCAGGGTTCCGTTGATGACTTTGTGAACTTGGACAACAAATTGACTCCTTTCTGACTGTCTCTATAGCTACGAACTGTGAAAGTGAGAGGATGGCTCTTTTCCAGCTGGTGAGGTTCTTTATTGCAATGACACAATCAAACCTGGGACCTAGGACTTGCGTAGCATGGCATGTTTCATTCACATCAATCCTGGTACCGGTGTGGAAAATATAATTTTGAATAATAATGCTTACGGTGTGCCATGTAGTCCAAGTGCTTACCATGTAGTAACAATCTTATTAGGAAGGTTTTATAATTATCCCTGTTTTATGATGGAAAAATAGAAGTAGCCAGATGATAAATAACGTTGTCCTGTGTCAGACCAAGCCCCTGGACCTTTAATGGCAAGGGGTGGCAAGGTGTGGGCCTCCAGATGTGTTTAGTTGGCTCTGCTTCTGGATTCTTTTTTTTTTTTTTAAAGTTGAATTCGTTGTCAACAGTTACAGGCTCTTTCCTGCTCCTTTTGAAAAACCAAAGTATCGGGCGTCTTTAGGCTTGTGTTCCTACACAGCAGCCATCAGCGGGAGCAGAGCAGTGACCCTGCCCCTGAAGGCGGGGGGTGGTCAGCACCCCGGCTTGCCACAGTTCTCCCCTGGCCCATTTCACTTGTGTGCAGTGATTCCTGGCACCAGTGACCGTTTGGGCTTGAAATCCCTGTGCATGCTGTCATTGTCAAGAATATTCATACAACTAAGAATCACCACCCTTAGTAAGTATTCAGTTGAGCTTTCCCAGAGTAGAAGTCACTGTACTGGACTCCAGAGGGTCTGGGTATGAAAGACATGTGGTTCAGCCCTTGAGATTTCTTTCTGCTGTGATCACAGTCATATTTTCAGTTTTAGAAGTATACCGTTTCCTGCTATATACTATCAAGGAACACAGTTCCATGACTCGAGGGTGTGCTAATGGGCATGACGCCACATTGATGTAGCCGGAGGACTGATTTTCAGCTGTGCTCCATCTTTCCTCTCCTTTTTTCTTCCCAGACTTACCACTTTGTTTTTTTGCAAGAATTCATTCACTAAGATACAGAAAGTGCTGAGTGACTCTCCCTGGAGGGGGAGTAATTTCAAAGATGGGTACTATGAAAGCCCTTATAATACATATATAACTATTTAACTATGTAATTTTATATATATATATAGATAGAGAGAGAGAGAGAGAGACAGACAGACAGATGGACAGAATGAAATATATGGATTGTTTTGCTTCTTATTTTTATTTTGTTAAAGATTTTATTTATTTATTTGACAGACAGAGATCATAAGTAGGTAGCGAGGCAGGCAGAGAGAGAGGAGGAAGCAGGCTCCCTGCAGAGAGCCTGATGTGGACCTCGATCCCATGACCTGAGCCGAAGGCAGAGGCTTTAACCCACTGAGCTACCCAGGCACCCCTGTTTTACTTTTTAGATGTTTTATCTTTTAGGAAGGAGTGGGTTGTTTTTTTAAAGGGTACATGGATAAAGACATTTTCAAAGTCAATTTGGACATGACTGATTCTTCACCTTCTATAGTCTGGGTCATTGAAGAGATTGTTCTTCTAGAGGGAATGCCCAGGACCTGGGGACAGTCAGGTGGGGGTGGGGGAGGACAGGAGAGGGGGGAGAGAGACAGAGGGAAGGAAGGAGGGAGGAAGAGAATGAGGAGGGAGAATGAGGAGGGGAGGTGGGGAGAGAGAGGGAGAAGGACAGGGAGGAGGAGGGAGGGAGAAATAGGGTGAGAGAGATACAGAAGGAGAGAGGGAGAGATTGTGTGCTGATAGATGAACTCTGAGAAGACAGGGCCTGTATCAAAGGAAAACGACATCATCTGGCCTGGGTGAGCAGGAAGGGGTGGGATGAGATGGATAAGGCAGGTGAACATGCTTTTAATTAGCCTGAAACATTAGCTGGCATCGCTTTCTTCTGCTTCCAAGCAGTCATATAAGAATGGGTGCTTAAGACTGAGCTCATTATTATTCCTAAGCCATTCCAGAGTCCTTGGCCTCTAAAGAAGTGGCACCTGCTATAAGTCTCTGTGTTCTCTGTCTTCTGTAAACCCTCAGCAAGCCGTCTTGTTCCCTGGCTGGCAACAGTCTCACAGGATGTGTTTTTGAACTCTATCTCCAGGAAGTGTCTGGGGGTGGCAAGGCTGGCACTGCCCTGGGCCAGGACAGTGGCAGACAGAACACAGAGTGATAGAAAGGGAGGAAGAAGAGAGTGGGTTGTTGCTAAGTGAAAGGGTGTATGATTTTGCAGGGGGCAGTTCGGGGCAGAAGGGGGGGCAAGAAAAGGAGGATTTGACAAAGCAGAGCCAGTCATATGACCATGTGAGGACGTGTGAAAACGATGGGGAAAAGAATATGATTCTAATAGCCAACTCTACAGAGCTGTCACTATGGGACCAGCATTGATTCAAGGGCTCTGAGTACCAAAATCCTCATTTGCAGACCGGGAGGGAGAAACGCAACAAGGTTAAATAACAGACCCCGTGTCACGGGGACCAGGCAGCCTGATGCTTCCGCTCAAGTTCTCAGCACACCCTGCCAGGTGGGCAGGAAAGAAACACAAGAGGGGTTGTGGGTGAACTGGTTAGTGCGGGAGTGGGGGGGTGAGGGGGTTGCAAACTGAGAAGCAAAGTGGAGAGTTCTCCAGTCTGTGTGATCACATTCCAGAGGCAGACTCCTGTGACGTGAAATGACGTAACCCAGGTGCCTGCTTTTGCTCTACCCCTTGTGGATGTGGCTTTGAGCCTGTTGCTTCATCTACAAACTGTGCCTGATAACCCGAGTGGGTGCTCATCAGGATTAAGTCAGATCGGATGGGCACTTTGGGCATTATCGAGTGCTTTGTCAGTGGTGGGACTCTGGATGTTAAGGCTCTTTCTTTTCACAGAAGGGGTGCAAACCTTAATTGGACCATTGCACCTGTGGGCGTGGTAAACCACTTTCCGTCCACGATGTGTTTTCCTGGCTGATGTCCCGACGTCCCTGTTGTTGGCTAGAGCTCTCATCTTCTTTATCTTGTTCTTCCCACTCTGTTGATTTTTCCAAGCATCTGAAAGTGTTTTTCCTTTCACAGGGTGAGTGATCTTGGCCTCTGGAGCCTGTATTCCTGGCCATCCTGTGAGTTGCTGCCACTGCTAAGAGGTATCAGTGGCAAAGTCATTGCTATGAACTCAACAGCTGCCTGGACTCCCAAGGACCACATTTTTCTGCCTTGCCATAGCAGGGTCATTTGCTCAAAGTCAAACAAAATTGATTCTTCTGTTTTCTTTAGAGTGACTGATAGCATCTCAGAGTTGACAGTCCTTCTCGTCACTGACCCTGATGTTGTTTAGAGGAAGCTTTCTAATTGGACAAAGTGGGGAGAGGAGATGGGGTGTACACAATTGGGAGGACAGGACACAGCAACATCACTTTGTTTCCCATCTCACCCGTTCGCAGGTTATCTCAGTATTCCATCGTCTCTCTCCAGGGCCAGTATAGGTACGGCAGCGACCTGGGCATGGCTCGCTGCATGCTGGTCCTCCCTTTCAGGGACCTGTTCTTCGATGCACCTCACCCTCCTACGCTTGTTTTATTCTCTGCAGGTTGTTAATTAATCCCCACTTGAAATGTCACTGCTCCCAGCCATGTTTGCTTATTAATAGAAAAATGGTAAAGAAAGAAAAGCCTGTAGGACCCCAAAGGATATATCTTTCTGGAGGTAGAATTTCAGGTTTTGGCACAAGGATTCTCAGTTACTGAAATTCCCAGTTCTGTGCCTGTTTGATTTTGGGGCCCTGTATTCTGACTGCTTTTCCTCCTGATTATCATCTGGCTTGTTACTTTTCTTCATTCAGGTTTCTATTCAAATATTAGCTCCCCAGAGAAGCTTATACTCACCTCCTTATGTAATCTATCACCCCTGTCAACCCTGATCTTGCCTTAAGTTTTTTTTCATAACACTTATCACTATTTGACATTATATTCTGTAGTTGCTAATTATCTATATACCTTAAATAGAATGTAAGCTATGTGAGCTCGGGGACATTGTCTGCTTCAATCATCACCATGTCCCCTGAAATAGTGTCTTATTAGGCACCAGGAGATTCTTTTGTATTCAAATTAGTCACCAGGAAACTTTCTGGTGCTTCTTAATTTTATCAGATGTAACATATATTTATGTTTTTACGTGATACGCTTTTGTCTTTAGCATATATATTTCTATATGATATGCCTATGTCTTTAGGATTTTGTTTATATTTGTTCATTCATGAATTCAGCAAAAATTTTAACATCTACTGAGTTGTAATCATGAGGCTGGTGCTGAGACTAGGAAGGTAAATGAGGCACAGACGTGGCCGCCAAGCTGCTCCCAATGTAGTGGGGGAAGCTTACGAGTAACCGACAGGGGTGACCCAGTGTGAGATGGGCAAGACAGTCCACGTTCGGCTGTATTTTGGCACAGTGATGAAGATGAATGAGAACTGGACGGGAGACCTGGAGGACGAGGATGTCTCTCCAGGTAGAGGAGAGTAGTATCTATAAGGTTAAGTAGGTGTAAGAGTTCATGGCAAGTTTATTGACATGGAAGTAGTTGATGTGCTCATGCTGAATGATATGGGCAAATTTTGAGGGAGAGAAAGCTGAAGATAAGTGAGAGAAGGTGGGAAGTTGTGAAGTCATGAATGCCATTTTAAAGAGTTTGAACTTTTCCTCAAAGAGCCAACAAGGGATTTTTAACAAGGGTGAGGCCTAATTAGATATGTGTTGATTTACATACTCTGCTTCCTCTCAGATTTTCTCTTATGCCCAGAATTAACATCAGCCTCAATAAGGAAGCTGTGCAGGTGTGGAAAAAATTTTGTTTATTTACATTAAAAATGACCGGAGTCACTGAGAGAGAAAAGAGTTCTATAGTACCTAAACAGTTCTCTGCTTTCTGCTTGGCATCCCTCTTTTTTAAGCCTTTTAAAATGGAAAATTTCAAATATATACAAAATGAGCAAGTGGTATAATTAACCTCCGTGAACTCATCACGCAGCTTCAACATTTGTCAATATTCTGTCATTCTTGTCTCATCTGTAGTTCTGCCCACTTTTGAACCCAGCCAATAAAAAGTAAGAGGTTTATAAAGTAAAATCAGATGGAGTTATAAACAAGGGATGTGAAGAATGAGGAAAGGTTATAATTAAGAGTTCTGTCTGAAGGCTTAGCCTCAAGTTACCTCAGACTCAGAGAGGAAAGAGAGTATGGATGTGGATAAGTGTTTAGGTGGATGGAGCCACTGGGATGCGAAGGCAAGCTCTTCAAAGTGGGGACTATGTTTTCCCTGTCTTTGAATGCCTGCAGTCAATATATTAATGCATATAGTAGGCATACAATAATCATTTATTCAGCTGAATTGGGCTCATGCCCAGTGGTCCCTGTTTGCTTCATCAAGTTGAAGCTTAGTCATTGATGGGAATGAGACAGATATAGAGTAGAGAATAAAGAAGAAGTAAGGCTGTGGACTAGCTTCAGTGGTGTGTGAAGTAGATGCTATTGGCCCACACATGAAGAAGCTTTTTTTTTTTTTTTTAATGTCCTCTGTCAAATATGTTCAATAACAAGAGAGGATATTTTCTCCCACTGTGTTTAAAAGAAGAGTAATGAATGATTTAGAAGATAGGCTTTCTCAGTCTTTGAGTTTTCTTTTCTAGATAGAATCTTAAAGTACTCTTGGGGTTCAAAAGGTTGTAGAGAAGATTTTGAACTTTCATTTTTGTCCCTGTTGTCCTTTCTTATCTTTTTTTTTTTTAATATCTTACTATATATCATGAATACACCCGATCCTTCTCTAGTTTGACAGAAGTACCTTTACTCATAGTTTTCTGGAATGTCCAAGACTGAAACTCAGTGAGTCAGAGATATTACTCTACATTCTACCTCTGTTGTGGAGAATAGAGTATGGGAGAAAATAAGATATAACAATAGATTTAACTTGAAACTTATAGAACGAGATTGCTTAGAGCAAAAACCATACATTCAGTCCTAAAGAGGCACATGAGCTTTAAGGACCTTCTAGATAAAGCGGCAGATTAGGTAAATGCATGTTTCATGTTGTATATTTACAATTACTCATCTGAAAATGTTTCTGAAATGCAGTAACTATTCAAATATATTAACCTGAATATCAAGCATGATGTATAGGTGTTCCAGTTACTAGGCTTTGTCATTTGCTATAAAAGAAATGAGGAAAATAAAAAGGTCATTTGGCTTTTTTTTTTTTTTAGGCCATTTGACTTTTTAAGGCTGTTTTGCAAATATTTCCATCATCATCCTGCCAAAGTTTAAAATCATTAGGACTCAAATTTTTACTGCACAAAATAGTTCATATCCTTTTCATCCAGGTAAATTTTATGGTCATGAGGTATGCTACCCTTCCTTTCTTCCTATTTTTGCAAATGTTCTTAGGAACTTATTAAATTCTAGAAAACTTAACAGACACCAATCATGAGAAAGCATGTTTGCCACCTTCAGTGAGCTCAGAGTCTCAACCAGTCATTGGTGTCTTCTTTTATACATTTCTGCATCTTGTTAGTCTTACCCATATTATAGAAATTCTCGTTGTGTTTTATAATTATATTCTAGTTTGTTTCCCTCTTAGATGGATAGTAGGTTAAGATCATGGTGTTTTCCTCTTGGTATTTCTTGGGAGACAATTGTCCACAGCATTTCTGCACATCAAACATCAAATTTTTTGATGAACTATGTTTTCAAGAACGTTTGTATAGCAAACAGCTATACAGAATATATATATCCTATATATATATATAGGATATTGACAGCAAATAGCATGGGAAGATGGATAACCCAGCCTTACATTTGGATTATTGAGGTATTAAGAGAGTTAGGGCGTGGAAATCACTCAGAGCCATCCTTGCATATAGTTGGTACACATTACTGTTTGCTGTTATCATCAGCATTAAGTATTATGATCAATTATATGGAATATCCTAATGCAGTGTTCCTGTAACTAAGGATGTTTGTGCTCCCCTGAAGTGTGTCTGGTGTTAAATTAATTAAACAAGAAGGCCATTCAATTGATGTGACTCTAGTGCCATGGTGGCCTATGTAAGCAAACCAAAATCTAAGCCAATAAATGCCTCAAGGTTATGAAATCAAAATTCTGAGGACAACCAGGTACAAACAGCTAACTAGTCTTTAAGCTATAACCAGTCAGATACTTTCCTGTCTTTGTTTCTGTACTTTCTCCACAGAAGTCTTTTCCCTGGCTCATGCTGGTAGAGTGCTCCTACTCCTGGTTTTGTGCTACTTGATTCCAATTAATTTTTGCCTGAATAAACCCTTAAAATTTTTAATATGCCTCAATTTATCTTTGAACACTGGTAAGAGCAAAAAAAGATGATGAAGTCCCTTTGAAACATATAATGAGATGATTAGTTGAAACAATCAGATGTTCAACCTGGAGAAGGAAAGCTTATGAAGAACCTGATAGCTGGCTGTCAATATTCAAATGGCTATGACCTGGGAGTGAGATTACACTTATTTTGGGTGAACCCAAAAATTGAGGACAGAGACAGATGTAGGTATCAAAAAGAGGCATATCTGGGTTCCAGGTAAGGGAAGTTTTTGAACATAACTATTTAAGATGGTCCAGGCTCTCACTGGAGGGCACCTTGTAGGAGCTACTATTAAGGTCACTCAAGGTGAGGATGAGCAGGAGGAGAATAGATCTGATCACTGCTGAGATTACTGGTCAGAAGAAAATTTAGAAATCCATTAGCTAAACTTTCCCTACAAAGCAGAGAGCTTATATTTACTTTCTCAGTATTTCCAAAACAAACAAATGTCCTAGAGTTTGTTCATTGTGTACTGTTGACCTAAAATGAGTGATAAACCAACTCAGTAACAGAAATTTTAGTTTCTGCTCTGCTAGGCTGCTCAGATAGACAGCTATGTAACTGCACAACTTCAGTGTGCAATGGAATCCCTGGAGATGTGGAACTTTCAAAAATACGTATGTATTTAGTTCGAGATGCTGTCATACAAGTTTCTAGAGAGCAAGGGGTTGAGGATACTCTGGAGAAGACCTTTTTGTTTGGGGAAGACCATTTGAGTAGTTCCTTTTGCTAAAATAGATGTAAGGCAAGGATCCTACCCCTGACTGTTCTGGACTTTTAATTTCCTGTTCCTATTTTATACGGCACTGAGAAAGACGGGTGATAAGCTATTGTCAAACACCTTGATTATGGGTTTCTATTCTGTGACAGTGGAAAGGTTATGCAGAAAGCAGCCGGGAGGGGTGATTTCATCACCTGCAGCCAGTTCCAGGTGACACTGGGGTCAGCTGCTTTGTGGCAATTTGGGTGGAACAGTTGCACGTAATAAACAAAGGTTTCTGTGTGTGTGTGTGTGTGTGTGTCTATATATCCATTGTGAAACTAGATGTTTCCAGTCCATATCCAAAATGAGTTCCTTGGGTCAACATGGGGACTTATTGAAAAAGCTCTTTTGTGGTTTTGTGGTTTTCTGGATGAGCACATACAGGTTCTGAGCAGGAGGCACTAGCAAAGTCAGCCGTGCCAGCACAGTAGGGTGTCCTATTCTAGGCTATCCAAACTGGCCTCCCCTCTTTTCCTTGGTGATGCTAACCTGAAATATTTAATTCACTTTTTTTTTCTACTTCAGCTGATTTCTCTTGGATGCTAATTGCAAGGTTTTAACATAAAGGGTCATCTCCTAGGGAGACTTTCTCCAGTTTCCTATAAAGCTTTGTGTGGGGAGGCCTGAGGTAATTAGAATACTGGAGAGAGAAACTTCTTCTTTTTTCTGTGCTCTTCTGAGAAAGTGCCACCAGAAAACCTGGTTTCTGTGAGGCTCATACCTGGATCACTGACGTTATACCAGATTCCATGATTTTTGGCAGCATTAGCAGCAAACATGATTAAGAAGGATGCATTGTGGGGAACTGATGAGATTCTCTGATGTCTTTTCTCTGAATCACCAATAATCAGGACTGACACTCTTAATTTGAGTAAATATCCTTGGGTTTCATAGACTTGCTGTGGAAAAGGGGGTGAGACACTAGAGAGAAAAGAAAGGCATTTCCCAGATATGTGGGAGGGGCTCAGAGAGGACAAACACTGAAAGGGCTATAACCTTTTCTTTTTTATCAGGTAGGATATGCCAGATGCCATTGGTTGAGATAAGCTAGCTCATGACAGAAGTGACAGCCGTGCAAACCATGACATTGCCAGAGTCTAATGAGCCTGAATGGATTTCAGTCAAGTTAAATTTCAAACCCAGATTCATATTAACTGCCGTATTGGTAATTCTTCATGGTGTTTTTATCTCCTTTGTTATTTTGGGACCTAGTTCAGGCGGTGAGTCGAAAGGTAAGACAGTCAATCATAACCTCAATAAATTTCAAGCACGAAGATATTTATTCAAAAACCTAAGCCTCATTGTCTGATGCCATGATAGTGAAACAAGCACACAGGACTTTATTTTGCTATTTTTTGGTTGTCTATGTATTTATTTAATTTACTGAGGTATAATTGACATACAATATTATATTAGTTTTGCTGTATACTCTAGTGATTTGAGGTTTGTATACATTGGGAAATGGTCACCATAGTAAGTCCAGTCATCATCTTTCACCTGATAAAATTAACATAATATTATTGACTATATTCCCCATGCTGTGTATTATATCCTCATTGCTTATTTATTTTATAATGGGAAGTTTATATTTCTAATCCTCCTCACCTATTTTAGCACCCCCCACCATCCCTACCTCTGTGGTACATAGATGCAATGGAATATTACTGAGCCATTAAAAAAGAACGAAATCTTGCCATTTATGGCAACATGGATGGACCTAGAGGGTATTATGCTAAGCAAAATAAATCAGACAGAGACAAATACAGTATAATTTCACCTATATGTGAAATCTAAAAAAAGAAAATAGATGATCAAGACCCAAACAATCTCTTCAATATAGAAAACAAACTGGTGGTTGCCAGATGGGAGGTGAGTGAAGGGATGAGTGATATAGATGAAGGAGATTAAAAGGTATAAACTTAGCAGTTACAAAATAAATAAATTATGGAGAGGAAAAATAATGGCATAGGGAATACAGCCAATAATATTTTAATATTGTATGGTGGCAGATGGTGACTACACTGAAAGTGGTGAGCATTCTGTAACATATAGAATTGTTGAATCAGTATGTTGTAAACATTAATATAACATTGTGTGTCAATTATATTTCAATTAAAAAACATGCTAAGAAAGATATCAAGGAACTTATTGTTTTCTTCTAGGAATTTTATGGTTTCAGGTCATACATTTAAGTCTTTAACCCATTTTGAATTGATTTTTGCATATGATGGAAGAAAGTAGTCCAGTTTCATTCTTGCATATAGCTGTCCAGGTTTCTCAACACCATTTATTGAAGAGACATTTCTTTCCTCATTGTATATTCTTGCTTTCTTTGCTGTAGATTAATTGATCATCTATGTATGGGTTGATTTCTTGGCCTTCTATTCTGTTCCATTGATCTATGTGTCTGTCTTTATAGCAATACCATACTGTTTTGATTACTATAGCTGGTAGTATAGTTTGGGATAAGAGCATCATAGTTCTGGCTTCATTCGTTTTTCTCAAGATTGTTTTGACTATTTGGGGTCTTTTGTGGTTCCATACAAATTTTAGAATTACTTGTTTTCATTTGTGAAAAATGTCATTGGAATTTTTATAGGGATTGTATTGCATCTGTAGATTGCGTTGGTTAGTATGGATATCTTAATAATATTAATTCTTCTAATCTATGAGCACTGAATATCTTTCCATTTAATTGTTTCATCTTCAATTTCTTTCATCATTGTCTTATAGTTTTCAATGTACAGGTCTTTTACCTTCTTTGTTAAATTTATTCCTAGGTATTTTATTCTTTTTGATCCAATTATAAATAGAATTACTTTCTTGATTTTTTCCCCTGATAGTTTATTATTAGTGTATAGAAATGTAGCAGATTTTTGTATACTACTTTTGTATCCTGCAACTTTACTGAATTCATTTATTAGTTCTAAAGGTTTCTGGTGGAGTCTTTAGGGTTTTCTATGTATATAGTATCATATCATCTGCAAATAATAGCAGTTTTATTTCTTCTTTTCTAATTTTTATGCCTTTTGTTTCTCTTTCTTGCCTAATTTTTATGGCTAGGACTTCCCAGTACCATGTTAAATAAACATAGTATGGGGATAGTAAGCATCCTAGTCTTTTTCCTGATCTTAGAAGAAAAGCTTTCAGTTCCTTACCATTGAAAATGATATTAGTTGTGGGTTTGTCATTTATGGTCTTTGTTATGTTGAGGTACATTTCCTCTATACTCACTTTGTTGAGAACTTTTATGATAAATAGATGTTTAATTTTGTCAAATTCTTTTGAGATGATCATATAATTTTTAACTTCCACTTTGTTTATGTGGCATATCATTTGATTGATATGTGGATATTGAATTATCCTTGCATCCCTGGAATAAATCCCGCTTAATTATGGGTGTATGATCCTTTTGATGTATTGCAGTATTTGATTTGCTAATATTTTGTTGAGGATTTTTGTATCTATGTTCACCAGGGATATTGGCTTATAACATTCTTTTTTTGAAGTGTCCTTATCTGGTCTGTCTGTATTCAGTGAGCATCTTTAACACCATCACTGTGAATTCCTTATCAAGTAGATTACTTATATCTGTATAATTAAGTTCCTTTTCTGATGTTTTATCTTGTTCTTTCATTTGCAACATATTTCTGTTGCCTCATTTTGCTTGACTCCTTGTGTTTATTCCTATGCATTAGGCAAAATAGCTACCTCTCTGTCTCTTAGTGGCCTTGTGTAGGTGATGATCCTTGTTATTCAACCATGTTCAAGCCTTTTGGTTGTCACTTAAACCTTTGTGATTGTCTAAACCACTTGATTTACTCTTGATATATCCTCATGGTTGAGGGTGTGCCAAGACGTGTCAGTGACCCAACTGGAAAAGTCTCACTTATCACCTGCTTACAGGCTGATTGGAAACCAGACCCACAGGGAATGGCTTTCAAAGCAGAGAAACATATATAGTCCTGTGGGACCCCGTGTGTAATCCCTGCTGGCCTCTAGCCCAGGAGATTTGGAGGTTTTCCCGGGGAACTCCCAATGGATGTATAAGCAACCTCTGGGAAGTCTCGTTGAGTTGTAAGAAGACCAATGTTGTGCACAAGGATGGTGTTTTCCTGCTTACTTCCTAGGAAGCTCCTCCTTAACCTTTAGATGTTTGGGAAACCTGAAGCCTGTCCTTCAGGCTAAAGCTCCAGACTAGTAAATAGGGTGTTTTTCACAGGAACTTGGAGTTGCATTTCAGACTGCTAGCTGTGTGTTGCCCTGGGGCTACTGGCCTGCCAAGACCTGTCTTTCTGATTATTAGAGACCCATGGAGCTCTAGAACACCAGGTCTCTTGGCTACCATGGCCAGGTAATCAGGTGTCCCCTGTGTGGATTGGATGTGCTCGCTGGCTTTAACAGGGTAGATTGAGAGTATAGTGGTGGGTTATGTTTGTGGGCCTCACAAAGGCAATGGGAAATTGTCTTGACTGCTCATGCCTACTGGGCTTTAACAATGTAGTGGGAGAGTAATGTCTATGCATGCACGCTGGGTTTAGGCTGGGAGCTGGAGAATGCCACTACTGCTTGCTCTTGCCAGTCCCAGATGCAGGATGGGAGTGTACTGCAACCACTTGCACTCTCTGGACTTAACAAGTACTGGGACAGCTCATGCCTGCCTGTCCCTGCAAGGCAGCAGGATGGTGCTGCATCCGAGCTTAGCGCCCTCCTGGGTGCTAGCAGGCTATGTGGAAAGGGGAACGGCGGTGTCTGCTAGTGCCTCCATCTCCTGGGAGTGTCTCAGTTATTTCCTGCCTCTCCAGTCAATGTTCCCAGATCAGCAAACGAGTCTCTCTTATCTATAATCTAGATACTTTTCAAACTGCTGTTTTCTCATTGGGTCTTAGGGCCAGTGAGACAACACAGAGCCCTCTAAGAGGGAAATCTCAGTTTCCAATAGTACTTTCAGACCCCTGGACATTTGCTCCTTTGGGTTTCCAACCCACATGTTCTGAGGGGTTGGTTCTCTAGTGCAGATTTCAGGGGCCAAAGTGCCCGATGTGGGGCATCAACCCTTGCTCCTCCAGGAGAAATGCCTGCCTGTTGAGACCCCTCCCTATTGGGTGTTGATGCTTGGGGAACAGGTTTTATTTTTGTGAGGTTAAGTCTCTGCCTCTGCTACCTGAATCAATGTGCTCCTTTTATCTTTTGTTGTGCAGAGCAGTTCATCTAGTTTTCAGATGGCAATGAGGCATAAGTAGCTATAGATTTGGTGTGTTCATGGTAGGAGGCGGGTTTAGCATCTTCCTGTGCTGCCATCTTGGACACCTTTTTTTTTTCCTAAGATTTTTTTTTTTAATTTATGTATTTGACACAGAGAGAGATCACAAGCAGGCAGAGAGGCAGGCAGAGAGAGGGTGGGCAGCAGGCTGTCTGCTGAGCAGAGAGCCCAGTGTGGGTCTCAATCCCAGGACCCTGAGACCATGACCCAAGGCAGAGGCTTAACCCACTGAGCCACCCAGTGCCCCCAACTTTATTTTTTCAAGCACAAGTTAAGAAAGGAAATGAAGATACTGTCACCGGTAATAATATTCCCAAATGGGCACTTCAGTGATAAAGAAAGAAAAAGGAGGAGCACCTGGGGGGCTCAGTCGTTAAGCGTCTACCTTTGGCTCAGGTCATGTTCCCAGGGTCCTGGGATCAAACCCCGCATTGGGCTCCCTGTTCAGTGGAGAGCCAACTTCTCCCTTCCCCTCTGTGCTCCCCCTGCTTGTGCCCACTCGCTCTCCCTCTCTCTCGCTGTCTCTCTCCATCAAATAAATAAATAAAGTCTTTAAACAAAAAAAGAAAAGAAAAAGGAGTTAAAGTTCTTATATCTGCATGGACTGATTGTGAGACATTTGTAAAGGGGCAGGAACAGAGGCTCCTGATTAACTCTGCGTTTTGCCAGACAGTGTATAAACATTTAACTCAAGGAAGAGGAAGGAATTGTGCCCACTATCCTCTGTGATAACACCTGATCTGATGTTCTGATGTTTTTCCAAATTACCTGCAGTTGAGAGTAGTAACTTCTCTGTCCTTTGAAGTAGCTAATAGAAAGTATCCTTGAGGTCTTTAATTAAATGCTAAAAGCTGATCCCAGAAACTTCCTATTGTCTGGTACTATTCTGCTGATAAGCTCAACTGGCCAAAAAGAGTCTCAGGAAAAGAAAAAGAAAGAAAGAAAGAAAGAAAGAAAGAAAGAAAGAAAGAAAGAAAGAAAGAAAGAAAGAAAGAAAGAAAGAAAGGAAGAAAGAAAGGAAGAAGGAAGGAAGAAAGAGAGAGAAAGAAAGAAAGGAAGAAGACAAAAAGGGAAAAGAAAAAAAAGAGAAAAAGACAGGCATTTCATTACTCTCCATTTGGTTTTTCTCCAGGTGTTTCTATTTACATGTAACCTTTGAGTTAAAACAATTCTCTCCCAAAAGTGCCCTGTGACAGTGCCCTGTCACTAATCTCTAGATAACACAAGACAGGGGAGGTAGAGAATAGATGCAATAATAGATCTGAGCCTCTGCATTTTTCCCTTAGCCACTATAAGGGTGGGTAGGGGGCCAGACCCCAAAAATAAATGGGCCCAGACTGAAAATATCCATTTGTCCATGGGTAGACTCCATGGAGTTGATGGAAAGAAGCCAGAATATACAAGATTGTCTTCTTGCTTTTAAGGCAATATTTTAAATACTCGGTAGTGGGTTCTTTTTACCCTGACCAAACAAATGTATGTGCATTATAGAGTTACATAACAGCACTTGTCTTCATGGCAACAAACAAGAAATAACTGTTTCTACCATTACATGACTGATGATATAAGTCAAGATTCAGTAAACTATGACCTTTGGGCCAAGTCCAGTCTGCAGTCTGTTTCTGTAGTTTTATTAGAACACAGCCACGCCCATCAGTTATGTATTGTATATGGCAGAGCTGAGTACCTGTGAGAAAGATCGTATAGCTCACAAAGCCTGAAATACGACCTTTTGCAGAAAAAATATTTGCCAACCACTGGTATACATGGTTGCACATACCTTCAATAGAACACTTGCTACAATTAAGAGAATACAATTAAAGGATGACAAGGGAAGATATCTGAGATCAAGAAAAAGTGTCTTAGAGTAATGTGGCTCTAAATATTTTCAGATCCTATTTGGCTAAACACAAAGAATATAAATATTCAACAAATTTTTCAGTAAGAGTGTAAAAAGGAACTCAACAATGATTACCTCTGGGGAATGGAAATGGAAAGTAGGAGTAAGCAAAAGGAGGGTGGAAGAGGGAGTGCTGGAGCAATATTTATTTGATATTCTTCTCTATCACTTAGAGATTGTAAATTCCCATACTACATTTACATTCAGAAGTAAACTAGGGGCACCTGGGTGGCTCAGTGGGTTAAAGCCTCTGCCTTCGGCTCAGGTCATGATCTCAGGGTCCTGGGATGGAGGCCTGCATCGGGCTCTCTGTTCAGCGGGCAGCCTGCTTCCCCCTCTCTCTGCGCCTGCCTCTCTGCCTGCTTGTGATCTGTCAAATAAGTAAATAAAATCTTTAAGAAAAAAAAAAGAAGTAAACTAAATTAGTGTGGAGGTCACGGTCATTTGTTAAAAACCTATTTATTTGTAGCATGAATTAATATGATGTTTAATGGCATAGTAATCATGCCAGTCTTTTTTTTTTCCTTTGGATATTTTTGTTGAACATCTATGTAATACCTTTTTATTCCTTTTGACTAGTAAACTGAGTGTTGTCTTATCTGAAATTTTAGGTTCACTGTTTGCTTTAGATGATTACAATTTACCTCTTCATTAATTTCATGAAGAAATCATTAAGGCATTTTATTCCAATTAAATTGTTTATATAATTTAATATATTTTTTACTAGGAGGAATTTCAAAATGGTGCTGTCTTCTAATGTAATTTATAAAGCATTATCTTAAAACCCCACTTGAGTCTTATAAAAATTTTAACTTTTTTTTGTTTCTAGTTTTATAAAAACATGTTTGACTTGGGACACATTATTTAAATGCATGATTTTTTAAATCTGCCGAATGGAAAGAAAAGTAACACCTGCCTTACCAAATAAAATTTTTATGTTTTGAGGAATTATTTTTCTTTGTTCAATCATCAATTCAAATATATGATTTTGACACAGTTTTAGTGCAACCAAAATGTGGACAGCCACAAGAAGGATTACTTTTATGGTATGCATGGAAGCAATTAAAGGAGGCACTGTTCTAAAAGATCTGAACCTTGGAATTTCAGGCTCTTAGACCACAAATGATACTGGGCAAGTCACACATCTACTGTGAAAAATTAGAAAAAAATGGGCCTCAAATAAAATCAATGTCAGTGTCTCTTTCAGCACGAAAACTCTCTCTCTCTCTCTCTATATATATATATATTTTTTTCTTTTTTTGGAGCATGTGCCTGTTTCTCATCTCTAAAAATAAGGATGGTTATACCTGATTTTTGTAAATAATTAAATGAATTACTGTCTACTAGAAAAATGTGTAAATTTTAAGTCTGCACACCAGAAGTTTTCAAAATATGGTATGCAACCACTGTTGGTTTGCAAGATGATTTTCAGGGGGCATGAAAATTTTCGAATTCTAACGATCATATATTTATTTTATATTTACTTTTTAAAAAGATTTTATTTATTTATTTATTAGAGAGAGAGAGAGAGATCACAAATAGGCAGAGAGACAGGCAGAGGGAGAGGGGGAAGCAGGCTCCCTGCTGAGCAGAGAGCCCAATGTACGGCTCAATCTCAGGACCCTGAGATCATGACTTGTGCTGAAGGCAGAGGCTTAACCCTCTGAGCCACCCAGGTGCCCCTATATTTACTTTTTATTTATGATGAATTACATATTACACTTATGGTAGCTTCCTTTGTAGTTAATTTTCAGGAGTTCAAATGTGGGTCAACTTAGTGAAAAATATGAAACAACTCACACTACAGGTGGAATGCAGATATCACATAATGATGGGGTGTGAGAAACTAAAATTCAAGAAATCTTGCATTACAGGGATATAAATTTGATTTGGATTTTCATATTTTGCCATATGGTTCTCAATTGGCATTGTTTAATCTGCTGTGGCTGTAAGCATACTGTGCTAAAGCAAGACATATGGAGCCCTTTTGCAGTAAAGGAAGAAAGAACAGAAGCAGATGTCTGAACCATTTAGGTAAGGAACCCCACTGTAGCTAAAATACTGGCCAATGCGGGGTCCACGGTCCCCTTGGTGCGGGATAAGCTAATTTCACTGAGACGAAGAACAAGCACCACCAAAGCACTGAAAAGTATACCTCTAGGTAGGACTTAACATTTCTGAGAAATTTCTTTAGGCTTGTTACAGTGAAGACTCTCCTGAAGAAGTGTGATTCTCATGATGAGTGAATCCAGCTGCACATGGGATCGGACCCACAGACCTGCCAGTCCAGTGAGTCGCCATCACGAAGGGCCCAAGTTTAGGTAAGCGCAGCAGACAGGAGAGAAGAGTGGTTTCAGGAAACCTGCTTTTGTGTTCACAACCAAAAGCTACCGGCATTCTGCCTGCATATGGCTTTCCTGATCCCAAGGGAGAGAGGCATACCAGACTCAGGCTGGGAGGAAGCAAGGTTTGGGTTGAGGTGCCTGGCTTCCTCTGTGACCTGGGAAGCAAAAAGTTCCATCTCCTAACACAGTGACCCACCCATCCAGGGCTCTCCTACCGCGCTTCTCCTTTTGTGCCCAGCAGACAGTTCAAAGAGCAGAGGGCTCTTCTCTACGGTGCCTGCACGTTCTTTTTTTAATTTTTTTTTATTTTTTTCAAGATTTACTTATTTATTTGACAGACAGAGACCACAAATAGGCAGAGAGGCAGGCAGAGAGAGAGGGGGAAGCAGGCTCCCTGCCGAGCAGAGAATTGATGCGATGAGGGCTCCGTCCCAGGATCCTGGGATCATGACCTGAGCCCAAGGCAGAGGCTTAACCCCCTGAGCCACCCAGGTGCCCCGCCTGCACATTCTTGCCTCTCTTCTGCTCACATCTGGTTGGAAAGAGTACATTTTGTATTCTCGGACTTCAGGAGTATAAAAGCAAGCCCCTGCATTGTAAGTTGAGGACTCCAGTCCCACCAAGGCCTGCTGGAGAGCGCTTCCAGTCTGCCCTTGGTGGAAGACCGGGCGTTTGTGCTGGGCGCTACCTGCGGGTGAAACTACTGTTGCTTTGCATCTCTGCAAAGTCCGACGACGACTAAGGAACTGCTTATGCAGTAGTTCAGAGGCAAGATGGAGAATCTTTCTTGATTATTTATTTAAAAAATTCTTTGAAGCCTGCCATTTAACCCCAGCAGGGGAGTTGGGGTTTTTTCAGCCACACTTAGTGATTTTATTCCTCTGAGCCTTATATGAATTATTGAACTTTTTAGAAAAGAGAGCAAATAGTTCTGCAAAGTAATCAAAAGCAAATATGCTAATTTGGGTCCCTAGGACAGTATTTTTATCAGAAAGAACATTAAGCTTAGATGAGTTACTCATCTAAATTAAGGAAATTGAAAAAGAGAGCAAGACTAGCAAATTACCTTTGCTGATGTTCGAAACCAGCCCTATCTTGGACTCTTTCTTAATCGTCTTTCTCAGTGTAAAACCTAGTTACTAGGATACGGCCGTGTGGCAGCATCTTTATTAGAAATTGTGTGGGAGAAAAAAAGGTCAGAGGCTCATTTCCAATAACGGTTTGACAAGTAACACAGAGAAAAGGGCAGAAGGAATTGAGGTCTGTGGTGTTTCCCTATATCAAGATTTTGAGATAATAGCACTTATGTGAATAGGAAGTCTCTAGGAATACGTTTTATTAATCTCAGGGTTTAAAGAAAAAGAGACATGATATCATATTGTCATCAAAATTAAAACGAGGAAGCCTAAAAAGTTACATAAATATCCTTTCTAAAGGATCAGGTAAATATCAAAATATCAGATAAAGAATAAAAATCCCACTATCTGTCACTGGTGAAAATTTTTTTACCCTAATGCTGGCTAAATCCACGAGTTGTATAATTATATAGATTGAAGTCACACCTCTAATTATCACAATTTGAAAACAGTCATGGAAGAACTTAAGCATGGTAGAAAACATTGTAAGGTCCAGGTCTTGGACAAAAATTCACAGAGAGGTCATTACCCCTCTCTGTACTAGTAATATCTTCATATCAAAATAGAGATATATTTGTAAAAATTTGCACTAATTTATTTGAATTAAACCCTATCTTACTGTTGTCTTCGAACAAAATCCAAGCTATCTTAGTAAATTACTGAAATTCACAAGAAGATGACAAAGCTCTACATTAAAACAGGTCTAAATTATTAAGAGTACAATTTGCTGAAAGGTAAACCAAGAAAATAAAAATACCTGATGTACCAGAAGTTCTGCCTTCTCATGCCTCTCCTGCTCTCCTCCCCCACCTTTACAATGTGTGGAAGCAGTCTGGGCTGGGACAGAGCTCGTCCGTGTTGGCTTCCAAAAAAGCTGCTATTGCAACTCAGTCTATCTATTTATTAGCTATGTGACCTTGGGAGGATCACACAGCTCTTTTGAGGCTGGGTTTCTTCAACTATAAAGTAAACTTAACAATTTTAGGCTTATTGTGATAATTAGATGAGATCCTATATTTAAGCTGTAAGTACTTAATAAATATTTATATTATTATTATTGCTCTTATTATTACTAGATTTTGGAGGGGGATCAATAAAGAACACTCTCCTTCCCTGCCTAAGGTGGAACCAACTGAGAAATGAACATAGAAGTCAGATGGATGGATCTTGAGTTACTAGTAACAGTTGGGCAGAAGATATAACTAGGTATGGGGTCACAGTAGGCTTGCTAGATTCCTTCTGGATAAAATCCATCCATCTAGTCACTGGCACAGCTGGGCAGGTCAGACCTCTTTCCTCGTGAAAGAGGATACATCGGAGCATACTCTCCTACTAAGCAGAGCAGCTACGGAGAGAGCCCAGACGACCTGCATCGTGAATTCCCAGACACTTCTAAATGTTCCTGTTATTGCTAGTCCTAGAAGGAGTGAATGAGGAGGTTGAGAAAAGCTGGAAGACCCTCCATGTGGAAATGTAAGATGAAGGGGCTTTGAGATTTTCCCCAAAATATTACAAAGGTGATGGATATAATTTTAGAAAAATTGTTTTTTCTACTAGTAAAAAATTAGATACTATAATTTTTATAAATTGTATAGGTGAATATAAATATATGTATGTGTCTATATTGTGTCTGTATGGCATATATATATGTGAACATTCCAAGTGTGCCATGTAGATACCATATATATATATATATCTCCCCACACCTTCTTCTTTGATGTTTTTCCTACTATGGTAAATTGAACTAGTGTTCCCAATCGTTACCTTCCTCCCACTAAAGAATTTGTGCATGCTTTCTCATTGCCACAATTTTCTCGGTATCTTCCCTATAGGTGAAGTATACTTCCTTTCCCCCTTAACTTTGACCATGGTATTGTGACTTGCTTTGGTTGGTGGAATACATGGGATATTAGTTAAGTCATGTCTGAGCAGAGGCTTTAAATGAGCTTGTGTGATGTCTCCATTTCCCCTTGACCGTCTGCCTTTCACTGTAAGAACACCTCGCCCTATGTCTGGCTGCTTCCTCAGTCTGGATTCCGAGAGGAGTGGACCCCCAGAGCTGGTCTGGTGGACCCAGCTCCACCTACGTAATCCTACCTGGTTCCTTATGTCATCAACACTTCTGCAGCTGACCTGCCTCCTTTATGTAAAAGAGTAAATGTTGTTGTAAGCCGCTGCAATTTTAAGGTTGTAATACCACAAAATAGTTGACTACACAGTGGACCATTTGTTCTTACTAGATTATTGACCAGGTATCTCAGGTGAGAAGCTAGGATGGCATGCCAAGTTCAGGACTCGCCGGTCTAAAACCTGTTGGAATTGTGCTGACTCAGCCTGACACTTATTTACCTGTTAGTAACATAATAGTGACAGCCCGACCTCTCACAGAGACTGCTATAGCGCTTTCTGTGCTGGGCAAGCAAGAGCACATGGCCAGACACTGGTCAGTTGCTGAAGCGTTCTGCGAACATCAGAAACAGCGCCCTCCTTACTGGGGGAATCCTAGGTCTCCTGAGATGTGCATTCAGAGACAGTGTTTTCTTGAAAGAGAATCTCCTTAAGTTCTAGCAAGTGCATGGCAGTCAGGAGTATACTAAATTGTCTTAGCCCTCCTGCATAGTATAATTTAACATGTGAACATCAAGTGTGCAGTTAGAGCTGTGAAATTGAATTGTGGCGAATACTTAGATCTTATTACAATAAAACATATTATAATGGAGTGTTTATGACCCAAAGGGTTTCAAAAATCTAGTAATCTAGTAAATCTAAGTAAATCCGATTTATTTTGAGAATGTTAAAATAAAATTTGATGTTTCCTTGCTTCGTATGACAGAATTTGACTTACAGATGTTTTTCATTTTTTGAAACAGTGTACTTGCAGAGTGACTAAAGACAGGGACTCCCGCTGGACTAACAAGGACTTATTTCAAACTCCAAGCCACCCCCCCCATCCTAACTTCACGTTTTGGGCCCATCTACATTACCGTCACATTGAGCTCTTTCCATTGTCCCCATGTGCAAAACAGAGACAGTAATAAATGTACGTAACAGGGCTAAATAAGGATTATATGAGATTATATTTTTAAAACACTGAACACACTGTTGGCATATTGTAAGCCCTTGATATTTGTTAGACATATTTTTACTGTCATCTTTGCCATACATAATTATGTATCAAGTACAAACAAACAACATTCAGTATTTTAAAAAGTTTCAGCTGTTGGTACTTCCAAATGATTAAAATATGAATGAAATTTCATCAAAAACTGGAGTCCTGCTATTGTGATAGAGGAGATAAAAGGAGAAAAAGGAAATTCTGTTTTGTTTTGACAAAAGACAAGGCAGTAATTTCCATAAATATTCAACAACTAACACCGAGTATTTGAACATTTCAAAATGTCACTGCCTTTTAGTAATACTTATACTCATTTATTGTATACCACTAACTTTTCAAGGAACCCTGTTGCCTATTTTCTTTAAACCTCCCAGCTATTTTGTTATAAAAGTTATTTACATATTTCATATGTGTACCAAAAGTCAATGACATTTCTAAAAACACTGAATATTGAAAACTTCCACACAAAATACTCTCAGTGTTTTATTTTTATTTTTATTTTTTTGTACCACAGATTCCACCTTCTCCTAGAGATTTACTCCTTTGGCAAAGCCAACCCAATAAGTATTAAAAAGCTGGGTGTGGGCATGTGTATTCATATTAATATTTTTCATTTTTCTTCATGTGTTTGACATTTCATACTTTTAAAAAAGCTTTAAAAATGATTCAGTTCTTAAAACTACAAGAAAATCAAATTTTAGTGTCTATAAATAAGGTTTTGTTGGAGTTCAGCCATGCTCATTTGTTTATATATTATCAATTACTGTTTTTTGCATTACCACAGCAGAGATGAGTTGTTCCTCCAGAGAATGTATGGCCTGCAACGTTTAAAATATTTACCATCTGGACCTTTACAGAGAAGAGTTTACTGATCCCTGCTCTAGGGCATATATCTAGAAGCAGAATTTCTGTACTCAAAATAATGCATATAAATAAGTAAATATAAATATATGCTGTTTGCAGTATATATGTTTACTATATGTATATATACACACATATAAACATACACATATATACACACACACACACATACACATATATATATATTTCTGTAGTATATAAACATTGCCTAATTGCTACCCAAAGTGGTTGTCCCAATTTATACTCCCACCCACCAGGAGCATTTGAACTGTTTCCATTTCTCCATATCCTCACCAGCATGTTTTCTTAACACCTTTGTAATACTTGCCAATCTCTTTTCTTAACAAAGAAATGTTGATGTTTCAGGCTCTTTTATTTTATTTTTAAAGATTTTATCTATTTATTTGAGACTCTTTTAAAGACTATGGTATCTAGAATTGTTCTGTTCTTAAAAGCGTTTATGTTTATGGTTACCATTACATTTGTGCTAAATGATACTGGTTTTCCGTTTTGGGGAGTGACATAAGGTTTCCTTAAAAAATTTTTTTTAAGGAAAAAGTGAAGTTAATTGAAAGAGAAAGAGTTAAGTATATAGCAGTAAAGCGATATGCAGATGTGGCAAAAAATAAAGATGGATTCTAAATGGCTGAAATTTGTGAATCCTAAATGAGTAGAAACTTGAGTGATCTGTGTTTTAATCCTGGGTCAATCATTTGCTAATTGTATGTTCTTGGACAAATTATTTACCCTCTCTAGATTTAAATGAAGTGGGAATAATTGCTAAATGTTCCGTACCTCTCTCATAGTATTTAGTTTTGGAGATTTATAGATTGTAAATCAGAGAGTTTAATAAAAGTGTAGAGCATTATTTAAATGTAAGACATCACCATGTTGCACCATCTCCATACATGACCTGTATCAGAACTTAACTGAAATTTCTACTGTTTCCTCTGAAGACAGCCAGCATCGGTTGCTTTGGGAATTTGGTTTTTGTTCACATTGAGGCTTTTGTCAAGAATACCAATCCCACAACCCTTCATTTCTACTTGCAGAAATTCTATTGACTGTCAGCCTTTTCCCATGAAGTTTTTCCCAGATTCCATTCCCTCTTGTCATCTTGCATGACCTTTTCCTCCAGTAAATCATTGTATCGTGTGAAGATGTTCTCCTACAACATGGGACAGATTCCCTAATCTTAGCTGGGCTGCTTCTGGGTTCTGGGTATGGATTGTTGTATTCCTTTGGTGTCTTCTTCAGACTCCACTGTTGTTCCTTGCACAGGATACTAGGAAATCAATGTGTTTACTTTAATCCCTTTGATAAGCATCCATTACCTCTTTCCAAAGTTATGTTTGCCTTAATTTTGTCTACATGGCTAACATTATGAGCCCTTAATCTGGTAAACAAGGTCTTGTGCCTTCCTACCTCTTTCTCCCTCTTGAGGCTCATCTTACAAGAGCCTGTCTTCCTTCTCTCTGCTTCAGCCACCCTGGTCCACCAGTCCTCCACGCATGTGTGTTCCTTCTGTCTGGGGCCTCCTCACATTTGTTCCTCATGAAGGAAATGATCTCCCTCCTTCTTCACTTAATAATTTTCACTTACTTTTCAGACTTTATCTCAATTGTTTCTTCTCTAGAGAAGCTTTCCCTTACTTCCTTAGCTGTGCCAAATATCCTTTCTCTGTGCCCTGATAATACTATACACTTTTCATGGGCAGCATTTATCATAGTGACAATTTCATATTTATTTGTACGATTATTTGCTTAATGTTAACCTTATCCATTAAATCTTATGCTTCACGAATATATGAGAATATTTGTTTTGCCTCACCATCATTATCTCTAGCTTCTAATACAATGCTGGGTACATAGTAAATGCCTAGTGAATATTTGTTGGATGACCGACTGAGTGAATAGAGAGTTGCTCTGCCCCCTGCAAAATCAAATCCAAAGCACTATCCTCCCTTGCTCCCATTTTCCATGATCAGCAAAGATATACATCTGAGCAGGGGCATAAACTGGGCTTTATCTGCTTTAGCCAAGTAGTCTGGGAAAACTTCCAGGGTGTTAAGACACCAGTTATATCTTCCAGGAATCAGTGACTTCCTGAGCAGTTCTTAGTGACCTGCTACGGCTGACCCCTGCCTTTTGAAAATTGTATCTTCTCCAAGCAAATGCCAGCATGCTGTCTATGATAGTTGGACTCTAGCTACAGGCTACTCTAAATATACCCAGGTGCCATTTACATTAAATTTCTATCAAAAAATAATCAGATTGTTGAACCACACAAGAATAATACACAATTTAAATTTAGGTGCCAAGGGGCATGTGGACATTTAAGAAGAGGCCATCTTGTATTTGGTTTCTGACACAAAAAGACCTGTCTTGCTGTGAAGCATGAATTATAGGCAACCCCATAATATTAGATATCAAATCTGACACTAAGGGCAGCTCCATATACATAAATACATGTGTGTAATTATTATTCAGACTGTATTTTAGAAGCTTCTTTTATGGTCAATAATACTAGACTTTATTGCCATTTATTAGTCTTAATACTGTGGCGGTAGATTGTGGTATAGAGAATTTTTTTAATTTTTATTTTTAAAGATTTTATTTATTTGAGAGAGAGAGAGAATGAGGGAAAACATGAGTGAGAACATGAGTGAGGGAGAGAGGCAGAGGGAGAGGGAGAAGCAGACTCCCTGCAGAGCAGGGCACCTGATTCATGACTTGATCCCAGGACCCTGAGATCATGACCTGAGCCAAAGGCAGACTCTTAACCAACTGAGCCACCCAGGCACCCCGGTAGAGAGAATTTAAAGAAGTACTTCGCTATTTGAACTTTAGTAAAGTGAGTTTTCCTAACTCTACCCCCAAATCTCTCTCTCTCTCTCTTTTTTTAATTGTCAAAATGATCCATGAGGTTGTGTTTATTAGGAGATAAAATATTTTGACTTCAGGGCACCATGTCTATATGTCCTTATTATAAATACTCTCATGGTATAGCTTTGGCAAGGACAAGGTCCATGAACAGATGCCAGCAGTCAGCACAGCATATACAGTGACACTACATCTGTGTTGTAACTTGGCCAAAGCCTCTTTCTGCAGCATTGTCCGTTGTCTTTCCAAAATGCTATTAGCATGTATGTGCCGGCTCAGGGTCACTCAGCCAAAACATGGGGAATTGTCTTCTGGATTTCCGTGAGGACTGAGCATTACTCGTTTTGATCTAAACTTGTCTCTTTACTTTCGAAAGCCTGAGAGTGAAAGAACAAATGCTTGCTTTTAACCAGAGGAAACGATCAAAGCAAATGGTCTGGATAATATGGCTGTGAGTACTGGTTTAGTTATTGACTTAATCAGGGAGAGAAATTATTGCAGAAAATGTTCATACGCAGTCCTGGATTTTCTAAATTAATGAAGACTCTCATTTCCATTTTCCAACAGTGCTGCTGGGTATCGTTCCTGTTTAATGTCGCGTTGCTGCTGGGTTGGTAGTGGGCTGGCACAAAAATCAGGTAAAGAGAAGGTGCCAGTCAATACTGGAGAGGCCCAGGCAGAAAGAACGCCAGTGGAACATCTGGGTTAGAGATACAGCTGCTTTGGGAAAGGCTCAGATCCTTATAGATTGGGTGATAAAATTTGGTGAGTCAGAACTTATATTATCGTGCATTTCATAATAACCTGCTAGCACAGTGCTAGAGTAGTGTTGCCAGAACTGCTATTTATGGAGGAATCATTTGTGTTTCGTTTTATTTTGCTTGGTTGCTTCCATTGCATTGTGATGAAATTTGCACACAAGTTTTGCAAAAGCAGACACTTCAACGTTTTTATTGGTGAATTTTAGGAGTGATACTGAGAAGTGAGTCTGTGGCAATAGAAAAACCTGTGTTTTTGAATTAATTTTCCTTGATGGGATAAACAAACATTGATGTGAGAAAGAGTTTTTAACTATAAAATGGTATAATCCTATATCAACAGTGATTCTTTCTGGCTGAAAGATTTTGGGTAACTTAAAATTTTTCCTTCTTGTTTGCCTCTATTTTCTGAATGTTTTGTTATTTTTCTTTTTTTTTCCCCTTCCAAGTTTTTATTTTTATTCCAGTTAGCTAACATACAGTTAACATACTACTACTGTCAGGTGTAGGATTTAGTGACTCATCACTTATGTGCAACACCCAGTGTTCATTCAAGTGTCCGCCTTAATCCTACCACTCATTTAACTTTGAATATAAAAGCCTCAGGGGCACCTGGGTGGCTCAGTTGGTTAAGCGCTGGACTCTTGATTTTGGCTTAGGTCATGATCTCAGAGTTGTGAGATCCGAGCTCTGGCTGGGCTCCCTGCCCTACACTGTCTGCTGGAGATTCCCTCTCTCCCTCTCCTTTTGCCCCTCCTGCTGCTCACACATGCACATGCTCTCTCCCCATCTAAATAAATACATAAATAAATAAAATCTTGAACAATACGGCCTTAAAAAAAATCACACCCACATACGTGAACGTAGACATATGTGTACACATTGTATATCTACAGACGTTTGTTTGCCTTAGGCTGAACTGCTAAGCTGCTATTTCAGAGAAAACATCTGTTTTCACCCTCCAGGATTCTATCTCACAGTTGTTTTGCAGTGGGAGAGATGAGGAGGGAATGAGGAAGGGTGGGATGGGCAAAGCGGGAACTTCTGCTCCCTGGTCTGGAGCTGTTGTTTGAAGTGGGTCTTTGAGTTCCCACCTCCTCACTGTCCTATTAACTCTGCAGCCCTGATGTTCAGGACAGGAGACGGTACTTACTTGGCCTACTAATGACTTAGGCTTTCCAAAAACCCGCACTTGTGCGTCGTGAATTTTTCTAGGGAAGCTTGTGGCGGGGGGCATCGTTGTTCGCTTACAACACAGTCATCTTCTCTACCTCAAATCTTTCCTTGCTAATGAAACCCAGCGTTCTTTTGGGTGTGGGGTGGCCATGTTTCACCAGCTCTTTTTCCGCTGCGAAGGGGTGGGGTGGCCCATGTTTTCTAGTCTAAGCCAGTTGTGGTCATTCTATTCCCTTTGCTGTGTTGCCTGCACGTGTGAACATACAACACAGTCTTGGCCAATTAAATACAAATGACAGTTTATTTGGGGGCTTTCGGGAAATGTTTCCTTACTCTTAAAAAAAAAGAATGTAAAACAGTGGCTTGTGCTTTTTAAATGGATTTAAATGTTGTTGCACGAGGATGAAAACCGTAGAACTGCTGCAGACATGTTGTTCCCATGGCAGAAAAAAGAGTCAACGTGCCGAGGAGGGACGTGAGAAAGACGGAACCCTGTTGACACCGCTCCGTTCCTAAAACTGTCTACCTCTGAGTTTCTTGCTGTGAGGCAACAAGCACCCTAATTTCTTTATCCACTTTTTTGTTGTTGTTGGATCTGTTACTTACAGCTAAAATCATCCAACTGGTTCAATCTATGAGCAGATTTCAATATGAATCGTTTTCCCTCCTTCCTGCAGGAGACAAATGTTGACTTTACTTGGATAAATACAGTATTGTTTCAACCTGTGCCCCATATAATGCTTCATTTTAAAGAGAAGGAAAGTACACACACACACTCTGCTAAGTGCTTTAAAACAAGGGTTTAGTGCTTCGCTCACATTTGAATTAACAGTTTGGAATGATTTTAAATATCAACCAGTACTGGAGTAGTTGAATATGCTGGATAACAGACAATGTAATGCTAAATAACAGTTAAGAGTAAGGTAGGTCTGTGGGGATTTATCTGAAAAGGTCTTCACTACATATTTTAACTAGAAAAAAAACACATTGCATACCTACATATGCAATATATTATTTCACATTTGTGCACGTGTATAAATGTATATATGCATATGTTATCTTTTCCTTTATATAGGTCTGTAAATGAGTAGAAGAAGTTCCAGAAAATTTAACAACAAATGGAAGGTGATAGTTACCTTTAGGAAAAAGCTAGATTGGGAGGTGTAAAATGTTTAAAATTTTTACTCTATATATTTAAGTAACATTTGAATTTTTACTGAAAGAATTTATTCATGTTTACCTATGGAATTAAAACGTAAAAAATTTGCAGGTCATATTAAAATATTTACAGTGGCTTTTAATCTGTGATTATTACTTTCCACTTAATCCACTAAACAACAAATATGCGTATGTAATTTGCTTTCTTTTATTAATATTTTGAACAATATATGGAGATCTGCTTTTTTTGTTTTCTTTTTTGTTTTTCTTTTTTTACTGTTGAGCACTTACTCTTTTCCCCCTGCCCCCAACACACACTTATTAGGCACACATGTCCCTTTCACAGACTTTTCCACTACGCCTGGTCTGGGAAGGGTGGGTGTCGCCTGACTTCAGATTCCTGCTCTGGCCTCTAATCTGAAGCACCAAATTCCTGCCTCAGCTGGGAGTAAAGAGGCCCTTGCTCCTACAGTGTTTCTGTGAGTGAGTCAAGGTAGGAAGAAAAGTTTGGAGTCAGAGGGGTCACAGGTGGGGCCCGAGGACCAGATTTTTTCCACGGTAGGACATGAGTCCTTTGTGGCTCAAGCTACACAACCTCAAGGCCTCTTTGGGTTTCTGCCTGCTCTCCAAGCCTTGACTCAGGAGCCACCAATATCCTCCTGACCTCTTTGTTTAGATATAGCTGAGTTTCCTTCTCTTGCTTGCAGCCAGGAACTGACAGATATAACCAATGTGACCTAGAATAGACATGTCTCTTTTTCTGTGTGAGCTGATCAGTAATCACCAGGAACATCCTATGGGAGAAGACTATTCTTGGACTATGAATGTCGTCCACAACAAAGTTTTAATTTGTGATTTATACAGCAGCCAGTCAGCTCTGGGGCTTTCTCCGTTTAATCATAGCAGTGATGATGCATTGTTCTTGTATATCCCTCGGGCTGCTCTCACTTTTGATTACACGGAGAAGGAACAGAATCCTTAAAGACATAATGAATCGAGAGGTCTTTCACCTGGAGTTTGACTCTTAAAGAATTCTATTTGTGACTTGCTTTACAGTTGTAAATTGTGGACCTCTAGAATGGCCGTCGTGGAATTTAGTCCCTGGAAGAAACTCAGTAATTATCTCAGAACATGCCTTCATTTTAAAGCTAAGAAACCGAAACCCTTAGTAAAGTGACATAACCCAAATCACACAGCTATTTAAAGGTAGAACCGTGCCTAGAATTCAAGTCTTCTGAATCCTTGTCCCTAGTTCTTTCTCGAGATGATGCTGTCGAAAGATTTTATGGTGAAACAACAAAAAAGAAAGATGGAGTTTAAAAGCCACCTTTCTTTGAAAAACACTGTAAATATACTCATAATAATGCTTTTTAGACTTCGGCTAAATAGTAATGAATGCCTTAGCATTTGCTTCACGTACCTCTTCTGTTGTGCGGTTAACAAATTTCAGGAAACTGCCTTAGGTAAGATGGGAAAAAGTAAAACACATTTTTAGATGATTCTCTTTTTCCCTTAATTCTACATTGCAAATATATTCTTTTCTTTAGCATATTCAAGGTATACATAAGTGGAAAACCCATTTCTGATATTTTACCTTTCTTCCTAAAAGTGTCACTGTATCCTGGGGCCCGGCACAGTACAGCTAACTGAGACAGTTTAAGCGCTCTGGGGATAGACTCCTTGTCTCCAGGCTTTGCTACTTCGTATTTTTTTACGGGTGTGTCCTGCCTCCTGAATGAGATTCCTCCCTCAGAGGGCCTTCAGAAAATGAATTTTGATAGTTTAATATTCATTTAACAAACATGCACAGGGCATCTACAATACACCCTGAATTATGATGGGGATTAATAACACAAGGAGGAGAAAGACGAACCCCTGGTCAGGGAACTCACTCTACTCAAAGCATACATTTTAAGGTGACAAGTGATAAGAAGTGATACACACCCAAAATAAGGTACTGGTGTTCTTAGGAATGTATTATTTCCTTAAGACCCCAGATTAAGGCATTCTGTTAAGAACTTCTAAGTAGGTTATACTTTGGGCAGTCTGCAGAGGGCTCCACAGGAGTCTGTGAAGACAATTATATTGGCAATTAAGACAAAATACATCTATGTCTATGGATAATGATGAAACCATCTCTAATATTACCAATTGGTCGTTTAATTTTTGGTTTTGTTCCAATACAGAAGGAGAACGTGTTTTCAAAAATGTGGATAAGAGAATGCTTTGAACAGATCAATGTGAGGTAAATGGTGGTAAATGAACTGAAACCTCTGGGAATACTGAAGAAGAATGGGATAAAAATTGTGCAACAATACAGCTGATACGCCATATGCTTAAAATCACCTTTGTCTTGGCAATGATACTGGAAGTTTCCATGTTTGTTATTGACATATGAATACATTCATTCTTTTTTTCATTCATTCAACACTTTCATTATGAGCAAACTTTGTTCTAGACACTGTTCTAGGCACCAGAGAAATGAGACAAAGATGCCTGATTTTTGGCTACATTTTTGTCTTCCTTGTTTACAGCACTTCAAACTGTTTCCCACACACTCAGGACAAAGTCCAGCAGCACTGGTGTAACATCCAAGGCTCTGCTGGTTTCTCCAGCTCTTGAGATTCTTCTCTTTCTCTGAGTTCTAGCCATGAGGCACTCCTTCCAAATTCTGAAAACAAAGAAACGCAGTTCTGTCCAAACTTCAGATCTTTGTCCATACTCTTCCCTCTGCTGCAACGATCTCCTCACTCTTTAAACCTCCACTCAAACTTCAGGTCTCAGCTAGCTCAAAAGCCATTTCCTCCAAAAGCTTCTCCTGATTTCCAGAACAGGCCTGGGTGTCTCCCATGTGTCCCCAGAATACCCTGTGCTTAACACACATTGCACCCCATGAGATGACCGCTGTGTCAGTTTGTCTCTCCCTCCAGACCACAGAGTCCTTGAGACCAGAGACCGGGTCTTGGACACCAGCACATCCCCCAAGTTTCTCACATGGTCCCTGACATCTAAATGTTTGTATAAAACTGACAGCGCATGAGGAACCAATGAGACGTTGCCAGCCAAACAATTACACCAGCCATAGCATTTTTCTTAAAAGAATTCACGGTGCGTTAGCTATCTACCACCTGAACCAAACACCAAATCTCCATCATGAGGCTCTCGCCAATGGATTCAATATGTTGTGAATTACAGTCCTATCCCAGCTAGAGTTAGAGGCTGTGGTGTCTGTAGGGAGACCAGCTTCAAGTTGCAGGGATAAAATTAATACGATTAGGAAGCCAGTTTAAAAACAAAACAGTTACAAAGAAAAGCCATGCAGGGCCAGTCTAGAAATACCTAGCTGTGTGTGGCAGGTAAAGCTCATTGTTGGCGCTCAGAAGAGAGAGACACCAGGGCAAATTGGAAATCACAGGATTCTTTGAGGGAATTAAACTTGAATAATCTCTAGAAACTCTTCTTGTGTATTATTTCATCCAAATCTCACACCTACCCATTGTGGTATTGTCATTACCACTATCATACAGAAGAAGAAATAAAGATAAAGGCAGATAGACAAAGACGATAGACAGGCTTTTAAAGAAAATATGAACACAATGAGATAGAAATAGAAAGAGACCCAAATTGAAATTATAGAGCTGAAAAATATAGTGTCATAAACAACAAACTCTCTAGATAGAATTCAAAGAGATGAACACTGCAGGAAAGAAAAATCGGTGAACCTGATGACATAGCAATATACATTATACATTATCCAATGTGAAGCTTAGGGAGCAAAGTGTCTGGGGAAAAAAAATGAACACGGGCCTCAGTGATAATACAAAGCAGTCTAAAATACAAGTCAATGAGTCCCAGAAGGAGAGGAGAGAGAGGGGAGCATAAAAATATTTGACTAAAAAAGTTTAAAGTTTTCTTTTTAAAGATCTTATTTATTTATCTGAGAGAGAGAGAATGAGTAGAGGGAGGGACAGAGGGAGAATGAGAGGCAGACTCTGTTGAGCATGGAGCCTGACATGGGGCTCGATCCGGACCCCAAGATCATGACTTAAGCTGAAGTCAGATGCTTAACTGTAATTCACAACTTAAGCCACCCATATGCCCAAGGTTTAAAGTTTTCCAAATGTGATGAAAATTATAAATTGACAGGCTCAATATACTCAATGAACTAAAAGAAGTGTAACACAAACAGAACCATACTAGTATACCAATATCAACTTGATGAAAATCAGTGATGAAGATAATATCCTTAAAGTACTCATAAGGCAAAAAAACCCATATGGTATATAAGAAAAACAAGGAATTGCTATAGATTTCCCATCAGAAATAATGCAAGTGATTGGACACTAGAAAAACATCTTCAGAGTTTCAAAAGTAAACATTGTTCAACCTGGCGTTCTATATCCAGCAAAAAGATCCTTGGAAAATAAAGGTGAAATAAAGACATTTTCAGACAGACAAATGTTGAAAGGAATTTATCACCAACATATCTGTTTGAAAAAAAAGGTAAAAGATTTCTCAGGCAGTGCATGCCAAGAAGTGATTATAATGATTGGTCATGGAATTTAAGTTGGGTAAGGGAAGGAGCAATGTCAAAGGGACAGTGTAAAGAGGGTAATAAATAGATTGGTTATCTAGATGGTGTCATGAGAGTGTTGAAACTGAAGTTCTAGAGGAAATGAGGTAAAAATAAAATAGGACTATCAAAAATAGAATGTGGGAAATTAGAAATATTAAAGGATTTGTAGTTATTGGTAATTATGAGGTTCAAGGTAAGGACCAGAGGATTGGAATTTCTGTTGAACATGGCTGTTTGGAGAAATGATACATAACAGAGATCTAACCACAAAGATGCAATTTTATCCACCAGGACAGAAAAAGTCTCTGAATCTTTTTTCCCTGCTGGTACTTGTTTCCTGGCCATGATCTCATAGCTGGTATCTACTCACTGTCTCAGGTTCAAGAGCAGTGGTATGCCACCTTGAGTTCTGACTTCACGGTAAATACTTTAGAGTGAGTGATGTGTTTGACAAAGTAATATAAGAAAAGAATCACATACCATTTAACTGAAGAACTGTTAAAATAAAAAAAAAAATTCAGAGGGGGCGGGACAAGAGACAGAAGCAACCTTTAAAAGCTCTTTGGGGGAAATTGCAGCTCCACTCAGACCCATAGGATGTCATCCCAGCAAAACCTTGGCCAACCATTCAAACATCCTGTCACTAAGGACATGCTTATCATTTCGACTAAGTGGTGCAGAGTGACTCCTCTTCAGCTGCAGGTCACTGTGACTTTTTGTTGAGAAATTGATGGATTGCAAACACTGGCTGAAACAGGCAAATGCCAGGTTCAGATATAACTCTGTGGGCTGTTGCAGAAATTCTCCGTTCAGAGTAATAGCCTTAGACTTCCTCAGGGTTTTTGTATATATTTTTTTTTCCCCTAAGATGAATAACCACATTATTCAGGAAGAACAGGGAAATCAGTGGTGGCATGAGGAGACGGAAGAATGGGATGACTAGAAAATCTAAGAATGGATTTCAAATTAATTGTGTTCAAATTGTGTTCATCCGTTATTCAAAGACTATGGTTCTAATCCTTCTGAAAAAGATTTTTTTTAACCACCAAGACAGAGTAAACTGAAAACACGACAGATGGGCCTCTTTTCTGTAGCTCACGATTAGTTCCTCCTAAAAGTGATCAGCCTTAATTCTATCCTCTGTTCTAGAGTTTGCTCAAGTTTAGTTCCCTCAGGGAACGATATGACTATTCCAATTTGCCCTGGTGTCTCTCTCTTCTGAGCGCCAACAATGAGCTTTACCTGCCACACACAGCTAGGTATTTCTAGACTGGCCCTGCATGGCTTTTCTTTGTAACTGTTTTGTTTTTAAACTGGCTTCCTAATCGTATTAATTTTATCCCTGCAACTTGAAGCTGGTCTCCCTACAGACACCACAGCCTCTAACTCTAGCTGGGATAGGACTGTAATTCACAACATATTGAATCCATTGGCGAGAGCCTCATGATGGAGATTTGGTGTTTGGTTCAGGTGGTAGATAGCTAACGCACCGTGAATTCTTTTAAGAAAAATGCTATGGCTGGTGTAATTGTTTGGCTGGCAACGTCTCATTGGTTCCTCATGCGCTGTCAGTTTTATACAAACATTTAGATGTCAGGGACCATGTGAGAAACTTGGGGGATGTGCTGGTGTCCAAGACCCGGTCTCTGGTCTCAAGGACTCTGTGGTCTGGAGGGAGAGACAAACTGACACAGAGGCCATCTCATGGGGTGCAATGTGTGTTAAGCACAGGGTATTCTGGGGACACATGGGAGACACCCAGGCCTGTTCTGGAAATCAGGAGAAACTTTTGGAGGAAATGGCTTTTGAGCTAGCTGAGACCTGAAGTTTGAGTGGAGGTTTAAAGAGTGAGGAGATCGTTGCAGCAGAGGGAAGAGTATGGACAAAGATCTGAAGTTTGGACAGAACTGCGTTTCTTTGTTTTCAGAATTTGGAGGGAGTGCCTCATGGCTGGAACTCAGAGAAAGAGAAGAATCTCAAGAGCTGGAGAAACCAGCAGAGCCTTGGATGTTACACCAGTGCTGCTGGACTTTGTCCTGAGTGTGTGGGAAACAGTTTGAAGTGCTGTAAACAAGGAATTCATTCCCATGATACTATTATTGAAAAAGCATTCTAGATGGAATGTGAATTAAATGGCAGAGGGCAGGAATAGATACAGAGAGAGCTATTAAGAGGTTGGAAAGTACTGTATTATATTAATTTTAAAACATACATTTTTCATATACTCTTATCTCTGAAGCCTGGGTTCACCTTACCATTAGCAGCATGTGTTAGATTAACTGGTATCTTTTTTTTTCTGACTCAATGATACAAAATGTAACAGTACAGTTTACACACCACAGCAGTCTAGATTCAAAAAAAAACAAAGTCAGGAATGATTGTAGCATTAACTAAAATAGATGCAAGCATAGCTGAAGAGAAGTGGATGTGAAATCAAGATATGTTTTGGCATTCAAATCATCAGGATCTGATGACTGATTGTATTTGGGAATGTGAGATTGAGGAAAAGTTAATGATTTCTCCTATTTTTATTTACTTATTTTTTCATTGGGACAGTTGGAGATATGCTGGAGATCAGTAAACTCTAAAGAATGCAATAGGGTTGGAGGGGGTTAAGAGGAAAAGGTACGTGGCGGGAGAGATAAAGAGTAGAATCCACTTCGTGAGTATGAGGGCTCTGGGGACCATCCCCGTTAGACTGTCCCATCAGGGTTGGTATGTATACTTCTGTCGATGAAAGGAACTAGAACAAGAGATGTAGGTTCTTCTGATATGTTTATTAATCAGCAAACACATAAAATAGCCACAGTTACTCTAGGCTGCCAGAGAAGCAGCTTTGCCTCACAGCCTACACTTCCGTTAGGATTAGGTCTCATTCCAGAACTAAAGTCTCTCTAAAGCTTGAACTCTGATACTGATGCCTCCATTGTCTGCATGTCTGTTAGATTTCCTTTAGGAAAAAGTCCAATCTTTTTCCTGGATCCCTCACATCTTCTAGCTCATGTTTATTTTTAGAATAACCTCATCATCTTATAGAGAAGCCATATGTACATTCACCTTATCTGAGTTCAAGAGCCCAGATTTAAAAGAAATTACCTGGGATGTCTTAACTTTGTGATTTCAAAGACCAGAATGGTGGTTTATATTTGTCTGCAAGAATAGAGGAAAGACAAGAGAAAGAAGAGACTATTCTGATCATGACCTACCTTCTCTCTCTCTCTCTATAAATTCCTCCTGGACCACCAGCACCAGATGGCTTTTAGGCATCTGTTGAGAACTTGGCCAGGCTCAGGTCCCCTTTTCCATATGGTGAGGCTCAGAAGTCCTTGCTTGTGCCCCCTGGGGTGCACAGGTATGCCTGATGGAATCATGTTGAGGAGTCTCTGAGCTGATCTGGCCTTCAAGAGATTTATGGATCCTGAATAGGACTTTGGGGAGAGGACTGGAAAATGATACGGCTATAAGGGGCTGTCCCCATTTTGCTCATATGCTGAAACTCAACTAGATTGGTTGGGTGTCCTAATACCCATTATATCCCCATTGAAGCCCTTGAGTTTCAGAAGAGTTCAAAGCCAAGCGGTGATCTGGCAACACGAAAACCTGGGTCACTCTTCTTGCTAGACTAGGGAGGGTATTGACAAGAAGAAAGGTTTCTTGAGATGTTTCAAATTACCTTAGCTGGTGTGAGATGTAGGTCCCTGAGACAGGCCTAATATCCCGGCATCTCCCAGATGTCCAGGGTCATTTCATCAAACGTACATCCCTTAAATTAGTGATAATATTGAGGGTGTCTTTGCCTCAATTTAATTCAGACCAATAGGGCCAGGAAGCCTCCAAGGGGAGTCTGTGGAGGCTCCTAGAAGGCCAAGCAGTGATTTGTTTGCTCCTAGAATCCTAGTAGATATGCTGCAATTGGGCCCTTTGATTTTGATAATGAACCCAGAATGTGGTTTCCCCGATTAATCATAGGCTAAAAAAATATCCAGCTGAAAAAAGTACAGTACTGGTTATTGCCCTGGACACTGTGCATACAATGGGGGACTTTTTTTTTTTTTTTTTTTTAATGGGGGACTTTCTGATTTGGTCCCAAGAATGGTTGCTCTCAGGCACCAGGAGTTCGGATCTGGAGTTTTGCTGCTGTGAGTGCGTTGAATGCCTTGTCAGACGGTTCTGTGGAGTAAGATCACAGAGTTCAACACGGGGTTATGTTAGCGAGGGAAAGACTTTCTTGTATATAGAATCCTGCCCTTCAGCAAATCTGTTAACCTCATTTTAACCTGGACCCTTTTCTTCTTGAAAGTAATAAAGCCTCTAAAATGACTGCACTTGGCGAGAGGGTCTCTTCTGTCAGTTACAGCAGAGGAGAATTCACAGAGTAAGTGAATTACTTTGGTTTCCAATAAAAATGTTAATATCTGCCGTAGATGTGAACAATGGACACTGTATTTCAATAATGAGATGATCAAATCCACAGGGGCTGAGGGAGACGAGGGTGTGGAGTTGATGCCATTGAGCTCCAGACAGAGAGAGAGGGGCTGCGGGGAGAGAGAGAGAGAAAGAGAGACAAAGAGAGAGGGAGAGACTGAGACCGAGCAGAAGCACCAAGAAAAAGAAAGACTTCAAGATACACAGACCTTTAGAGGAACTCAAACTGTGCAAAATGGGATTGAGAAAATCGCAAATCAAACTGCTCTTATTTGGTAACATTTAATGTAAGAGGAGGCTGAATTAAAGAAGAGTAACAATTTTAGCACATAGAGAAACATGCAGACCTATCAGCATTATGTCATTTTGTACTTCAAAATTCAAGCTCCATCCCCCACCCAAATGCACAAAGATTTTATATATATTATAGATAGATAGATAGATAGATCTATCTATGATCTATCTATCTATATATTTTATATCTATCTATCTATCTATCTTGTTAATGGGATAGTAGAGACTTGTCCATGCAAGATTCTGACTGAATCATTTTTTCTATGTAGTGTTATCAACAATAGCTATCACTTAATGGGCATTTACTGTACACAAGACGTGATGTTAAGAACAGTTGCATGCAATATCTCTTTAAGTTTGGAGAACTTTCTAGGTTGTACAATTACCCCTGTTTTACAGGTAAGTAACCTGAGACTCAGTGAGGTTAAGGTCAAAGGGCTAATGGGGAAGAGTTAACTTTTAACCCCAGTTAAAAAAAAAACAAACAAACAGAGGAGGAATCTGTGGAGAAAATCACAGTAAATGGTAATTTTCAGGCTCTGTGCTTCCATTTATTTACCTACCACCCAGGAACAGGCAACCCTAGCACCTGGATTTGATATAAGGATTATTTTAAGAGAATTGGGTACAGGCTAATATCTTAGCTTTATCTTGGAGTTTCACTCAAATGTCAACTTCATTTGTAAGTAGTGCAGTCATTGTTTTGTTCAAATGACAGATCTAAGTAACTGAATAGTGATCCACATTCATAGAGATGGATATTCTGACCTCAGAGGCTCTGAGGCCTTCAAGATCCCTTTCCTCTCAGACTTTGCTCAGTCCTGTAGAAACCAAAATAAAAGCCAATTATGGAAGTGTTTTCATTCACTGAAATCAATGTGTATTTCCTTCATATCTCTATTGAAATGCATAGCCCTTTTTAACATCTGTAGTTCTTAAGTGTAAGCTATGTAGATATTTAAATTATACTTATAAATAAATACAGATTATTCACAAGCATTTAATGATTTCCAACAGAAAGTGAATTTATTATTATTATTATTATTTTACCAACTTCTAAGCAAAAACAGATACTTATTCCTGGAAGGCGACTAATTAAATCTTCCAGGGCTCAGTTGAATTTGATAATTCTAATCTCTGTCAGATAAATTCAGTGACTGGGGAAGAAGAGCCTCTAGAGGGGGCTGCAAAGGAGATGAGGGAGGGATAAGGAGACCCTGTGGCCTGGAAGCACCTATGCCCTTGGCTATTATCTCCCAACCCTATCTCTGGACAGGTGGCTGCCATCTTCTCGAATGTTGGCATTTGAAGGAATAACATTTTAAAAAAACAACAAGAATTTCCCAGAAGGATTATATCCAAATGTCAGGCTTGAGTTTCAGAAGAAAATAATTTCTGGGAGCATGGCCTTTGTGCACGTGTTTAAAAATGTTCTTGCTGCCATAGGTTAGAAAGCAAAAATTAAAACAGTTTATGGTACTCGTTACATGGCCTCCAAGTATTTTTCATTCACAAAAACTATTTACTTGCTGTTCCCTAACTACCAAGTAGCCTATCAGTCAGTTTTTGCCAGATGCTGGCATTGTCCTCATTTGTAAGGTTACATCAGGTTATCTTACCTTTTTAGAATTTTATTTATCCCAACAACCTCTTTAATGGGAAATAATAATTCTCCAGCTTTTCTGATAGACTTCTCAGGTGGGATGCTGTGGCAGATGTACACTAAGATGACCCCAAGGCATCAATCACACCCACGTAGAACCTTTCCCTTTGAATGCAGGATGGACCTGTTGTTACTTCAGGCCTATAGAATACCGCAAAGGGATGCCCCTCCCTCGGTTAAGTTGCATTATATGGCAAAAGTGCTGGGATACGTGATGTTATATAAAACTCCTCAGTATGTCAGAATGAGAGGTTTTCCGGCTGGCCTAAAAAAAGTGAGCTGACTATTGTGGGATGGTCAATGGAGGAGACTTGTGGCAAGGAACGAGGTTGTCCTCTAGGAGCTGAGAGCAGTCTTATAGCCAACTGCTCGCAAGACTTTAATCATACAACCACAGGACAGATGTTTTCCCAACAACCTAAATGAGCTTGGAGAAGAAACCCATGCTCCAGAAGAGCATACAGTTAGTGGACACCTTCACTGCGGACTTCCAAGGTCCTGATCAGAGCACCCAGTTAAGCTGTGCCCCGAATCCTGACCTATGGGAACTGCAAGATAATAAAAGTGTGTTGTTTTAAGTTTGTGGTCATTTGTTACTCAGCAACAGAAAATGAATACAGGCGCTATGGCCTGGCTGTCTTATTCGTTTTCATTTCCCCATTGAAAAGAACTGAGTGGTAACAGAATTATAGAGTATTAGTATACTTTAAAATGTTTTCAACTTTTCATAAATTTTAATGGCTCATTTAGAGGGTATTTGTAAATAGTCAGCCCTTTAATTGTGTATAACAATGAAAGACCAAGGAAGGGCAAGTAACTTGAGCACTAAGACTTGAGTATAGGAACCGTCTGTGAGATCTATTTGAGGATGGATCCTTTTGGAGTTTTATGTAAACACATACCTTTTTGGACATATATAGGAGCATAGGACCCACTCTGTTCTTTATTTTATTTTTTGAGTATAACACTATATCCTGGAGATTTTTCCATATCAGCAATGAATTTAAACTGTCTTAAAAATAATTTAATAATAATATAATTGTGTCCATATACATATATGTATATATAAAGAATACCTGTATATATATTTTAATGTACATAACAACACTATGTACTCTATATGTGTTAACTCACATAATCTTAACAACCCTGTGAAATAGATACTCCTTTTAGCACCACTTTACAGATTAGGAAACTGAGGCAGATGGGTTAGGAGCTTGTTGAAGGTCACAGAGCTAGTAAGTGGTGGAACCACCGAGATATTAGATCAGGCAGTAGACCCTTAGGGCTCATGCCCACTTAACCTCCTAACTATGTTAGTACTTAGGTTGTTCCCAGTGATTATATATATACATATATACACATATGTGTGTATATACATATATATGCACATATACACATATATGCATATACGTGTGTGTGTGTGTGTGTAAACAGGCTTGAAAACATTTTTTGGTACTTTCACACAGTTGCACACATGTGCAAGTCTATCTGTAGAATAAATTTCTCAAGACCAAATTTCTGAGTTGGAGGATGTGCACATTTTTACTTTTTATAGATACTACCACATTGCCTTCTGAGGAAGTTATGACAATGTGTACACCCATTGCCAGTGTGTGATAATGCCTTTTTCCTCACAACCTTGCCAAGACTGTATACTATCAAACTATTGCCAATCTGGCAGCTAAAAATTGTTATCTTTATTTTGCTTTAATTTGCATTTATTTATGAGCGGGATTGAGCATCCTTCCATCTGCATATAAGCCATATGTGTTTATTTTTCAGTGAAATGCTTATTAAGCTATATCTTTCAGAGGATTTTGGGTATTTTTCTTTATTGATTTTTAGGAGAGTTTTATATTTTAAAGAAAATAGTGTTTTACTTTTATATATATTGCAAACGTTCTCCAGTTTGTTTTTTGGCTTTTCGTCTCTCTGTTTACGTTACTTGGTTTTAACCACACAGAAGTTCTAACTTTACATGAGGAATAATTTACCAACATATTCTCTTATGGTTTCTGGATTTTCTAGTCTTAATTTATAAAAAGTTGTTCAAATTCAGGATTTTGAAAATTTGGGATATATTCTTTATTGTGGTTATGCTTTCATTATTTTTTTCCTTTAATGTTTAGTTCAGTTGGAATTTATTTTCCTATATGGAGAGAAGGAAAAATTCAGCTTTGTTCTTAGTTTAAGTAGCTGATTGTCCCATCAAAATCTATTGAATAATCTCTCCTAGTCCCATCTTTATTCATATAGCGAATTGTCATATCTACTTGTATATATTTCTGGACTTTTTGTAACCACTCTATATTCTGGCTACCAAGGCCTCCTCCTTCTCCTCCTCCCCCATTACAGTTTTATTTCAGAATTTTCTGGATATTCTCACATATTTATGTTTCTCAATTAAACTTTGTTTTTAAATATAATTTAATTTTAAAAAGACATTATATATATTGAAGGTAGACAACATAATGTTTTGATATATATATACACAGTGAAATGATCACTACGATTAAACTAATTAGCATATCCATACCTTCACAGATACCATTTTTATGTGCCTCTGTGTTTGTGTGCATGTGTGTGTGTATGTGTGTGATGAAAGCACCTGATTAGCAAATTTCTGGTATATAAAACAGTATTTTAAATTATTTACTTTTTTTTTTTTTTTTTTTGGTGAGAGAATGAGAGCAGGGGGAGGGGCCGAGGGAGAGAGAATCTCAGGGAGGCTCCACACTCAGAGCGGAGACTGACTTGGGGCTTCATCTCAAGACCCTGAGATCATGACCTGAGCTGAAATCAAGAGTCAGTTGCTTAACCAACTGGCTGCCCAGGTGCCCTTATAACACTGTATTTTAAACTAAAGTCGCCATGCTGCACATTGGATCCCTAAAAAATTATTCATTCTATACAACTGCAACTTTGTACCCAATGGCCATCATCTCTCTTTTTCCCTCTTCTTTGTCTCTGGTAACCATCGTTCTACTCTCTATTACAAACCAATGTTTTCAGAGTCCACATATAAGCGAGACCATGCAATACTTTTCTTTTGTGCCTGGCATATTTCACTTAGCAAAAAGTCCTCCAGCAATTAAACTTTAAAAATAGTTTATCTCTTTATCAAAAAATGTTGTTATTCTTAATGATACCACACTAAATATTTAGGTTAATTTATAGGAAATAGAAATGTTTACTTTCAATATTCTTAATCCTATAAATGGCATATATGTCCATTAGTTCATATTTTTATGTTTTTATGAAAATTTTGAGGTTCTATCCTCACTTTTTGTTTATTACTAGGATGTATGTGAGTGTTACGTGTGCATGAGTGTTGGTGTTGGTAAATAGCATCTTCTCTTTATATAGAAAAGTGACTGGATTTTTAGAATACAATTTTTTTTCTATTTTAGCCATTTTTTTTTCTATTTTAGCCATGCACTTTTTTTTTAAGGTTTTATTTATTTGACAGAGAGAACACAGTCAGGGGGAGTGGCAGGCAGAGGCTGAGGGAGAAGCAGCTCTCTGCTGAGCAAGGACCCCCCAATGTGGGGCTCAGTCCCAGGACCTTGGGATCATGACCTGAGTTGAAGGCAGATGCTTAACCAACTGAGCCACCGAGGTGCCCCTAGAATACCAATTTTGTAATAGCTAACTGACAAATTTTTTGTGGTTTCCTTCCTTCTTTCTTTCCTCTGATTTTTCAGGGTTTTCCAGATATGTAATCATATCATCTGTACATAATTTTGTTACTCCTTTCCTTTAAAACTCTCATTTTTTTCCTTAGGTAATTGAATTGATTGATACTTTCAGAACAATATTGAATAAAACATTTAAAGAATAGTTTCACCTTGTTCTTGAAATGTTGATGTTTAACCATTAAGAGTGTTTATTGTCAGGCTACTAAAAAATATCTGTTATCAAATATATACCAATTATGCAAAGGTATCTTCCAGATTTAGTCAGGAATTTTTGAAATTTACTAAGTACTACTTTTTGTTACCTATAGAGTTGATGCATCATTTTTTTTTTTACTATAATGGTTAATTATATTAATTGGTTTCCTATTTTTGGTTTCTATCAATCATGCTTATATTTCTGAATAAACCCTACTTATTTGTTCATGGTATACTGATCTTTGAAATTACCAGTGAAATGTACTTCCTGTTTTATTTAGAATATTTTTGTTGTTCATTATAAATGAGATTGGTCTGTGTTTCTTTTTGTGGGCTATTCTTGTTAAGTTTGGGTGACAATATTATGCTGCTTTAAGAAAAGTACTTGGAGGGCGCCTGGGTGGCTCAGATGGTTAAGCGTCTGTCTTAGGCTCAGGTCATGATCCCAGGGTCCTGGGATGGAGTCCCACGTCAGGCTCCTTGCTTGTCGGGGAGTCTGCTTCTCCCTCTGCCTCTCTCTTTCTCTGTCTTTCATGAATGAATAAATAAAATCTTAAAAAAAAAAAAAAAGAATGTTGCCTACTAAGGTGCAACATTAGTAAAAAAAAAAAAAAAAAGTACTTGGAAACTTTCTTTCACTTGCTATAGTCTAGAACATAAATGACACTGAAATTTATCTGTCCCATATAGATATGTTCAGTTTTCTTATTTTTATTTATTTTTTAATTTTTTAAAAGACTTTATTTATTTATTTGTCAGAGAGAGAGAGAGAGAGAGCGCACAAGCAGGCAGAGTGGAAGGGAGAGACAGAGAGAGAAGCAGGCTCCCCGCTGAGCAGAGAGCCCAATTCCGGACTCGATTCCAGAACTCCGGGATCATGACTCAAGCCGAAGGCAGCAGCTTAACCCACTGAGCCACTCAGGCGCCCCAGCTTTTTTGTTTTTAAAACATTCTGGACTTTTTTCATTAGAGGGCAAGTTCTTAACAGACTCTTATCAGAATCTAATCAAACTCTTAAATGTAATTGCTTGATTTTAGCTTTCTGAAATTAATTTTTGTAGTATTTTTTTCTAAAATACGTATTTTATCCAGATATTTCAAATTTAAGTGGAGAGCTTTACAAAATATTTTCACTAATCATTATTCTCCAATTTTTTATTTTTAATTCTGCAAATTTGTGCTTTCTTCCTTTTTCTTTATCAGAGTTGCTGGCAGTTTATCTATTGTCACATTGTTTTCTCCATTCCTCCTAGAAGCCCCTCTTATCTCTGTTGATTATGACTCTTACTTTATTTATTTCATTGAAATAATTTTTATCTTTACTTATTTTTTACTAAAACACTTTTCCTAGGACACTTTTGTGTTCTACATTTTTTTCATTTTATTCACTTATTTTTAATACTTATTCTTGAATAACATAGTATAAACTTCCGCTGAGCATTGCTTTAGCTATATTCCAAAAACTCTGATTAGTAGTATTATAATTATCATAATTTTCTATAGTAATTTGGTAATATTATCAACCTTTCCTTGCTTCACCATATTTTTAATGTTTTGCTTTTCCTGGAGATATATTTGTACATTTAAATATCTCAAAGTTCTTATTATTCTATCATCCATAGATAGACACTATTGCCTCTATCCTATGAAAGATGAAGAAGTATCGGTCTTTTTTCTCCTATCTTCTGGAATGCACTTCCTAAATTTTGTTACATTACAGCCTTCTATTTTACTTCAAATACTGGAATCATTATATTCTGCATTTGTAATTTATATCTGTATTTATCAGATCTGTTTTCAGAATGCCTTGATGTTTGTTGTCATTCATATATATATATATATATTTTTTTTTTTTTAAAGATTTTATTTATTTATTTGACAGAGAGAGAGATCACAAGTAGGCAGAGAGGCAGGCAGAGAAAGAGGGGGAAGCAGTCTCCCTGCCAAGCAGAGAGCCCGATGTGGGGGTCAATCCCAGGATCACGACCTGAGCCGAAGGCAGAGGCTTTAACCCACTGAGCCACCCAGGCACCCCCATATATATTTTTTAAAATATTTTATTTATTTATTTGAAAGACAGAGATCACAAGAAGGCAGAGAGGCAAGCAGAGAGAGAGGGAAGCAGGCTCTCTGCTGAGCAGAGAGCCCAATGTGGGGCTCATTCCCAGGACCCTGAGATCATGACCTGAGCGGAAGGCAGAGGCTTAACCCACTGAGCCACCCAGGTGCCCCTACTGTCATTCATTTTAAACGACTTCTCCAATTATTTGTTTTCCCCTCAAAACACATGGGTGTCTGTTGCATTTAGAATCAAACTATTTTCGGGGTGTGTGGGTAGCTCAGTTGGCCAAGTGGCTGATTTGGCTGATCATCAGGTGATGATCCCAGGATCCTGGAATAGGGCCCATGTCATGCTCCACACTCAGCAGGGAGTCTGCTTTAGGATTCTCTTTCCCCCTCTTCCTCTACCTCTGCCCCACTCACATGCTCGCTCTTGTGCACGCTCTCTCTCTCTCGTTCTTTTAAACAAATAATCTTAAAAAATGAATCTATTTTATTCGTATATTTTCTTGTGTCTTTTAGAGTCTGTTCCCCTGTCTTCTTTTCTTCTTTTTTTTTTTTTTAAGATTTTATAAATTGTTTGAGAGAGAGTGAGCACAAGAAGGGTAGAAGGAAAGATCCTCAAGGAGACTCCCCACTGAACACAGAGCCTGATATGGGGCTCGATCCCACAACCCCTGAGAGCATGACCTGTGCTGAAACCAAGAGTTGGATGCTCAACTGACTGAGCTATCCAGGTGCCCCAACCACTATCTTCTTATCCATTTTTTTATGCTTTTGCTATTTTATTCTCATTTTAATAACATTTTAGAATTACAAATCAATACATACACATTGCTGAAAACTAGGAAATAACATAAGCAACAATAAAATCATGAGATCATCTCCAAACCCCAAAGATCACTGCTACAACACCACTAAAAGAATACAGTGCATATTCTTTCGATATTTCCCTCACACATATAAATACACATACACATAGATAATATTTCCCCTGCTCTCTGAATAGGAAAGTTCTTATTAGTAATCCAACACCGGCCTGTTTATAGTCATCCTTTGGCAGCTTTATTTTTGGCATGGATGTGTGCATTCTCAAACTTAGAGGCTAATAATTTTACCAAACTGTGTTACAGTATTGATGATTCTGCAGTATTGTTGATTCCACCAGGATATGCGTGCCCTTTTAACTTGCAGATGCAGGATTTTCTTTCTTTTAGTGTTCTGGTACTAGAGTCAGAAAACACAGCACTTTATAGACTTCAGGTAGCTCTGCAAAGTACCTTTGACCTTGGGAGAAACAGTGAGCCTCCACGACATTGGCGGTGCTGTCATTCCAAACAGTGTGTCAAGACCGTCTCCTTGACCACTTTACTCATAGATTTACAGCTTCCTCGGTAGTAGTATTACAACTCTTCCCAGCTCTACCAATTCTTTGTCAGTTCAGTTCATTTATTTAAAAAGTAGTCATTTCCTGCTCTTTCTCTTTTTACCTCCCAGTTTCTACCGTTATTTTAACCAGATCCAAGTAATCCACAAAGGATTGTTGTTTTATATTGTTTCAAACTGTTCCCCTCTTCTTGTCTTTCTGTTTCTCTCTCTCTGTCTGTCTCTACATGCATGCGTACAGCCGTCCTAACACACATGCATACCCACACAGACACACACATAAATGTTTAGTCTTCCACAGTTTGTCGCATGAGTGTGGTGACAGTCTGAGAATTAATACCAATACGTATATAACTGTACCGTGTATGGACTCACACGCTCACCGTATGTAACTGTATACAGTGTGTTTACAAGGTTTATGAGGTAAGTGAAGGTTTGGGTTTCTGCTGAAATTTCTGAGGGGAAGGAAGTGAAGGGTTAGATATAGTCCGTTCCGTCTAACGATATTCCAGAAAATGTTTTGAGTTTCCTTTTTCTCCCTTCTCATAAAGATTCCAAGGCGATCATGAAACTTCCGTAATAACATGAGGATATATGGCAGAGGGTGGAGGAAAGGATTAAAACAAGGCAAACTGGTTTTATAACCTAACCGTCCTTAGAAAACCAGGCTAATGAAATACATTTTCCCTCTAATGGCTTTCATTTCAGGATACTGTGTGGTTTTCCCTGAAAATGTGATGAATTTTTGCTTTACAAATCATTTTGATTTTCTCTTGTTGTCACATTCGCTCTAATTTTGCTGAGTTACTGGCTGCGCATTGACTACAGTGATGGAGAGTTATCACCATTTCCACGGATCAGAAAATATATGTCTGAAATCATATCTTTCACTGAGAAATCTGTGACTTAATTTTCCTGCAATTTAATTGATATGGAAAACAGGAAATGACATGTCGCTTTATAGTCCCATAGTTGCTTGACTATGAAATGCCTTGTATAGAATCTGCTCAGGGCAGGGACTCAGTAAATATTGATTTGTTATTGAATAAATGAATGACAGGCAAATAGAAGAAAGTGATTTAAAAAAATTATCATGAAGTTTGGACTCATTAGAATGGACTGTTTATGACTAGGATAATTTAGTAATTTATTCCTTTATTATTTGGCCCAGATCCAAAACACGGTCCTTATTTAGGAGACTTGCAAACCTCTGCTACTGAGAGAGAACAATACTGTACCCTTGGATGAAGAGTGTGTTTTTTGGACAAAGGTGTACATATTCACACACAGGCCCACACTCACTCACACATACACAATCACACTCAATGCAGAAACACTGAAGCTTAAATTAGTGTGGCTCTTGGTATTATACTATAACGGGGAGAAAAACTGGGAAATGGATCAGCTCTCTGTTTTATTGTTATTATTGGCTGACTCAAGCTCAAAGCTGAAAAGATTAGCTCCCAGGCCATCCCTTCAAACTTTGGAGATTTATTCAGGATAAGCATCTGGAAGATTGGATGCTTATCTATACTATTCAGTCCCATCCAGCCTAAAATGTGGTTAAAAATTCTTTCCTATGAGAGAAAGTTGGACCTTTCTCTTGTCAGCAAAACTAGAACTATTGAATCTTTTTTTCTTTTTAAAAATTGAGCAATTTCACAGCTCTTTGTAATCCAGCTGTGTCCGGGAAGTGACAGTTATAATTCAAGTATAATTCACATGTTTTCCACTCTCTCCAAAACCTTCTTGAGGAAGTTAGGAGATAATGGAGATTTATAATGTATTTTTCATTCCTAATAAGTTCAAATGCAATTGGATTGGTTTTGTGGGAAAGAGGGAATTGAAGGTTTTAAATGTACCTCCTTTGAAAAAGGCTTTTTATTGTATCAGCTGTTTTGACAATATAGAATATTGTCAAACCATTTCAGTTCTTTTAAGAAGTTACAGATAGGGGGCGCCTGGGTGGCTCAGTGGGTTAAAACCTCTGCCTTTGGCTTGGGTCATGATCCCAGGGGTCCTGGGATCCAGCCCCACACCGGGCTCTCTGCTCAGCAGGGAGCCTGCTTCCCCCTCCTCTCTCTCTCTGCCTGCCTCTCTGCCTACTTGTGATCTCTATCTGTCAAATTAATAAAATCTTAAAAAAAAAAAAAGTTACAGATAGCTGATTTGAATGTTATTTTCCAGAACTAACATAAGGGTATTATCTTGTAAGGTGACAAAACTTTGGGTGGCCAAGAACTTTCCTGGGCCACAGGCATTGGTGAGTCTACAGAATCCACCTGACAGTCATCAGTAATGTAGGTTAATTTAAAAAGCCCAGTATTTTATGAATCACTTGTCATAATTTAGGGATTACCCCTCTCCCTATAAGAATCACAGATTTTAATATAATAGGAGGTTGAGAAAATCTAGTCTAGTGGTTTTCTTAAAATAAAACTTTGGTGTTGAACTTTGAAAGTCTCCAAATACATTGACAAATATGGCAAATGACAACAACAAGCATTCACGATGAGTATTAAGCAGATGGAAACGTTTTGCTATATCTGCTCAAATCTCTTTAGAGAAAATAGAAAAAGTGTGCCTAATAGAGCAAACCATCCCTCTTCCACTCCCCAGTCATTTGGCTTATTCTTTTTCCCAGGAGAAACGTCAACCTTGAACTACATACAGGTTTTCTTACCTTTTTTACATATGTATTTATTCAGTAACACTATCTGGCATTGTTTGACATGTTTTAAAATTTACATAAATGATATGATGAACGTCTTTTGCAAATTGCCTTTTCACTCATTATTGTTTTCTTGAGATTTTATCAACATGGTACGTCTACACACATGGCCCTTGTACTTCTTCAAGGTAAAGAACATGGAATTAGAAGTGGGATTTCTGGATCACAGACTATTTACGGCTCTGATTTTATTGGCTCTTGTTTTGTTGTTCTCCAAGGTGTTTGTCCCAATCTACATTCACACCAGCAACTCCTCTACCTGGCTGAGAATTTATGCTCTCAGATTTATTAATTTTAGCCCATCTGACAAATGTGAAGTGGTAGCTCATTGAAGTTTAGTTTGCATTACCCTGGTCTATCTGCGACATAGAGCATCACGCCTCTCCTCTTCTGTGACTTGTCTTATTGTATGAGCTATCTACTTATTTTTTACTGCTTTAGTACTCTTTTTGTTATGGTTTCTGTTGACTTCTGTATACACCCCAGATTCTTTGCTAATTACATGGGTTGCGCATGTCTCCTCCAAATTTGTGTCTTACTTTCACTCTGTTGGTTATGTCTTCTGTTGAAGAGAAATTTCACCTCTATATTTTTTGTGCCTTAAGAAATTCCTGCTTCTTCAATGTACTAAATTATTGTAACTTTTCTTTGAAAATTTTCATATTGCTGGTTTTCTTCTTATTTAATTCATTGGCATTTTGTGGATGACATAGAGTAGCGATGTCTTCTTTCCTTTTTCCATATAAATTTCCAATTTTCCAAAAGTATTTAATGACTAGTCCACTCACGATTCACCAGCCAGATGTAGTCACATGGCCCCACCCATGATAAAGAACAATAAAGGCAAATGTCCACACCATCTCCCCAGAGTCGGGGAGAGCCGAACATGTTTATAAACAGCAATAATAATGACCTATAAGGATGTGGTGTTCTTAAAATACGCTAACAGATTCTTTGGCACGCCTCTTCTCAAAAGTTGGGAGCCTCATTTCTCCCCTCTTGAATGTGAACGAAACTTAGGAATACACTTCTAATGAATAAAATGGGGTGTGTGTGTGTGTGTGACTTCCAGGGCAAAGTCATGGAACCCATTGTAGATTCTTGCTTTCTTTTGGATCCTTCACCGTGCAGGAAGCCAGCTGCCATGTCATGAGGATACTCAAGCAGCCCCTCAACGGAACACATGTGGTGAGAAACTAAGACCTCTTTGCAACAGACGGCACTAACTTGGCCACCATGTAAACAAGCCACCATAAAAGGAGGTTCTTCAGGCCCAGTGAAGCCTGAAGATGTCTGCAGCCTTGGTCCAAATCTTGATTGCAAACCAGTAAGAAGTCCTGAGACAGAGCCCTCAGCTAAGATACTCCGGAATTTCTGACTGACTGAAACTGTTTGAGATAATAAGTATTATTGCTCTTCCAAGCCAGTTTATTTTGAAGTGGTATAGGCATTGTTTTCCAGTAATAGAGAATTAATAAGTTGAGTTTTACCAAATCTGAAGTTTATGTTAGATTCAGAATGATTTAAAACATGGGCTATGTGGCACAAATCATACCTAATTCTCTGGTCCTATGAGATTATCTCAGAGACACTGTTATCAGCCAGGGCAGGTTAAACTGATGGACGGCCGGAAACTGATAAAGGTGCTGTGGACAGAAAACAACAATACAAAAAACCCACAGTAATCACGAATAAGAACTTCAAATGGAAGGAATAACTGTGAGTGTTCCGAGTTGCGGTGACTAATTCACTGTCCCTCTGCTTCCTGTGTGGGCCACTGCTGGGAACCGTGCTTCATGTTGGGTTTATTTATTTAATGTCATGTGAATTGGGGGGAAAGATAAGGGCCCAGCTAGTCTCTAGCATAGAAATATTGTCATCTGGCTGCCGTACTTCATAGGGTTTTGAAATGGCCAATGTCAAGTGAAATAAGATTTGGGGAGCATGAGAGAATTATACACGTGTGTGTGTGTGTGTGTGTGTGTGTGTGTATGTATATATATATATATGTGACTTCCAGGATACGATCGTAAATACATCAGAAAAGGTTAGGCTTTGCTATGGTAATGGAAACCCCAAAATCTTACGGGCTTATCATCTCTGAGTTTTTGTTGTTATTGTTGTTGTTTGTTTGTTTGGCTCATATGAAGCAACTTCAGGTTGGTTATGGCTTTATCATATCATCTTCACTCTGAGACCCAGAAGACAAAGCAGGTAGAGCATTGTCACTTGTCATGAGAGAGGAAAAAAACTAAAAGTGACCCTGTGTCTCAGGTCCCCAAGATCACCCCTTGATTTGGTAATTCCCTGGAAGGACTCATAGGACTGAAGCATACAGTTACAGATCATGGATTTACGACTGTGCAGGAAGATGAAGCAAAATCAGCTAAGGAAAAGGTTCAGGGGGCAAAGTGTGGAGGAACCGAGGTGCAAACTTCTGAAAGTGCTCTCCCACTGGAGCCACACAGGATATATTTAATTCCTTCAGCAACAAATTGTGACGCCATGTGTGCAGTGTTATTTACCAGGGAAATTCATTAGAGATGCAGCACCCAGGGTTTTTTTTTTTTTGAGGGGGGGGGATGGTCATGCAGGCATCCGCTGCCTAGTGTGTACCACACTTCTGGATTCCCCAAAGGAAAACATGGTCTCAGCGTAAGCCACGTTGTTTGTGCGGTTGAGGCATAGAGAGTCATTCTTCTCAGAGAATGACAGGAACTTTCCCCAAACCAAGGTCCCTGACACCACTCAAGGGCCGATCTTGCAAGCAAGTCTTTCCTAGTCTAGCAGCCTCAGGCCTGCTATGTTAACTTCTTTCTGCACAGACACATACCACCTCTGCTCACATTTCACTGGACAGAGCAGGTCATAGGGCCAACCTGACAGCTGGCCAGTGAGGACCTACAATCCCATATTTTTGAACAATTCGATCTATTGTAGATTATTACCTATAGATGCTTTGAATGAAACAACAGACAAAGGAAGAAATTGATATCATCTATGCATGTGGATATATGTATACCTTCTACATATTTTCATGGTCTAGGCTCATATATCTTAAATATTTTACGAACTGAATTATATAATGACATGAAGAGATACACTGAGTACTGATTAATAAAAAGGTCTTTTTTTTTTACATTATAATTCTCTTTTTCCAGATCAAGTGGGTCTCTGATTTCTTTTGGAGGCAAATGCTTTCATTTTGCTTTTGCCTTGCTCTGAAGCAGGGCTGTGTTTGTGGAAGCTCTAATCCTCTCAGGCACATGTGATTAGACCCCCGAAGAGCTGCTTCATGGCCTTTGCTATGTTTCCTTATCACTGTACCTTTTAAGCTTTCAACAGTATTTCCAGTTCTGGCCGGCTTATGGCCTTCAGCATAAAGTCCATCTGCAAAGTGGTTTGCTCCAATGCTTGCCTCATCTCTCTCAATTGTTTTTATGCTTCTTTTCATTATCTATACTCAGCTCTTTGACCTTTTATTCATTAGTACAGACAACATAAAATACATTTTTTTTTTTTTTTTTTTTTTGGCTACCGGTTAAGTCAGAAAATTAGGAAAGGTGGTTGGCTTTTGGCATACGTATTTACATTTTTGACTTCTCTTTTTGGATTTACTGTGTAGTTCTTTAAAAATTTTTAAAAGATTTATTTATTTGAGAGAGAGAGCATGGCAAGGAGCAGTGGTGGGGGGGCGGGGGTGGGCAGAGGAAGAGGGAGGGAGAGAATTTCAAGAAACTCCCAGCTGAGGGTAGAGTCCAACCCAGGAATCGATCTCACAATCCTGAGATCATGACCTGAATGAAAATCAAGAGCTGGACGCTCACCAGACCGATGGAGCCACCCAGGCACCTCTGTATAGTTTTTGTTGTTGTCGTTGTTGTTGTTTTTTAGTTAAAGAAATCTTATCTGCATCTTCCAAAGAAAAACAAGTTTAATTGTTTAGAAATAGAAATAAAAATCTCCTTGGTTTAAAAACTGCATCTTTTAACCTCTGTTTCCCCCACCAAGAGACTGTTATTTAGAAGGAACACCCGATGTATTAGAGAGAATGATATTTGCAGCACAGTTTTAGAAGATAACATCTCCCTTTTCGACGAAGGGAGGACTTTACGTGGGTCTCTTCTTTATGGTTAGATGGCAGAATGTTTTATTGCTATTTATAAAAGCCTGCATTAAAAGAATGCAATATTGGTTCTCCCAGAGTGGGATCTATTTGGAAAACTAATTATCTCCAAATGGCTGCAAATTTTCAAGAATCTGCCAAGAAGACAAATCAAGAATACCATCTAAATGACTTACTGCAGTGAGGGATACTTCGGCGCTCTTGGGACCTCCCTAAAGCTATTGAAAACTCTCCACTGCCTTCCTCTCGTCCTCCCTCTCCAACCTCTGCCAATGACCTCAGCTCGTATTTCACAGAGAAAATAAGGACCATCAAGGGAGAACTGGCTCGGCTCACTCTCCTGCCTTGCCTCGTGTTTATCTGCTTTTACACGTCCCAGTGCCCTTTCCTTCCACCAAAGCGAGACTCGTCCTCTGCTGTGTTCCAGGCTGATCCTGCCACGTGAGTTCCTGCCACTTCAAGGTTCGTGCTCTGTCAAATACTCCTCCTTCGCCCGCAGTTTCCCCTTGTCTCTTTCTTGGCTCTTTCCTTTCGGCCTGTATATCTAATCAACTTTCTTCCATTTAAACAACAGCAATGATACCACACACACATCTGCGCCAGCTGCTTGCTTGCTTGCTTGCTTTCCTAGAGAGTTTTGCACCATCCACACTTCTCGCCCTGGCAGCTGAGGCGCTGTCCCATGTGATGGATCCTGTTGCAGTCTGAGTGCGGTTGTAATTAGATGACCCCTTCTACTTGCTTGTCTTTCCTCATCCTATAAAATATGCAGCATGGTTTGGTGGGGTTGTCTGTTGCTGCTTTATAAATACCTCTGCTGATAAATGCTGAAAAGGCAAAGAAATGATCTCAGTACTTTCTCCCAGGGGAGCCCTCAGGTAACACAGCCTGAGAATTTGCTGTTAGGAGTTAAACATTTTACATGGATTATCTCATTTTATCATATGGGTGACCTGGTATCAGTCCCATTCTGCAGATGAGAACATTGAGGCACCAAACGTTAAGTAACTTACTGGAGCTCACACAACAAGCAGAGAGGAGGGCCAATAGTTTCTTGTCCAAACCTCCAAGAATATCAGTCTCTGGGGGTAGGACACCATGTACCTAGAATGTCAACCTTCAGAAAACGGGCATGTCCATTCTCTGTGATTCTGCTGAGAGCACTGAGGTACGGCGTATGCTCTCACGTGTGCTTCTTTATTCTCTTATCATAATGGTTTTCAAGCTAGACTGAGCGAGATTTGTGCCTGGCCCCAAACCAGACCAAATGAATCATAATCTCAGGGTAGAGTGGGGGGTACCTGTGCTTTTTTAAAGCCCCCCAATTTATTATGATGTGCACAGAGGGTTGCCATTTCTCTCTTCCCTCCGCTATCCTATTTCTTACTACCTTTCCTGTTCTGTTGTATTCTCCTGAGTAGAGAAAAACATTGCATTTCGAATAATGAAATAGTTTAATAATTAGCTTCCCATGGGTAGTGTTACTACGAATTATCATATAATTATGTTTGATTATTTCTAAAACGTAAACTAAAAAATAACCACAATTCAGACCTGACTGAGTAAATACTTAATATTGTGAAATGATTTTTAAGAGCCCCAGTTTTATTCTAGACACTAGAAAAAAACAAGTCAGATGTCTTCAAGCTGTTTCTAGTCAAAGGTTCAAGTAAATCTTGGCAACATGCAGTGAATCAATGTTACCTTTCAGCTCCTCTACTAATATCAGTTTTGTATCATCTATTCCACTGCATAGAGAGTGTCACAGAAAAATGAATTTACATGACGTGCTTTAACTCATTACTTATTGAGTTTAATTCCTTCTGCTATTTAAAAAAACACGTTTGGAATCCCCAAGCTACTGAACATTCTGTGTTGCAAGGAGGGAAAAATGGTCCTCTTCTTTGTCATTTTCGGTTTAATTCTGATATTCTGCAAAACGGAGTGCCAGAACTAAATTTGAAAAGGAAAATAAAATAATATTAAGAAACACGTATACCGCTTTGTGGAGGGAGAATAATTATTTTCAAAAAATATCTCTTACTTGGCTGATGTTGAGCATCCTCTGTAGCTCCCCACTTGAGACCGTTTCTTTTATCATCCTGGTGGGGTATCTGTCAGCAGAAAATTACTGTACTGCTTTCCGAATATCAGGCTTCATCCTCCAAAAAATGCACAGTATTTCGAAGATTTATGACTCTAATGGAAGCCTCCTGGCAGCACTGTGATCCATTTTGCTGATATATAGGAAGCAGACACAACTCTCATCTCCTGTTGCACATATCCAAAGACTGAAGAAACCAACATCTTAATTAGCATAGAAACAAGAGATGTGGAAGCCCTTAGTCCCTGAACAAACGAAGTCCTGTTAGAGAGTCATATATAAAAGAATTAGGTTTGATCATGTTAAAAAAAAAAAAGATGGAAACAAACATTGGTCATTATGTGCTGTGTGGCTTTATCAGAGGGCATCAGAAAGTAGATCCCATTGGGATTTTAAAGGGCAACCTCTATTTTAGAAGATAAAGTTTGTGAGTTGCATAATAGCTATATAGATTTAATCTTAGGAGGGAATAATTTGTACATTTTTAAAAAATGTAACTGAAATATGAGTGTGTCAAACTTAAAGAACACTAAACTAAAGTCAAGTTGAATTTCAAGCCCAGCTTTTCCCTGAACTTGCTGTGTGATCTTGGGCCAATTACTTGATCTCTCAGGGCTTCACTTCCTTTGTTGGACTACATAATCTCCAAAGTCTTTCTCTAGCTCAATCATTTTATGTTTCCATTAGGCTTCCCATAGTAGAAGCTAACAAATGAGCTGGACTGTAATAAATAAGAGGACTCTTCTGTGGTGAAAAGGAGCTGCTGACTGTAAGTCAAAAAAACTGCATTTTACTCCCTGCAGCACCATTTAAACACCACAGGATCTGGGCAAGTTCTGAATGCCTTGGTTTCCTCATCTGTAAATTAGAGATTGTGGTACCTCATGGCATTGATAGGAGTTTTAAATGAAATGCCATCTGTCGTCTGCTCAGATTGCCATAAAACACCACAGACTATGTTGCTTAAACACCAGATATTTATTTTCTCATAGTACTGGAAGCTGGAAAGTCCAAGGTCAAGGTCCAGCAAGGCTGGTTTCTAGTGAGAGCTCTCTTCCTGGTTTGCAGATAGGAGCTTCTCTCTGTGTCCTCATATGGTAGGGAATGAACTTGGTGTTTCTTTCTCTTTTTATAAGGGCACCAGTCCTCTCACATCAGAGTCCATACTTACGACCTCATTCAAACTTTATCAACTCCTCATATACCTTATCTCCAAAATATAGTCCCATTGAGTGATAGGTTTCCAACAGATGAATTTTGGGAAGACACAATTGAGTCCACAGTATCATATTCTTTGTACACACATAATTTTCTACTAATGTGGTAATAGGATCAGGGTTTAGGACCTAAGGGTTTAGACTTCCCTCATTGCTTTTTGCCTCTCCCTCCCATAACCTATACTCCCCAACCTGTCATTTGATGTATATCACAACTTTGGCTTAATTAATACTCAGGGATTTACTACGTAAATATTGTTCATGGCTGAGCTACATAGCACTTATGATGAAATATTCTGCCTTATACAACTTTTGTATTGCTATAGTTACTAATTACCTTATATTTTATTTGCTTAGTTTTGTATGCACATCTCATCATTTTATTTCAAATCTTTTCTTCAGAGTTGTACAACTCCTTTCAATATGGTCCAACATAGCAGGTAATCTATTCTATTTTTGGTGGTGTCATCTCTCCCGGTTCATCATTCAGAAAGCCAATAGTAGTGTTTGAAGAGCTAATGCTTATGAAATATTTGCAAATTCCCCTCCAGTTTTTTTCTGAAATTTTGATCCTTTCCTCTGTTTGGCAGCCAGATCATTCTGTTCTTATTTCCTCAGGTGAAAAAAAAATGGTAGCAGAAATCAAGAAGGTAGAAGAAGGGGAGTATTTTTCTGACTTTGAGTTTGAAAGCTTACATTCCGAGGGAATGGAAAGGCTTTATGGTAAATCAGAATATTTTGGACAAAATCCCAAGAGTAAGAGATAAATGTCCCTATTTCACTACTCCTGTCAGACTAGAAGTCAGAAAGGAAATGATAAAAGAGAGGAGTCTGGGGTGAATGAAATTGAAGACAGCAGTCAGTGTACACTGATGCTTAATTGTCCACTCCCATAAGCACCTCAGATCCACACACTTCAGGTCAAAGCTAACAATTATTTGATCAGGATGAGAACATCCCTCAACAGCAGCCAACACAACATCCAGAGACTAGCCCAGACCAGAGATGCCTGTGTCCATGTAAACATGCTCCCCTTCAGGGACAAAGGACACTTACAAACCCCAAAAGACTTTGGGGATCTGGGTTCTTACCACTTGGTGGTGAGGAACAAAACCAGCTTGACCTTCATCATGACAACCATTAGTGGTAAAGCACAATCCTATTAGGCACAAATGCTTAGGGACAAATTAAACTGTTATGCAGACTGTCCATTAAAATCGTTGAGTCAATGAGTTAGAGAATAAAAATAAAGGAGAGTTCATATGATGGCCTCGCGGAAGGAGCAAGGAGCCTAAATTCAGGCAAGTCAATTAATTGCCACACCTGATTTCTCATCTGTAAAATGAAGACAGCAATACTGTTGTATCCCTTAGAATGGCTGTTTGGCAATGGTATAAGAAAAAGTCTACTGAAAATTTAAATGCACAACACAAGGTATCGTTTTATAAAGAGATCAAACATTTGACTTATTCATTGATTCATAATCCAACAAACATAAAAACAGTATGGACACTAAATCTGAGAAGAGTAAAAACATATTTTCACAAGTAAGCCCATTATGAGCATTGCAGCATGAGGGAAATGATATCATTTGGCCCTCCAAGTGATTACACCCGAGGAGGTCACTCAGATGTTACACACTAATTCTAAATACTTTTCTGCTATTTAATTTACATTTCAAACTCAGTGCCTGCTTGTCAGATATCATCTGTAAACACTGATTAAGTCCCTGTAAGTACCACAGCATGCTTGTCACCCACAAAGCAAGTTATAAGACCTTGTCCTGTCACCTGAGAGTGTTCGATCTGACCATGACTGAGAACTGATTTTAACAGTAGATCTCTAAGAGTCTATAATAATACTATGGTGCCTCATGGAAAAGCAGACTATAAATTGTTGGGAGTAATGGTTCTCCTCAATGGTAGCTTCTTTCTTTGACAATGAAAAAGAAAGTGGGAGAGAAGGAAAAGGTCCTTCCAGAAGAATTCCGATTAATAAATACAGAAAGCATGGGAAAAATAGAAGATTGTCATTAGGCAAACATAATTGTTACAGACAGAGTCCACAGATGGATGCTAAAAGTAGTGGATGGAAGTTTGAGGAGAAACTATGCACAGTCTCAAAGGGCAAGTTGGGTGAAGGGTAATGGGGACTGTCTGAACTGTTTCTGCAACTTTTGTGTGAAGAAGAAATTGTTTTTTTGTTTGTTTGTTTGTTTGTTTAGAAATTGTTTTTTTCAAAACTTAAAAATATGGTTGAAACTTACATTGCAAATTTTCTTGCCCAAAACTTTTTCTTTTGTTTGGTTTCTCAACTAAGTTTTTAAACTCACACTTTGTTCCATGTTAACTCCCAATAGCATTCCTTATACAAATCCTTATACAAATCTCCTTATACAAATCTTCCAGATTATTTCCATTTTTGCTATCAAGTCTTCCCCAACTACCTTCTAGTACTAGTAGAGGACTGTAGACATTCAATCAAAACCTCTTCAAGGATGTCTTGAATACTTACCATTTTCATGGAAATGTGAGAACTGCAACAGACTAAAAAGCAGTCTATGATCCATTCCCTCCCTGGAGGAGGTAGTAAGATAGATGTTGGGAAGACAGAAGGAACCTACATGGCAGAATTAAGTAGTGTGTGAAATTATTATGTGAGGTTACATTTTATTTTCATGGTATTAGTTATAGGATTTGACAGAGACAGAGATAAATGATACATGCACAAATAAGAACAAGATGGACCTAAAAACTATGCTGGGTCTTGGATGGTGAGTGGATGTCTGGAATCTGCGCAGCCTTTGTGGGGACTCTGGGGACATAGGAAGACGTCAGGAGACCCGTCTAAGTGGGTGGAGAATTTGAGGTTATGAAACGGGCCTGGAGAGAGCTGGGCCAGGTCAGAGGGCTGAAAACAAGGTGGAAGAGTGTGTGGTCCAAGTAGAAAAGGGAGGAGGCTCTTTTAAGGGCTCTGTTAAGGGTGATGACTTTTCAGGCACCCAATGAACGTGTATGGTGGATCTTAAGTCAGAACCAGCTCCATTTTTGAAAATCATGTATCTAATAATAGATCATTAAAAGATCTTTTATTTATTTATTTGACAAAGAGAGACAGAGCAAGAGAGGGAACTTAAGGAGGGGGAGTGGACAGGGAGAGTGGGAGAAGCAGGTTTCCCACTGAGCAGGGAGCCCCGATGTGGTGCTCCATCCCAAGACCCTGGGATCATGACCTGAGCAGAGGGCAGACGCTTAGCGCCTAAGCCACCCAGGTGCCCCAAGAGATCTTTTCTGAAATGCAAAGCTCTTCATCTTCCCTTTCACCACCTTACCCCACTCTCTTTCCCCCTAAGGCATTCTCGAGGTATCCTTTGTTTTTAATTTTGAAACCAAAAACTTTAACATAGCCTCAGGGCCCTCCAAAATTGGGCCCCATCCCCATATACCTACATTTTTTGGGAAACTATTTCCCTCAAGGCCTGCCTGCCTTCTTTTGTTTCCTTCAGGGCTTTCTTCCGTTACCATTTGCATATGCTCTTCCCTCTGGCTCACCATTATCTCTTGATGAGTTTACTCCTTTTTATCCTTCAGTCTAATCCCCCAATTATCAACTTCAGTGCAGGTGCCCCCTCCCTTCTCTGACTGGATCTACTCATAATACCAAGTATGTCCGTTTGTAAAATGGTCCACATTTGTATATTTTTGTGTGTGCCATCTTTTCATCTCTTCATTTTTCTACTTGCCTGATTTTATGTATAACCAAAGGTAATGGGGCTTTACATGTGGGTAAAAGGACAACCCTCTCTTCTTGCTGACTGCAACCCTCTTGCTTCCTTATTCTTTAAACAATTCAACATACTGGACACTGATGAAGTAACCATTTGCCCAAGCATCTGGGTGTCTCAGATGACGAAGGCACTATTCCTTTCTTTAAGGAGCCCATGTGGGGTTAGGTAGAATTTCAAGCCCAATTAAATATAATATGAAAAGTGCCATAGTAATCCAACAAGAAAAGCTACCACTTAGGTCCTTCCTTTCATTCACTCCTTCCATTAACAAATATTTTGAGAGCCTCTGTGAGGTCTTTGGCCAAGAATAGGGTTTAGAGTGGTGAACATACGTGAGCCAGAATATGAGGTTATGTAGCTTATTACAGTTAAGAAAGCTGACACTAAAAGAGTAAAAGGTAAAAAAAATTAACTAATTAATATGTAAATATAAGCTGAGGATATATTATGAAACATTAGCAATAATAATAAAATAGTAATGATAGCCATATTTAGTTAGAAGTTAGGATTTAGTACGTTTTAAGTGCAGGTGTTCTGGTTCCAGAGCTGATCATTTTATATTACATTCTACTAAAATTGTAGAAAATATATTTTCTCAGGTGGGGGTACCTACTTATATAGTGTGAGAAGCGAAGACTTATCTAAGAAGGCAGTGTTCAGGCTGAAACAAGGATAAAAAGGCAAAATCGACACAAAGAGTCAGAGCAGAGCATTTCAGGCAGAAGAAATAGGAAAAGTTCCTAAGGCAGGAAAGAGCTTGGCATTTTCTAGGAATAAAATATAGGTTGGTGTGAGTTGAAGATAGAGAGCTCCAAGAGAAAAGGTTTTAGATGCGACTGAAGAAATAATCAGGAACCAGATCGTGCAGTAGGTCTTGTTATGAACAGAGAAGAGTTTAGTTTTTATTTTAAGAGAAATAAGAAAACATCAAGATTATATAAGAAGGAATAATGATTTTATCCTATTTATATTTTAAAAGATCAGGCTGACTTCGGTATAGAAAAATGGGTTAGAAAGTACAAAAGAGGAAGCAGAAAGGCTATCAAGTGACAAAATCAGCGTAATTCAAATCACTGTGACTATTAAAGTCAAGAGTTGTAACCGCCACATTGTGCTGTCCCCTACCGTGTTGTAGATTTGCAAACTGGCTAGGGGCATTGTCCTACAAGACTATCAAAGATCCATAAACTGTACATTTTCTTATTCTCTCCCTGCTTCTGGGAACTTACTGTGTCTTTTATTGTTGGGTCCTGGAACAGGGACATAGTCAAAGATTTTCATGAAAAGAGAAGAGATGGTAGACATTAATGATTTTTTTTTTCTTAGCTCATCTTTACTCTTATCATTTGAACATAACTTCCCATCTCTGCTACACTGGGATAATAATAATGGTTTTTAAAGTACATAATTTAAAGTGTTTGTTACTGTACATAATTGTCTAGTGTATGTGTGTGTTTGCGCTGATCAAAATGTAAATGTATGGGTTACACCTGCAGAAATTCTGATTCAGTACATCTGAGTTGGACATTTTAAATAAGCACTCCAGGTAATTCTGAGCAGAAAATCCAAAGACTATACTTTGCAAGAGACTGGTTTGTGGTGGGAAGCTTTAAGATTTTATTCCAAGCATGGTACAATGACTTGAATGTATCTGTTCTATTAATATTATCAGCATTAGAAACCATCAATTGCAAGTAACCCCAGCATTTAATAGCCTATATATTTTTGGAAGATCTCTCTCCCCAGTGCAATATAATACGATACACAGATAATCAATTTGATCTCTTTCTTTAGGCAAGAGACCAAAGAATTTATATAAACAATTTCCTGACTGGTCAGTCTCAATGTGGTCTAAATATATCACACAGATTAATAACACAGGGTTTTTCCAACTGGATGGAAACAGAATATTGTCTTCCCAATATTAATACAGGGTTACATAGAAGACCCAAATAATTATTGCTCAATAACTCTTTTGGAGGTGGTTTTGTAATATAGAAAACGCTTACAAAGAAGTAAATAATAAATGAAAGTGAGTCAAACTTCTTTACCACAGATCTTGCACAAAATAATTACTAGTCTATGTAAGTAGTTATTTAAAAAGCAATAATAATAGCCAATAAGATGAGTCACAATTATAAATCATTCTAAAAATCAGCACCCTAATTCTATTTTAGAATCACATTCTGAAGAACACTCTTTAATAATCACCCAGCCTGCTTCTTAGAGCTATGCCTTTTGCAGGAGTGGCTCATATCATTAGTGATTTTCCTGTCATGTAAACTCCCTTTCTTGGTTAAGATCATATGTAATCCAGCCTTAGGATATTTAATCCTTTTAAAACATACTGACTCTTTATCTTTTACATTTGTCTTAATTAGCTTGCATTTTACATTTCCTCAATGAACCCGGTAAAGAATCAGAACATGTGTTCTCAATGAGGACCAGTTCTGAATCTGTGTCAGCTCAAGCTGGCCTCTTTAGAGAAGAGGTTTTCCCTCCCTTATAGTCTCAGATGCAAGCAAAGTATAATAAGTAAAAGATATCTCAGTATATATTCTCATAGAGATAGGATGTTATTAATCATGGTTCCAGATGGTTTTAAAAGTTACTCATTTATTTCACGAGATAAGTATTTGTTGAGAACCTAGTAAGTACCAGGCACTATTCTAAGCCCTGGGGCTACAGAGATAAAAAAGAAAATGTTTCTGCTTCTGGAACTTACACTCCAGGAACTGAGACACACAATATACTGAAAAGCAAGTATAATATAGGTATATTATATAATAGGTAAGTGCAATGCAGAGAAATGAAGAAGAGTAAGAGAATAGAGTGTGACTTAAAGTGGTCAAAAATGACCTCTCTTAAGATGACAACACATATGCAGACACTTAAAGGAAGCAGAGAGTAAACAGAGGGAAAGAATTCCAGGCAGAGGAACAGCAAATGAAAAGGGTCCAGATAGGAACATGATAGGTAAATTTGAGGACCAGGAAGAATGATAACAAAGGGGAGATTCATAGGTGATGAGATTGGAGAAAAAGCAAGAAACTCACTATGAAGGGCTTCAAACAGCCTTGATAAGTAAGGACACCAAGTAATATGAGAAATGCAGTCCATTAAAAATGGTCAAAAATTATTTGCTATTCCTTCCATTGGAGGATGGTCTAATTCCCTTCCCCTAGGATCTGGGCTGGCTGTGGTGACGTGTTTAACTAATAGAATGTAGCAGAAGTAATATTCTCGGCCATGACCAGATCTTAAGAAGCTTTGTAGTTTCTGCCCAGACACCTTGAAACCTATCAGCTGCCATGAAAGTGGTCTGATGTAGGGAGATGTACAGTCAGCCCTTCTTGTTCTGTCCATTGCATCCTAGCTGTCAGACATGAGTGAGGAATCATTCGGGTTAACCCAGCCTCACAGACATCAGAAGAATCATGGCCTCCAACATCCAGCTCTACTAGAGCTGTTCTAGCCACCATTAGCCACTCAAATGACCCCAGCTGAGCCTTACGGAAAAACAGAGATTAACAATCTTCATTGTGCCTTGTACAATTTCTTGACCTACAAATTCATGAACATAATAAAATGGTTGCTATTTCATCCTCTCAGTTTAAGAAGATCTATTATGCAGCAATAGAGGACCTGCACAGGAAATGATTATTCAGTGGAGAACAGGAAGATATAAACCTGATCTATATCCTAAAGAGAACTTTCTAGCTGCTGAGTGGGATCTAGATTTGCAGATGAAATGAAAACAGAATAATCAGTAAATTCATTTTTATTTATTTTATTTTATTTTTTTTTAAAGATTTTATTTATCTATTTGACAGAGAGAGAAATCACAAGTGGGCAGAGCGGAGGCAGGCAGAGAGAGAGGGGGAAGCAGGCTCCCCGCCGAGCAGAGATCCCATGTGAGGCTCGATCCCAAGACCCTGGGATCATGACCTGAGGTGAAGGCAGAGGCCTAACCCACTGAGCCACCCAGGCGCCCCGTAAATTCATTTTTAAAAAGATTTATTTATTTATTTGAGAGAGAGAGAGAGTGAGCCAGGGGTGGGGTGGTGCAGGGCAGAGAATCTTAAGCAGACATGGTGCTGAGTCCAGAGCCTGACATGGGGGTCAATCCCATGACCCTGAGATCACGACCTGAGCTGAAACTAAGAGTTGGATATTTAACCAGCTGCACCACCCAGGTGCCCCAGAATGATCAGTGAATTCAATTGAAAGTCCAGGTAAGAGAAAATAGTGGCTTGGATTAAAAGAGTGGCATAGGAGGAAGACAGACATGGTTGAATTTGAGGTATATTTTGAAGATAAGTTGACAATTTTGCTCAAAATTACAGGCGATGTCTTTATTTCCATTTCAAATTTGAAAATACTTAAAAATATATTAATAGGTCATGCACTACACTTACTCAGAAATGCCTAGAACATGCAAACAATCCAAAGTCTGTAAAATAAATGAAGCTGTACTGAATCTTTCTTTGATTTAGAATCTGTCTGTATGTCTGGTTAATCATTACAAGCATCAAATAAATATTACATTTTCATTGTAGAAATGTATATTGACCCAGGGCATGTCCTAGAAGCTTACAGTGTGCCTCTGTTTCTCCACAGAATTCATTTATTAATCTTTCAGTTTTTCCAACAAATATTCATGAATAACCTTCAATATGTATGTTGCTAAGTGCTCAGGATATAGTATGAATAAAAGAAGGCATAGTCTTTTTTTAATGGAAGGTAGACTTTTTTTTGGAGGTAGAATTTAAACAGGTAACCACACAAATAACTACGACAAATGCTACAACCACAGCCAGGGTGATAATAAGAGGATTTGATTTAGCAAGGTCAAAGGTTTTCCTCAGAAAATTGGAGAGTAAGTCGAGATCTGGAGGCAAAGTCAGAGCTAATTACTGCAAAGAGAAGTACAAGACTATGATAGCAGACAGAAAAACCAGTGCAGATGCTCTGTAGTGTCCTGAGCATGATACACTGGTGAAACTCACAAGACCCCATCCACCTCTGCAATTTGTTTGCCACACTGAAGCTAGAATGGACTTTTTGAAATCTAAATATGATACCTCCCTTATGCTTCTTAAAATCCTAGGATGGCTTCTTCTCCTAAGTGCAACACAGATGGTGATTCCATTTACTGCTTTCGAAAAGCACTGAATGAGAACTAGGCTAGGGGAAAATGAGTTAAGTTTTGGATGCGTTGGTTCTAAGGTGCCTTCGAGACATGTTGATGGAGATGTCAGGAAGTGAGTTAGGTATACTGATAGGGAGGTACTCACAGTCATAGCATGGATGAGAGCACTCAAGGAGGAATTATAAGAAAGGCAGATAAAGAGACTGATGACTACACCTTAAGAAGTCCCAGTGGAGAAGAATATACATCTATAAAAGAGACAAACAGGAGTAACCAGAAAGATAAGAAAACCTGGGGACTATAGTGTCACAAACGGCAAAGGAAGAGTGTTTCAAGAAGCTATTCATGGTTGACCACCTGGGATGCTGCTGAGCATCAAGAAAGTTAAAGGCAGTTAACAGTCCTTTGGATTTAACACAGGTAGGGAGTAACAGGTGGTGTAAGGATAGAACACCATTCTTAAGACACAAGAACTGAGATCTCTTAACTCTACCACTAGGCAGACCAGTCAGCAAGCAATCCAACTTCTTTATGTTTAATTTTCTCACCTAGAACCTCTTAAGTTTTTCTGAGATTTCATTTATGGATTCAGCAACAATTTATTCAACTTCGTGGATTATAAAACATAAGCTGCTCTCCTCAAGGTTTGCAATTACAAGTTCCTCAAGAAACTTAAGCAAGTAAACACATGAAAATACCATCAACATAACTGGCCATCAGGAAAATGCAAGTTATAAACACAATAAGATATCACTACGCACCTATCAGAATGGTTAAAATAAAAAATAGCAATGATATCCAATACTGGTGAGGATGCAGAGAAACTGGATCATTCATACTTGTTGCTGGGAATATAAAATGGTACAGTCACTATGGCAAACATTTTATCATCTCTTAAAATGTGAAACATCCAACTATTTTACAACCAGAAATTACACTTCTGGACATTTATCCCAAAGAAATGATGATTTATGGTCATACAAAAACCTGTGCCTGAATGTTTATAGCAGCTTTATCCCAACAATATGGGAAACCACCTCGGTATTCTTCAATGAGTGACTGATTAAATAAATCATGATGCATCCATTCCATGAGACTATTATCCAACAATAGAAAGGAATGAACTGTTGATACATACAACAATTTTGGTGAATACCCAGAGAATTATATTGAATCAAGAAAGTCAATCACAGGGACGCCTGGGTGGCTCAGTTGGTTAAGCGGCTGCCTTCGGCTCAGGTCATGATCCCAGGGTCCTGGGATCGAGTCCCACATCGGGCTCCTTGCTCAGCAGGGAGCCTGCCTCTCCCTCTGCCTGCCTCTCTGTCTGCCTGTGCTCACTCTCTCTGACAAATAAATAAATAAAATCTTAAAAAAAAAAAAAAAGAAAGTCAATCACAGAAGGTTACATGTCATATGGTTCCATTTATATGATGTTTTCAAAATGACAAAATTATAGAAATGGAAAACAGATTAGTGGTTTCAAGGGGCTAAGAAGGGGGTGGTGAGGGCAGGAGGGAAGTGAGTGTGGCTATAAAAGGGAAGCCTGAAGTATCCTTGCAATGATGGAAATGTTCTATGTCTTGACTATATCAATGTCAATATCTTTTTTGTGATTTTGCACTATAGTTTTGCAAGATGCTACCACTGGGAAACTATGTAAAAGGTCAACAGGATCCTTTTGTATTGTTTCTTACAACTCTGTATGAACCTACAATGATCTCAAAATAAGATGTTTAATTAGAAAAGAAACTTGTGTTCACAAAAAAAAAAAAACTAAGACGTGTACAAACATGTCTGTAAAAGAGAAACATAGATGAAATATTATAGTTTAGAGAGGAATAACTTACTTAGAGATGGGGAAATTGGGAACTATTTCATGTAACAGATGGACAGATTTGGACATTCAAATCTAGAGGAGGACACTCCAGGCAGAGAAAATAGTGTAAAATATGAGGCCAGAATGCTTGGAACATATTTGGAAGACATGTGTAATTTAACTGGAGTCCCAATTTTATTATAGTAAAGAAATAAAATTGGGAAAGGAGATTGGAGAGAGATTGTGGAGAATTTTAAATGTTGTACCAAGGAATTAAAAGGTTTAAGCTAGGGAATTATATGGCTGGCATTTTGGCATCAGAAATTTGGAAATGGTTGAGGGGAAGGAAGTAAAGCTATGGAAGGCAGGAAAACTAATTAAGAAAGGATGGTTATAATTTAGAAGTTTAGCTAAAGAACTACAGTGGTGGTGGAAATAGAAAGGTTGTTCAGATCCATACTGTTTTAGAGTTGTATCTTTACCTGTGTTGAGCACAGCATCTGACACACAATTAGGGCTTAATAAATATTTGTTAACCACAAACATGAGTGAGTGAAAAATTAAGTAAATAAATTTGTATATATTTAATTTTCACAACACTGTAGGGTAGAGACTATCAGCATTTAAAAATGAGTCACTTGAGGAATTCAAAGAGAAAAATAATCAAAGTTGTTGTATTAGTCAGTGCTCTCCAGAGAAATAGAATCAACAGGATATCTATCTATCTATCTATCTATCTATCATCTATTGACTATCTCTCTACCATCTATTGACTATCTACCTATCTAGTGAGCCAATAAAATCTATCATCTATCGATCTATAATCTTCATATGTATGACATACATATCTTCATATTTATATTCTATCTATCTTAATTTATATGACGTATATATCTTCATATATAAAATATATATGTGAAGAGATTTATTGTGAGAAACTTATGCGATTATGGAGGCTGAGAAGTTCCACAATCTGCTGTGTGCAAACTGGCGACCTAGAAAAGTTAGAGATATAATCCCAGTCCAAGTCCAAAGGCCTGGGAACCACGGGAGCTAATGGTGTAAATCCCAGCCCAAGGGCAGGAGGTGACAGATTCATGTTGAAGCTCAAATAGGCAGGCAGGAAGGGAACAAATCCTCCCTTCTTTTGCCTGTTCATTCTCTTTAGGCTTTTATAACAGTTCCCAATGAATGGCAGGTTGTTTCCGAGCTAATAAACGTCTCCCTACTTCTAGATTATGTAAGGTAATCTTCCATTCTTGCCCCATCAGAATATTGAACTACCATTATTGCTTTTTATCACTGCTCCTGACTCCTTTAATTTAGCATCTTTACATATTTTGTTTTAAAGAAGAGTCAGAGATCTGGATAGAGGGCTGTGGCAGTTATGTGCCTTCCCTTCTCAACTTCAATGTACCTATTGGAACCCAGTTTCTTACTTTAATATTGTATTCTCTGAAGTTTGGATCCAGACTTCTAATGCAGTCACATCCCATATCCTCTATTTTGAACTTGCCATTCATTCAATATTCCCATTGGGTTTGAATACAGGTATTGGCTACTTAATAGCTTAGTGACTTTCTGAGATTCAATTTTCATCTTCCATTAAAATATAGATAAAAATTCTAACCTCATGAGATTTTTTAGCGTGATATGTGTTATATACAACCTGCCCACAGTGCCTGGCACCTATTTTCTGTTTGATAAATGCTAACTACCATATCACCCACTTATGATGGTCTAAATCTACTTACCTGACTCTTAATCTGCCTCTAGTCTCATATTCTCTCTTCCCTGATCAAATTGAGAAATGTCGTTTTCTACAGTAGTTAGGATCACAATAATAGAGGGTGACAAGGAGAGATTTGAAATATTATTTCACACCATTGTAAAAGCTTCCAAGTTAATCCTGAGTGATAATGGTAGGGTCTGAAATGATCCCCAATCTAATTCTGCCACTTGGAGGTATAGCAGCAGGTTGCTGTTGGGAGGTGGGGAGTTGACTTGAAGGAAAAGTGAAATAATGAGAAATCCAAAATTGAACTCTGAAAAATCATTGAGTCAAAGTGGAATCAAACTTCCTTCAGGGCAATAGCTTGTACTTTAAACTTCAGTTGCTAAAAATGTAGTATCTGGAGACGGCTGGTGAATATTTACTATACTATTTTCATAGGGAAAAATCTGAAATGAAGAACAGTCATAATTTTTCAGTCAGATTTTTCAGTTTGTCAGGTTGAATAGTCTGTGTTAATGGTGCATTGTTTAGAGTATATGACATTCACTAACATGAGATTATAGTATTAAATGGTGCTCTAGTCACCTAAACTCACTAACCGTTGTCATAACCATATCATCCACTAGTATCATTCATCAAAAGGTGCATGAGAGAGTGCTCAGGGCCACATAAAATTTTACACACACTGGTATATTAAACATCATGCAGCCTTCACATTATAAGTATTGGAAAAGCTAAAAAATTACCTTCTAATTTTCTAATACTTCAGATGAGTTTTATTCTTAAATGTAAAGCATGGATAGTGATGTTGGTAGTGATGAGGAGGGTGATAATAGAATCTGTTGCTATTTTAGCTGGGTACCTGAAGCACTTTCCACCTCCTTCTCTTAGAGCATGTAAAACATGTTTATAGTTGATTTATTTCTGTGCCCGTCTCTTTCACTAAATTGTGAGCCCATTGATGGTAGACTGTATGCTATCCATCCTACCTTTGTGCTAGGCATTTGCCTAACATATAATGAACACTAACACATTTGATGGGTTGAATTTTGTTAAAGGATAGAAAAAAAGAACTCAGTACTGGCACAAAAACAGACACATAGATCAATGGAACAGAATAGAGAGCCCAGAAATAGACCCTCAACTCTAGGGTCAACTAATCTTCGACAAAGCAGGAAAGAATGTCCAGTGGAAAAAAGACAGCCTCTTCAACAAATGGTGTTGGGAAAATTGGACAGCCACATGCAGAAAAATGAAACTGGACCATTTCCTTACACCACACATGAAAATAGACTCAAAATGGATGAAGGACCTCCATGTGAGAAAGGAATCCATCAAAATCCTTGAGGAGAACACAGGCAGCAACCTCTTCAACCTCAGCCACAGCAACTTCTTCCTAGGAACATCACCAAAGGCAAGGGAAGCAAGGGCAAAAATGAATGATCAAAAGCTTTTGCACAGCAAAGGAAACAGTTAACAAAACCAAAAGACAACTGACAGAATGGGAGAAGATATTTGCAAACGACATATCAGATAAAGGGCTAGTATCCAAAATCTATAAAGAGGTTATCAAACTCAACACCCAAAGAACAACTAATCCAATCAAGAAATGGGCAGAGGACATGAACAGACATTTCTGCAAAGAAGACATCCAGATGGCCAACAGACACATGAAAAAGTGCTCCACATCACTCGGCATCAGGGAAATACAAATCAAAACCACAATGAGATGCCACCTCACACCAGTCAGAATGGCTAAAATTAACAAGTCAGGAAATGACAGATGCTGGCGAGGATGCGGAGAGAGGGGAACCCTCCTACACTGTTGGTGGGAATGCAAGCTGGTGCAACCACTCTGGAAAACAGCATAGAGGTTCCTCAAAAAGTTGAAAATAGAGCTATCCTATGACCCAGGAATCGCACCACTGGGTATTTGCCCTAAAGATACAAACGTGGTGCTCCGAAGGGGCACATGCACTCGAATGTTTATAGCAGTGATTGTGGACATCACTGCTATAAACATGCACCCGAATGTTTATAGCAGTGATGTCCACAATAGCCTAACTATGGAAAGAACCTAGATGTCCACCAACAGATGAATGGATAAAGAAGATGTAGTACATATATATACAATGGAATACTATGCAGCCATCAAAAGAAATGAAATCTTGCCATTTGCAATGACATGGATGGAACTAGAGGGTATTATGCTCAGTGAAATAAGTCAATTGGAGAAAGACAACTATCATATGATCTCCCTGATATGAGGAAGTAGAGATGCAACGTGGGGGGGTTTGAGGGATAGGAAAAGAATAAGTGAAACAAGATGGGATCAGGAGGGAGACAAACCATAAGTGACTCTTAATCTTACAAAACAAACTGAGGGTTGCCAGGGGGAGGAGGGTAGGGAGAGGGTGGTGGGGTTATGGACATTGGGGAGTGTATGTGCTATGGTGAGTGCTATGAAGTGTGTAAACTTGGTGATTCACAGACCTGTACCCCTGGGGCTAATAATACATTATATGTTTATAAAAAAATAAAAATAAAATTTAAAAGAAAGAAAGAAAGAAAGAACTCCATCGTATCATGATTGTAGGTTTACTGGGCTCAGGGCACTATACTAAATCTTATGTTTAGGGAAAGCAGTTTAGACGCAGGCCCAAATTACATGCTTCTTACAGTGGGCTGATTTAGAGAATTTGAGGGCTATTCCTATTGGGCATCCTCCTGAAACCTTACTCATGATTTTAAGCTTGAGAGAATTGACTGTAACCTCATCATAAAACCAGCTATAGTATTCAGATTTCCTCTAAAACACATATTGACTTGTATATAATCTCATGAGAATTTGGTTTCTAGACATACTTTTATAGACCAAATGTTCACTGTGTTAAAGAATTTAGTCATCCTATTTGATATTCTGGGGGGGGGGGTGGCTAGTGGTGGGGAGGACCATCATTAAATTATGCACCAGTTCCATACTTTAATTACACAAGCTAAGAAAAACTGAAGTTAAAAGATATACATTGTCCTAAACTATTCATAAAGTCATACCTGTTAAATGTTAGAAAATATTGTGATATACTACAGAGGACTGTCAAATCATCTTAGTCATTTTTGCTCTTCACTATTAAAAAAAACACAAGCAAGTCAATTAAATGACAGATTGCTAGGATTTTAAAAGGACATATGCTTTAGTTTTATATGGCTTTTGAAATCTCAGGCATCAAAAATGATTTTAAAATATCATGAACTATAAAAAAGTAATTGATTTACTCAATTCCAAGTGTCAAATTATGGACAGTGGCAGGCTATTCATGAATGTAGGAATCCAGCAGCAAATATACTTAGTTGGCAGCATTTCCCCCAAAGACAGCTCAATAATGGCCTCTATGTTAATCAACACAAAACTATTTGAAGCATGGTAAGGATCTTCCAGAAGTAGTTTTGCATTTTTAAAATCTTAATAACTTAGTTTACTTGTATATTAGAGGTAAAATGTATAAAAGACAGCTAAAAGCAATTACTTTAAAGTTCAGGACCACTAAATTATGTACCTGTATACAATATATTTTCATTTCCAGGCTGGAGACTAAAAATAGTAACAACAAAATGGCTGACACAAATTCCAAGTCTATCAGACTATCAGCTCTCTCAGGGAAAAAAAAAAAAAAAGGAGAAGAAGAAGAAGAAGAAGAAGAAGAAGAAGAAGAAGAAGAAGAAGAGGAGGAGGAGGAGGAGGAGGAAAGAAGAAGAAATAATTACAAAACCAAATTACAGTCTTTTTTTTTTTTAAGATTTTATTTATTTATTTGACAGAGATCACAAGTCGGCAGAGAGGCAGGCAGAGAGAGAGGAGGAAGCAGGCTCCCTGCTGAGCAGAATGTCCCATGCGGGACTCGATCCCAGGACCCCGAGATCATGACCTGAGCTGAAGGCAGAGGCTTAACCCACTGAGCCACCCAGGTGCCCCCAAATTACAGTCTTTTATTAGATTTTTTAAGTAATAATTTAAAACTACCATAGACTTATTTTTTAAAATAGGATTTAGCAGAGGTAAAGTTAAATAGAGGTAAGGATTAAGGTGAAAAATGATAGAATTAGCTCATGGATATCACCATGCTGTTTGGGTTTTTATTACTGAGACATGTTACTACTTAAATACCAACAAACCTCTGAATGTATGTGTGTCTTAATTTCCCTACCTCTAAGGTTAAACTTTAAGCTCTGGAAGGACAAGAGTTGTTTTATATATAGTTTTATATATATAAATTGTTTTAGATACATATGATTTTTTTTCAGATTTCCAAGGCTGTGTTGGTATATCCTTAGGGCCACTTGCTACACTGGATCGTGGTAGGGCAAGCCTCCTGCAGTTTTATAAGAAAAGAACTGTGGTCACAAATCAATATTTTCAGTGCATCCACACACTGAAATTAAGCTGCATCAGTTTTGTTATATTTATAGGTGAAGGAAAGTTATAAAACAGAGAGGTTGCTTAAAACTACCTGTGGGTTATAGGAAAGAAATGTGATTCTATTGCTCATCAACAGGTTAGTCTTCACTTATTTATTTATTCATTCTTCTCTATCTCCTGAACCTTTATCTGGTGTAGCATGTCCTGTGTTTTTTGGAACAAGATCTTCCACATAAGAGAGCTGCTTTTTGGTAGCTAATGAATTGCTCATTTCAGCTGAATAAAAACAAACAAGTCACAAATAAATGGAAAGATATCCATGTTGATGGATTGGAAGACTTGATACTGTTAAAATGTCAATGATACCCAAAGTCACTTGTAGATTCAGTGCAATATCTACCAAAATCTCAATAATTAAAAAAAATAATAATAATCCATCCTACAATTCATATGGAATCTCAAGGGACTCCAGATTGCCAAAACAATCTTGAAAAAGAAGTGCAAAGTTGAAAGTCTCACATTTCCTGATTTTAAAACTTATGACAAACCTGTAGTAGTCAAAACAGTATGGGACTGGCAAAAAGATAGACATATAAACTAATGGAATAGAACAGGCCCAGAAATAAACCCTCGCATATATGACTAAATGATTTTTGACAAGGGTGCTAAAGACCAGTCAATGAGGGTAAAAAATGTCTGTCCACAAATGGTGATGGGAACTGTATAATTACATGCAAAAGAATGAATTTGGGTCTTCGACTTATACTATATATAAACGTTATAGTGTGTTAAAAACTATAGAACTGTTAGTAGAAGACATGGGGGAATGTTTCATGACATTGGATTTGGCAGTGATTTCTTGAAATATGACCCTGAAAGCACGGGCAACTGAAGAAAAAATAGTAAGTAGATTCATCAAAATTCAAAAATTTTGTACATCAAAGTACAATATTAGAAGAGTGAAGAGACAACCACAGAATGGGAGAAAATATTTGCAAAGAATATACCTTTCTGATAAGGGATTAATACTCAGATTTATAAAGAGTTACAACTCAACAACAAAATAACAACCCTGTTGAAAATGGATGAAGTACTGAATAGATATTTCTCCAAAGAAGATATACAGATGACCAATAAGTATAAGAAAAGATGCTCAATGTTACTCTGTTACTAATCATTAGGGAAATGCACATCAAAAACATGAGATATTGTTTCACACTGATTATGATATCAGGCTAGTATTGAAATGAAACAAAACAAAACAAAATGGGGGATAATAAAAGTTTTGGAGGATGTGGAAAAATCAGAGCCCTTGTGCATTGTTGGAAGGAATGTAAAATGGCACCACGGCTATGGAAAACAGTATGATAGTTCCTAAAATATTAAATGTATAACTATCATAAGATTCAGCAATTCTCCTACGTACATACCTAAAATAATTGAAGGCAGAGAACTGAAGAGATAACTGTACAATAGTGTTCATAGCAGCATTATTTACAATAGCCACCCATGGAAATAATTCAAATATCCACTGATGGGTGAGTGAATAAGCAAAATGTGGTTATACCTGCAATGAAATCTTATTCAACCTTACTTTTTACTTGAAAAGTAAGAAGTGAAATTCTTACTCATGCTACAACATGGACGAACGTTGAAGACATTAAGCTAAGTGGCAGGAATCAGACACTAAGTACAAATAGTGTGTGATTTCACATACAGGAGGAACCTGCAGTGTTCAGAGAGACAGAAAGTACAATGGTGGCTGCCAGTGGCTGTGGGGAGGGGAAAACAGGAGTTATTTTTTGATGGCTATGGAAATTCAGTTTGAGGAAAGAAAAGCCTGGAGAGAGATGGTGATGATGGCGCAACAATGTGAATGTACTTAATGCCATTGAACTGTATGGTTAAATTTTATGTTCTTATATTTTACCAAAACAAACACACAGTCTATAGGTTAATGAGTGAAATAAAGATTTAAAATCACATGGAGTTCTTCAGAAGATAAGGGCTCGCTCCACAACACCAACTGAAAAGGCAAGTCATTGTTCAGATTCTACCATTTTATCAATGAAGGAGGAGGTTTTGTCACTGACAGTGTTCCACGGGTTTGGCTTGAAACACCAGCCTGTCAATTTAAATACAAAAGCCCCATTCTAATGTGTATACAATAATGCTGCTGAAGAAAAGAGAAATCAAGAAGAGCTTATTTTTTTTCTCTCCTATTTTAGTTGCGTGCAATTTTCAGAGCTTTTACATATTCCCATGAGATTTGTCTTTGAATTCATGCATTTACATCTATACTCTTCTTGCATGTTATTTTAAGACAACAAAGCTGTTGCTGAGAAGTTAAAAAAAAAAAAAAAGACAGATGCCACCAGAAAAGATTTTTTTCAAGGAAAGGAAACTGGTTCTTATTGAAGGGTAAATTGTGCATGCAACCCAGCACACAGTTGGAAAACTTTGGGTACCACTAATGCCAACCGTTAATACTTTGACAGTTTCCTCTCTTAATTAGCTAACCTGTAGACTCAGAGGTGAATTAATTAAACAGAATAGAATGTTTGCCTAGTATATGTTATGAAGTTAGATCCTAATAAAGGTTTGCAACAATGCCCACTTCTGCAAAAGTATAAAGGAAACTGTAAAGAAAGATCGGTCTATGAGCACAGATATCTTCTCTTAGCAACCCAGCATTGAACTGGAAGGCAAATAAGAGCTTTGCCTGAAACAAGAGTAAAGACAGACTGTGCCGAAGAAGGCTTGGAATTCCATGCCCCTGGACAAAGCCACCCTTGCTCAATAGTTCAATCCAAGTCTTTTTTTCTCCTACATGCAATCCCATTGTTGCTACTTTTAAAAGAATAAACCATAAGAGAGGACATGGTTTATTTTGTATTTGATTTTTATTTTAATTAAGTGTATAATTTTATGTTGGTGTGTGTGTGCTTTGCTCTTCATTTCCTCTTTGATATTCCTAGCTATTTTTAATTAAATTATGTGATGGGTATAAAAGTCTCTCTATATATGTATTCCTCTGCATTGTCGCACAGAGAGACACTGGAGTTACATAGATCTTTTATTTAAAAATTTTTTCGGGGAGGGGGGAGAGTTTTGTTTTTAAAAGCAATAATGAGTCTTGAAAGCCCTCAACTCCTGAGGGAAAAAAAAAAATGCCATTTTGAGAGTATGTTTTGTTTTCTGGAAAGGAATTCATGAAGTAAATCACTACCTATTATTTAGAAAAGCAGGGATGCCTGGGTGGCTCAGTCAGTTAAGCATCTGCCTTTGGCTCAGGTCATGATCCCGGGGTCCTGGGATTGCGTTCCACATGGGGCTCCTTGATCAGTGGGGAGCCTGCTTCTCCCTCTGCCCATCACTCCCCCTGCTTGTGCTTGCCCTCTGTCTTTGTCTCCCTCTCTCTCTGACAAATAAACAAAATCTTTAAAAATAATAAATAAATAAATACATAAGCATTTCTCAATTTTTCATCAGAAGCACCTACAGATCTTGAAAAATCTGGAATCCTGGCCCCACTCTTAATGTGAACCAGGATCTATGGGTTCCCGACATTCATAGCTTTAATAATTTCTCTAGTGATCCAGATGCTCACCAAAGCCTCAAAACTATGGATTTAGGGTATCTGACATTCTAAAAGACAGGTAGTTAACATTGTTGTGTAGTTTTCCCACTGTAAACATGGAGTTTTTCTGGTCCCCACTTTTTCTACTGAAGTCAGTTAGCATTACTTGTGTTGATCAAATTTCATGATTATGTAAAAATACCAATTACCGAGCGATTGAAACGACCTAAAGAAATTATAAAGACATATTACACTTTCAACTAGAAGTTGTGGGCCACATAATCCGTACTAAGCAATGAGAACAAAGAAGCAGGTACAACTATTTATTTGCAGTGGGAATAGAGAAATCGACTGCACCTGGTAAATGGAGAACCTACCATATGCAGATCCTAAGAGCTTTTTGATGAGCCTAAGTAAAGAGGGGTCTTCTTGGTTATGAATATTTCTTGAGGCAGGTTGAAAATTTCTGGCAACATCTGAACTATTGAATTTCCAGAGGTTTATGAGGACTTTCATGGCAAATGGGAAGCATAGGATCTAAACTTTATCTTCTGCTATCCATGGTGAAGTCATAGCTTTTTCTTTAAACTTAGAGTGTTTCTACCTAAGCACATATGAAATTAAATCTGCTTCTAATTTCATTTTCTCTATACTCTTAAGTCTTGCTCTGTAAGTAGCTACCAAGTTGCATGGTTATTTTTGGAATAGCAGACATCTCTACCATAACAGAATTATAACAGGAAAAGTAACATGTTAGCACACAAAACTTAACCCCTAAAAAAAAAAAAAAGAAAAGTAAGGCAAGTTTATTTCCCATTTTCCAAACAAGGCCTATGGCAGAGTCTTAATGTAAAGAAAACCTAGAAAGTATTTTCAGAAACAGAACTATTTTATTTTTCCAATGTTAAAAATCCCAAGATTAAAGCTATTACATTCTTTATTTTTGTTTTTCTAGTTATTAAATGTTTGCAAAATGCCAAAGTTGGGCTTTTTGTTTGTGCTCTGTGCATGGGCTAAATCTAGTCATCGTGGTGCTTCTGAGACAGCAGTGTTAATTTTACAGTAGTGATAACAACACCTGGAGCCTCTAGAAACTGCCTTCAATATTAATGCCTTCCTTTTTGCTTCAGTTAGCTTTTTGATTCTTTAGTGACTCCAGTCTGACAGTGGCAGAGTTGGCCCACATTGCTGACTCCACCCAACAGAGAAGATTAGGACTATAACTCTCAGGGCCTAGGCTGCCTACAGAATCCTTTGTTTAGATATTCTCTTTCTTGCAATTACTCATAAGCAGGCACTCTAGGTTCCTTTCTGCCCTGGGGAAATTACACGTGTGTTTCAAAGACATTGTCACTTTGGATTCACATTCACTTCTTATCAAGGCTTTTGTTTTATTTTGTTTCAGACTCTAAACATCCTTCAACTTTTTCCTAGAGAAATTCATTAATTTGATGAAATCGAATGGAAGGTGTGATCCTTAGACTCTGTACTTTCCATATAGTAAAGAACAAATCAACAGAGAGCAGGAAGTCCAGAGTAGTTTTTTCATGTGGACTTGGTTAAAATAGATGCTAGATTAACACGGGATCTAACTGTTCTGCCAGTAAGAGATTAAGCCATTAAGTATAGATTACTAGAAATATCTCCTCTCTTCTAGCACTGTATTTTATTATATGTACATGAAAAATAATCTTTTTATTGGGCTACTTTATACCATATTGGGCTGTCTTAGGTTAGTTCCTTAGAAATTTTTTTTTATTAACATATAGTGTATTATTTGTTTCAGGAGTACAGGTCTGTGAATCATCAGTCTTACATAATTCACAGTACTCACCATAGCACATACCTCCTCAATGTCCATCATCCAGCGACCCCATCCCTCCCACTCCTCCCTCCCCTCCAGCAACCCTCAGTTTGTTTCCTGAGATTAAGAGACTCTTATGGGTTGTCTCCCTCCTGATCCTATCTTGTTTTCATTTTTTCCTTCCCTACCCCCAAACCCCCCACTCTGCCTCTCAAATTCCTCGTATCAGAGAGATAATATGATAATTGTCTTTCTCTGATTGACTTATTTCACTTGGCATAATACCCTCTAGTTCCATCCACTTTATTGCAAATGGCAAGATTTAGGGGTTTTGATGGCTGCATAGTATTCCATTATATATATACCATATCTTCTTTATTCATTCATCTGTTGATGGACATCCAGGCTCTTTCCATAGTTTGGCTATTGTGGACAAGAAATTGTCTTTTCTTATGCCTTCTTCATTTCACATCTCAATTTCAAATACTCTCACTTTGAGAGTTCATCCCTCTGAACGTGTGTGTGACTCTGATTTCTAAAATTATTGGAGAGATGTTTCTTTCAGTTTAGGGATACCATATACCATGAGGGTCAATATTTTATCTAACACTAAAAGTCAAGTTCAAAAATATATCGTTCACAAAATCTTAGCTCAGTCAAATGATTAGATAAGGAGAAAGTTTTCTAAACATATTGAACAGAATATACATTTGACAATAAAATAAATTCTCAATAAATTTTTTCAACATTATTATTTAAATCTTGAGTTGCTTAGTCTTTGACTCCAAATGTTACTCAGCTTCAATTTTCTCCCAAACTTGGAAATTTCATTGTCATCCAAAGGGTTTGGCTGGATCTTTTGTTTCCCAGTATTATCTGTGGATAGGCACAAGCTTATCTTTAAGCAAAATAAAAACACTCTATATGTAAGGAGTTGAGAAGTATTATAATCTCAGTTTCCACAATCTGGAAAATTGTGTCTTGAGGTCTAGAGGCAGAGGCATAGGTCAGGTGGGGCTGTGTAGACCAGGGAAATTTCATACCATACTCTACTCCAGTGGTTCCAGGGGTTCATGAAACATTAAAATAGGTATATTTGGGGATTCAAACTAAGATTGAGAAGTTTTTCTTTTCCAAGTAAACTCATTTGACAGTATCGTCCACCATCTGCTATCACCTTATTTCATTAAAGCAAGTGAATTTAATGCCAAAAACACAGGAAGGACATAATCTCAAAATAAATGGCAGTTCTTACATTGAATAAATTCAGTGCTATGAAAAACTAACTCTATTGCTTTTGCTCTTCCCACTCTCCCGGGGATGATACTGCTGCTCTGTCCTCAGCTCTGAGATGTGATGTGGTTTTGGAAAGAGTATGGTATTTTTGACACCATACTGTCTTGAGGTGAAATCTTTGTTTTTCTGCTTAATAGCTAAACAGCCAAGTGCAGACCAACTTAACTATTCTAAAATTCTGCTTCTTTGCTTCTTGAAAAAGAAATAATAAATCTAGCTCCTGGTTAAATTGTTCCTAATAAAAGAATATTTAAAATATCTAGAACTTTGGCATAAACAAATAAAGCCTAGAAAACCTGACAGCATTACTTTTATTTCCAAAGAGAATAAAACAGAATGTGGAAAACAAATAATTGGAATTCCATCAATAGAGGAACACTTGTGTATATTATAGTATACACATACTATGGAAAAGTATGTAGTTATTAAAAAGAATGAACTAGATCTATATGTATTGATCTATATAAAATAAATAATTTACTTTTTGGTGGAAAAAACAAGTTGCAAAGTAATGTGTGTAATATAATTCCATTATGTAAGAAGCATTCAGACAAACCATATGCGTGCATTTATGGTTGGAATATTTATATGAGCACAGGGAAAATTAGAGAAAGATACATTTACTTACTACACTAACTTTCTATATTCATTCAGGGTGTTCCCAGCAAGGTGTTTCCTGATGCTACTACTCAAAATTGTTCACCTGCCCCAGACCCCTGTCTTAGTCCCTTTTATCCCCTTCCCTGTTCTACTTTTGCCCATAGCACTTATCCTCTCTGATATAATATTCATTTTACTTAGTTTTGAATTGCTTGTCTTCCTCCACTAGAATGTAAGCTCCAGGAAAACAGATTTTTGTTTGTTTAGTTCATACCAAAATAAAAAAGAAAGGAATAAAAACAAAAACAAAAAAACAAAACACCTACATCATAAAAGGGCCTGATGAAGGGTAACACTCAGTAAATATTTGTTAAATCAATACATAACGAAATAGTTGTGGTTGATCTTAGGAAAAGAGGGAGGTGGGGAGAGTGAGGACACAGTAGAACTTATCTTATACATCTGATTGTGTTTGCGTGGTGTAAGAGGTACAAGTTGTTTTGAAATCTAAGAGAACAATATAATAATTTATTAAAGAGCAGAACACCTCGTGTATTTCCTGGCATTACTTGACAATGAATGACTGTTCCTTTCCTCCTCATCCCTTACTCTGCCACACATATACTTCTCCCCGCTGCTCAGGAAAGAAGTCTTTTTGTCTTTTCTAATTTAGCGTGAATATAACATAATCTGTTAAGTTTCTCAGGCTTGTTTGCATTTAATTGTACAGCAAATTTCTTATGTTTTGCTCTGGCAAAGAAGACAGAAAGCAATAACAAAATGGATCTCTGGGGCAGGCTGGTGGGTGGAGGTGAATTTGGTTTACAGGGTAGCAAAGTGAGAGAGAGGAAAACAGGGTGGCATGAGAAGGTGGGGTGGGAAAGGGTGATTGTAGAATGGGGATAGCAGATGCCAGGGCTGGACCCAAAACAAGTAGAGAAAGGGGGAGCATTGAGGAAGGACTGTTACTAGGGGTAAGGGGACTGATGTGGAGAAATGAAGGAAAATAGAAGGTTCCTGATGCCTATTCTTAAGACCTCCTGGCTCTCACAGCATCACAGTCTAAAAGGTTCATGTGATCACCTAGTGCACTGCCCTCAGGTAACAGATGAGGGAACCGAGACCTCCAACACTCATCGTCCTCGCTCTTGGACAGGCGCTTCAAACACCGCTTCTAACTGTGGGAAGTACTGCATGCTATCTCTCCCTTCTTCCCAGAGGAAGATGTGTGTGGTTTTCAGAGCTGGGAGCAGTTCTCAGCCCCTGGGCTGCTGAGGAAGGAGCCACACCTCTTGGTAACTAGTATTTTAATGATCTGAACCTACCAGGGAAATATAGGTGGAATGTGAAATACCCTTTCCTGATAAAAGAACTGAATCCTGAATGCAGAACCAGAAGGCGCTGTTAGGTCTGAATGGGGAGATCCTGAAACGTATCCCACAGGTCATAGCCCAGGCAAGGTTTATGAACTTGAACCTGAGCCAAGTGGTCAGTAGGGAATAATTTCAGCATGGTATTAAAAGGACTTTCGCAAGTCTCCACTTCCTTATCCACTTGAATAGCTTGTCTTGTGCCTGAATCTCTAGGACTGAATCCCAGTTTCTTACCAACATTAACTTTTGGAGCTTTTGTGCTTTAATACTTAAACCTATTTGTGTTTCTTTGTGGGCCACATGAATGCTGGGCTGAAAAGAACAGGTAGCTTAAAAATTATGTTCTCTAAGCCTTTACCACCAAGCTGAAAAGGAAACGAACGTCGAGATCTGCTATATAGGATAATAAATTTGATTAGCAGAAAACGCTCGTGGGTGAGAACATTGGGACAGGAAGCAGCAATATACTGTGGCTGGTGAGGCAAAGCTGAATGTCAGCACTTAATTGCAAAGCAGGAGGCCATTATCCACTGGCAGCAATTCCCCCGGTGACTTTGTTTGTTTTATAACAAATTATTGAAGCGGTGGGAGAGCAGAGCTCTGGGTAGCAAAATGCAGCCTCTGACAGGGGTTCGCTCTGGCCCCCTGGGGCCCCGCAGCTGCATTTGTCCTGCCTTTGCAAGCTGGAGTGAGTCGGAGAACACGGAAGGGGTCTGAGCCCAGGGTGGGCACCTCTAGGCTTCCAATCACACATGTCTGGATGTGTGGGGATAGGGCCTAGACTGCCAAATCTTATTCCTCTGCCAACAGCTGGCTGTGAGACCCAGAGTGAAGTAAGCTGACTGAGTCTATTGGGGAGTCATGAGAAAGAGCCTGTAGACATCCTACCTCAGGGAGAAGGATGGACTCAGAGCCCCAGCCATGGAAATCCGTCACACAGCTCCTCACACAGACTCATCCCTGGGAGATGAAGGGACACCTTAGCGAGCGTGGCTCAAGGAACTCCCTGGACGACCATTCTTAGCTCAAGGACTCTCTGATGAAGTTGGGGAACTTTTTTTAGACCCAACAGGGCTCCAGGATGATTTCTCCCTCTCTCCTTCACCTAAGGGCAGATTTGACTCACGGTCTGGCACCTCTTCCAACATCCCATCTCTCCTCCTATTTCCTCTCATGCAGGCATCTTCCCTAATAAGATCCTTCAAGTCTGAATCCCAACTAGGTATCTATTTCTTGGAAACCCCAGACGAACCCAGCTTCATTTTCCTTGTTTTTAAAATAGGAAATATTCCTTCATGCCTTCCTTGCAGAGGTGTTATAAAGATTAAATGAGACAATGTGTGAAGAATGGTAAAAAAAAAAAAAAAATATGCCTGGCATTCGCAGGTGATCATATAAATAGTAGCTGTTCCGTTGAGCGGCATGTGGGTTGAGCCACAGCCTGGAAGCTGATGGGAATCTGTGTTCCCAGAAGGTATAAGAGCTGAGACCGTGACAGAGGGCATGTTTCCCCACCTACTCATGGACTCTGAAATATCGAAAAGTTGAACACAACCTCACACATTTCTAGTATTCTGGGAAGTTAGCTTTTTTTGTTGTTTGTTTCATTTTTAGGATGATCTAGAAATACTCAACAGAGGTTAAAATCTCTTCTAGGGAGCATGGAAGAGGGGATTAGTTCTCCGGCCCTTTGAACCTTAGAATTCCATTGAACACATCCCCTCTCCCAAGGATACCTGAATTTAAGTCATACGTCTACTTGTGTTTCCTGTTAAAAGAATCAGTGAGCAAGGGGAGGAAATCACAGAAGGAGGGGCTTCCCTGTGCACAGACTGGGTGTGTAGTAGCGAAGGCTACCTTCCAGCGGCTCGTCCTGCTAATATAAGCAATGCAAAGCTGGCCTGCGCTCAGCCTGTCACAGGGGGCGGGGAATCTTGTTTTTATCGGATTTATTCCAGACACCTGGGAGCCGTGGAAATCTATATTTAATTAAGGAAAAGTAATCAAACTTAAATGTGTGAGTTATCTCTGAAACACAAATATATGAGGACTATATATCAAGGGCTACGTTTTTAAGGCAAACAGACATTTTCAAAAGGGCAACTGACAAAAAAACGGAACCCAAGCGATGGTGACCAGCCATGTTAATAGGATCCTTTCCGGTATTGGGAACATTTTCAAAGTCATCTCTTACCCGCAGTTCTGAAGGGAGATGGGTTTTTGAAGGGACAGTTAAATTATGAGTATAGTTATGCTGTTAAGTCTACACTGAAGACTTTCTTACCGAGGTCTACTCTACGTACCTTCCTCCCGCAGCTGTTCAACTTCTCTTTACCTCAACCTTGCTGATTTGCAAGCATAATTTTCACTGGAAACAAGTTTTATGCTATTGTTCTCACAACCCAAGTGTTTTTCAAATCTCTTTGACTTTTGACCTTGGACCCATCCTAGTCTCTGTTTATGTATGCGCCTTCCCAGCAGGATGTTAATATAAATGCTCTGCGTGTCCAGGTGGGGAGCAGCTCTTTGCATAACTGTCGTCCAGCCAGATGGTCGGGTGACTTAGTATGCAGTCTAAATGTGCCAGAAACTTTCAACCCAGTTATACATCCATTAAGAAAAGATTCACAGATGCTGGTTCTTAATATTCATTTTAATTCTAATTTGGCGTTTCCAAATGGAACCTAACTGCAATTTTTTTCCAAAGGCAAGTGCTTTGGGCCATCCGTGTGGAAATGCAAAGACTCACAGGAGCCCTGGGAAGGAATTTGGTCACCTCTTCCCTCTGGATGGGTGCACCAAGGGGCAGGGAACATAGCCAGAGCCATAGCCATAGCCTCAAAGCTGGCTGATGTCCGCAGGGCTCATTCTGGCTCTCCCAGAGTCTGGTCGGCTGGCTTGCACAGCATCAAAGGAACTTCCTGTCTGAAGCTGCCCAGTGGGATGACCCTGCAGGACCTGGAATCTGAGAATTCTAGAGCTGCCAGGGAGATTTTACCTCTCTCCACCCAGTTCTCACAGGTGGAAGCAAAGTAGGCCTAAGGAAATGGATGCCTTTCCTGAGGTCTCACAACGAGATTAGAAATACCTCTGAAGTTTCCAGACTCAGAAAGGTGAAACCAAGAATGAAGTCTATCACAGACCAGGCTGCCTTCCTCATCTGTCACCCATCAGTGAAATTAATTTTTGGAATCATTTTTATCAATATTTAATTTTATCAATACATAGCTTAGTGATAATACTTACTTCCATCAGTTAATGATTAGATCAACACTTCATTTTAAATATAGTAATATTTGAATTTTGGTGGGGACAGAATATTTGCATTTTTTTCTCCTCCCTTTCTACGTGCTCTTTCTTGTGGCAAAGATTTCTAGTTGGTTTCTAAACCAGAAAGAAATCAGTTTCTCCTATGAGGGAGACCTCTGTACTATAAAGGTTCACTGGGGAGGATATGCCCTTTGGCAAATCTTCATAACAAGAATCATTCTTCTGGCGTTGAAGCTTTTAGGTTCTGTTGTGCTTGGCCCACAGTAGCTGGATGAGCTGGGAGAGTTGGCTTTACAACCTAATCTTGTGTCTCCTGGCACTTATCTGACTGTATCCTTGGAACGAGAGAACTCAGCAAGACATTTCTGGTTGTTTATTGAAGCTTTGCAAATATTTCATAATGTATGCACGTGTGACTCTGTGTATGTATCTAGCTACCATTTACTGAGTACTTTACTATGTACTAGGCATGGAGCTAGGTACTTCATATTGTCTGCCTCACCCTGGGGTGCGTGTATTATTAGTTCCGTTTAGTAGATGAAGACACTGAGGGCTTTGAGAGGTTAGGTGACTTACCTGAAGTCCCATAGTTAGTGGCAGAACCAGTCTTCTAAGTCCTAAACCCATATTTTTGAGCTGAGCACTCTGCTCTCTCTTTATGAAGGAGGTACAGCTTGTCTTACAGCCAGGCCTGGAGTTCTCGAAGGAAGCATTCCAACTTCTAAATCATTAAAAATCACTTAATCTTCCATAAAGAAAGCAAGTACCCCCATTCTGCTGTCTGCTGTGTCCGGGCTCTGGAAACCATAAAAAGACAAGACAAGATAAGAATCCAGTATTTTTTTTTAAAGATTTTGTGTATTTATTTGATTGAGAGAGGGTGAAGGTAATGATAAGCAGGAGGAACAGCAGAGGAGGCAGAAGCAGGCTCCCCGCTGAGCAGTGAGCCCAATGAGGGGATCGATCCCAGGACCCCCGGATCATGACCTGAGCCGAAGGCAGATGCTTAACCAACTGAGCCACCCAGGGGCCCCGATGAGAATTTAAATCTTGCCCAGAGCCAACAGCTTCCATATTTCACCCGTTTTCTGGGAGCAAAGGAGCTTTAAGAAAGGAATTCATTTCACAAAAAACATAATGCTGAACTGAGGGGGAACCTAGTTTTCTCCTTTACACCAGTCTAATCTCTCTTAAAAAATGAGCCTTTATAGTTATGAACTCTCCCTTCTCACATCTTGAATCTTCCCGTGTAGAGAGGCAACCTTCTAAACTGATGTTCTGTTAGTTAAGGTCTCCAAAGATCAAACCTTTACATTTTATTTTATTTTGAATTTAGGTGCAGTTGGTGATTAGGGAGATAACTTACTGAGAAATGAACCTGTGACAGACAGAAGAAGAAAGGGGTATGTACGGGTATTCCTTTTCCAGATGATTCTAAAATTGCCTCATTGGTTTCTGTTGTACTGTAGCTTAGTACAATTTTGTTTGGTAGGATTAAGTTAATTTTTTTTTTATTTACAAAAATGTAATAATATCCTTTAGTGTGTATTTTAAAGCAGCCCTACATGGTCTGTTGTGAAATGTAAGTATGGCTCCATAATAGAAATGCTCATTAAATATTAATATTAAAGTAATAAAGAAAAAGATATCAATATCGATAACTGCCAAAGAGAATATTTAGTAAAATTGAACACTCATTCCTAATAAAAATCATTGGAAAAAAGAGAAAGACCCTTAGCATTAAATACGGACACACAGAATCCAAAAGTAAGCCTCAAATATATTTCATAGTGAAACATGAAAAGAATTCCAAGAAGTGAGCCCAACACTGGGCTGCTCACTGTCAATGCTGTTACATAAATTAGCCTGAGCCTTTGAAAAAAGTAAAAAAAGTGATCATAGACATACTGTGTTTGGTTTATAAGTTAGTCAGAGTGACAGCATTTTCCATGGTCTTGGTCTATTTTACAAATGCAGCCATGTATTCGGGACCCTGGAGGGATATGAGATTGGAGGCATCATCAGAATTGGTTGGAGGGATCAGCGCCTCGCTATTCACAGGCTGGACAGAGGGCCCCTGACAGCTGTTTGGCCGCAGTGTGGCCGTGCCCGGTGTAACTGTCAGTTTGGTTTACTGTAACAGACTTTGCACTTCTGTTTCTTCAGATCTGATTAGAAACCCTGGTTTATATTCTCAATAAAGGTATCGATCCCACATCAATGTCTCAGCCAGTCCCAGCCGTAACACACTCTCAACACAGCTTTAGCAATGAGATCTACACGTGTTCTTCATACAATCTAGTAGAGAAATGATACAGAATAGAGGGTAAGCACACACGTTCTCTAGAAACTGGCTGTCTGGATCCAAATCTTAGCTATGCCACTTACTAGCCGGTGACTCGGGGCTTGCTGCATAACCTCTCTGTGCTTCAAAGTCTTTGTCTATAAAATGGAAAGGACAATATTAACAGCATCTACTTTCTAATTTTGTTGTGAGGTTTAAATGAGCTAAGTCGAGTGCTGCAAAGTGTTTGCCATTGCTCCTAAAGCTGTTGTAAAATGTTACCCAGCCAGGTAATGTAGTACATTTGGGTATGATGCATAAACTCTTCTTCATACAACTTCTATAAACAACACTCACTGCTGATCATCTTTTCTTCCTTTAAGATTTTATTTATTTATTTGAGAGAGAGAGAGAGAGAGAGAGAGAGCATGTGTGCACACAGCATGCGGGAGCAGCAGGGAGAGAGGGAGAATCAGACTCCCCACTGAGTAGGGAGCCTGATGAGGGGCTCCATACCAGGACCCTGAGATCAGGACCTGAGCTAAAGGTAGATGCTTAACTGACTGAACCACCCAGGCGCCCCAACCATCCTGACCATACCAGGAGTCAGGTCAAGATACTCTTTTACATCATGTTATGGCCAAAAGGAACATTAAAAATAGTTTACTCTGACCGTTTCATTTCACAGACAAGGAAGCTATAATCTAGAGAGGCAAAGCCACTTGCCCAAGCTCACAAAGTTAATTGGCAGCCAGTTCAGAACAAATACATCTTTGGTTATATTAAAGAACAATCTGTATGTTATTTTATTCCCATGATGAAGTTTATGCTCATAAAACAACAATAATAATGAATAATAAAACTGCACAATCATACTAAGCTACTTCTCTTGTAGGAGAGTTGAATGGGACGTATTTTCTAATTCTAAATTTCTTGGAACATGTAAACAAAAGAAATAATGACGTGCCATTTTTGGATTTTTTTTTACCACTTATTTCTTTAAAGTTCGTAAAACTACGAATGCAAAATGGAATAGTCCTCTTATACACAACTCCCTGGGTCTCACACAAGGCCAAACTCATTTAATATTTGATGAATGTTGAAGGGAAAGTCACTCTGTCACCTACAGTTCATGACATGAAGGTTAAATCCATTGTCCCAAATTTCAGAACAGGAAAATAAGCCAAAGTTCTTTAGTAAAAATCCTTCCCAACTATTATTTCCTGACTCTACACTGTTCTATGTCACACTCAATTTGCTTCTATAATCATCATTTTTATTTCCATCCTTATTCTCTATTTTGGAAATTAAGATGTTGAATTCCAGCACAGGTTTCTTTTGAAATGTTTTATTAAACACCAGGGGCTAGCTTCTAACTGGTGTATAAAATGGTCTTAAATAGAAGTTATTTTAATGCTTGTAGCTACATTTAATTTTAAGGGGGCAGGAACTACTAGCTTTCTGTGAAAGGTCCACCATTTATTATCTGCTGATTACAAAATTGGCTAAAGTAGGAAACTGGAAGCCAGATCTTTTGAAAGCCAGATGATCAGTTGTAGTTATTTTGTACTGAAATCGCAAAACATGCTAGTCTAGTTCCCAGATTCCCTGGAGGAAACAATTTTAAAACCATCACCACAACCTGATAACAGCTTTGTCAGAAAAAAACCTTTGACTTACTCAGTGAAGCCTGAAGTCTACAATTAAAGAGTCATTCTTTAGGTCAATGTGTTCAGAGTTTGGTGAATTTTCAGTCACCTGAGTTCCTTGACCCCACCCAAGTTCTGCTCAATCAAAATCTTCAAGAGAGGGGTTTAGGAGTGTGTATTTTTCACAAGGATTCCAGATGTTTCTGGGAGTTTACTATGTTTGAAAAGCTCTGTTTTTATTTAAGATTTATGTTCTCTTATTAAGGGGCACATCTCTGGCAAACTCAAGAAATTCTACTCTTTGGTGAGTTGTTTGCATCTGAATCTATGTGATTCTATCTTAGCACGATTCTGCAGCAAGAGGGGTGAGTAACGTTACTGAGGAAGAAAGAAGAGCGTGGAAAGAGGGAAAACACATCTCCATAACAGTGTCCATCAGTGGGCCCTGGACCCGTTCTTGATATCAGCTGGGTAGGAGGAAACTAAGCTCTATCCTGGGAAATATGCTCTGTCCTCCTTCTCCAGAATTCAGTCTTGTGTTACTTTCTGAAGTAAAAATCACTGGATTGTTTAAAGTCTGCATATTTTGTTGGAGTTTATGGTAAAATAAATAACTTCTTCTTGGAAACAGCTTCTTTGGTGAAAAGGATAAGAGAATAAATTAATTTTTATGTATGTTTTAAGTGCATTGAGGATGTGAGAATCTGATTGCTCTAAAGGTTTTGTTTGTTTGTTTGTTTGTTTTAATATTATCACAGAGCAAAATAGTTTTTAGTGCATTGTTTTCTAAATTTGCTTGGCACTATATGTTGAAATCCAAAGCATATGCTTCCTTTTAGTGATTTTGGCAGTCCAGGGTCCTGGCTCCCTTTAGACTAGGTCTAGGACAGATGAGCAAGCCTCTTAACACTGGAATAAGAGAATAAAGATCATACTAGAGACTCCAGCACAGCCTTTTGTAGTGACAAACAAGTGCATGGACAATCTAACAAACATTAAGCATCTGTGTCCATGTCAGCACTACTACAAGAATATCTCATCGTATGTGGACTTTTTATAATATGATAAAACCAGAATTACTAGTACATGGTGGGCAAAAGGTCCATTTTGAAATGACTTGTGTTATATTTTTAAAAAATTATGATGCAGGCATGGGCTTATTTAATTTTAGATAGTTATATCTAAATCTAAAAACTTGAAACATCACAAAATGACTAATGCAGGTGCAGGCTCTCTCATCCAATATCGTTTTTCTTTAAATTGTAAAGAATGGAAAAATGTCTTTTTAATGTTTAATTCTCTCCTTACCTTATGAATTGTACTTCTCCTTGAATATATAAGATATTAAATAATATCAAACTATGCAGCTGAATGATAAATCAAACCACTGAAATGGCCAAAGATAATATGATAAAGACCAACTAGATACGTGGGTGAATAGATGGATGGATTTCAAGCCGAAAGACACAAACTCTCTTCACATTTCATCAGTATTACTGTACTGTTGGTGCCGAAATAGACTCAAAAAGAAGTTAGAAGACCAATAAAAAATGACTTGGCAAAGAAGGAAGAGAGCCCTCCTAAAATTCTTGTCATGAAAAGCATTCTGAGCAGGAGGACCTGTGGTGACCTCATTGACAGTTGACCTTACTCTGTGCCCTAGAGATGTGAGACCAGGGTTTATATTTCACAATGACTGCCAGGCTCTATGAGTTCAGGCAGCAAATTAGTGTTGTCTAAAGGATTTTCATACATGTTTCTCTGACTCCAAAATCACAACACTGTATACGTGTGCTTTAGTGTGTTTTCATATCCTATGTACATCCCATGGTATTCTAATTAAACCTTAAAAATGGGTAAACTGTTAATATTAGTAACTTACACATTATTATATAAAACCACTGCAAATAAGAATGATGTGACCAAATGTCAACCTTTTTCTGAAAATTAGTATGATCCTTTAACATAAACAATGAAAATCATCAGAGCAAGCACTGATCTCAATCTGAACTTGGCCATTATTTGTATTAACCATAGTTAATGTGAAGTGAAAGTATGTCTGAATGTCTGAGGTAACATAAATAATGTATGTCGAGAGACTTTTTTCCCTGGGAGCAAAATTCAAAGTGAAAGGCTATCATTAGGTCTGAATCTTCTAATGTCGAAGTTATTTAAGAAAAATAATATTCCTGTTCTGAGGGAGTAGCTGAGAAACATCTACTGCACCGTTGATTTCCCTGCTCTATAAAATTATGTGAATACATGCCCTTTACTGAGCAGATTTATATTATGGTAATATCATTATTTTTGTCATGAATATAATTATTCAAAGCTAGTCTTTCAGTCATGACTAATTTTGTATGATGATGACTCATATGTCTTACCATTAAATAAGGAAATATACTTTTAGATTTTTAAATATAACTAAAGATTTTCATAGCTAAATTTTAGTTATATTTATGTTTACTGAGGTATGTTGAATTAAACATTATAAATACAGTTTATGAACTACTTTGACATTATTTAATTGCAACAATTGATAGTGCCAGAGGTCTCTGTGCTGGGTTCACCCTCAGGTTTACTTTCACCAATCTGAAGTCTCCCCTCGGCTGCTAACGCACCAACATCAGGACTCAGTCACACAGACCGGTCTCAAAACCAGGTAATGTGTTTTGTAATTGTAATAAAAGTGAGCCCTTTGAACAGATCTTTCTTGACCTAAGAATCAGAGGAGTACCGGAAGGGCCCAAACCAAGAGACACCAATTTCCACTCTGGTGGAAATTGCTTCAAATGGCAGGGATCTATGAATCTGTGAGAATGAAGGGATCTCAATTTCTCACAGCCTCTCTGGAAAGGGAGAATACATTTTATTGACTTTTGTACCTCAAAAGGTATAGAGAATGGAGATGGATCATTAAGGAGCCCGCACTAGTTAATGACTGCTCGTCATTTAGCAACATCTCAAGTCTACAGGTAGAGGGCATGCCAGAGGGGTGGGGCTGGGGGGGCAGAGTCAGGCTCCAAGGTTCTGAGGGCTAAGAAGCCTACTTGCTATGGAACATCAGTTGGCAAACCAAGAAATGAACTGAAGAAAATGACCAGCATTTCTTCCCTCTGTTGTATAATTATATTTAGTCACAGGGACTTGGGTAAAATCCCAGCTCTGCCACTTGCTTATAACAAGTGACTCAAATACTCATGTACAAAATAGAAGTAAAAATAACGTCTGCATATCTCATGAGGTCCATTAGGTTCTGGCTGACATGGAACCTACACAAAAGAAATGCTCCATTAATGTTAGCTTCCATAGCTAACACAGAAATAATATTTCATCAGAAAAGCAAGCCATCCTCATGCCTCATTCTGGTTTGAATTTCAGAGGGGTTTTGTGATTCATAAAAGGTGGTGAGCTTGTAATAAAGATTTTGGACTATACTGGAGTTGTGCAATGATCTCCAGAGTAGGAATTTTTTTTTTTTTTTGAATCGGCATAAAACAGTTGCCAAAGTACTCTAGTGAATGAATCTAGTGGTCAAATTAGGGGTATTGTGACTATTTGCTTAAATCCATTTTGAATAACATTGCTTCATTGTGCTTCTGCTTCTATATTTAGAATAGGGGTAAGACTTTACATGTAGAAATTATTAAATAGGGAAATAGAAGTTTGACATCTGCAGGGGGCTCTGCAGCTACAGTTTAGGATTTTGCCCCCTTTCAAAGACTCATAATGGGACCCACTGTCTAGTTGCTGAGTCCATTCTACTCCATTTTGAAATCATCGCCTATGGACTGCTTAATCATCCAGCAAAACTCTGTTGGCTCAACCAAGAAATAGGAAGCCCTCTTGTGGAAGAGTGATAAGGGCTCTTAGAGATAGTACGGGTATGCCCCCCCCGCCCCCCAATACACTGATAATGAATCAGAGACTTAAACAAAATCAGATAGAGTGTTAGTGGGCAAGGCTGAGGCTAACTCTCAGGTATCTTAACCATCAGTCCAGTGAATGTCTCCTGCAGATATCCCAAAGTTTCTCGTGTGTGTGTGTGTGTGTGTGTGTGTGTGAGCGAGAGAGAGACTGTTCAATATTTATTGTTTACCATATTTTTCTCCAGACTTTTAAGTTACATCTTTTTTATGTTTGAATTCCTCAAATCTTTCTATGGTTTGTGTCATTTATTAATTTATTCATTAAATAAATATTTTTGAAGTGCCAACTGGCCTAGACATTATTCTATATGTTATTGTCCTTATAGTAATGGATAAAACAGACAAAAACCCATGCAGTCAAGGACTGTGTATTCTGGTGGAGGGAGATAATAAAAAATCACCGAAAAGTTACATGGGTCTGAGTGCTTAGAGACACAAGTAAAGCAAAAAGGGAAAGTAGGAGAGCCACGGTAAGGGGTTGGGGATGAAATTCTAAGTAACTTGGCCAGGTACAGACTCACTGAGAAAGTGACATATGAGTGAGCGCCTGAAGAAGAGGAGGGAGTAAGCCATGTGGATATCTGGGTGATGTGAGTTCCAGGAAGAGGAAATGGCAACTACAAAGGTCCTGGGGCTGGAATGTACTTAGTATATTTGAAGGTAGAAGAATCCATGTGGTTGGAAGAGTAAGGCAGAGAGGATGCAGAGGGCAATGGAGTCAGAGAGGCAATACAGAGGGGAAGATCATATTTTGGGAAGATTTGAAAGGCTATTCAAAAGATTTTAGCTTTTACTCTGAGTGAGTTGGAGATCCAGTGGAAGGATTTGAGCAGACGCCCAGACGTTATTCTATATGTTACTGTCCTATCTCATCTGACTTGGGTTTAAAATGATCTGACTTGGGTTTAAAATGATCCCTTTTGGACACTACTGGAGAATAGACTAGAACAACAAGGCAGAAGCAGAGAGACCAGTAAGGAAACTGAAAATGGTGGTTTGAGCCAGAATGCTGGGACTGATAAATGGTTTATTGACTGGTTAATTTATTGATGAATTAGACTTATGAAAAAAGAGAAGAGCCACAAGTTTTAGCTGGATTAACTACGAGACTGGTGGAGTGGTGCGGCAGGTTGTTCTACTGTTTACCAAGTATTTCTGTTTCCTTCAATGCAGAGTTCCTTCCTGTGGAAGAATACCGCACCTCTGCCTGATTGAAACTGGGAGGCCATGTGAGTTATTTGACCGATAATAAGCAAGCAGGAGCTTTGAGGGCTAGCGTTTGGCATGCGTGTCACTTTCTCCTCAGCTACAAAGCCAGCAAGGCTCCAGCTAAAGGCTGCTCTGCTAGTTTGGTTTCTGGAGCAAAGTCAATGTGGATTATATCTGAAGAGATATACTGATGATATGCAGCAAGAAACAAACTTTGTTGTTGGAATCCAGCAAAATATTCAAGTTGCAGCATCACCCAGCATAGCCTAATAGAAATGCAGTTGGCATTCACTGAAATGAGGACATCTGCTAGAAGTGGAGGTTTTAGGTGTGTATAGAATAACCAGGAGTTCAGTTTTGGTGAGATTCGAGATGCTATTTAGACAGCCAAGTGCAACTGTTGAGTCTCTAGGTGGATGTAAGGGGCTGAAGTTCAAAGAGGTACAGGCTAAAGATAGACATTTGGGTGTCATCAGCCCAAGATTGAACAGAATGACCAGCAGAGTGAATTAATAGGTAAGAAGTTCAGGAACTGAGTATTCCCAACACTAACAAATGAGACTGAGAAGTACAGCTAGTAGGATAGGAGGACGCCCAGGATGTGAATTATACTGGAAGCAAAGTGAACAAAGTATTGCAAAGTATTGCAAGAATGATTATTTGTGTCCCAGGGTACTGATAAGTCCAGTGGGGTCAGGACTAGGAATTGACTTTGGGATGCAGCTGCTCCTGGCACGATATCCCATAGCTTCTAGTTTAGTGTGTCCAGGATAAAAGACGTCAACCCTCACCCAGATATGCAACCCTGCATGATCACCACTTCATTTAAGTGCCGAGAATATGGTCCTTGATCTTTAATCCTTGCAGAGTAGAGGGAGAGTTACTCTAGCAGTACTCATAGAGGTAATCTATCTGATCACCTAGTCCTCTCACTTATTCTCTCTTGTCATCCAGGGACTTCTTTTTCCACCATCACAAAACATTCTCCTTGCCTCCTGCTATAGACTCTGCTTTCAGTCTGACATCCTCTCCCAATTTCACTTCTTCCCTCCTTCTACTGCTCCTTCTTCTCTACCTTGGCTTAATACCTATAGGCGACCAAGGAAAATACATGATTTGAGAGATGGGCCGTGGAGGGAAACTGGAAAATATTAAGGAAGAGAAAATGTGCCATCTCTGAAAAATACTCAACAAGGAGCTTCAGAGGGTCTGGCTGTTCCGTGTGTAAAAAATGATCTGACCCCATCCTGCCGGGTTTTGTCATTCTCTCCCAGGGCAGTGCTTCTCTTCTCCCCTCAGATCCTCTCCCTGTGGTGCCCCTGTTCCAGGTTAGTGGAACACAGCCAAGAACTTGAACCTTCAGGAATGTGCAAGGCCACAGTCTGGAACAGACCTTGTCTCAGATCGTGAAGGAGAGATGCACCAGGCATCCCAATGTGCAACTGAGAATCCATTTTTATCTAACACATTGTTATGTATGAGTGCTCAGTGCTTGATCATGCCATAGGCTGACTAAGCCCCTACTGAAGGCATCAGCACAGCTGTGGCACAAAAATGAAAAGAAACCATCTTTCCTTGGGATATACTTATCTAAAATGTTTTCAGTCAGAAAATTTACAGGGTTATTTTGATTGTTGAAAGTAGATAAATTTTACGTCGCTTAAAAAAGGCAACATTATCATGAACATGTGTAAGGGGATCATAATGTTGGCAGTACTTGGGTCCCTAGTGGGATTCATCTACAGCTTTAACATTTTTTCTGTGGGTAGACCTGTGGACCAAGCCCATGTAAAACATTATCTACTTGGAAAAAAAAATTATTCTGAGCTCCAATGAATCGATTTACAAATTTTCTAATAAATCATTTTACAAATTAAAAAGTTTAAAATACTACTTTAATCTATACAATGTACTATCTTTCCATCTCAAATGACTTGAGATTACTCAAAGGCAAGGTGGTAAGAAGTTCCTTTTCTTATATAACATTGATTGTTGCTGTACAAGTATTTAAGTATCTTTAGAATTGTCTTGTTCTTATCCAAATAGCCACTATTCCTTTTTCTAAATTATGCTCTAAAAGTTTAATTTGAAAAGAACAGACCAAATTTTAATGGTTTTTGTTCTGAAAACGATTCTCTTATATAAGTGGAAATTTCTTGTGTTGCTATAAATCCATGGTTAGGAATGAGTAGCTTATATAAAGTTCTGTTTTCTTGTCAAATTCTTCCATTGGCCTAAGTGACATGGAATCACTTTTCAGTAACGAGTGTCCTCAGATACTAAGACAAGGTCCAGAGGGCAGAACTTTCTTGGCTGAGGAAAATGGCAGAGGTGATAGAGGCATGAGCCAGAGTGGGCGGGATGATGGCGAAAAGCTACTTCTATCTGCTTCTCCTACCCACTGAGAAAGAACTGCCAGCAATACCTCAAGTTTCAAAAAATTCCCAGCAGTGAATCAGTAAGGCAGGAAAATGGTAGAAACTCATGGTCACATAGCTACATTGATTACATGGAAGCAGATGTCATTAATTAATAGAACTAATAATTATTTTTAAGGTTTGGGCCTCAAGCTCCCATTCTCTCTTTTTTTTTTTTTTTTAATCATTATCAAAGTCTATACACAATCCAACTCATACCTGTTTTTCAAGAACTGAGGCTTTGGATGCTTTTTGGCCATTGTATTAGAAATGCTTTGATAACAGGGATGACTAGAAGAGGCAGTCTCTGCATCCCTGATTGTAGGTGCACGTGGTGGTCCACATAGTAATGGGCCCAACAACCCATTCCACTGTGGGTGAGTCTCTTCTGTAGTTGCATATTCTTTCAAATTTGAAGCATGAGGTTCTCTCTAGACCACACCTTGTACAAGTCTACGGTTGTTTCAAATAACGTAATAGAATTGACTTTTGTTACAACACATTTATCTTACAGAAATTTGATTCTTAAAGCAATAGTAAATGTTTTATCAAAATATGTCAAAATACAAAAGATTTAAAATTGAATAGAAGTTCTTGAGGGTGTGTGTGTATATCTCCAAGTACCCTCACTATAATACAGTATGACCCATTATTTCAGACATCACATTTTTAGATCTAAAACAGAATTAGGAATTAGAAAGTAGGCAAAAATGCCTCTTGAGGTGAGTGCCTTAAAGCCATGTGCTTTTCTCTGCTGGAAGAGGACGCATTAATTTGCCTCACTCAGTTATCCAGCTACCAGTGTCTACCTAGCATCTACGATATGCCAGGCATCACACATGGGTGGGTTAAGATACTGTATATTCAAGAATCTCAGAGTTAACCAGGGAAATAAACAGGATCAAATAATTATGATAAAATTATGATAAAATGTTAAAAGTTAAAATATGTATAAAATTCTAAAAAGAGCATAAGAGAAGTAGTTAATAATAAAATAATTTAAAAAATAATAAAATAATAAAAAGGTTTCACATAGGAGATAATATTTAAATGGAGGCTTCACTGATCAGTAAGCATTTGGAAGACAGGAAAAAAACAGTTGAAATTTCCAGCCACAGCAAGAATGCAAGGTGTTTTTCCTCAGAGAAGGTCAAGAAATCTTTGTGGTTTGGGTTTTGGGTGATCGCCTGGGGCAGGGATTCTTTCTCAACAGTAGTAAATAGAGAGTAGCATTCTTTCCTAAGAAATCACTCATCATTCATTCACCAAATCTTCATTGAGTATCACCAAAGTGTCATTGAATGGAATTCTTAAGAAAAAGCCTTGTCTTATGTACCAAAAGTAGATTTGCTTCTTGTCTGCCAAAGGTTTCAGCTCAGATGAGGAGGTGATAGGCAGCGTGATAGCTGACAGATCTGGGGGATGGATAGGGTTGGGGGTAGATACAAACCAAGGACAAAAGCACTGCGGCCTGGAGCAACACATTGTAGGGAACTGCAGCTGAACTCACCCCACAGACCCTGGGGACCTCACTGCATCATTGTACAGTACAATCATTCTGAGTCATCAAGAAAAAGTTACATCATAGAATTGGATAATCAGAATAGAACTTAGAGGTCATCACGTTCCGTCCATCCCAAATCACTGCTGAAAACTGAGATCTAATTTCTTCTCTCCGGCCGAAAGTGAAACAAATTTCAGTATTTATGAGGCAGTTAGTTTACTCTCATTTTAGACAGCTCCGAGGGTGGTAAAAATCTCCATATGTTTCCCTGAAATCTGCCTCCCTGTTAATTTCTTCCCATGGGAAGTTCCTGGGAGGATGGGATAAAACTACCCTCTTCTCTTCAAAACTCGGAGTTCTATTTGATATTGGAGAAGGGGATGGGAAAATACGTCGGTGGGAACTCTCACCTCTCTAAGAACTCTGAGGAGCAAGGAACTTTTTAAAATACTGAACAGCACAGCAATACCCACTATGGGTGTCCTATCACTCGTTTTATACCTGACGGCCCATATGCCAAGCCACAGCCATGCCAGCCAGGCTCCACAGCGATGTGTCTCCTGAATATTTATGAATACAGTTCACAGTCAAATTTTCCCTCCTTGAGGATGCAAAACCAGTCTGCCCGAGTGACACACAGCCATTCAGAGGCCCATCCTAAGATTGTCTTGCATAATTCATAAACCCAAGGAAAAGATTGCAAAGCTCTTCCTAGTATTGTGGTGGGGCTCACCTAGAGCCAGAATTTCCTGAGGTGATGAGGGAGGGGATAAAACTAGCCTTCAGTCTGTTCTCAGTAAAAGAACTGGGGTCACCTATGCAAATCGGCTGTGATGGCTGACTGAGCCCAACGATTTTCTGATTCTTCCTAATTGGAATCAGCTTGAAGATTCTCTTCTTTCTTTAGACTTACTTACATTCATGGTGCTGCTGATCAAGTTTGTTGTATTCTTTGAAAAACTTTCAGCATCCTATTCTCTCTAACGTGTATCTTGGGCCCTTCTGCTGCCTCTGGCTGCTTAGGAATGTGTCTCCCCTTCCCCTACAAGCACCTTAGTGGGCCAGGCTAGTATTTCGGTCGGTGACTCAGTCGGCTAACTAATGCTTGAATCTATATAATGTGTCAAGCACTGACCTAGGTAGAGTAAGCAAACAAACAATATCCCTGTTCTCACAGGGCTTAGTAGTCTAATGGCAGAGGTAGATAAAAAAGTGATTTTAAAGGTGCGTGATGGATATTATGATTGGAAAAGTATACGAGGTGCTATAAGGAACCTAAAGAAGGAAAAGTTCCCTGGAAGATTTTCTAGAGGAATATCTGAGACCTGAGGATTAATCCCCATAATAACCTCAAGAGGTGGGTACAATTACCATTGCTGATGTTTTTATATTATACTCATTTCCTGTCAAATGAGTCTTCACAGGCCTATGAGGAAAGAAGAAGACTGAGTACTCTAACCTATTATAATTGATTCTACTAACCTATGATAGTCTGATTCTACTAAGCATTTAATTCAGCTCCACAGGCTTGTTCAGACACCATACTCTGACAGACTACTAATTGTTCTTTTAATGACAGAACCCTCACCTTGGCTCTACATCCAAGTTTTAAAAGGACACATGGCCACCTTCTTAAAGACTACATTTTCTAGTTGCTCGTGCAACTAGGGGTGTTCTTGTCATAATGTTCGGGGTAATGGGACATGAGCAGAGTACCGTGTGAAATTTCTGTCCATGTTTTAATATAAAGAGGTAACTCTCACCTCTCCCCCCCCATCCTATTTCTTGCTTGAGGCTGGAGGATGTAGATGGTTTGAGAAGCTCCAACCAGTGGATAAAAGCAGCACCAAGAGATAACGGAATGCTACCACAGACAGACTCTGGATCCTAGATGGCCTCCTGGAGCTGGATAGACTCTTCGTCCCAGATCATTATGTGAAAGCCATTTCTGGTATTCTGGGGTCTGTTAAAATAAAATAAAACGGAGATCGGCACTTGAAAATCTCTCAAGGAGATAAAGCCATTCAAGCCATGTAAACAAAGCTAAATCCAGATTCTTTCATGAACATAAATGAAACTAAACTTAGATTACTCCTTGTAAATGCCTCTGATAATCATAAAATAAAAACTTCAGTTATCATCCTGAAGAGGTGTAAGATAATCACTTTCAACTAGCTCCCTGCCATCTGGAAATCCACACTGTAATAATCAATCATTATAAAGTTTAAATAACTTCCTCAATTTCACTTCATAAGCCATCTTATAACGTCATGCCTCTGAACTTCACCTCTGCTTTGGAAGACTCCCAATTGGTGAACGGTTCTTTTGTGCACAATAAACTCTTACTATTTTAGTGATTTGGTTTTATTCTTTACTATTCCTGGATTTCTGACAGAGCTTATGATGCAATATATTAACCTGTACCCTAACTAATATAAATAATTAATTGGCTTCCAATGCCTTTCCTCCACTACAGCGAGAATAAAAATTTTTAAGGATTTTTTTTGTTCTTGTAATAGCTATTAATCATTATTAACTAAGAAATTGGCATTATGATTATAATTTTATTTTCCACATAATTCTGGTTCTGGAGAAATATAAGCTGGCCTTCCAAATGTAAGTGTTCTGGGTTCACACCATCATCTTGCAATGTTGGTTACTATCAATACACCTCTGAGCACTAGTGTGAACAAAATTTAGTTTCTCATCCTGTAAGACTCAGGGCCAGACTGGACTATGGTACAAAAACAAAAGAAAACAAAACAAAACACATAAGTTTTCTTTTAAGTCAGCTAGCCCACCTTTCCTTGATGGACTGGATCAACTTCACCAAGGGTTACTCAGTAGCCATTATGAGGGCTATACTTTTAACTTCAACTTTCTACGTAAATAAAGCAGAAATAAATAAATAAATAAATAAATATCTCCATTACAAATAATTTTTTCACAACAAAAACAAAGATTGGATTTGGCCTGATTCTCTGACTGCATATCATGATTTTCTGCACCCCAAATTTTGCACAACATCCTGATCTTTAGCTTCTTTTTCCCTTTGACTTCTTGTTTTAACTCATTCTTTTTTGGGTCCCCACTATTGGGTAGGCTATAGGAGAAAGGGAGAAGTTATTTATGTCAATTTTTAGTTATAATAAGGTAATGTGTTTTATTTGGCAATAAAAGCTGGACAGCAGCTGGCAGTATAAATTCATTTTCAAATAGTCTTGGCAAACAATTGAATTCAACCTCCGCAACAAAACTTGAGCAGACCTCAAATGGCTGCTTTGGGACCCACTGAAAATTTTGATGATCTGAATTACTCTTCTTAGGATTCACATGCTGTGAGACATTCATTTCATTTCGCAGTAAAACAACATAGAGAAGTTGCATTGGAGTGTGGTGTTATTGACGATGTAGGGGGCCCAAACATATGGCAAAATAAGGTGTCTCTCTACTCTTAACCACACTAAAGAACAAGAGTTTTGATGAAATGATTGCATTGCTAAAGAAGCTCCATCAATCACTGTTCAGATGTTTAAATATTACAAATGGACACGTTGCAGCTTACATTGCATAGTTTTACCATCTGTCTCAACGAAGAGCATTTGGGAATTTTTTATATGCTGTGTAATCTTCTATGATGGGGGAGTCCCACCAAAGACTCTTATTTACCTCTCAGCTGAACTAAATTTCATAATTTTAATGATCCAGAGAAAGGATTTAGCAAAAGAAACTGCACTGCTAATTTTCTCCAATCAAAGGAGCAGTTTTGAACATATAGCAATGCTCCTTACCATTTGAGTCAGCTAAGTAGAGGTATATTCATTTCAGAAAAAGCAGAAGTCCATTCGGACCTATCAAGCCCTGATCATTTTATAGAGGATTATGTCTGTGCTTTTCCTGAAGAGTCAAAGAAGGAGAATATAGACACTCAGAGAGCATGCCATTCAAAATCCAGTAAGACCAATAGCAGTGCCCAATATGTGATAGTCATTATTTATATTACAATAAAGAGCAATGGATCCCCTAAAAGGCTCCAGGATTCTGCAACAATATTCATTGCTGACTGTGAACTCTGAACCAAAAGTAGACTCAAGTTGGCTATCCGTTATTGACTGAGTTAGGTTTCATAATGTATTTCCAAAACATCAGTTGTTAAGTTGCTAGAGCCAATATTAAAGATTAAGATCTTTAAGAAGGTTTTTCTTTTTAAGATGAAAATCTTAAGAAGGTTGCTGAGAGCTTTAGTGTGAACATACATTTTATTTACAAGACAGCTTCAGTTTGTTAAAGCAAGGGCATAACACAAAGGTTTTTGGAAATAACAGATCACTCAGACCACTGGGAATATGGAAGACATTTACACTAGTCAAACAACTGGCCTATGGGAAGTTGTCGGTGTATTTCCCAAGGGATTCTTTGAAGAAATAAAAATGTGTTATAAAAGTGAACTGCAGGGCACCTGGGTGGCTCAGTGGGTTAAAAGCCTCTGCCTTCAGCTCAGGTCATGATCCCAGGGTCCTGGGATCCAGCCCCACATCGGGCTCTCTGCTCGGCAGGGAGCCTGCTTCCTCCTCTCTCTCTGCCTGCCTCTCTGCCTACTTGTGATCTCTGTCTGTCAAATAAATAAATAAAATCTTAAAAAAAAAAAGTGAACTGCAAAAGTATCATTGTAGTCATTAAAATCTGGTCTTTCCACCAACTGAATGCTAGAAATTGATTTTAGTTAGGGGCACCTGGATGACTCAGTCTGTTAAACATCTGTCTTCAGCTTAGGTCATGATCCCGGGGTCCTGAGATCAGCTCTCCATTGGGCTCCCTGGCCAGTGGGGAAATCTGCTTCTCCCTCTTCCTCTGCCCCTCCTCTCAGCTCATGCCGCCCCATACATCTCCCCCTCCACCACCACCACCCCCCTCATCTCTCTCGCTCTGCTCTGAACTCTTTCTCAGAGAAATAAATAAAACCCTTCAAAAAATTTTAAAAAGGAAGCTTATATCCTGGATTCAAACTAACTAGACTCAAACTTCCATTTATCTGGTGGTTTGCAGTAATAGTTTTGGAATTAAAACTTCTCTGAATGCAGAGGTGAAAGAAAAGTTCAAATAAATAGAATTTATAAACTTACCCCCTTTTAAGAAAAAGGTCCTTGCAAGAAAAAAAGAAAAATGGAGCTTCTTGACTCATAATCAATATTCAGGCAGTTTCTAAAATGTGATTTCCTGCCAAAAAGAAAAAAAGAAGAAGAATAAAGAAGGTCCATGTGCCTCAAAGAAAGGAAGGCAGAAACTATATGCCTGTTTTACACCAGACAGTGCGCTAAGTAAACATTTTCCATAGGTATTACATTTAATCCTCAGAACAATCCTATGTGGCAGAAATTATCACCACTTTGCAAAAGAGGAAACTGAGACTGACAGAGTATATATAACACTCATGATGATAGGTAGAAATATAAGAACTGAGACTCAAAAACATGTCTGTATGATCCCAAAGCTCATTTTTTCTACTATATCACAAACTGGATGTCAGTATCTATTGGCTAGATGGTAAAAATGACTTCATATAATTTTATTTAAAAAGTTAATAGAGTAGAACCCTTTCTAGCAAGCTGGAAGGTAAAAGAAATTTAACACTGAATTTGCAGCTATACTCATTTGGGGTTTTTGGTTTTTTTAAATTTATTTTTATTTAAATTTTAGTTAGTCAATATAGTTATACATAAAATATTGGCTTCAGGAGTAGAATTCAGTGATTCATCACTTACGTATAACATCCTGTGCTCTTAACCACCAAGTGCCCTCCTTAATACCTATGCCCCCCCATCAACACTCAGTTTGTTCTCTATCCTTAAGAGTCTTTTATGGGTAAGAGTTTCTCCCTCTCTCCTTTTCCCCCACTTCCCATATATTCATCTGTTTTGTTTCTTAAATCCCACATATGAGTGAAATCATATGGTATTTATCTTTCTCTGACTGACTTATTTTGCTTAGCATTATACACTATAGCTCCATCCATGTCTTTGCAAAAGGCAAGATGTCATTCTTTTAAACTCATTGAAGTTTTTTATATAGGTTTATTTGTCTATTTGAGAGAGAGAGAGTTCAACTGTGGGGAGGGGCAGAGGGAGAGGGAGAGAATCTGAAGCAGACCCCACTGAGCATGGAGCCAAATCTGGGGCTTGCTCTCAGGACCCTGAGATCATGACCTGAGCTGAAATCAAGAGTCTGACACTCAACCAACTGAGCCACCCAGGCGACCCTATACTCATTGAATTTTGTTTGGTCTGAAACCTACTTCTTTTTTCTCTGTCCCATCCCCTTGTAGGCCCTCTGACCCCTCGTGCCAGCTCAGGCCCACTCATTCCTAGGACTTGTCCTGGTCCTAGTTGGGACAGGTGTCAGGAATGTAGCCATAAATCTTTATGCAGAAGATAGAGTAACAGGCACAGATGTCCGAATACTAATTTCCAGAACCTGTAAATATGTCACTTTGTATGGCAAAAGGGATTGTAAATGAGATTAAGGATTGTGAGATGGGAGGATTATCCTCATTTATCCAGGTTGCCATAATGTCCTCACAGGGGTCTACAGAGAAGTGAGAAAAGACAGGGAGCCTGGGTAGCTCAGTTGGTTAAGCATCTACCTTCAGCTCAGGTCATCATCCCAAGGTCCTAGGATCATTCCTGATCGGGCTCTCCTTCTGCCCCTCCTCCCACTTGTGCTCTCTCTCTCTCTCTCTCTCAAATAAATAAATCTTTTTAAAAATAAGTAAATAGGAATACCAAGGAGGCTCAGTCAGTTAAGCATCTGCCTTTGGCTCAGGTCATAATTTCAGAGTCCTGGAATCGAAGCCCATATAGGGCTCCCTGCTCAGTGGGGAGTCTACTTCTCCCTCTCCCTCTGCCACTCCCCCTGCTTGTACTCACTCTCCCTCAAATAAGTAAATGAAATCTTAAAAAAAAAAAAAAAAAGGAAAGGAATTAGAAAGGACAGGAAACAGACTCTCCTTATTCCCTGCAGAAGGAGACCTGCCAACACCTTAATTTTAGAATATTTGACCTCCAGAGCTAGAAGATAATAAATCTGTATTGTTTAAAGCTACTAAATTTACGGTAATTTGTTACAGAAGCAATGGGAAATGAATACACTGGACCTATACCTCAACTTCCTTTTGTTAATCTTGGCTCTGATTTTGTGCTCCACTTCTGTAAACACGTCTTTGTTTTCGTCCCAGTGTCTGAGTCTGCCTTGCTGAACATCCCAGATCTTAGTCTTTCCAGAGATTTCTTTTTGCCCAGGGGGCTTAAAAAAACAAATGCAGCTGGAAAAAGGGAGGTCCTAATATTACACATTTCCCAATTAACAAGTGATAAAAGCAAAATAAATCATTGTTCTATATACTTTGTTGAGGACAGTCAATCTTAAGCAATTTGAGCTTTGTTTCCCAAGATATACTGAATTGTTACTGTTATTATTTAGTTGAAAGTACAGCGTGCATAAACATGGGCATAGAGTAAGAGCTGAAACACAAAGGCTCACTTCAGAGCTGGGCTTCTGCTTAGATTTTTAAAGCACTTTCTCCGCTTAGGTAACAGGCAACTGGGGTCTGATCTAACGCTGGGTGGGGGTTGGAGGTGGGATAGCAAGTTTCCAGAAGAATGTAAGGTGGCCAGTCTTAGGAAAAGACATCTCCGTTTATTTTTGTGTTCCTGGAGCTAAACATAGCACTTGGCCAATACTAGTGTGCCGTAAATGTTGAGTGAATTGAATTAAACTGAATTGCATTACATTTTCACCTTTATTATTTTATTAGAGTAATTATAGTATAGTGTAGTGGGCAAGAACATTGCTCTTGTGTGAACTGACTGGGTTTGTATTTTGACTCTGACTCAGGGGCCTCACTTGCAGAAAGGCGATTAATAATAGTACCTGTTCTTAAAGGTACTTCGTCCTTTGACCAGAGGAATCAATGCAACTGAAGAATTTAACCAGGTTGGTGGCCTGTATGAAGCATTCATGTTGTACTTGCATACTCCATTGTGTATATGTATGTATATACATATAGACCCACAGAGATTTTCTTATTTATGTACACATACACTTGTCAAAGGTTATATTTATTCCTTTGTAAAGTATTAGACTCTTTGCTAGGTTCTCATTTTTAAAAAAAGATACGTTTATTTATTTGAGAGAGAGATAGACTATGCACATGTGCGCATGCAAACAGGTGCAGAGGCAAAGAGAAGGAGACAAGCAGACTCCCCACTGACCAGGGAGCCTGACAGGGGGCTGGATCCCAGGACCCTCAGATCATGACCTGAGCTGAAACCAAGAGGCAGAGGCTTAACCCACTGAGCCACCCAAGCTCCCCAACTCTTTGCCAGATTCTAAGGCTACAAAGATGAAAAAGATATTCTCTTGCCCTCAAGCAGCTCATGAATATGTGCACTATGAGTGTGTCCCCCTCCCCTTACCATCAAGCTGGAAATCATTCCAAGAAAATGTTTGTCACAAATAAAAAAAAAAATAGTAGAAATATCTACTAAAATAGGAGAAATAGCGCCTCAATACTCCTTCAAGTTTTACATTCTATAACTTTTCTCACTATTCAGTAACATTAATTGAACTTAGTTAAGCAACTAAGAAAATACGCCCATACGGCACCAACCCAAACATTAATACAAATGAGTTATTTGTAAAGAACTACTGGTTAGAAAGACCATTCGAAGTCATTTATATTTGAATAGTCTTGTCTCACCTCCCTCTAGACTTAGAAATTACCTTTTTAAAGTTAAATGGCTTGCTTACATATTTTCCAAAACCTGCAGAAAATGGGAAATTCTGAATTGGAATGAAAGCAACTTGTCTTTCCCATTTACAGAAGTACATTAACTGTGTATGTATGTTTGTGGATGTAGAGACCACCCATTTATTCCTCAACCAGGACAAGAAAAGGAGTGCTTGTCAGCACCTTAGGTGTCCCCTCTATGTCCTTTCCCAACCACATTCCCTCCTCATCCACCACTATCTTGCCCTTTGTATTAAACATCCTCCTGGGCTCTTTACAGATTTCTAGTTTTATCACAAACTTGTTTGTGACCATTACATAAGTTGAAACTTGCTGAATAGATTGTTCTCTGACTTGATTTTTTTGTTTTGGGGATTTGTTTGTGTCGTGCATACAGCTACAGTTCATTCATTTTCACTGCTGTTTCATTGTGTGAATATAACTTATATATGGAACTTCTGTCTTTTGGTTATAGTAATTAAAAATATCTTCTTCCTGGGGTGCCTGGGTGGCTCAGTGGGTTAAAGCCTCTGCCTTCGGCTCAGGTCATGATCCCGGGGTCCTGGGATCGAGCCCCACATCAGCTCTCTGCTCAGGGGGAGCCTGCTTCCTCTTCTCTCTCTGCCTGCCTCTCTGCCTACTTGTGATTGTCTGTCTGTCAAATAAATAAATAAAATCTTAAAAAAAAAATCTTCTTCCTATTCTATGTCTTGTATTTTCACTTTTTTTTTAATTTTTAAAAAAAATTTTAATAAACATATAATGTATTTTTATCCCCAGGGGTACGGGTCTGTGAATCGCCAGGTTTACACACTTCACAGCACTCACCATAGCACATACCCTCCCCAATGTCCATAACCCCACCACCCTCTCCGGACCCCCCCTTCCCCCAGCAACCCTCAGTTTGTTTTGTGAGATTAAGAGTCACTTATGGTTTGTCTCCCTCCTGATCCCATCTTGTTTCATTTATTCTTCTCCTACCCCCCTAACCCCCCATGTTGCATCTCCACTTCCTCATATCAGGGAGATCATATGATAGTTGTCTTTCTCCAATTGACTTATTTCACTGAGCATGATACCCTCTAGTTCCATCCATGTCGTCGCAAATGGCAAGATTTCATTTTTTTGATGGCTACATAGTATTCCATTGTGTATATATACCACTTCTTCTTTATCCATTCATCTGTTGATGGATATGTAGGTTCTTTCCATAGTTTGGCTATTGTAGACATTGCTGCTATAAACATTCGGGTGCACATGCCCCTTCGGATCATTACGCTTGTATCTTTAGGGTAAATACCCAGTAGTGCAATTGCTGGGTCATAGGTTAGTTCTATTTTCAACTTTTTGAGGAACCTCCATGCTGTTTTCCAGAGAGGTTGCACCAGCTTGCATTCCCACCAACAGTGTAGGAGGGTTCCCCTTTCTCTGCATACACACCAGCATCTGTCATCTCCTGACTTGTTAATAATAGCCATTCTGACTGGTGTGAGGTGATATCTCATTGTGGTTTTGATTTGTATTTCCCTGATGCTGAGTGATGTGGAGCACTTTTTCATGTGTCTGTTGGCCATCTGGATGTCTTCTTTGCAGAAATGTCTGTTCATGTCTTCTGCCCATTTTGTGATTGGATTATTTGTTCTTTGGGTGTTGAGTTTGCTCAGTTCTGTATAGATTTTGGACACTAGCCCTTTATCTGATATGTCGTTTGCAAATATCTTCTCCCATTCTGTCAGTTGTCTTTTGGTTTTGTTAACTGTTTCTTTTGCTGTGCAAAAGCTTTTGATCTTGATGAACTCCCAATAGTTCATTTTTGCCCTTGCTTCCCTTGCCTTTGGCGATGTTCCTAGGAAGACGTTGCTGTGGCTGAGATCAAAGAGGTTGCTGCCTGTGTTCTCCTCAAGGATTTTGATGGATTCCTTTCTCACATTGAGGTCTTTCATCCATTTTGAGTCTATTTTTGTGTGTGGTGTAAGAAAATGGTCCATTTCATTTTTCTGCATGTGGCCATCCAATTTTCCCAACACCATTTATTGAAGAGGCTGTCTTTTTTCCACTGGACATTCTTTCCTGCTTTGTCAAAGATTAGTTGACCATAGAGTTGAGGGTCTATTTCTGGGCTCTCTATTCTGTTCTATTGATCTATGTGTCTGTTTTTGTGCCAGTACCATACTGTCTTGATGATGACAGCTTTGTAATAGAGCTTGAAGTCCGGAATTGTGATGCCACCGACTTTGGCTTTCTTTTTCAATATTCCTTTGGCTATTCAAGGTATTTTCTGGTTCCATATAAATTTTAGGAATATTTGTTCCATTTCTTTGAAAAAAATGGGTGGGATTTTGATAGGGATTGCATTAAATGTGTAGATTGCTTTAGGTAGCATAGACATTTTCACAATATTTGTTCTTCCAATCCGGGAGCATGGAACATTTTTCCATTTCTTTGTTGTCTTCCTCAATTTATTTCATGAGTACTTTATAGTTTTCTGAGTATAGATTCTTAGCCTCTTTCGTTAGGTTTATTCCTAGGTATCTTATAGTTTTGGGTGCAATTGTAAATGGGGTTGACTCCTTAATTTCTCTTTCTTCTGTCTTGTTGTTGGTGTAGAGAAATGCAACTGATTTCTGTGCATTGACTTTATATCCTGACACTTTACTAAATTCATGTACAAGTTCTAGCAGTTTTGGAGTGGAGTCTTTTGGGTTTTCCACATATAGTATCATATTATCTGTGAAGAGTGATAGTTTGACTTCTTCTTTGCTAATTTGAATGCCTTTAATTTCTTTTTGTTGTCTGATTGCTGAGGCTAGGACTTCTAGTACTATGTTGAATAGCAGTGGTGATAATGGACATCCCTGCCGTGTTCCTGACCTTAGCGGAAAAGCTTTGTTTTTCTCCATTGAGAATGATAGTTGCGGTGGGTTTTTCATAGATGGCTTTGATAATATTGAGGTATGTGCCCTCTATCCCTACACTTTGAAGAGTTTTGATCAGGAAGGGATGCTGTACTTTGTCAAATGCTTTTTCAGCATCTATTGAGAGTATCATATGATTCTTGATCTTTCTTTTATTAATGTGTTGTATCACATTGATTGATTTGTGGATGTTGAACCAACCTTGCAGCCCTGGAATAAATCCCACTTGGTCGTGGTGAATGATCCTTTTAATGTACTGTTGAATCTTATTGGCTAGTATTTTGGTGAGAATTTTCGCATCTGTGTTCATCAAGGATATTGGTCTGTAATTCTCTTTTTTGATGGGATCCTTGTCTGGTTTTGGGATCAAGGTGATGCTGGCCTCATAGAATGAGTTTGGAAGTTTTCCTTCCATTTCTATTTTTTGGAACAGTTTCAGGAGAATAGGAATTAATTCTTCTTTAAATGTTTGGTAGAATTCCCCTGGGAAGCCGTCTGGCCCTGGGCTTTTGTTTGTTTGGAGATTTTTGATGACTGTTTCAATCTCCTTACTGGTTATGTGTCTGTTCAGGTTTTTTATTTCTTCCTGGTTCAGTTGTGGTAGTTTATACATCTCTAGAAATGTATCCATTTCTTCCAGGTTGTCAAATTTGTTGCCATAGAGTTGCTCGTAGTATGTTCTTATAATTGTTTGTATTTCTTTGGTGTTGGTTGTGATCTCTCCTCTTTCATTCATGATTTTATTTATTTAGGTCCTTTCTCTTTTCTTTTTGATAAGTTTGGCCAGGGGTTTATCAATCTTATTAATTCTTTCAAAGAACCAGCTCCTAGTTTCGTTGATTTGTTCTATTGTTTTTTGGTTTCTATTTCATTGATTTTTGCTCTGATCTTTATTATATTTAAAATTGTTAGATCTTCTTGTTGGACAGACCCTTTGAGTATGATATAGTGTCCTTCCTCATCTCTTATTATAGTCTTTGGCTTAAAATCTAATTGATCTGATATAAGGATTGCCACCCCAGCTTTCTTCTGATGTCCATTATCATGGTACATTGTTTTCCACCCCCTCACTTTAAATCTGGAGGTGTCTTTGGGTCTAAAATGAGTTTCTTGTAGGCAGCATATTGATGGGTTTTGTTTTTTTATCCATTCTGATACCCTGTTTCTTTTGATTGGGGCATTTAGCCCATTAACATTCAGGGTAACTATTGAGAGATATGAATTTAGTGCCATTGTATTGCCTGTAAGGTGACTGTTACTGTATGTTGTCTCTGTTTCTTTCTGATCTACTACTTTTACGGTCTCTCTTTGCTTAGAGGACCCCTTTCAATATTTCCTGTAGAGCTGGTTTGGTGTTTGCAAATTCTTTCAGCTTTTGTTTGTCCAGGAAGCTCTTTATCTCTCCTTCTATTTTCAATGATAGCCTAGCCGGATATAGTATTCTTGGCTGCATGTTTTTCTCGTTTAGTGCTCTGAATATATCATGCCAGTTCTTTCTGGCCTGCCAGGTCTCTGTGGATAGGTCCGCTGCCAATCTAATGTTTTTACCCTTGTATGTTACACACTTCTTTTCCTGGGCTGCTTTCAGGATTTTCTCTTTGTTGCTAAGACTTGTAAATTTTACTATCAGGTGACGGGGTGTGGACCTATTTTTATTGATTTTAAGGGGCATTCTTTGCATCTCCTGGATTTTGATGTTTGTTCCCTTTGCCATATTAGGGAAATTCTCTACAATAATTCTGTCCAATATACCTTCTGCTCCCCTCTCTCTTTCTTCTTCTTCTGGAATCCCAATTATTCTAATGTTGTTTCATCTTATGGTGTCACTTATCTCTCGAATTCTCTCCTCGTGGTCCAGTATTTGTTTGTCCCTCTTTTGCTCAGCTGCTTTATTCTCTGTCATTTGGTCTTCTATATCACTAATTCTTTCTTCTGCCTCATTTATCCTAGCAGTAAGAGCCTCCATTTTTTATTGCACCTCATTAATAGCTTTTTTGATTTGAACTTGGTTAGATATTAGTTCTTTTATTTCTCCAGAAAGGGCTTTTATCTCTCTGGAGAGGGTTTCTCTAATATCTTCCATGTCTTTTTCGAGCCCAGCTAGAACCTTGAGAATCGTCATTCTGAACTCTAGATCTGACATATTACCAATGCCTGTATTGATTAGGCCCCTAGCCTTTGGTACTGCCTCTTGTTCTTTTTTTTGTGGTGAGTTTTTCTGCCTTGTCATTTTGCCCAGATAAAAGTAAATGAAAGAGCAAATAAAATACTAAAAGTGTGGCAAAGACCCCAGAAAAATGTGCTTTAACCAAATCAGAAGAGACCCCAAATCATGGCGGGGGGGAAAGGGGATAAAAAGAAGTTCAGAAAAAAAAATTAAAAAAGAAAACAAATAAAGAAAAATTATAAAAAAGAAAAAATATATATATTAGATATATATTAGATAAACTAGTTAAAAAACGTTAAAAAGAAAAGGGTAAAACATTAGCAGAAGAAAAAAATAAAATTAAAAAAAATTAAATTAACCGCAAGACTAAAGAATCATGGGGAGAAAGCCATGAGTTCCATGCTTTGCTTTCTCCTCCTCTGGAATTCTGCAGCTCTCCTTGGTAGATGACCTTGGTCTTGGCTGGGTTTCTTGTTGATCTTCTGGGGGAGGGGCCTGTTGTAGTGATTCTCAAGTGTCTTTGCCGCGGGCGGAATTGCACCGCCCTTACCAGGGGCCAGGCGAAGTAATCTGCTCGGGTTCGCTTTCGGGAGTTTTTGTCCCCTGAATGCTTTCCATAGTGTTCCGGAGGATGGGAATGAAAATGGCGGCCTCCTAGTCTCCGGCCCGGAGGAGCCGAGAGCTCAGGGTCCCACTCCTCAGTGCGCCCTCAGAGAAAAGAGCCCAATCACTCCCGTCTCTCTGGCCTCTGGCCGCGCTCCGAGCTCACCCAGCCTGTGACCGGTTCAAGGTAACCCCGAGCTGAGAGCTCACTCCTCGGCTCTGTCTCTGTAGCCGGCTTCCCCGGTCTAATACCTGCGAGCTCTGCGACACTCAGACACCCCTGATCCTTCTGTGACCCTGCGGGACCCGGGGCAACCCTGGCCCCACGTGGGCTTCATCCCAGTTTAGCCTCTGGAGCGATGTCCCTCAGTGGAGCAGACTTTTAAAAGTCCTGGTTTTGTGCTCCGTTGTTCCGTTGTTCCGCTGCTTGCCGGGAGCCAGCCCCTCCCCCTGCGGTCTATCTTCCCATCGCTTTGGATTCACTTCTTCGCCGGTCCTACCTTTCAGAAAGTGGTCGATTTTCTGTTTCTAGAATTGCTGTTCTTCTTCTCTTCGATCTCCCTTTGGATTTGTAGGTGTTTGCAATGGTTTGCATAAGCTATCTAGTTGATCTCCTGCTACTTGATGTAGTCTCAGCCTGCTACTTCTCCGCTATCTTGACTACTCCCTCCCTATTTTCACTTTTTTTTATAATGTCTTTTGGTGAACAGAAATTCTTTAATATGGTTAATTATTCCATTATTATTATTGACCTTCAGTTTGGGCATTTTGTGGCTTGTTAAAATTTCTTACCCCAAAGTCTGCAATAATTTTCTCTTTTTTATTCTAAAAGTTTTGTACTTTTGACTTTCACTTTAGGTTTTAAATCTACCTAGAGCTGATTTTTCTCTCTATGTGTGTGGGGCAGTGGTAAGGAGGTAAGTAAGGATCCACTTTCTTCCTCCATCCCTCTCTCATGTGGATAACTAATTGTCCCAAAATAATATACAGTAAAATCCATTTTTTATCCACTTGTCTGCAACATCATCTCATTTTTTCATCAAATATTCACACATGTGCGAGTCTATTTCTAGGCTCTGTTTTAATATATTTTTTTATCTGTTTATCTACCCTTGCACCAAAAGCATATAACCTTGAATATAATTTTATACTCAGACTAGATGTGTGACAAGTCCTCTACTTTGTTTTTTTGTTTTTATTTTTGTTTTTTAAGATTTTTATCTTATTTATTTGATAGACAGAGATCACCAGTAGGCAGAGATGCAGGCAGAGAGAGAGAGGAAGGGAAGCAGGCTCCCTGCTGAGCAGAGAGCCCCATGTGGGACTCCATCCCAGGACTCTGGGATCATGACCTGAGCTGAAGGCAGGGGCTTTAACCCACCCACTGAGCTACCCAGGCGCCCCGTCTCTACTTTGTTTTTATTCAAGAGCATCTTGGCTACTTTTTTAGGTCTCCTTTAACTTCTCAATAAGTTTTTGCAACATAATTTTCTATGTAGAGGCCTTGGACTTGTATTTCTTCCTATTGATATTTGTATGCTATATTCAAATTTCCTTTGTTTGATTCTGGAATATAGAAATACAATTGATTTTTATAAACTGACTTTGTATCTAATAACCTTGATAAATTCACCTACAAAAGTTAATAATTTATCTCAGGTTATTTTTGATAACCTGTGTATACAATCATAGGATCTGTAAATAATTATAATTTTCCAGCATCTATTAGGTGGATCAAGTTATTTTTTTTTTCAACCTGTAAACAAGGGTTATATTAATTGCATGATGTTGAAATATAATTGTATTTAGATACCCCCAAGTTATATATTAATATTTATATATTATATATTAATATCTTATGTATTAGTATTTTTATATTTTGGTGGTTGAATGTGTCAATATGTTACTTGGATGTAGCATCTATTTGTGTGAGTGGACACTGATGTGTAATTTTCCTTTCATTTGCTGTCCTCAACAGAATTTGATATCAACATTATACTTGCCTCATAAAATGAATTTGGGAGTGTCCTTTCTTTTCTTGGAGAAGTTCATATAAGTTTGGAATTATTTGTGTCACAACTCACTAGAAAACTTATATAAGCTTATTATTCTTTGTGTGCAGATTTCAATTACTATTTCAATTTCTCTAATCATTAAGGGAACAACCAAGTTTTCCAATTTTCAAATATTTTAGTTTAGTTTTCTGGAATCTGTACTTATTTGAATTTTCAAATTTATTCACATAAAATTATTCATGAAACTTTCATTTTCCTCTTAGAGTCTACAGAATCTGTAGTCATAACATTTTGGTATTCCTAATATTTCTTTCCTAACCTGCTCTTTGGAAAAAAAATTAGTCTCCCTAGAGGTTTGTCAAATTAATTGGCATTATCAGAAATTCGGCTTTCACCTTTGTTTCTTTACTTTTGTAACTTTTTTCTGTTAATTTTTGCTGCTTTCTTTGTTAAGTATTTCCTTCTACATTTTGATTTACTTTGCTCTTCCTTTTCTTTTTGAGAACTATTTAAATAATTAGCTATTTATTCTTCAGCTCTTTTTTCTTTTAAAATATGTTCATCTAAAGCTAGACCTTTCTAAGTACTGCTTTAGTTTTGCTCCAAAAGATAATATGAACTTTTTCACACCTAAATGTTTTCTGATTTCTGTATGATTACTTCTTTGAACCATGGCATTAGAAGTGTGTTTTTCGATTTTCAAGCCCATAGACCTTTTCTGATTATCTTATTATTATTCATTTCTAGCTTAATTGCATTCTTGTCCAAGAATGAGGTGAAACATTAATTCTTCAAAATTTTTAAACACTGTTTAAAATGATTACTTGCCCATTAAATGATTACTTGTTTCTAAATGTTCCTCATGTACTTGGAAAAAAACGTGTAACTGTTTCACAATTGTGGAGTGCATTTTTCCAAACATGTCTATTAGGTCATGCTTGTTAATTACATTGCTGAAATCATATATCCATAGTGATTTTGTCTGCTTACTTTCTCATTCTCTGAAAAAGCTAAATTTAAAATTTCCATTATTTTTTATGTATTGATTGTATACAAACTTAAAATAGTATATTTTTGATAGTTTTATCCTTTTATAATTATGAAGTAACCTTCCTTATTTCTAGTAAGTTTTTGGCCAAATTATCTATTTTGTCTCATATTAATATTCAACAAACTTTCTTTTGATTATTATTGGCCTGAATTTGTCCCTTTCATTCTTTTACTTGCAACTTTTTGTTTTCATCTGATTTTAGATGTCTTCCTTAAATAAAATATAATTACGTTTTGTTTTATCATTTAGTTTAACCATATTTATCTTTTAGTTACAGCATTTAGTTCTTTTATATTGAGTATAATAATACTGACATTTTTGGCTTTCAAAATGTGTTATTGTGCTTTATTTTTCCTGACAAGTTTATGTTTCTTTTTACCTCCTTTTTCTTTTCTTTTACATTGAATAAGTACTGTAACCATTTTTTTGTTTCCTCAGAAACTGTACATTATATTTTTTCTGTGCTTACCCTTACACTTAAAACACACAAAATTAATTTGTCATAGTAATATTTATTACTATTAAAGTTAGTAATAAATACTTTCACCCTCCTTAAACCTTAAAACACATTTGCAGCATTTGTTCAATAAATTATGCTACCAAATATAGATACTTTTTTTTTACTTCAAAGGCATTATTTTTTATAAGGTTAATATTTGCTTAGATTTATTCAGTTACTAATTTGTTCTTCATCCTTCTTCTTGCATCTCAGTTTTCCATCTGGCATGACTTTCTTCTGCTTTAGAATACCTTTTGCCGTAGTGCTGGTGAAACATTCTTGGTTCTTATTTGTCTGAAAATGCTTTTATTTCACTCCTATTTTTAAAACATATTTTCACTGGTCATATAATTACAGAGTGACACTGATTTATCTCAGCATATTGATTATATCATAATGCTTTTTCTGCATTCCATTGCTGCTGTTAAGACTCTTAGTCCAACTGCTGCCTCTCTGAAGTTAATCTCTCTTTTTCTATGACCACTTTTAAGATCTCTTCTTCGTCATTAAAGATTTACAATCTTGCTGATGTATGTAGATTCATTTTAATTTATCTCTTATGAGATTTGTTTGGATTCTTGAATCTGCATGTAGTAGGCAGAATTCTAAGACGGTCCTCAAGATTCCTGTCCTCTGAAAAACATGCCTTGCATAATCCTTACTTTTGAATATGGACATGACTTGGAGTTATTTATGAATCTGGTGAGATTTCACTCCCATGATGAGATTATGCCATATAGCAAAGATGAAGGGATTTTGGAAATGCAATTTAAACCTCTACTTGAGTTGACTTTGAGTTAATCAAAAAGATTATCCTGGGTGGACCTGACCTAGTCAGGTGAGCCATTTAGAAGGAAGTCCAAGACTTCCCAGAAAGAAGGATTCAAAGTGAGGGAGATTCTCCTGCTGACCTTGAAGAAGCAAACAAGTATATATGAACTGCCAATGGAAGGTCATGTGGCAAGGACCTGAACATAGCCTCCTAGGACCTAAAGATACACAATATACTCAGTATGTGGGAGTTAGGAGCATATGATAATTCTGAATTTAATTTTTGACTCCCTTAAAACTTACCTACCAATAACCTACTATTGACAAGAGCCTTAATGATCACATAAACAGTCAACTAATACATAGTTGGTATGTTTTATGTACTATATACTGTAATCTTACAATAAAATAAACTAGATAAAAATGTTATTAAGAAAATCACAAGAGAAAATACACTTACAGTCCTGTGTTGTAAAATTCTACATATAAGTGAACCTGCACAGTTCAAACTTGTATTGTTCAAGCTCAATTATATATTACTTCTATAGCTGCAAGGAAAGGAACTGTGCCAACACCACTGGACCTGGAAGAGGATCCTGAGCCTTAGATGACATCCTGGACCTGGACAGCACCTTGCTTAGAGCCTTGTGAGTCCCTGAGCCAAGGATCCAACTAAGTGCCCATATCCTGATCCATAGCAACTGTGTGATAACAAATTTGTTTTGCATTAACCTTGAAATTTGTGGAAATCATTTACACAGCTATAGAAAAAATGATATTATGGATTGGTACTTTTCATCACTTCTGGAAGTTCTCAGCTATTTTCAAGTATTGTCTCTGCTTTTACTTTCCTCTCTTTCAGAAAATTTGATTAAACATGTTTTAAATCTTTTCACTCTACTCTCTCTCTCTAAAATCTCTTATTTTCTATCTCTTTGTCTTTCTGAAATGTATTCTGGATAATTTCTTCAAGTGCCTTTTCTAGTTTACTAGTTTTTCTACATGTGTATATTATTCTGTTAATTTGTCATTCAGTCTTTAATTTTAACGATTATATCTTTCATTTCTATAAGTTCTAGTTTATTTTTTTAATTGCCTAATTATTTTTAGAAATAATTCCAAAGTGTTTTTCTTTTTCTTTTTTTTAAAGATTTTATTTATGTATTTGTTTGAGAGAGTGAGCAAGAGAGAGAGACAGAGCACAAGCAGGGGGGAAGGGAGAAGGAGAAGCAACTTCCTGTTGAGCAGGGAGTCCAATGCAGGGCTGGATTCCAGGACCCTGGGATTATGACCCGAGTTGAAGGCAGATGCTTAACTGACTGAGCCACCCAGGCAACCCTCCAAAGTATTTTTCATATTTCCTTGCTCTCATTAGAGGTTCAGGTTCTGGGTGTGAGGCCCAAAAGGACCATTTTCCTGTTTATCTGTAAATAATATTTTTTCCTCTCATTTTCCAAAAAAGATTGCATTGCCTAGACTACCCTACTCACACACACGAATAGGCACACAAGCATACAATGCACATACACACAAAATTTGGTGATTATTTTCTATAGTGGAAGTTTTCATGATCATGAGCACCTGGGTGGCTCAGTCACTTAAGCATCTGACTCTTGATTTCGGCTTATGTCATGATCTCAGAGTCCTGCGATCAAGCCCCATGTGGGGCTCCATGCTCAGTGTGGAGTCTGCTTGAGATTCTCTCTCTCCCTCTGCCTCTGCCCCTCCCCCAGCTCACTCACTTTCTCTCTCTCTCTCTCTCAAAATAAATAGATGAATGAATGAACAAATGAATGAATAAATAAATAAAGTCTCCATAATAAAAAATTTAGTTATGTCCATATTTGGTGGCTGGACAGAACTCCCTCACTTGGTGAAAGTTCAGGGAGTGTCAAACATACAAAAAGAAGACTCACACAGAGCCATATACTTGGGCAAAATTCCAAGTCCTTTGAAGTGTGGGTGCTGGCATCCGCTAAGGCTGCTGTGTCCTACTTAACCAGGGTAGAGCTTCAGGTTTGGGTAGCACGGAATTATGTCAGGCTAAGACCCCTTTCTCCTTTGCATGTCCTTGTTCTCTCCTTCTCCTAGCTTTACAGCACATTTCTCTCATCTTTATGAGCTTATTCATGAATAAGTTTTATAGCATTTCATATATAGAGGGAAATTGGAAAAAAATTACTTCCAACGATGAAAGTCAATGTTTCCACAGTGAGAGAATCAACTGGAAAATCTTACAGAAACATATTTACTTGAGTGCTAAAAAAAAAAAAAAAAAAAAATGATGCCTGGATCTGTAGGTAAAGTCATCTACTGACCTTTTACGCACTGCCCCATCCCAGTTTGAGGCTTCTCATGGTAGATGGTGCCTATTTTTTAAGAGCTTTCACTGGGACAAAGATTGGCCAGGCTGATGAGAACAAGAAAGGAAGGAGTGGAGTGTGGAAAGAGTACCAGCCAGGAAACCTAGTCACTGACCCTCCACCAACTTAGACATGTTTATTGGTCTTGCCTCTATTCTATTTTAGTTTCTTGGAACAATTGCAATGATTTGAGCAGTCTAAATTCTGTGATTCTAGGCACAGTAGTAAAATTTCAAGAGCTATAGCAAGGACTATTCCCTTTTCAATTTCTCTATTTTCTTCCCCTACTCCTAGTAACACACATTTTTTAAAATTAATTTAAATTATAGGGCCAGAATTCTGTTATATGTCTTGATGGGATTTTCCTGCATTTTAAATTTTTTGCCTGTTTTTCTACACTCATCAACCACTGTGATTTTTTGTACTTATTGGATAATTATATACATGTGCTGTAAATTTATTACTACTCTTTTTTATTTGGTGTTTTCAAGAGACATTTTGAATTATATACACAAGACCTGAGCACTGCAGTTTGTTCAGGATTGCACAAATACAGAATCATAGTTTCTTTCCCATATTTTCAAATGTATTTTTTAAAAAAATATTTCCATGTTAGTTTAATATTTCCTTGTTAACAATAACAAGTGATTAACTGTCCTTTGTTTTAGAACAAACCAAACCACAACAGTTTCAGGTCAGATTTTCTTAAAGGGAGGAACAACGCAATAACTAATCATATATATTGACCTTCTTAGGCAGAAAAAGTACCATTAAATAAATTGTCACTCTAGCTCAGGAAACATCTCCTTGTTGACCTAAAAGAGTTCCTGTAACTCGGGAAGACCAATAGTTTATTCCACACATATGAGAACAAGGCCAGTATAACTTAAAATAAGGACAAGTATAAGTTCATTGGAGGATGAATGAATGCCATCATGAATTTGAGCACTAGTTCTTACTCTCCAATTTCTCAGTGGCATGTGCCTAAGCATGGAAAACAAATGAGCAAGTTCTTTCAAAACAACTTAAATGAAGGTAGCCGAGGGCATAAGCTTATCTAATTGCAAGGTACTGACCTATCCACTTGCCATCCAACTTTCTGTGTAAAACCCTAATGTAATTTTCTAATGACCCCTTAGTGACCTTCAAATGTTAATGTTGCTTCCAAAAATACTTGACTCTCTCCTAGGGTTTATAACCTGATTCAGTGAGTCTAACATTTCTGTGTGAGTGTTTGATGCTTATCTTTTTATGAGTTATTCATACACAGAAACCAAAGTAGTGAAATTATTCTAATTATTGATCAATAAAAAGTGTACTGTACCAACAATTTATCTCAAAGCTAAATGCCAATAAAGACTTTAGCTAGTAAATATTTTTATTATAAAATTGAGTTTTTATTGATCTCTGTTTGCATAATCCATTTAATATTAAAATTCATAAATTGAGTCTAGATACTGTAGTGCTGATACCAAAAGCACAGAATAATTCTCTGATTGCTACTGCCATATTTACAAAGATGCCCAGAAGTGCAGGGCAAGATTTGCTTTAAATGTATGAATCTTATTTATTTCTTAATGGGGATTTGTACATAAACAGCTAAATTATTTGGCAACCCCTCCTGGGGTTTCCTCTTTTCTCACTACTGACTATTATAGTAGATTATTCTTCAGCTTTGTTCACTTTTCATTTATAGCTTGATTTAATGAAATCTTAAAAAGGGTAGTTAGTTTTCTAATGCGTTCCAGATGAAAATGGTAGTGTAATTATTACCCCTTTCAAATTTGTCTGGCTTCAACTTTCCTCATCTTTATAATTTGGTACTTTTAAATGAAATTTTAATTATGCATAAAATTAATAAAGGGCAATTTAAATTACCGTTGGGTGTTGACTGGTTGTCTGGTGATAAATAGAAGGCTGGATTCTTGATGAAATTCTTTATAACAGCAAAAATAATTAAATGGCCATATCATCATTATCAGGAAAGGATTATTGAAGTATTGCTTCTTACACAAAAGCATTTTGTTCAGCTACTTGAAAATGAAAAGTGGAAAGAGTTATGCATAGAGAAGGAGTGGTCCCTTAGGTTCATGCACCACATATCCACCTGTTAAACAGTCTTTGTGTGAGTATATGACTTAAAAGATGATCAGCAAAGTATTGTAGAAGAAAGAATTAGAAGTATACAGCCCCTGCTCACCAGGAAGCTGCGTGAGGATGTTGAAACGGTATCAATATACGTACATAAAGGAGAAATCTGTTAGGGTGGTTTAGGTAAAAGAAAAAAAAAAGATATCTCATTCTCTAAAATGTCCAGACTGTGATGAAAAAATGGACAATTCCACAGGGATATGACTTGATGGGTTGCAATATCATATTTACAGTAGAATAATGCTCGTACTGTTTTCAAATGCAAGAAGTAACACTTTTGTTTGCCTTTAATCTTCTTATTATAGTTCTTCTCTTAACAAAAGGTAGGACTGAAAAATGACAAATCTGAAGAATGCAATGTCAGTTTTTAAACATTTTGCCATAGGTGCAAGCCTATGTATTACCCATTCTACCGGAACCTCTTTAAAGAAAAAGATAAATTGAGAAATGCACTATTACAATCAGACTTCTGTCAGTTGTTTTAAATTTTGGATTCTGGTCCAGGGTATCACACATTAATTCATTTATGTACTAAATATACAATGAGCACTTACTAAATATCAGGCACTCATAGTAACTTTCGATTTATTTATTTCATTTGATTTCAGTAACAATACGCCAGCTAACTAGGAACTTGTGTTCAAGTGTTAACAGAGCATAGAAAATCTTAGCCCATCTGTGAGAGCATAAAAACTTGAAAGCACAGCTGGCATTTATATTTTATTTGGAGGAAAGCATTAGAGAGTTCAGAAGATCCACTCCCACTGCCCCCCCCACCCCAGTGCTTGAGTTATGTCAAAGAATGTATACCTCAATGAAAAAGCACCTACAATATTTATGGAAGAGAAGAAAGTAAAAGCATTTGGTTAAAAATAGCATTTCCAACAGCTAAAAAAGAGTCTGCTTTACTTTTGCTGTCTGCAAGTTGTCAATCCTAAGGTAGCTGCCTCTGCTGGGCGGTCTTAACTCCACGTCCACTCATATCACCTGACTGGTCATTCCAGGCCTATTGGCAGGGCTGAAGGGAGGGCAGCTACTCCTTGAGAGGGCTGGCAGTGAAAAGGCGGGTTCCTCTCATTGCTGTCAGTGCAGACATGAGACTCTCACCTAGACAACCTTTCTAGCCCTTCTCTCAATCTCTTCCACCTTGACCATTGCTGAATCCAAAGACGATGACTTCAGCTCAATGTGCTTCAGTACACAGCTTCTAAGACTATATCTCCCCATTCCAGGCCATTCTGAAAATCATTGTTAACCTAATTTTACTTGAATGGAAATGTTGATGGGCTAGAGAGAGGAGATTGGCTTTTCTAACACAATGTCCCAGAAAGTTCTAAGTTCTCCCCATCTTTGGGGGGCCAAAGGGATGGAGAGGCTCTACATATACCATAGCAATTGGGTTATGGTTCACCTCACTTATTTTATTCTGTTTTGTTTTAGCTTTTCTGTCCTAGGTAGAAAGTTAATCAGCTTTGTTTGGCTAAGCCAATGTAGTATATTGGAGGAATTTTGACTTCCATATTTATTTAGAACTCTTCATTTTGGATATGAGATCTGGACTTCCTCGGTTAGTGCTTGTGACTCTTTTACCAATAACTGATTAGGGAATCTTAAAAAAAGAAAGAAGAAGAAGCAGCCACCAGAGACATGAGTAGAAAACAAACACACACAAACTGTCAGGTGAACTAGGTATAAAAAATAACAAAATAAAAAAAATTCAAAGAATGTAAGAAATCCCAGGAAAGAGAGAAAACATTCCTTATGCATATATAAGCATTATTTCTATTCCTAGGAGCTTAAAGTGGAGTGAAGATAAGGTTTGGGGAGGAAGCTGAGGATCATGCACATATTACTGTGAGTTCTTTATCAATAGTCTGTTATCTGTTATGAATTAGCTGCATATCCCCAGAGAAATTACTACCCCAGTCTCAGTTTTCTTGTTTGCAAAAGACTGTATGACCGTTAAGATTTCTCCTACTCTTAATAATAATGAGAATAATAATAACTCATAATGGTAGCCATTATTTACTGAGAACCTACTGTATTATTTGAAATAATTCTCTTAGAAGCATTCAATATCCCGATTAACAGATGAAGAGATCGTGGCTCAAAGATGTCTAGCATGTATTCAGAATCTTAAGTTTTATATACAAAATATTTTAACAAGGTACAAAGGGTTAAGAGAATGCATGACAACTTATTATTAGCTACATGTGACTTATTTCTATATTTAAAATGAGTCATCTAATCTTATTTTAATGCATATTTATTTATGAGCCTGTGATTGAGCAGGTGTTAAAGTAGTACAGTACAAAGCACACTGAGGACAAGGAGACCTTTTCAGGGCAGGGGAGGAGCAAGATGGTAGAGAAGTAGAAGACCTAAATATCTGGTCCCAGGAGTTCAGTCAGAGAGCTATCAAACCATTCTGAACACCTACAAACTCAAAAGGAGATCGAAGAGAAGAGAAGCAATTCTAGGAACAGAAAAGCGACCACTTTTTGGAAGGTAGGACATGCGGAGATGTGAGTCCTGGGCGATGGGTAGACCGCTGAGGGAGGGGCTGGCTCCCGGCAAGCGGTCGAGCAACGGAGCACAAAACCAAGACTTTTAAAAGTCTGCTCCACTGAGGGACATCACTCCAGAGGCTAAGCGGGGGGTGGAGCTCTTGAGGGAACAGTGTGGTCTCAGGACCCTCTGGGGTCACAGAAAAACCGAGGTCTCTGAGTGTGGCAGAGCTGCCAGGTATCAGAGCAGGAAGGTCTGCCGCAGAGACCGAGCTGAGGAGGGGACTCTCATCTCGGGCTTACCTTAAACCGTGATAGGAGGCACAGTCAGGACACTGCTCTTCAAGCAGGGATCCATCAAGCAGCAGATCTGGGGAGACTCATCTTTCTCCTCTGGAAGGAGTGGTGTGGGAGCACGTGGCAGGAATCTGCTGGGTTTCGAGACTCCAAACAGAGCTGTGTGTCAGAGATAGAAATACTTGGTCACAAGCTCGGTGAGCACAGAGCGTGGCTGGAAACCAGGGAGATGGGAAGGATGGACTGCTTTTCTCCAAGGGTGCACTGAGGAGTGGGGCCCTGAGCTCTCAGCTCCACCGGCCAGAGATTGGGAGGCCACCATTTTCACTCCCATCCTCCAGAGCTCTACGGAAAGCGTTCAGGGAAGAAAAGCTCCCAAAAGCGAACCCGAGCAGATTACTTAGCCCGCCCCACAAGGGCGGCGCAATTCTGCCTCCCGCAAAGACACCTGAGAATCACTGCAACAGGCCCCTCCCCCAGAAGATCAACAAGAACATCAGCCAAGACCAAGCTCACCAATCAAGGAGAACAGCAGAATTCCAGAGGAGGGGAAAGCAAAGCATGGAATTCATGGCTTTCTCCCCATGATTCTTTAGTCTTTCAAAGCTAATTAAATTTTTTTTATTTTATTTTTTTCTTATTCTAATTTTTAAATTTTCCTCTTTCCTATTTTAACCTTTTAAAACTGTTTTATCTTATCAAGACCTTTAAAATTTTTTTTAAAATTTTCATTGTTACAGTCATATTCTATCCCTTCATCATATTCTATCCCTTCATTGTATTTAACCTTATTTTTTGTATACATACAGGTTTTTCTGTCTTTAAAATTTTGGGATACAGTTTCATCTAACAGATCAAAATATACCCTAAATCTAGCACATGGCTTTATTCTAGTCTCCACCCTGATCACATTCTTTCTTTTTTTTTTTTTCCAACCAACTTCTTATCAATTCCTTTTTTAGAATCTTTTTTAATTTTCATCTTTACAGTCATATTCCATCCCTTCATCATGTTTACCCTTATTTTTGTATATTTTGTATATATATGTTTTTCTTTCTTTAAAATTTTGGGAGGCAGTTTCTCCTAACAGATCAAAATACACCCAAAATCAAGTGTGTGGTTCAGTTCTAATCATGTACATATGATTTTTCTTCTTTTTTTTAAAAAAGATTTTATTTATTTATTGACAGAGATCACAAGTAGGCAGAGAGGCAGGCAGAGAGAGAGAGAGAGAGGAGGAAGCAGCCTCCCTGCCAAGCAGAGAGCCTAATGTGGGACTCGATCCCAGGACTCTGAGATCATGAGCTGAAGGCAGAGGTTTAACCCACTGAGCCACCCAGGCCCCCATGGTTTTTCTATTTTCTTTTTCTTTCTCCTTTCTTCTCCCCCCAGTTTTCGGTCTCTTCTGATTTGGTTAGTGTATATGTTTCTGGGGTCATTGCTACCCTTTTAATATTTTGTTCTCTCATTCATCTATTCTTATTTGGATAAAATGACAAGGTGGAAAAACTCACCTCAAAAAAAGGAACAAGGGGCAGTACCGATGGCTAGGGATCTAGTCAATACAGACATTAGTGAGATGTCAGAACCAGAGCTCAGAATGACAATTATCAAGATGCTAGCTGGGCTTGAAAAAAGCATAGAAGATACTAGAGAATCTCTTTCTGGAGAAATAAAAACCCTTTCTGGTGAAATAAAAGAACTAAAATCTAACCAACTTGAAATTTAAAAAAAGCTATTAATGAGGTGCAATCAAAAATGAAGGTTCTTACTGCTAGGATAAATGAGGCAGAAGAGAGAATTAGTGACATAGAAGGTCAAATTATGAAGAATAAGGAAGCTGAAGAAAGGAGAGAAAACAACTATTGTACCACAAGGTGAGAATTCGAGAGAAAAGTGATACCAGAAGACAAAACAATATTAGAATAATTGGGATCCCAGAAGAAGAAGAAAGAGAGAGGGGCAAAAGGTATATTGGGGCAAATTACAACAGAGAATTTCCCTAATTTGGAGAAGGGAACAAGCAGTCTAGCCTCCGCATCAGAAATAAAAGGCATCCAAATCGGCAAAGAAGAAGTCAAACTCTCACCCTCTGCGGATGATATGATACTTTATGTGGCAAAACTGCTAGAGCTCATACAGGAATTCAGTAAAGTGTCAGGATATAAAATCAATGCACAGAAATCAGATGCATTTCTATTCACCAATAATAAGACAGAAGAAAGAGAAATTAAGGAGTTGAACCCATTTACAATAGCACCCAAAACCATAAGATATGATAGCACCCCAAACCATAAGATAGGAATAAACCTAACCAAAGAAGCAAAGAATCTGTACTCAGGAAACTATAAAGTACTCATGAAAGAAGTTGAGGAAGACACAAAGAAATGGAAAAACATTCCATGCTCATGGATTGGAAGAACAAATATTGTGAAAATGTCTATGCTACCTAAAGCAATCTACACATTTAATGCAATCCTTATCAAAATACCATCCATTTTTTTTTCAAAGAAATGGAACAAATAATCCTAAAATTTATATGGAACCAAAAAAGACCCCAAATAAGACAGAGGAATGTTGAAAAAAAAAAAAAAAAAACCAAAGTTGGCAGCATCACAATTCCAGACTTTAAGCTCTATTACAAAGCTGTCATCATCAAGAAAATATGGTACTGGTGCAAAAACAGACATATAGATCAATGGAACAGACTAGAGAGTCCAGAAATAGACCCTCAACTCTTATGGTTAACTAATCTTTGACAAAGCAGGAAGGAATGTCCAATGGAAAAAAAGACAGTCTCTTCAACAAATAGTGTTAGGAAAATTGGACAGCCACTTGCAGAAGAATGAAACTGGACCATTTCCTTACACCACACACAAAAACAGACGCAAAATGGATGACAGACCTCAATGTGAGACAGGAATCCATCGAAATCCTTGAGGAGAACACACGCAAGAACATCTTCAACCTCAGCTGCAGCAGCTTCTTCCTAGAAACATTGCCAAACGTAAGGGAAGCAAGGGTAAGAATGAGCTATTGGGACTTCATCAAGATTAAAAGCTTTTGCACAGCAAATGAAACATGCAACAAACCCAAAAGACAACCGACAGAATGGGAGAAGATATTTACAAATGACATATCAGATAAAGGGCTAATATCCAAAATCTATAAAGAACTTGTCAGGGGTGCCTGGGTGGCTCAGTGGGTTAAGCCTCTGCCTTCAGCTCAGGTCATGGTCTCAGGGTCCTGGGATCGAGCCCCGCATTGGGCTCTCTGCTCAATGGGGAGCCTGCTTCCCCCTCTCTCTCTAACTGCCACTCTGCCTCCTTGGGATCTCTCTCTCTCTGTCAAAGAAATAAAAGAATATTTAAAAAAGAAAAAAAAAGAACTAGTCAAACTCAACACCCAAAGAACAAATAATCCAATCAAAAAATGGGCAGAGGACATGAACAGACATTTCTACAAAGAAGACATCCAGATGGCCAGCAGACACATGAAAAAGTGCTCAACATCACTCAGCATCAGGGAAATACAAGTCAAAACCACAGTGAGATACCACCTCACATCTGTCAGAATGGCTAAAATTAACCAGTCAGGAAACCACAGATGTTGGCAAGGATGTGGAGAAAGGGGAACCCCCCTACACTGTTAGTGGGAATGCAAGCTGGTCCAGCCCCTCTGGAAAACAGTATGGAGGTTCCTCAAAAAGTTGAAAATAGAGATACCCTACGACCCAGAAATTGCACTATTGGGTATTTACCCTAAAGATACAGATGTAGTGATCCAAAGGGGCACATGCACCCGAATGTTTATAGCAGCAATGTCCACAATAGCCAAATTATGGAAAGAACTTAGATGTCCATCAACAGATGAGTGGATAAAGAAGATATATATATATATATATATATATATATATATGTGTGTGTGTATATATATATATACCTTATATATAATATGATATGTTACTATATTATATTATCATTATATATATATATATATATATATAAAATGGAATATTATGCACCATCAAAAGAAATCTTTCTATTTGCAACAGCGTGGGTGGAACTAGAGGATATTACACTAAGTGAAATAAGTCAGAGAAAAACAATTATCATATGATCTCTCTGATATGAGGGAGTCATGGGGGACAGGGAGGGAAAAAATGAAACAAGATGTGACTGGGGAGAGAGACAAACCATAGGAGACTCTTAATCTCAGGAAACAAACCAAGGGTTGCTGGGGGGTGGCAAGGGAGGGATAGGATGGACGTTAGGGAGGGTATGTGCTATGGTGAGTGTTGTTAATTGTGTAAGACTGAAGATTCACAGACCTGTACCCCCGAAGTAAATAATGTATCATATTAATTAAAAACAAAAAAGAGAGAGATCTTTTCAGGAATGGCGGGCAGGTCAGTCCTCCTCTGGGGGGTCATTTTCATCATCTCTGAACTAGACCAGAGTTTCTGGATGTAGACTACAAAGATGGAGTCTGTGGAACTCTAGGGATCATATGAGAAATTTCTAAAGTTTGTGTATATCTTGTGTAGATATAACTGATGTTCTGAGGAAAGGGACCAAAACTTTCACCAATGTCTAGCACAGTTTTTTTTTAACCATAAAAGTTGAGCACTATTGGGTGCTTGGGTGATTTAGTCAGCTAAGCCTCTGACTTTGGCTCTGAGTCTGGTGATTGAACTGCATTACCTCTGCTCTGGGCAGGAAGTCTGTTTGAGGATTCTCTCTCCCTCTCCCTCTGGCCCTCCTCCCATTCACACTCATTCTCTCTCTCTCTTTCTCCCTCTCTCTCAAATAAATAAATTAATTAAAAAAAAAAAAGTTGAGCACTATTGTTCCAGATGATCTTGAAGGATCTTTCTCTCTCTCTGCCTTGGGAGTTTGGGTTTGCAGATTTTCATGGTTCTCCAACCTTTGCTTTCTATTTGTGAGCTCTGTTCTTCTAAGATGCTTGTTTTCTTTAACTCTGTCCACAGAAGCCTACTTGAAGGGCACTATCATCTGGCATTTCAGAAACATTATTCTGAGTCGGTCCATTGACAGTCTTTATCACAAAGATCTTAAACAAAAGTTGTAAACAAGAACACATTAAAAAATCAAATTTCTTACAAAGAGTACACCCAACTCAAAGTAGTCTGCTTCATAATGTAAGGATGTAAGGGTGAGCCATAAGGCACAGTCTGAAGAAACTGGTTTTATGAATCATATATGAAGCACTGTCCCTATTTTCTAAAAAGACATTTTGATGAATGAAACCTCCCCAAATGGGAGAGTAGATATGTGGCAACTTTGACAACTGGAGCATAACCATTTTTAAACAAACACTCCTGTGCATGGTATGGTGAAATGATTCTCAGTAGTAATTATGAAAGGAAGGAAATGATAATAATAATAATGGCCAGACAAGAAATATTCATTACATCAAAAAAGTATGTATTAAGTCCAAAAAAGTATGTATTAAGTCTAAAAGAAAAAAGAAAAAAAATGATGGATTAATACTATCTAATTATCTATCTAATTGTCTAATATCTATCTAATTATATTAGGTCTTTTTTGAAAGAAAAAAAAAAGGGAGGCACAATAAAAAACAAACACTTCCAAAAAAAAACCCAATAATCTGCAAGGTTTGGAGAATGATTTGCCTGTGGAATGATAGGATTTAAGAAACATGTGTTCTATTTCTTTTGCTTTACAACCTCTGTGATATGAATCTTCTGTTTAAATACAGAAATATGTAGTTACCACAGGGGTTGGAGACGCAACCTATGCTTGAAGCAAGTGTAATTCTGACCCCTGACACACTTATTCTTGTATTGAGAATGTGTACCTGAGTGTTGGAGGAAAAGCAAAATTGGTGGTCCTCTGAATTAACTTCCACATAGAATATAGCTTGTATTAAATAATAAGTAATGAAAAAGATATTAATTTGAACTTTACAGATATATTGGTAAACTCACTTGTAACTATAATCATAAATTATAATAATTGAACATAAACCAACAGAGTATTTTTTAATACATAATATTTTAGCACTGACAGTGCTTAGCATTGATGGTGCATGGTGAAAATAAAAGCAGACCATTCTTTTGTTGGCTTTATTATTTTTTCTTTAAGTAATCTCCTTCCCCAGTGCAGAGCCCAATGCAGAGCTTGAACTCACAACCCTGAGTTCAAGACCTGAGCTGAGATCAAGAGTCAGACACTTAACCAACTGAGCTACCCAGGTGCCCCAGCTTTATTATTTTTAAAATTACTACAGTCAATGCACCCCTTTAGTGCCTATAAGCAGTATGGATCGATGCCTACACTTGATATACCACTAGGGTAGGAGGAAAAAGAAATTACTTCCATTTTTTAAAAGTAATTCACTTCCACCTTAAAAGGAACATGCTATCAATTATGTTATGAGACTTCCTTTTGTGCTGCCCAAGATGCTGACTTTATGAAGGCTTTTCCAGAAAGATGATCTATGAAAAGCATTGACTTGCTTTCAATGAATTCCTCCAAGATGTCAAATTGGCTGATTTTGTAGCCATCAATTCTTTTGTTTAGGAAAGTATTGGATGGAAGTTACCATCCCGCCAAGCACTGTCTCTGAAGCTTCTTTAAGTCATGACATCTGCAGCAGTAGACAGAAAATCACGCTTGTCATTCTCTTCCAGGAGCAAAGTTAAAATGAAAATGTATGTTGTTTTGGTCACCCTTTCCTCTTCCACTGGGTTAACTAAACCGGGGAGATGAAGTGAGAAGGTGTGGGAGGTTTAACACACCAGGCAATAGAGTTTAAAATCACTGGGGAACAGCTGGAATAATGGAATCTACATCTGACATTAGTCACGTTTTCGTTAAGTTTGTGGTAAGTAATTTAGTGTTGCTCCAACATGTAAGCCCAAAGATATAGAAGTACACTTTTCTCTCTGGCAAAAGCAGAATTTCTGGTAGAAATTCTGCGTCAGAGACCAGACCATAGCTATTATTCTGACACTTTGAAAAAGACCTTTTCAAGCTTTGGCTTGAAGTAGGTTCGTAACTGAAGAGTTTATGCATTTGGGAGATTCTAAGCTATTCAGATCTTGCTTATCTTTTGTAATGGACACCTGGCAAAAACATCATAAAATACCTGGAAAGTTTCAATTAATTAGACTCATATAATTAAGAGTTAAGCAATACAAGTGATTTGTATGTGTTAATTTGACACAGAATGCACCAAGTCTTTCATTTTGTGAGAGCTAAGTCGGTCTAAAAAATGTTGTCTGCAGAAAATATGCATTACCTGCAAAAGGGTTTAGGGAATTTTGAGTTTTTTCAGGCTAACGGGTTTTTCTCCCCCCCAGTGTTACTCATAGCCTTCAATATGTTTATTGCATTCAATGTGCTGACTATTTCCAAGAGGGGGATATGGTACTATGTGTTTCCAAATTGGCTAGAGAAATTTTTTTTCATGAAGTATCTTGAATTTAGCATTCTGTAGACCCTATTTTGAGATATTCCTGTTTCTCTTCACTAGGGGAAAAGATCATGTTTTCGTCACTGAGATCCCAAACCCTCTCTTCCTTTCTATTAGATTGCAAATCTTCTGCTTAGAAACTCAGGTCCTCTATATTTCTGATACCACCAAAGGAGGCTACCAGACATAATCTACCTGTCTAGATAGACAGTCTCTAAGATGTTCTCAGGAATGAGATGTCAAGGGAAGAACATGAGCTTGAAATAACATTTGAATGCCTTACTTGATGATTGTGGCATTAAAGATGCATAGTAAATATCATTTTTATTCTTTCCCCAATTATCTGTTTGAAAAAATAACTCTTTATGTTGAAATTGCTTCAAACAGAGTAATATTGAGTATAATACCACAACCTCACTAAATGTTATTTGCTATTCAGTGTATGTGATGAGCATCTGATAAGGAGTCCACTTTAGATGAAGAAATATTAAAATGATTCGCTAATCAGACACTCTCATCTGTGAAGCAAAAGCTATCAACAGATACACATTAGCCAATAGCATCGATGAGAATCTGTGAGTCTCAACTAAAGAGAATGACTTCCAAGAGAGATTTTGAAATAATAGATGACAGTTTGACTTAGTCCTCATTGTCTTGAATCATATTGAATTTGATTGAATCAAAATCAATTTGAAGTTAAGCATTTGTAAGAAAAATCATGTTATTTATAACTATGAGTGACTTACGTGACTTGATGCAAGTGCACTATGTTTCTAGCTTTTACTCAAAATTTACACGAAGGAATTTTGGTGTGCGGGAGACTTGAAGATCTTCTAAACTTTAAGATGTGTGCTTGTAATTACCAGCGTGGTAATTACAAAGGGTGGGAGCTATTGGGAGAGAAGGAAGTTATGACATTTGTCGTGGATGCCCCCTCTATGAGGAATCCGTATATTCTCTCATTTAACCTTAACAGCAACTTATGGAGGATCTATGAACCAGTTTGACCAAGATGGCCCCACAAATGTTAAGTAAAATGCCCAAGATTACATAGTTAAAAAGTCTGGGCAGAGTCGGCATTGTGGACCTAAATTAGCCTCCAAAATACATATCCTTCGCATCAGTAAGTGGTTTTGCAATAACAAGAAGATTTTATTTAACAAAACATTTTTCACAGCATTTAAACAAATACAATAGTAAGTTTCCAAGTGGATTTAAAAATAAGTCAATTAGGGCGCCTGGGTGGCTCAGTGGATTAAGCCTCTGCCTTCGGCTCAGGTCATGATCTCAGGGTCCTGGGATCAAGTCCAGCATCGGGTTCTCTGATCAGCTGGGAGCCTGCTTCTCCCTCTCTTTCTGCCTGCCTCTCTGCCTACTTGTGATCTCTGTGTGTCAAATAAATAAATAAAATCTTTAAAAAAATAAAATAAGTCAATTGACAAAAATGCAATTTTTCACAGGACCCTTAAGTAACACTTCGCCATACTAAGACTGTCATACTTTAGATAGCAGAATTATGTGCCCTTGTTCTTCTTGATTCCACCCACATTATGGACACTTGACACATGTTTAAAAAACAATCCACATCCAATGCCCGCAATGACTGGGCTCGAGTGCTTTGTTTGAGCATACTTTCCATCTGGCTGATGTGTGATTTCATTATCTCACATATTTTCTGTTTGCTGATTGAAGGTGGCCAAAGTGCCAGGTATTTTTAGCTCATTATATAAAACACTCGTTAATGAAGAGTCACAGCAGGTTTAAATTTGCTTAATGTTTATTCTCACTTTTCCCCCTGGCCTTCACATGGCATTTCCCTTTCTTTCATGTTTTTAAATCTCAGGAAAGAAGTTTTTCTCTGAATTTAAAAACCTATTTATAGTGACCTGAAAGTTTTATTATATGAAATAAAAAGAAGCGAGAATTATGTACAAGAACAAAAAGGAATGTTTGTTAGTGAATCAGAAGCAAATTGGGGTAAATAGAAAACAGAAAATATGGCAGCATGTTTATAGCACCTACGATGTTATACATTATTTCTGTCACTTTGAAAAATGGCCTTTGAAATTTGCTAATAGTGTTTCCAAATTGCTGAGTTGATTGTAATTTAGTAGGCAACTAATAACAAAAAGTTGCCATTTGCAACGCTTACTTAAAGCAAAAAGAAAAGAGAAACCCATGCGGATCAAAGCCTCTCCTAGACTAAGAGAAATGACCAAGAAGAAAATATATTTCATCGGCTATCAGCCTGACCTGAAAGGAATTGATTCATAATTTCTTTGAATAGGGGGCATGTGAGTGGTTCAGTCTGTTGAGCATCTGCCTTTGGCTCAGCCCATGATCTCAGGGTCCTGGGATGGAGCCACCTCAAGCCCTTCGTGGAGCCCCACATCGAACTCCTTGCTCCTCAGGGAGTATGTGTCTCCCTCTCCCTCTGCTCATGTTCTTTCTCTCTCCTTCAATAAACAAATAAAATCTTTAAAAAATAATATTTCTTTGACTAGAATTAAAAGCACATAGTCTCTTATTCATACACAAATGCTAAATTAAACACATATGTAAAGTCAGGAAATGTGTACAATTTGTAGAGAAGAAAATATACCCTGTGATTAAATTAAAATGAGAATGTAACATGACCATATTTCATCAATACTGACACATTATCTTCTTTTAAAAATATTCTCATATTTTAATTTATTATTTAAAGCCAAAGTGTAAAACCAAAGATCAGAGATAGAGTTAATTCTTACCTGTGTCACTGTGGGACTAAGATTGGACAAACACATGCAGTCCACAAATAATGCAGACTATTTCAGTCAAAATTTCCAGCTCTCTTTGACCTTCTCCTTGGGCTTCTGCCCCACCAATTCCTTTTCGGGTTTAGTACAGTCTTATGTTTCCAATTTCGTATGCAAAATTGTAGTTATTAACAAGGAACTAAGTTTGGCATTCCACTGACAAACTTACTATTAATCAATAGCCACACTTTGAACCTATTCTCCTTATCTGTGTTCTGGCTCCTCTGCTCATTAGGGAACTTTCTCTATCCCTGCTGGTTCCTTCTTGTCATCATTTAAATATGGTTAGGTCCTCCCACAGTCTCTCTCCTGCCACTTACAGTAAGTTCTTGACCACATTGACCCACACCTACTGTTTCTACTTCCTTACTCTCATTTCCTCTGCAACTCAATCAAAACATTATTTCTGTCTACTCCTTTTCAGGAAAGTTCTTTGGGTCATTTTCTCAATAATGCCAGTGAATATATTTAAATCCTTGTCTCAGTTGACTCACCACTAGCTTAAAACGGTAGTATTCTTTTTTTTTTTTTAATATTTTATTTATTTATTTGACAGAGATCACAAGTAGGCAGAGAGGCAGGCAGAGAGAGAGAGGAAGGGAAGCAGGCTCCCTGCTGAGCAGAGAGCCCGATGTGGGACTCGATCCCAGGACCCCGAGATCATGACCGGAGCCGAAGGCAGAGGCTTAACCCACTGAGCCACCCAGGTGCCCAAAATGGTAGTATTCTTTAGAATCCTCTTCTTGGCTGACTTATTCTATTTTCCCTAAGTAAACTCATTGACTCTCATAGCTTAACTTTTAAATATATAAGTTCCCAAATATATCTTCCTTCTTCTGAGTTACAGATCTATTTATCAGTTTATCCACTAGATAGCCCTTCTTGAAAGGACTTCCATGTTCCAAATAAAACATATAATTTTCTCTAAATCAAGTATTTCTAGTATTTCCTATATGTAGATTAGTAGTTACCTGAGTGACTGGATTAATGAAATTCTATTTTCTTCATGTGGTCTTGAAAATTATAGCCCACACTCCTCCCCATTTGCTGAACTCTTTTTTTGTATTTAGCCTCAATCAATGTTCTTCATTTTACAGTGACTGCCATTCAATCCCATATTTGATCACTTATTATTTCTAAATAACATTATTATACATGCATGTAAAATTATTTACCAAATGCTCCATATGTTAAAATTCTGGCTCTTGGGGCACCTGGGTGGTTCAGTTGGTCAAGCATCTTCCTTAAGTTCAGGTCATGATCCTAGAGTCCTGGGACTGAGCCCCACATCAGGTTCCCTGCTCAGCGGGGAGTCTGCTTCTCTTTCTCCCTCTACCCCTCCCTCCACTCATGCGCTCTCTCTCTCAAATATATAAATAAAATCTTAAAAAAAAAACAAACCCTGGCTCTCTCCTAAAGTACCAAATTTTGAGAAATAAGTTCTCAAATTTAGCAACAGTGTCAAAAATTAATTTTATTTTCTGTAGAATTGGGGATTTAATAAGTACTTCATAAGGATTTTCTTATAAGAAATGAAATGACATATCAATTACCCAAAGAAGATAATGATGAACTTTGGTAAATAAGTCTGTTCCTGGACAACTGAAGGTATGTCATTGAGATAGAGGTTTCTAATATAAGAATAAATATTTATTCATTTGTATATCCTTTGCTTATTAAAAAAGAAAAAAATATTCAGAGCTCAACAAGTAACTTTTTTAAAAATATGAAAACTGGGGTGGGAAATATTTTGGCTCATGAGATTTCCGTCTGAGTTGTCATGACAATTCCCTCCCGTTCCCTCTGTTCCCATATTTTTTCCACAAACCATGAGACCAATACACAAAGATAATGGTCTATACCAGAATCTACATGGAAGCATATCTTGCAATTTTTAGGAAATGACTAGAGTAAGAAGGACTCAATTAATCATCTATATTCAGAGTTTTAAAGTATTTTATGTGCACAAGGTACTTTTCCCTTCTATCAAGAAGAAAAGTGTTAATTACATTCATTTTCTTGCTAGTATTAGGAAATACTATGTGAGAACTTGGTAGTGAAAGAATGTAACTGCTATGAAACTTTTAAGTAACAAATGTGTGTAGCTTTAATTTACCTAAATTGGGATGAGTAGAGGGATGCTAATAAGAATATTTAATCTGACTAATCATTGATAAACAACGATCTATCCAATATTTTAGGGGCTTTTCTTATTTCCCTTATTATGTTTTCTTTGAATTGTGATAAAACTTTTATTAGTTTTAGATATTCCTCCAAAATATTATCTTGTCTATGAAACACCATTTGTGTTTAATTTGCTGCATTGATTTTTTTGATGTTGTTTTTATTTCTCAACAACAGTTTGTTAGCTTTTTTTAGCTGCACTAATTTATTCCCTAGAGCACAATACTAGCATTTTCCAGATCTTGGAATAAGGAACAGGTTTGAAGATTGGGTCTGAGAGACAGAATTTAGCAGTGGCCTATGTTACTCCAGTGTGAAGAAAGTAGCATTCTTAACTCCTCTAGTTGACAGCATGTGTTTTGTTTTTTTTTTTCCTTAGTGGTGCTAACATTTTTAGAGATTTTCGGTGTGTAATATTCACTTCACAAACTTTCTCCTCCTAGGTACATGCCTCTCCACAGTTACCCATTTGAAATAAATTAAGATCTAAAATAATTATGACAACCATGGATTATGATATATTGCAGGACCACAATTTCCCTTATAAAATTCTTTATTTTATTGGTAATACAAATTCTATAGATATACTGTAAATGATTATATGTTAGCAGTAGCACTTAAGTACTTATCATATTCTCTTCTAGACTATAAATTCTTTGAAAATAAACACTGGTTTGCTTATATTTATATATAGTATAGTGCTTACTCTCCTCCCACACTGGGTTTTTGGCTCATTAATTATAATCTTCTTTTATGACTGCTAATTAGTTAAGGATCAATTTCTTCTACGTTATAAGAAGGAACTGGACAGTCACTTCCAGCTAAGCAGAAAGGGCTGAGCTAGGGAAAATGGAGGAAAAGCACATTGCAGCTTTGAAAAAACTATGTAGCCCGAGTAGTGAGGCATTTTGGGAAAAAAGGACCAATATTTACAGAGGACTTGTATTCATATTTCTCTTTAGCATAGTGTGAACCTCCTGGGTTAAGAACAGCCATGGGAAAGGTGTGTATTATTTCGAGCTTCTGCAGCTGAGTAGACCTACACGGTCCTGTGATAAATGAAGTCTGCTTATATTTGCATGTTTACATGTCCATATTTCTTCTAGAATATAAACGACTTCTAGGTAATAACTGTCTTTTCATCTGCACATCTTCTGTACTTACTCCAAATGTCTGGCATCCAGTTCCTTTTCCACAAGCGTTATTTGAGGCTGTGTAAATTCTCAGAATGCCTGGCTATTCATGCGGAATCTTTTCTTCGTAAAAACCAAGTCATAATGTCATTGCTACGCTTGTGTGAGCGTGTGTGTGCGTGAGCATGTGTGCGTGTGTGTGCACGCGCGAGCATGCTCAACAATTGGAAAACATCTCCTGAAATGTCAAAAATGTAGACAATCTCCTGACTCTCTCAGAACCTGCGACCCACTGATTCTACTACCTTTCACTCTCCTGTAACTTTTCCATGACTGCTTCCTCTTGCTACCCTTGAATTCCATAGTCAATCAGTGTGATCACAGTCTTTCAAACTCCCTCAATCCCGTTGTCGTCTTCTTGTTTTTACTTGTGTGATTAAACCACAAGCCCGGTGAAATTTATCTCCTGTCCTCTCCACAACTCCACCCACGCAGTCGAATGCAGTGGCAGTAAAGCACACAATTAGACAAATTAACGTATTTTTAAGTTCTAAGGACTAAACTGAAGGGGGTTCTTTACACTATTGGATACTCATTCTCTACTACCTTGTGGTACTCACTTTTCTGCTTTCCTAGATAACTTTTTCACCTTTGTCCTCTCTCATAAAACTGCAAATAGCTCTTTCCATCCTCACTCTCAGCTAGAGGCCATATTACCAACTTCCTGAGAAAATTGAAGCATTCAGAAGAGCACGTCTACAAGCTGTCATACATCGATCCTCACTCAATGCTTGAGACGTTTACTCTCCTTCCTTTCACTATGACTGAATTCTTCATGCTCCTTGCTCAAACCCAGACTTTGTGCAGCCCCTTGTCACTTACTCAAGAAAATTCCTATCTCAATCCCACATTGTCTCTTTTCATTCTCTAGAATCATTCCTGTTAGCGGGCAAACAGTTCTTGTTTGTTATTAACAAAGCTGTTATTTCCCTCATCTTAAAAATATCTTAAAAATAACCCTCTCCTGACTCTACTTTTCCCTCCACTACCTCTCCATCTCTCTGCTCCTTTTTACAAAACAAAAACAAGAACAAAGAACCACCTCCTTGAGATGCTAGTGCAAACTTGATGTCCCCAATTTAATTCCTCCCATGCTCTTTTAAACCACAACAGTCAGGTTTTTGCCTCTAACACTCCACTGAAAATAATCTTGTCAAGGTCAGAGATGTCTTACCAAAGGAAGTTTTTCGTTCTCACATTCTTTGATCTTTGATTTGCGTTGAAACATGCGGTTCACTTGGCTTGTAAACCCCTGTACTTTCCTCTTCTTTTTCTGGTTCCACTTCATCTCTGACTTTTAACATTACTCATTTCCTTAGTGATCTTCAGACTCAGGGCTTTGAATACTTCATATGCTGATGACATCCAAATTTATACCTCCAGCTCCAGCCTCTGTCTTCTGAACTCCCAACCCCCGTATACAACTCCCACTGACTTTGCAATGTGAATGTCTAATAAACATCACAAAAGTGACATATCCAAAATGGAATTTCTGATCTTCCTTCAATCCAATAACCCATTTGTAGTCTTTTCCATCTCAGTCAATAGAGGTTCTTGCTTTAAATTCTTGGGCACAAGACATTGACATGATTGCCATTCTTCCCTTTCTCTCACACTCTACTTCCAATTTGTCAGCAAATGCTGTCAGCTATACTTTCCAAAACATATCCAGAATGTGACCACTTTTTGCCACTTCCCTTCCTACCATTCTGGTCCAAACTGCCATGATAGGTGTCCTGGATTCCTAGAGGAGCCTAACTCATCTCTCCCGTCCCCTTCTTGCCCTTCATCAGGCAGTTTTCAACACAGCAGTCAAAATGACCCTTTAAAAATGTTGTGTTAAAATGTTCAAAAACCTAATGTTTCCTTATCTCTTATGTAATGAAAGCCCAAGTCCTTTACAATAGGTTACAAAGTCCTACAACTTCTGTCCCATTTCTTACTGCCCCCCCCCCCCGGGAGGGGGGTGCCTCACAGGCTACCTTTCTTCATGTTCATTTCACTCTAACCATAATGACTGACCTCTTTGCTCTTCCTCAAACACAATAGAGTTCTGTCTCCAGACCTTTATAGTTAAAGTCCCTACTTCTAAGACCACTCTTCTTCACCTCCCATGCTTGGCTTGCTCTCTCATTTCTTCCAAATAGCTTTGTCAGGGAGGCCTCACCTGACTATCTCATGTGAACTGCCATCTCCATGCTCCCTGTCTCTTTTTCCTCTCCATTATTTGTCACCTTTGATATACCATCTACTTCTCCTATTCATTTTGGTTTTGATTCTTTTCCCTAAAATATAAGGACTATGAGGAAAAGAGATTGATGTCTATTTTGTTAATAGGTACCTTGAGCAGTGATTGGCTTTTAGCAGCTACTTAATGAATATGTTTTCAGTGAAAAAATTAAAGAAAAAGATGGCAGACAACAGCAACAATGAAGAGGGGGAAACAGGCTAATTCCCCAAACACTTAAAGATATAAGAAAAGGATAAATAGGGGTGCCTGGGTGGCTAAGTTGGTTGGGCAACTGCCTGAGGCCCAGGTCATGATCCTGGAATCCTGGGATCGAGTCCCACGTCGGGCTTCCAGCTCCATGGGGAGTCTGCTTCTCCCTCTGACTTCTCCCCTCTCATGCTCTCTCTCACTGTCTCTCTCAAATAAATAAAATCTTTAAAAAAGAAAAGAAAAGGATAAATAGAGAAAAACTTGTGACAGAGAATTGATCTTAACTATCAGGAAACTCATTTTAGAGAGTAAAACAAACAAACAAACCTAAACAAATAAACAAAAACCCCCTCAAAACTTTCAGTTTGTAATTTTGCCTCTAACTGGAAATGTTTCAGAAGATGGAGTTAATTAGAAAGCCAGAGAGAGTCCCAAACAGCAGATTTTTACCACTCTTCACAACCAACATAAAGAAAGCAAGGTATGCCATATCTAGCTGAAGTAGTGATAATAATAAAGTAAATAAATAAATAATGAAATAAATGTTTGTAGACTGAACAAAAATTAATGACTAGTTTGTGTAAGGGTTTATTTGGTATCACTTCTTGGCCCCAGAAAGAAATATAGTAAGTAGCTAAGATACATAATTTCCTACATGCTGGCAAATCTCTGGCACAATTTGGCTTACATTCTTTGATTTTTAAATTTTCTTTTAAAAACACTCAACAGGGGCGCCTGGGTGGCTCAGTGGGTTAAAGCCTCTGCCTTCGGCTCAGGTCATGATCCCAGGGTCCTGGGATCGAGCCCCGCATCGGGCTCTCTGCTCAGCAGGGAGCCTGCTTCCTCCTCTCTCTCTGCCTGCCTCTCTGCCTACTTGTGATCTCTGTCTGTCAAATAAATAAAAAAATAAATAAAATCTTTAAAAAAAAAAAAAAAACACTCAACATACAATTACAATGAGCAGATTTGGACTACTCCTCATAGTCTTACCCTGGGATTTGATAAGAGAAGTCTTCCCTTTCTTTCATTCAGACTTCAACTCTTAGTCATGGTATAAAGCCATGATAAAGACAAAACACCACTCTTAAAGCATCCCTACAAGGCTTATAAAAGTAAAATTCCAACAAAAGTCAAATATTTATTGGAATACTCCTGACGAGATTGATGGAAATGTCATCAAGGCCTCAATATCTTCTGATTACGTAAAAGCATGATGACTTCACTACTCATCTCAGTTTGAAAACAAATGTGTTTGTATTAGTGAAAGACTTTCCCCTGGGTGCCCTCTTTAAGAACAAAAATATGCATTTTTGGCATGATCTATTCACAGCCATATTCTAGCTTTAGCAACTTTCATGGGACCTACATACAAATCTTTCTGTCTGTGAATAAAAAGTGATATATTGGATAGTAGGGACGATAGGGCATACTGAACTTTCCTTAAATTATTAAGTTTTTATGTTTCATTTATAAATATTAATGATATAAAAACAGCCTAAGAATTGTCATAATGATAATGAGGTTTCACTTTTACTAAATCCTATATAACACTTATTTTCATGAGATCAATGCATTTTAGTCCCAACACCATACACTGTATATCTAGCTAGGAAGAATCAAGGATTTTAGAGGTCTTAGCAATAGAAAATGTAGTCCTATCAACTTAATATAAAACATTTTATTTATATTCACTGAGAAATGATTACATACAAAATGTGTTGCCAGCAATCTGTGGCGTAGTGTCAATATTTTGGAACCTCGCAATTTTGCCTGATCCATGTCTGCATGCATAAAAGAAAATCAGAATTCTGCCTCACACCATCATGAAATAAGTGGTACCAGTCTCTCCCTCCTGCCATGAGAAACTATAAAATTGGACAAAATATATGAGACAACTGTTTTTTAGGCATTACACACAGTCCTCTCAGGACTGCTATCATTGAGAGAAACAAATAACACAAGATGAGCATCATATTTGTCTGGCCTCCTGCCTGGGACATTTTCCAGAGCCCAGCTCAGGGAGGTGGAGCCCACGCAGAGGCTGGTGGTCTCATTGAATGTAGGAGACAGATGTAAAAGTTTAAAAATACAAAAGCTTCTGGAAACCAAGGAACAGAGTACTGGAGAGGTAGGATCTATATGGAAGTGGTGCCCCATAAATCCACACAAGGGTCCTTGGCTGAGGGTTTGGCTGCGCAGGTATAGGGAGAGATACCACAAGGTCTAACAGACTGACAGTTGTCCCACAACAAAGACACAAAAGGTCTTAAAGTGCCAGGAGATGTTTGAATGCTATTCCAGCCTCACTGTGCACCTCAGTCATTTAGTTAGAATTCCCAAAAGGCTACATCCAAGGAATAAGGACTACTCTAGAGTAAGGGACATGCTCTAGGACTAATGGAGAAAGAGAAAACAACTAAATAAACCAGCACTAGTAAAAAATAAAACCAAGCCTAAAAGAAGCAAAAGGATTTGTCAATAATTTTACTGACAACAAAATTTAATGTTCTTCCAAAGAAGACAATATAATAAAGACAAAATAATCATCATAAGTTCCACTAACTATAAAATAAAAATAATTACTAAATTTATGAAGCAGAAGGGAAAAAATGTGAAATGAAATCTTGAAAAATGAAATCAGTGGAAACAGATCCCCAAATGACCCAGATATTGGAATTGTCAGACAAGAGCTTTAATAATGTTCAAGGACACAAAAGAAAATAAGCGTAAGGAATAAACAAGTAAGAAAAATCAGCAAAGAAATGGAAATTGTAAAGAATTCAATTTCTAGAACTTATAAGCATATATCTCAAAAGAAAAATTCACTGGATTGGTTTAACAACAATTTGGAGACTATAAAGAATAGGTCGGTGAACTTGAATACAGATCAATAGAAATTAACCAATATGAAAAACATGGAGAAAAAAGACTTGCAAGAAAATGAATAGACTTAGGGACCTGTAGATAATAGCAAGCAATATAACAAATGAGTAACTAGAGTCCCAGAAGGAAAGGATAAAGTTAATGGAGCAGAAGATCTAAGTGAATAATGACCAAAAATTTCCTAAATTTGGTAATAGCATCAACTTATAGATCCAAAAAATTTAGGAAACCTCAGGCAGGATAAACATAAATCTCACCAGACCCAGGCACATCATAATCAAATTGCTGATAAAGAGAAAATATTAAAAAAATATTAAAAGTACTCATAGAAAAATATACATACAGGAAAACAGAGATAAAAATGATGGCTGAGCTCTCATCAGAAAAATGCAGGTCAGAAGAAAGTAGAATGATATTTCTAAAAAGGTGAGAGGAAGAAAGAAAAAATCCCATTCACCAACATTCTTGTCCTTCACAGTGAGAGTCAAAGACATTTTCAGGCAAGTGAAAACAACAAAACTTCATCTCAACACACCTGCACTACAAGAAATGCTAAGGCTAGTGGGAAACAATACCATATGGAATCATGAATCAGTAAGAAGCAATGCAGAGCACTAACAGGGTAAATATGTGGGTGAATATAAACAGTTCTCTCTCCCTCTTAATCCCTTTAAAAGACGGCTAACTGCTTAAAATTGGTCAGGTTTATAATGTATGAAGAAGTAAAAATATATGGTATCCATTGCAAAAGAATTGTGGAGTAAATAGGATTGTATTCTGGTAGGATCCTCACATATTACATGAAGTGGGATAATATTAGCTCTAAGAACACTGTGTCGTGTTATACATGCACAGTCTCTAGTGAAATCACTAAAAATCAGTAATACAAAGAGTTCATTAAGAGTCACATCTTAGACCTAACAAATCTGCCTATCAACAAATAGACAGTCTGGCAGGTGAAATCAGGGGGACTCAATGAAGTGATCAGGTAGAACCAGGTACCATCATGGTAGTGTGTTACCCTGAAAGAGCTGATATGGGTTCCTGGTCTCAAACTGTGGATGACTTTCTTTCATACAAAAATAGCTGTAGATTACTTATTTATGTCTGCTCACTGCCCTTCTGCTTGCTTCCTGAGAGTAAAAACTATGTCCCAAACAACTTAGAATGAGAAACCAAAAAGGAATTATTGGCAAATGATTTCTTTAATCCTTACATCATGTTCTGAGGGAAGGCCAAACACATGACTCTAGATGGAAGTTGAATAATAGACTGAATGTCTATTATCCTCAAGGATCATACCTTCACCACAGGAGACATACATGTTTTAGGTGACTATGGATTTAATACTAGAAGAATTTAACACTTTAGGGATTTAACACTTTAGAAGAATTAGGGGAAATGATAATATTTTATCTTTCTATAGTGGTTTTCCTAACATCTTGAAATATTGTATACTTTGGTTGCATAATGGTGTTTTATAGTCTTCAGTTATTTGTAATAGCAGCAAGTTTCCCCTTTTGAAGTGTTGTGCCTGTTGACAGAATTCAAGCCAGGGAACTTACAACATCAAAAGAATCTCTGATATATGCATTTAACTCTGGTCTTTTATTCACATTCTTTTATGTTTTCATTTCCAGCCATTCTTTCATTTTTCCAGTGGTAAAGAGAGAGATGAGTGGTTAGAATAATTCTGTTAGTCAAACAAATAAGCTGACATCTGCCTTTGAGAGCAGTTTTAATCTTCCTTTGTACTGAGGTAAATCAGATGCCTGTCAAGCCATGAAATGTTTTACAAATTCATTTATTTTTCCCCCTAGTAGAATATGCATTGGTTTAGGCAACAAGCCCTCACTTTAGAGAACTCTGTCCTTCTGACGTCCAATAAATCCTTGAAGTGTTGTCACATAGAGCCAAAATGCTCTAGAACAGTATTCTCCCAGAGAGTTTTCCACTGATAAAAACAAAACAAAACAACAACAAACCCAAAACAAAACAAAACAAAAAAACCCTTTTGTTCATTGTAGGCAAGAGAGGTTGAAAGACTCCTTTTTCTCAAAAACAACAGATAAAAACATGTTTCCTAGACCAAGGTATTTGAGGCTACTATATTGTGCAGAGCCACGCCCAAAACAGAGGGATTCATTTACTCTTTTGTTTATCCAACATGAGGATATTTCATATTGTCTGGACTCTGACCTCAAGGATAACATCTCCATTTTAGGAGATGTACATGAACAAATACAAATACAAGGTGAAAAGTCAATCATTAATATAAGTCTTTGTGCCGTGAAGAACGGTCTTTGCCTTTGGCTTCTGGAGGTTATATCTAGCATATGTGCTGCCGAAGCGAGCACTTCTGGAGGTTATATCTAAACCCGGGCATAGTCTCGTCTTTGCCTGCTGGCCTTGGTATGTGAGATAAATAACAATACGATTTAGGGTGGGGGCTGAATTTTGTTCAGGGGGCTTTAGGTCACACAACCTTAGCCCATTTCCTGAGGGACTGAAGATGGAGATTAGCCACTGGTTGGTCAACTATACTTATCTGATGGGGCCCCAATAAAAACTCTGGATGCCAGACTTGGATGAGCTTCCCCGGCTGGCAATATTTCATGCTTATCATCAGACATCAATCCTGGAAAAGTAAAGCTGTCCATGACAATGTGGAGAGGACAACTTGAAGTTCTGTGTTTGGTACTTCCCTGGACTTTGTTCTAGATACTTCTTCTCTAGGTTAATTTTAATCAGTATTCTGGCCCTCTAATGAACCATAACTGTGATTATAACAGCTTTCAGTAAGTTCTGCGAGTCTTTTAAGCAAATTATCAAAATAAGCAATTGAGGGGCGCCTAGGTGGCTCAGTGGGTTAAAGCATCTGCCTTCGGCTTGGGTCACGGTCCCAGGGTTCTGGGATCGAGCCCCCCGTCGGGCTCTCCGCTCAGCGGACAGCCTGCTTCCTCCTCTCTCTCTCTGCCTGCCTCTCTGCTTACTTGTGATCTCAGTCTGTCAAATAAATAAATAAATCTTAAAAAACAATAAGCAATTGATTTCAGAAGTAAGTGTGGTCTTGTGGCCTGTGATCCCTCTAATACTGCATCCCTTATATTTCAGTGTCTTCTAGGCTCTTCACCTGGCTCTGACTTAAACCTGGCTTTCTCCTAAGAACATTTCTGCCCTGAGAGCCCTCTCAAATAATAATTGTTTCTCTCCCACTTCCCGCTAGCTTCTGGACTTAGAATTGGTATGGGTACTCTCTAGTCTCCTCATTGCTATTCTGGAAATTTCTCTTAGTTGCTTCAAGAAAAGCTTTTAAATTTCAGGGTATCACTTCCTACTACCCACTACCCTTCAATATGTGATCATCTACCTCCTCTATGCCCCAGATCATCTTCCCCTCAAAATTATTATCTGGCCTCATAACTAATTACTTTACCTGTCTCATGAACGTGACTTTTATTAGAGACGCACCAACCTGAACAAAATTCAGATTCTGCTCTGCACTGATCCAGACTCTTGTGCAATCAAGACTCCTATCCAATCCAGGATCTCCCCACCCTGAGCTGATCTTTCCATAGACCTAAGACCATTTCCTGTAATATGATCTTTATTGAATTCTTTGAGGTAATTTGATCACGTGGTATGTCAAAGTTTTGGTTTTATATATATCTCTGCATTCTTTCTGACATTTTAGTCATTCCATAAAATATATTAGTCATCAAAGACCATTCCTGGGAAAATCTTCATGATCTATTCATCCTGTTGGTTATACTTCAAATAGTTATTAAGCCCTGCTATGTGCCCAAGAATGTGTTTTTTACTTGGGATTCAAAGATAAAAGGCATCACCTCTGCCTTCAGTGAGATTACAGTCTAATTGGATGGCAGGGCAGAAACATTAATATACATTGTATCACAATGTGATACATACTAGACAGAAGCTACCGGAACAGAAAGGAGGGAGTTCTGATGGAACCTACTGGTGTTGGGGAAACCAAAATCCTACATAGAGTCACTACCGGAAATCTAGGAAGGATAAAGGTATGGCCTTCAGCCTCAAGAGAACACTTAGTCCCACCAATCGGAACCCAACCAGGGGAAAAGAACCTGAAATGGGGAAAGGGAATGAAATCATGTCAGTCAAAGAAAATTGAGCTTGAAGCCTGAGAAGAAGAAGTGGCATGGAAATGAGAGCTGGGTTCAAGTGTGAGAGGTGCTGTCACGTAGGAAGATAAATGTGGTTCTTAGTAGCCCCATACTGCAAATTTGAAAATTATCAAAAATATCAGATTTTTAAATCATCTGGAGACATTTTGTCTCAGAGTATCCGACCATGCAATGGCTGCTTCGGGAGGTACTAAGTCTTCTGTCACCAAAGAGGATCAAATAATCATTTGGTGATTGGACTGGAGGGTTTTTAGAGCAACTTCTTCTGAGATTCTATACTCCCATGCCTTGCCTGGCTCCTTGTCATCTGGCACAACACGGGAAATAAACGAGGGTGGGGAATATTGCTCTTCCAGAGGTGACACGCTGAGTTTGCTTGGCCTTTTCTGCTTGTCTTTCCTCTGTGGCATTTTTTGTCTAATCTACACAGAGCATATGCAATCAGCAAATTTAAAATGTAGAGTTATTTTGGTACAGTGGAAGAAAATGTCAGCATAAGTAAGATAGAGTAGGTAGGTTTTAAGTTCATAGTCTAACATTATTTAATTAGCATGGCAGGGATTTAAAGAATTAAACAGCCTCTTGCAGACAATCCCTTTTTACTGTCTCCTATTCACGTGGCTCCTTTTCGGCATCACCAGAGTACAGAATACCGACAACAGGATCCTCTCTTAGGAGAAAATGGATTTATTAAAAAATAATACAAGCAGATATTTTCCATAAAATATTTAAAAAAGCAAAGAAAGACTTTTAAGAATCTTTCCCTCTTCACAGAGGTGCAATGTATTCACAGAATATACTTATTTTATTCATCTCCTAGGGCTGCCGTAACAAGTCACTATGACTCAGTGGCTTAAAAACACAGAAATTTATTCTCTCACAGGTTCTGGAGGCCAGAAGTCTGAAATTAAGGTATTTCAGGGCAGTGCGCCTTCCAAAGCCTATAGGGAGACTCTTTGTTTGTCTCTTCCAGCTTCTGGTGGCGCCGGCTTCTCTGGCTTGTGGCAAGATCATTCCAACCTCTGCCTTTGTCTTCACATGGCCTTCTGGCCTGTGTGTCTCTCTCTGCCCTCACCTCTCCTTATAAGGGCACCAGTCATTGGATTTAAGACCCACCCTTAATCAGGGATGATCTCCTCTTGAGATCCTTAGCAGCTTACTCTGCAAAGACTTTATTTCTAAATAAGGTCATATTGTGAAGTTCTGGTGAACATCAACTTTGGGGGAGGGGGGTGACATTGTTCAACTCACCATTCTTGTCATAACTGAAACTAGGCTCCACACCGAGGACCCCACATTTCTCTCTCAAGACCATCTCATTTTTTTCAGGGCTCCCATTGCCACTCTTAAACATTATTCTGTTAGTCCTCTATGTTTACATGAAAAAACACATCCTCCTTTGGGATATGTATCCTGGGTATCATCTCCTCTCCTTTCTCAGTTATTAAAAGATAGAAATTTCCAGAATAGATTTAAAATGCCAGAGAAAAATTAGCTACATGCTGTTTATGAAAGTCTGGTGATTTGAGACTGTGTGAATTTAACTGAGCTGGGACTGTGGCTCAATGTTCTCTGGGTAAAGTGGGCAGAAATAAAGAAGCAGCCATTGCTCTCTGAAGGTCCTAGAGGTTAGGTGAAAGGCAAGAAGAGGTAACAGCAATCTGGCAATCCTTACAGAGATCCTACAGAGTCTACTCTGGCAATGATGAGGACCTCTTTTCAGGAGGCCTGCTTACTAACTTTTCCAGCTGCCTCCTAACTCTCTCTCTCAGATTCTTACATTCCTAGCTTCTTAACTCTCTCTCTCTCTCTCTCTCTCTCTCTCAGATTCTTACATTCCTAGCTTCTCCCACCATTGCATAAGGCATTATTACTACAATAAACTCCTTCATAATACTTACAGAGGTTCTATTGCGCTGGTTAAAGCTTGGCTGACGGAGACAGAAACACCACATTTCTCACTACAATGTAGATTACATAAAGCAGATTTCTTTTTTTTTTTTTTTTCTCACTGCTGTGGCCCTAAAGCAGTTTCTGGCATATACTAACTGATCAGTACATTTTAGATGAATACATTTATAAGTAATAAGCAGCAGATTTGAGGAGAGGGTAGATGCAATTTTGAGTTGGACATGCATGTAGACTATCTAAGTGAAGGTGTCTGGTAGGTAGCCAGTAATCAGGACAGGCCTAGAATGGGAATACACACATGTGAGTCATCAGTGTGGAGGTAGACTTGTGGCCATGATAATGCACAATATTGCTTTGATAGAGGGCACAGAGTAAGACAGTTGAGGGTAGAACCCTAGAAAACATCCACTTAAGTGCTGTGCAGAATGGTAAGAGGAAAATTAGATAAGAGAATATCAAGGAAACCAAGGTAGAAGAATCATTGAGGAAAAATACCAACATTATCATATGCAACTGGAAAGTCTGTAAGAGAAGGTCAGAAATGTTTTCATTGTGTTTAACAAAAATAGAATAGTGATGACCTTAACAAGAACAGTTTGATGACAGGAAGTGAGATAACAAGTGTTGCTTTTTTTCTAGAGAGTTGGTGCTAGGTGGAAGGAAGGGGATACAGCGGTCAATAAAGGAGCACAGAGGGCCGTGAAGTTTTGTGTTTCTTAAGTGAAGCTAACAAGTTTTTGAAAAAGCACACACATTTTTTGTGTATCTCTGTGTGTGTGTGTTGTGTGTGCATGTATTTTGTGTATATACTTGTATATTGCATCTAACAAAACACAGACAACTGAATGAGACCTCTTATTTACTAGCTGGGAGAGGCTGGGCAAGTTACAAAATCCCTTGAAGACTCAGTTTCTATATACATTAAATGAGTTAGTGTCCTGGCCTCGTATGCTTGTGAAAATTGAATAAAATCTAATTTAATTAAACAGGAATGATAAAATTTAAATAAATAATAATAAATAAGATCAGATCCTTGGCACCAAGCCAAATATACCAAATCAATAAGTTGATAAGTACCCAGGGCACCCCATCTCGTCTAAGAGTTCTATACCTGAAAGAAGGCACGGAAGCAGCAGAGTTGTGGACCATGGAAACTGCCCCATGAACAATGGAGCTATAACCAAATCAATATATGTTAACTGATGAGATACTTGCTGATGCTAAGGAGGAAGGGTAAAGAGAAGCAAAAGTTAACTGCAGCAGAGGGAAAGGGGACAACTTGTGAAAGAAGTTCCCTGAGAGAGCCGGAAGGCAAAAGATCCAGAGAAAAGTGGCAGATGGCCTTTAAAAAGAATGTGTTTTCTGTACCCCTGGGGATAAAAATACATTATATGTTTATAAAAAATGAAAAAAAAAACCAAAAAGAATGTGTTTTCCACTGAGATGGGAGGGAAGAAGGGAAAAATTAGCTTGGATGTTAATGGGGTTTGGAGGTAGAGTGGATCAAAGTGAGGGAGTTTCTGCCTCATAGATGAACTCTATTTTTATGTGATGTGAGATCAGAAGTCCAACCAGCGACAGCTAAAGAAAGACAGAATGAAGTAGGGTACTTCAAAAGAGTGGCACTGATTTGAAGTAGCAGTTGTAGGGAATAGGGAAGGGACAGTATAGGGACAGAGCAATTGCTTGTCAGGTGAGGTCATGAGCCCGATTTGCGATGAAAAGCCATTTTTAGTAGGAAAAATCCCATGTTGTTGTAGAATTTCTCTAGTTGCCACTCAACAGCTTGGGTTGAGAGATGGAGAACATGGATAGGATTGGTTGGGGGTTGGGATTGTGGTGGGCAACTGCAGAAGAGGAAGAAGGCAGCAAGGAAGTTGATAGTACTAGCAAGCCAGTATCTGAAGGGGTGAATCTGGGGTCTGGTCAGGATAGGGAAAACTGTGAAGTCATGAGGGGCTGATCTTTTGGGGCTCTGAAGTCTGAAGAACAAGTGTGGTAGGATGAGGAAATCAGCTCTTTGGAAGTGCTGATGCTCGTGTTTAGGGCATGGGTTTGTCAAAGTTGATGGGAAACTCTCCCTGCCCATTCTGGGTGCTTTCTTTCCCCCAGGACCGTGTCAAACTCCAGGGTACTTTCCACCCACTGTGGACATCTCTGGAGACTTCTGGACATGGGTTATTGGTCTACATTGGTTATAGCTCCATTGTTCATGGGCCAGCTTCCGTGGTCCACAACTCTGCTGCTTCCGTGCCTTCTTTCTCGTATAGAACTCTTAGATGAGATGGATGAGATGAGATGCACTGGGTCTAGCGTCAAGTCTCCCTGCTGCAGTATGTGGCCACTAATTTCAAGATCCTGCCATGTTCCTGCCAGGAAGCAAAGCCCAGATACCTTCTATCCTTGGAACCCACAAACCTCTTCCTTGCCCTAACCCCATCATGTCTCCAGGGAGCTCTTTCTATTTGGGAGAAATATTTCTTCTCAAAACATATCCTCTCAGTGGGCTTAGGCTTCAGAGAATAAAAGTCACAAGGCCAGCCACACACTGCACTGAAGGGAAAACCAAATAGTTTGTGGCCTACTGAGCTAGGGAACTAAAGGGATAATAAAATATGAGTTCAAATATATAAGAAAAAAACACAATACCTGAAAGGATATGCTTAGTTTATTACGTTATACATACATTCACTCGAAAGTATGAGAAAGTTCATTTATTGGCAGAAATGACTGAGTCGTTTGTATGCAGAAAATCACGTCTAAAAATAACAGAAAGACAAGTGGTTGGGCTAGAACCAGTACCAGTGGTCTTTTTCTCCTTTTTTAGTTCTAGGGGGAAAAATTAACAAAACAGCTCGTGTTAAACGGAGCAGGAAGAATAGGTCCATGTATTAGTAGAGGTTAATCAAACTTTGGGGAAGCCATTGCATCTCAAATCCTATTACAGAAGACTTTCTGGAGATTATCACTTTCAAAAATTTTATAGGAATTTGGATGGCATCAGGTTCTTACTGCTTGATATAAACAAGTGATTTGATGAACCCAGTAGAGTTTGTTACCGAAAGGTTTCTGCAGTGGTAGCATGTCTTCCCAAATAAAATAAGTTGTCTCCAAAAAAAAAAATCCCTCATATACATTTTATTTCTTCTTTCATCATTCCTACAGAGCATTGCAGTGTTATTCTAAGTCTCAAAGCCTGCTATAGGAACCAAATCAAGATATTATTCATCAGTGGAAACCAGGAATTACTGAAGGTGTACATAGTGGCAATAGTCTGGGATTATTCTGTCATCTGATTCTACCTCTAGAGACACAAGGTCTCATCCCATCCACACCCAACTCTGCTCCCCCAGACACACTCATCCACCGCACGTATTTTCTGACAAGAATGAGCAATATTTCATCAGTCCTCCCTAGCCACCTGGTTTTAATATAGCTGGAATATCTTGGGTAGCTTTATCAAGATGTAAACCTTATCATCAAGGCTTAGTTCAAAATTTAAGTTGTTTCAGCTGTCAACTGATATACAACTATATCGTATCTAAAACTCTCTCTGTTGAAGTTCTCAATGTTAAAATCTCCCCCTGGTGGATTTGAAGAGCAGTGTTTTCACAAATAAAACGGGATAGAATATTCCAAGAAAATGAATAGATGCTAACATTTTGCAGGTATGAAAATCAGATCTGTTAATCTCAAAATTTAGAGGGGAAAACGTTGCAATTACTTGAACTTTTACCATCAAAAACAAAGTCTTCTACTAACGTAGAGTTGTTTTTTTTGATGTACTGTAGTCTCAAACACAAGTGTGAATGAATATTGAATTTTACAATTTTTTCTGTTATGTGATTACCCTCTAGTGAGTTAAGGCATTTTTATGGACTAAAAATGTTAATTTCCCACTTAATTGTTTGGTGAAGAGAGACAGAACATTTCCATTAGGAAAGAATTTGCCCCCATCTGAGTGAATCTGACATCTATATAGTCTCATCATTATTATAGCTGTCAGTCAAATCAACGAAGGTCCAAGTGCAAAGCCCCAGACCCCTTGAGATGTTTACGCACTTGCTTTAGGGAAGGGAAATTTATTTTTTTTAATTGATTTTGTTTCAGCAGCAACACCTCTCCCTTCTCTGAGAATATATTTTGGCTGTAATTTTGTGGAGTTGGTTCAAATTTCAAAGGAGCTCTTAGTCCTTCCGTGTCTAGTGACTCTGCTGACCCATCTCTTTGGTACGTATTTGCCTGAGGCGGGGCCGAAGTGAGGCATGATGGGAGCATGGGAATAAAGCAGAAAACAAAAACAAAAAAACAAAAACTAAACAGAAATACTTATGTAAAAGAAAGTGCTAAGCTACCTACAGTGCTGACAATCATATATTTAGAACTGAGAAATGGTGGTTAGCAGTTAATAAAAAATGCATTTTCTTTGGCACAGATGTACCAATGGCTCATCAGTCTTAAATTCCTTATATTTTATTAAGGGTATTTTTTTTTCAAAACTTGTTATTCTAAATTTCTAATTGAGGGCAAAATTATTACATTTAAACGATAGGCAACGTAAGTAAAGAAGAAAATTTAAGTAATTGTTGGATTTATTGTGGAAAACAGAAATCACTAAAATGACAGATTTGCTGCTTATGTAATTTCTTGACATCAGAATCAATCACCCTTTAGGAAGAAATGAAGCTCTCTCTGTTTGCAGATGACATGATTTTATGTATAGAAAATCCTAAAGACTCGGGGCACCTGGGTGGCTCAGTGGTTTAAAGCCTCTGCCTTCAGCTCAGGTCATGATCTCAGGGTCCTGGGATCGAGCCCCACATCGGGCTCTCTGCTCAGCAGGGAGCCTGCTTCACCCTCTCTCTCTGCCTGCTTCTCTGCCTACTTGTGATCTCTCTCTCTCCCTGTTAAATAAATAAATAAAATCTTTAACAAAAAAGAAAAAAGAAAGAAAGAAAGAAAATCCTAAAGACTCAACCAAAAAAACTGATATCATCAATGAAGTCAGTGAAGTTGCAGGACCCAAAATTAACATAGAAAGATGAGTAGTATTTTTATACACTAACAACAAATTTTCTGAAAAAGAAATAAAGAAATCGATCCCATTAGCAATAGTATCAGAAACAATAAAATACGTAGGAATGAGTTTAACCAAGGAAGTGGAAGATCTCTAGTCTAAAAAATAAAAGACTTTGGTGAAAATAGTGAGATAATTGGCTATTTGCATGTAAAAGAATGAAACTGAATCCTTATCTTACACAGATCACAAAAATTAACTCAAAATGGATCGAAGATTTAAACGTAAGACCTGTAACCATGAAACTCCTAGAAGAAAACATAGGAATAAACCTCCTCAACATGAGTCAATGAATTTTTGGAAATGAGACCTCAAGCACAAGCAACAAAATAAAAAATAAACAAGTGGGACTATGTCAAACTAAAAAGCTTCTGCACAGCAAAATAAATTATCCATAAAGTTAAAATACAGTCTACAAAATAGAAAAAAACTATATATTTGATAAGGGGTTGATATCCAAAATATAGAACTCATATCACTCTATAGCAAAATAATAATAATAATCATCATCATCCAATTTAAAATGGGCAAAGCATCTCAATAGACATTTCTTCAAGAAGCTATGCAAAAGGCCATTTCTTCAAAGAAGATATACAAAAGGTACATGAAAAGAGGTACAACATCATGAGTAATTAGAAAAATGTAAATGAAAACCATAATGAGATATCACCTCATGCCTGTTAGAAAGGCCATCATCAGAGGCAAGAGATAAATGCTGGTGTGGATATGGAGAAAGGGATTGATGGTGGGATTGTAAATTTGCATAACCACTATGGAAAGCAATATGAAAGCTCCTCAAAAAAAAATTAAAAATAGAACTATAATCTGACCCAGCAATTCTACTTCTGAGCCTATTTCCAAGGGAAAGGAAAACATTAAAGAGTTGTCTGGATGCCCATGTTTATAACATCATTATTTACAATAGCTGAGACACAGAAACAGCCTAAGTGTCTGTGAATGGGTGGATGGATATGGAAGATGCTGTATACCTACAGTGGAATATTACTCAGCCATCAAAAGGAGGAAATTCTACCATTTGCTACAACATGGATGAACTTGGAGGCACTATGTGAAGTGAAGAAAGTCAGAGGAAGACAAATACTATATGATCTCAATTATATGTGGGACTTAAAAAAAACCAACTAAACTCATAGAAAAAGAGATCAGACTTCGTGGTTGCTAGAGGTGGAGGGTCAGGGGAGGGGGAATTAGAGGAAGGTGGTCAAAAGCTACGAACTTCCTGTTATAAGAGAAGTAAGTACAAGGGATGTAATGGACAGCATGATGGCCGTAGCTAACACTGCTGTAGGATATACAGGAACGTTGTTAAGAGAGTACATCCTAAGAGTTCTCATCACAACAAGAAATTCTTTTTTCTTTTTTCTTTTCTTCTTTCTTTTTTGTTTTTTATTTATTGTGTCTGTAGGAGAGTATGGATGTTAGCTGAACCCATTGGGACAGTCATTTCACAATATATCTAAATGAAACCATTATGCTGTATGCCCAAGACATATAGTGATGTGTGTCAATTATTTCTCAGTAAAACTGGAAAACACTAACTACTGAAACATTAAAAGAGAGAGAGAGAAAGAAACCTTTAATTGAGTAGTTCAGTGAGAGAGAAGACAGCATGGTGGTTAACAGCAAAGGCCCTCGGCCAGATTGCTAGTCAAATCAGATCTCTGACTTTTTTAGCTGTGTGACTTGAGCTAGTTACTTAACCTCTCTGTGCTTTAGTTTCTTCATCTGAGGACAGTAAGTAGAAACATCCGCATAGTGCAGTTGTAAGGGTTAAATATGCCAAAGCTAATTGGAAAGTCTTTGGTACACACAATCCCATACCTTTTTTGTTCAGTTTCATATAAATATCAAGTCTTATTTTCAGACATTATAAAAGCAATTCTCAGTAAATTGAAACTTTTCTCCTTCAAAGTTCCTTGTCCCTGTACTAACTTCAGTCTGATTCATGCTCAGATCCTGCAGTAGGGAAAAGAGGAGTCTTTGGATTCTTTATTATTTAAGATTTTTCCACCTCTCCCTCACTTCTCCCCCTGCCTTTGGCTCCTGCAGTTGAGAGGGGACAGTTTTAACAGATAGGAAAGCTCTTCCTTAATTGGTACAATTAGAATCATGCATTGGTGTCCTCTGGGAGTGGCTCTTTCTCTTTCGGAGTCCTTCATTGGGTTCTTTAGCATCGTTCCCACCCTAGGCTAGAGACCTCCCTTTGCTGGCCTGCCCACTAGCCCTCTGCCAGTGGGCCATATTCCCTTTTCTGCTCCTCCTTCTGGTGCATAAACTTCCTGGTCAGGGCATCTCACTCAGTCGGGCAGAGTGGGTCCGTCAAGGTGTTCCCACCTGTCTGCCCGCTGTGCTCTTCATTCCAACGCATGGGAAACCACTGCCTCTGCCCCACTGTCGTGGGAATCCGCTTTTCCACCTGCAGCCTTTTCTCTTCATGCTATCATCTGAGAAAGTACCAGTGGGTCTCTTGCTCACTTTTAAATTTTTCAAGTAAGAATCAGACACTAATCTCTGTGTCTTACCAACCCCAGTGGACACCTGACAAGCTCTCCAAGTGATTTTATAGATGCTTCCATGCTTCAGTGACTGGGTAAGAAGCCACTTTCCATCTTCAGTGGGAGGGAAAATGCACAGTGCTCTGAAAACTCTTTCTAAGGAAATGATCTCTATCCCCCTTTCTTTCTACTCCTGCATACAGACTGGAGGTGGGTGACGGCTTGAGAGAAGTGCACCTCTCTTTAGGATGTGAACACATTTTAAACTATAGCCAACAGCTTGAAAACGTGGGGGTCTCCCTGGAAATCAAGACAGAAAGTAAACTTAGCAAACTCTGACTGTTCCTGTGTAATAGTCGAACAATTCGATTATGTGAGTCAGTGAATATAGTGGTTTGTTTGAACCCTTACGATGTGGTTCGACTGGATTCACCTTGGTATGATGTTGGTAGAAGTGATGATTAATAGTTTAGAATTATTTTAGCTGCATGTGTGACATGTACTAAAAACCCATGAATGGAACACAGTTCACTGTGCTGAATTACAAGTCTGGATAGGCAGGAGGAAAACGAAAGGCTAGGTAACATGCACTGGATAACTCCTCTGTACCCTGAATAAGTGACTGCTAGACCCATTGCATTAAATCCTTCTTGAGCAAGAGGCAAAAATGAAGTTCTTAAGTTCTTTTGACTGATGAAAAAATAATGTTACATTGTAATCCATACTGTGGAAATTATTTTATAAAAGATAAGACTTGCATTAGTCCTTACTACATGCCAGACACTGTTCTAAACATCTTGAACATATTTTATCCTTTTAACAACCCTATTAGGTAGACACACTGTGATCTTCACCTTACAAAAGAGGAAGCTGAGGCACAGACAGGTCAAATAGCATGCTCAAATTTAAATACACAGAAAAGATGTGACTGAAATGGACAAGTTTGGCTTTAGACAAAGATACCATGATTTCACAAACATCGTCTTGTGATTCACATTACCGTAGCAATTCCAAGAGGTAAGCGTAGCTGATTCCAGGTCACTCAAGAGACTACGTGGCCATGGAGCTGTAGAGCTTGCCTGGAAGATAGTAGACTACCCCAGCTCCTGTCTCAGTTCCTTCTACTACGTTCTGCTGGGTACGTTTCATTTGCTATTTAATTTGCATCATAATATGTTAATTTCTAGAATAAATTTGTGTTTTTCTGAAAGTAAAATAATTAAGGAGGAAATAAATCAATGAATGCCCCATTAAATAGAACAGACACTTATGGCCTGGAGTCTTTCCTTTTTTAAAAATTAAAACAAAGCTTTTATTACTTTTATCTTATTTAAAAGCAATACATACTCATGGCTGAAAAATTAGAAAATCTCTATATTAAAGGGAGCTGAAAACATCTGCAACTCAACTGCCTTGTGACAAACACTTTTATAATATCTTAGTCACCATCCTTTCAGACGTACTGATATATATGCTCATTTGGGGTGTGTGTGTATGTGTATTTAATGGGCTCCTATAGTTTTGAAATAGACTTTAAATTTTTTTTTATTTAAATTAAATTTAAATTTAATTAAATTTAATTTAAATTAATTTAATTTAAATTCTAGTTAGTCAACATACTGTGCAATATTGGTTTCAGGAGTAGAATTTAGTAATTTATCACTTACATACAACACCCAGTGCCCATCATAACAGGTGCCCTCCTTAATACCCATCACCTGTCTAGTCCATCCCCCACCCACCTCCCTCTGTTTGTTCTCTATCATTAAGAGTCTCTAATGGTTTGTTTCCCTCTCTCTTTTTCTCTCTCTCATATGTTCATCTGTTTTGTTTCTTAACTTCCACATAGGAGTAAAATCATATGATGTTTGTCTTTCTCTTATTTTGCTTAGCATAATACACTCTAGCTCCATCCATGTCATTGCAAATGGCAAGATTTCATTCTTTTTGATGTCTGAGTAATATTCCATTTTATATATATATATATATATATATATATATATATATATATAACACCTCTTCTTTATCCATTCATTAGTCAGTGGAAATTTATGCTCTCTCCATAGTTTGGCTGTTGTTGATAATGAAATTGACTCTCACACTTGGCAATGTCTTGACCATCTTTCTAAGTCAATAATAATTCACCTTTAACATCATTTTGTGTTTAATTACTATTCTCTTGTATTAAATATAAGAAATATATTTAATGCCTCCTTTGCCTCATCTAGCCCATCCAGTTTTTCACTGTTAAAGATGTAACAGACTACTGTTTACTGGTGGATTTGGGCCCAGATGTCATACAGGCCAACCCTACTCCATAACACCCCACTCCGGACATGTTCCTCCAGGGGCCTGAATGGCTTCACATGTGCTGTTGGAACAAGCCTCCCCCGACCATGTGCTCCTTTATCTTTGCATCACTCAAGGCTGCTCAAACATCATCTCCTTCCCTTCCCTTTTGGTCTAACCTAGGTCAAATACACCCAGCCTCTCCAGCAGTCTCTGGCCCCTAACCCCTATTTTTCTTCTTAGGACTTAACACCAAGTGCAATTCCATTGTCCATATGTCTACTTGCTTCCTCTCCTGTCTTGCTAGAAGTCTACAGGAAACTACTTAATTTTTGCCACTGTATTTCCAGTGCCTAGAACAGCGCCTGCCTCTCAGTGGGCACTCAATAAATATTTGTTAAATTAATGAATAAATTATTTGGCTTTGATTAAAAACTCACAGCATGGTTTATACATAGTGGAATTGTGATATGAATTTTCAGTTCCTTCTCACTAAGAAATGGAGGCCAAAAAAGTGACCATATACAACGATGGAATTAAGTCTGTTTTACTATGGTCTGAATTTCATCTCTCTGAATATTTTTAAAAGATTTTAGTTATTCGAGAAAGAACATGCCAGAGAGAAAGCATGAGCGGAGGGGAGAGGCAGAGGCAGACGCAGAAGCAGACTCCCCACTAAACAGGGATCCTGGGATCATGACCTGAGCTGAAGACAGACCTTAATGGACTCAGCCACCCGGGTGCCCCTTGTTGAGTTTCTTTTTTTAATCACAGGATACAGTATTAGAAATCAATATTTTGGCTACTTGCCTAAGCAGTGAAATTTCAACTCACCCACGTCATCAACAAGGAATGTAACCTCCTATTAGAGGCCAGGTGGCCCTTCCTGGACTGTGCTATCTTCTTGCCTCTCTCTTCTGACAAGAAAGGAAGAGTCAGGCTGTCACACAGGCTGCTTCCTCAAGGACAAAGTAGATTACCCCACCCATGTTGCTTAGAGAAAGCAGAGCAGCGGCCAGGGCCTGGCGTTGGGGAGGCAGCCGTACCTCAGGAAGAGGGAGTGAGCAGGCCATGCAGGCGTTCTCTTTCAGACCAATCCCAGTAGTTCTGAGCCTACCTTCTGAGCCCAAAGCTCACCATACTGTGCCCTATTCCTCCTACCTCTGAACGGAAGTCAGAGATGTAGTCAACACAAACCTATTATTGACAGTTCCACTTCACTCGTGCAAAAGAAGAAAACATCAGTCATTTAGCTGCTTCATGTCATCAAATAAGTCATGTTTGGGTCCTAGCCTCCTGCCTCAACATACTTAAAATGGGAACAAAGGGACAGTATCACAATGGCAGGTGGTGTGGTGACTATATAGATTTAAATCACTCTCTAATTATATACCTTTTTATTTTAATTAGGAACAAAACTCTCAAGATCTTTAAAAAAAAAAAAAAAAGATAGCTTCATAGCTTTCATCTCCAAAGCTGTCTTTGCTTCCCACAGCCAGCTCTTTGTTGGCTTTGGGCTGTTCCTTAGCTGGTGAAACTGACTGACAGATGCAGCCTACTCCAAAGAAACAACTCTTTCTCAGGGAATGGGTGATTTGCTGTAACTGTTTAAATGTTCTGCTTAATATCAAACATCAATTAAGAGAAACAAAAATACGGCGTTATGACTTTGAAAGCACCTGTGTAGTGTCTGCTACAAAGAATCGGGTCCAGAAGTTTTTGATAAAATTGTTTGCAACTAAATTGATCTGGAAATCCTTGACTGACAGAGATGCCATTACAGAAAAATGTCTTTTCTGGTAAGGACTATTCAAAATAATATGAGTAGGATATGCCTGCTTTTGTTCTTTGCTCTATTTTTATATTTCCATGGATAATAATGAATACTTTCCTGTTTGTGCTGAATTCTTGTTCTTAGAAATAGTATTTAGTAGTAGAGAATCCATAAGAGAAGATGTGAGTTGTGGCACCGTGTGTGTCTTTTTTGAAAGCACAAAAATGATGCTGTCATGCTGTTTCACAGAAGAGGCAATAGGAAAATCAGCAGGCCAGGGCGATTGCTGAGATTGGTGATGAACTGAACCACGGGCTACCAGGGCTGTTGTGAAGCAAGGGGGCATTCCTGGGAAATGAGGTCCAGGATTGTTCCTTAGCCCCATCCCCACTTTTGCACTCCGGCTAACTCTCTTATCAGACTGTCATCACGTTAATGGCTTGGTGGCAGATGGCCCTTAAGTGACACATACCTCTGCTGTGGGCCATATTGCTGAGAGGTGCTTGCCCCTTATCACCAGCTTGGTCCCATCTGCCCAGACAGGTGTTTGTAAACACAACTGTGATGATGCCAGTGTGGAGTACGTTCTGGAAAGTGTTCCTTTTAATCCCTGGCCCCAACCAGCAGTTTCCCATTGGCCCAGTTTAGAGGAGCTCATGTGAGGCCCACCAGAGCCTGCAGTTGGAAAAACCACATTAGTAACGATTTTGACAGAGGCAGAGTTTGAGCTCCTGATAATGACTATTCCACCAAACCAACGGAGACTCGGGACTGCAATTAAAAGAAACGATCTTCCACATATAATGGCTTTCACACTGCATGATACTATTAAATAACCATCATTAGCTACTAAAGTATGTACCGCCCATTTTCCAGAGCCTTTTCTCTGCCAAGAAATTTAAGACCAAGAATGATCAATGAAGGAATCATCAGCATGATAATTGTTGATATAGGACACGCAAATTGAAATTGTTCAGAATGATTTAAATGTGTAAGAAATTATTACAGATGATGGCATTTACACAGATATTAAAACTTCCCTTGCAAGAGACCGGAAGTGCATTTCTTTGTATCTACATCTTAAGGGCTGGAACAAAAGGAAGATCCTATCTATGGCATACTTCAGAAAAATCAAACAAGGAGGTGTTGGGTAATTTTCCAGGGACTGTGCTGGGTGCTGGGGATATAAAGATAAGTAAAATATAGCCACTGTTCTCAGCAAGCTTACAGATTTAGAAGGGAGGAGAGATAAGTACACAAAGAAATCACAGCACAGTGTGATAAATACAGTAATCCATGTGTGCACCTGGTACCTGAGAGCACAGGGGAGTGCAGCTTGTAGAACTGAGATGGGGAGGAAGAACAGTTCACTTAAGAATCTGCAACTTCCTAAATTAGGACTTTTCCTTCTTTCCTACTTGCAGGCCATCATCTCTCTTCTCTCATGTCTAGAAATGTTCATATCACAGAAGTATGGAAAAGATAGTAACCAAAGAAGGAGAGACTGCAGGACAGTTAACTTTCACAGGGGAAACAAGCCTTTCCTAAGCTTTCCCAGGCTGTAGACATGTGAATTTAAAAAAAAAGAAAAAGAAAAAGAAAAAAAAGGCGCCTGGGTGGCTCAGGTCATGATCTCAGGGTCCTGGGATCGAGTTCCACATCGGGCTCTCTGCTAGGCAGGGAGCCTGCTTCCTCCTCTCTCTCTGCCTGCATCTCTGCCTGCATCTCTGCATCTTTTTTTTTTTTTTTAAGTTTTTAAACAAGACATGAAGACTGTGGAATTCTGCCTTCTCCTAGGCCATGCTCCTTACACATTATAACAATGCCATGCCCACATTAGTGTTCTTGTCTCATCAAGAGACATTAAATTAAGGTCTGAGAGGAAGGCAGATTCCTAACTGGTCTCCTGTTCCTAATGTAATTTAAAAACAGCTGCAACCTCAGTCTCATATTGTTTAGCCCAGAAATGTTGCCTTTTGCTCGATTGTTTTTGTTTGTTCTTGGATTAGTTCACAGATACAATGTTAAGAAATATGTGACTGAAAAGATTCCATATAACACTGCATGGCTCATACCCATCTCGACGGCTCTCTTTTTATTGAAGTAAAATTCACATGACATAAAAATCATAATTTTAACCATTTTCAAAATGCACAATTCAGTGGCTTTTAGTACATTCACAGTGCTGTACAACCACCACTATTATCTAACTCCGGAACATTTCCATAACCCAGAAAAGAAACCCCACATCCATTATGCGATCATTCTCCAATCCTTTCCCCTCAGCCCCTGCCAAACTCTGGTCTGCTTTGTCTCTATGGATTTGCCTATTCTGGACATCTCAGATAAATGGAATCACGCAATACACGACTTTTTCTGTTTTGCTTCCTTGGCTTTGCGTAATGTTTTCCAGGCCCACGTGTGGGTACTTCATTCCTTTCTTCGGATGGATAATGTATTGTGAGGATACACCACATTGTGTTTATCCATTCCTTAGTTGATGGATATTCGGTTTGACTCTTTGGCTATTATGAATGATGTTGCCATGAGCATGTTTGTTCAAACACCTATTTTCAATTTGTTGGGGCAAGTACCTAGGGGAAGCATGTTCCTTGGTCAGATGGAATTCTGTTTTAATATCTGAACAATCATCAAGCATTCTAAACCTGCTGCATCATTTTTTTATTCCCACTGGCAACATATAAGAGTTCCAATTTCTCCACATGCTAGCCAACATTTGTTTTTTTTTTTTCCCTTAAAATAATTCTTAGAGCCATTTTAGTGGGTGTAAGTGATATTTCCTTGTCAATCTTTTTTTAATGGATAACTAATTCATCATAGAAGCCACTTGAGAAACAAGCAAGCAAACAAACACATTCATGTCGGGTCTTAAGTTTTCTTCTTTCGTGTACGAGGCTACCACTAAGTGGAGAGGAGATTTCCCTACGGTGAGCTGCAAAGTGAACATATGAGAGTCTGAGCAACAGAGCTCTGCTTTACCGGCTCCCATCCTCCCCTACCCCCCAGCAACCATGATCAATGCCAAGGCATCTAAATGATGACTGTTGAAATGTCAGCCCCCTGAAGAATAGCCAGGTGTCTTTAGTCAGTGACTGGCAAAGAGGCATCCAAACCATTTTGAGGCTTGGCTTGTAAAAAGCTCTTCTAGGGGGAAAAAGGCCATTAAAAAAAAAAAAAAAAAAACAAAACTTGATGAACATTCTCCTCCTCCTCCTCCTCCCTCTCCCCTTCCCCTCCAACTCTTCCTCCGCCACCTCCTCCTCCTTCTTCTTCTTTTGCCTCCATATGTTCAGTATTTTTTACAGAAAGTAAAACACGACTAACCATCATTTGGTAAAAGGTAAAAAGGAATTTGTTTAGATAAAAGTAATGTGGGGACACCTGGGTGGTTCACCTGGGTGACCTCTGCCTTCAGCTCAGGTCGTGATCTCAGGGTCCCGGGATTGAGCCCCACATCAAGCTCTCGGCTCCGAGGGGAGCCTGCTTCCTCCTCTCTCTCTGCCTGCCTCTCTGCCTACTTGTGATCTGTCTGTCAAATAAAGAAATAAAATCTTAAAAAAAAAAAAGTAATGGGTTAAACACCTTGGGCCTTATGAAATTTCAAATTCCTTCCTGGCACATTTCTCATTAATAATTTAGTGTCCATTGCACACCTTCCTATGAGGGCCTGACGTAATTTATCTTTGATTGGTATAATCAACACACTTCAGAAGCTACTCTTTTCCTTTCAGGAACATTTAGTTTTGAGAACTAAAACACATATATGCAAAAGATTGTCCATAGAAAACAGGGCAATAGGACTTAAACTTTTTATTTTTTCCTTTCAGGTTCTGCATCCATTTCCGCATGCTGAACTGTCTGGTACAAATAGCTTCAGTGAGGAATTTAGTTTCTGTCTCAGGTGGCCTCTCCTGAGTGTGAAACTGTACTGATGGGAGGGAAGGAGGAGACCCAGGGCAGGGGGGTGCCCCACTTAGTGGAGAGGAAGGAGCAACTAACAAGAAACTCCAAGACAAAGCTAGAGTTTGAAAGAGGCCCAGCACTAGGCTGCTGCAGGTCAGCCTTTCTGGAAACAGGCAACTTTCAGAGAAAGACTTGATGGGCGTTTGAAAAGGGACAGGAGAGCTGGATGAAGCGATCCTTCCCTGGACCGGAACCAGCGGACCCCCAGAGGGAGCCTAGGCTAGGGATAGTGGGAAGTCCCAGAGGTGGTTAAAAATCATGGTAATCAAACATTCATTCTGTAACACAGAAACCATTCATTTCCTAAGTGAAGCAGGCGAGGTTTAGGCGTGCCTGCATGGATTTCAGTCTCTTAAAAGTTTAGGAACTTGAACTAGAACGCGGTCACACGTCCAGGGGCCTCAGAAAAGGCTGAAATTCTAGTAATCACGGAGAGACCCGAAGGTGTTCCTGCCAGCTCGTGGAGTTGGTGACAGGTCTGGTCACCTGCATGGCGGGGTCCACTTGGGTTTAGAGGAGTTGGCATCCTTGCTCTCCCAGGCCTTTACACTCTCCTCCCCCGGGGCCCGCCAACTCTCCCGGGTACAAAGTACAGCAGGGACGCAGGCGGAGCCTTTCCCAGCGGCGCAGCCATATCTTTCCCCAGTGAACACCTAGATGGATTTCCAATATCGCGCCTGGCACGTTCGGGAGGGAGCCTCGGGCTCCTTGCGTGCTCCCAGCCGCGCGTCCTGCTTTCTGCAGTCTCTGTTCCTCTGGGAGACGCAGGGGGCTCTGGGCACTACAAGCTTTATTAAGAGATTCGCAACGGTTTACTCAGGCCCCTAAATCACTCCCGCCCGCGAAGAGCTGCCTGCGGTGCTGTAACGCAGAATCTCCTAACGCACGGTTTTTGTCCTTCCTTCTCTTAACACGGCTCGGGGTCAGTTTCAGCGACTCTAAGAGTATCTGCGTGGGCGCCTGTGCGGGGGTCCGGCCGAAAGAAAGGAGTTGGACTGCGAGAAGAACGTCACCGTGCCACCAGACCGCACAGGCACTTTGCACGGGCCATCTACGGGTCAGTCTGGAGGTAGCGCGCCCTGGGTAAGGGGGGCCGAGAGCTTCCGCGGCGGGTCTGGACCGGCAGGGCTAGCGGGAGCGGGAGGTGGGGGCTTAGGGCCCCAGACATTTGGATGAGAGTGGAATTGGGGGTCTCTCAGGACGGGGCAGCAACTGAGGGAAACTGAGATGAACTCTAGACATCTGTGCCCGGGGTCTGCTTCACTGGATAGGAGCCGGGTGGGGTGGGACAGAGTCTACACCTTTGGTTCCCACCCACGCTCCAGGAAGGCGGAGAAACTCCCCAGTTCTCCCTGAGGGATGGGTATAGGGTACTGCAGGGGACCCCCGCCCCCCGAAGCAGCCGCTGGAGTTGATCCGAGCACAGGACTGGGAAAGAAAAAAAAATGGGCGAGAGGTGGTAAGCCACCTATATCGCCTTCCTCCCTCTTTTTCTCCCCCACGCCTCCCTTTTCGTAGCTGCTGACGCGCTGGTGGTGTCTATTAATCATTCACCAGACCAGAGCCGCGCCACTTAATGGCTGTGCGGCGCGGGGCTCCAGCCTCCTGGCCTCCCCTCTCCACGCTCGCTTGTGCCCAGGCGCCCCGGAGCTGCAAGCGGCTGCGCGCAAGCCGCCGCTGGGCAATGCGCCCCGCCGGCGCCGGTCGGAGCCAAGCTCTCCATAGCTGCTGCGTGCTATCCCCAGGTGTCCGGCAGCAGTGAGCTGCGGGCAGGCGGACGGGGTGCCGAGCGAGGGCGAAAGCGGCGGGGGCGCGAGGAGAGCGCCCCAGCCTCAGTAGCCCCATCGGCCCCCAGCAGCTGAAATGTTCCCCAATGGCACTGCCTCCTCTCCTTCCTCTCCTAGCCCCAGCCCGGGCAGCTGCGGCGAAGGCGGCGGCAGCAGGGGCCCCGGGGCCGGCGCTGCGGACGGCATGGAGGAGCCGGGGCGAAATGCGTCCCAGAACGGGACCTTGAGCGAGGGCCAGGGCAGCGCCATCCTCATCTCTTTCATCTACTCCGTGGTGTGCCTGGTGGGGCTGTGTGGTAACTCCATGGTCATCTACGTGATTCTCCGCTACGCCAAAATGAAGACGGCCACCAACATCTACATCTTGAACCTGGCCATCGCCGATGAGCTGCTCATGCTCAGTGTGCCATTCCTGGTCACCTCCACGTTGCTTCGCCACTGGCCCTTCGGCGCGCTGCTCTGCCGCCTCGTGCTCAGCGTGGACGCAGTCAACATGTTCACCAGCATCTACTGTCTGACTGTGCTTAGCGTGGACCGGTACGTGGCCGTAGTGCACCCCATCAAGGCAGCACGCTACCGCCGGCCCACCGTGGCCAAGGTAGTGAATCTGGGCGTATGGGTGCTATCACTGCTTGTCATTCTGCCCATTGTGGTCTTCTCGCGCACAGCGGCCAACAGTGATGGCACGGTGGCCTGCAACATGCTCATGCCTGAGCCCGCTCAGCGCTGGCTAGTGGGCTTCGTGTTGTACACATTTCTCATGGGCTTCCTGCTGCCCGTCGGGGCCATCTGCCTGTGCTACGTGCTCATCATCGCCAAAATGCGCATGGTGGCCCTCAAGGCCGGCTGGCAGCAGCGCAAGCGCTCGGAGCGCAAGATCACCCTAATGGTGATGATGGTGGTGATGGTGTTTGTCATCTGCTGGATGCCTTTCTATGTAGTGCAGTTGGTCAACGTGTTTGCGGAGCAGGACGACGCCACGGTGAGCCAGCTGTCGGTCATCTTGGGCTACGCCAACAGCTGCGCCAATCCCATCCTCTATGGCTTCCTTTCGGACAACTTCAAGCGTTCCTTCCAGCGCATCCTGTGCCTCAGCTGGATGGACAACGCCGCCGAGGAGCCTGTCGACTACTACGCTACGGCCCTCAAGAGCCGCGCTTACAGCGTGGAGGACTTCCAGCCGGAGAACCTCGAGTCCGGAGGCGGTGTCTTCCGTAATGGCACCTGCACGTCTCGGATCACGACTCTCTGAGCCATGGCCACGCAAGGACCCTGCGCAAGGCAGGAGGAGGAGAATGAGGAGGAAGGGAGGCCGGGTGCTAGAGGTGAAAGTATCCCAGGCGTCTGGGTGCGATGGGGCAAAGTGAGGCTAAGACATTGTGTGCGAGTGGGGTGGAGAGACCCGGGAAAGTCGCGCGACAAAGGTGGAATTGGGCACTTTGCTTATAAATTGGGAAAGCTTGCTGGCCCCTTTCTCCTCGTCTGCTACTTTTGCTCCCTCCTCCACTGCGCTTGCACTTCTGCGCCCCGCTATGCTCCCCACTCTGTAACTTCGATCTTTCCTTCCGCCCCGTCCTGCAGGTGCAGATCATGAACTCATAAACGTCGTCAACTCAGCCTGACCCTCCGCCCGGCCAGCCGTTATTTTTGTTTGAGCTGAGCCGCAGTTACCGCCACGGGTTTCCCAAGGGGTGAGTCCCCGACTCGCCCTCAGCCCCTCCCTGCCGCGCCCCTCCGCTCGCCAGATTCTGCCTGGTGCCCCTAGCGGAGTCTGGAGAATCACCGCTCTCTTGGCTCGGTTCTGTTTGGAGGAGGACTCGGGAACGAACTAGGCAGTTGGTCCTTTCTCCTACTCTCGGGTGAAGTCGTGCCCTTCCAAGAACCCTTTCACCGCTCGCACTCCACCCAGGGCGGATCCAGGTGCTTAGTAAAATCGGTCCCGCGCTTCGAACCCCAGGCATTCTGCAGTCCCCATCCAAACCCCGCTTTGGAGCAAAAAGGAACGGACAACAAGCGACCCAGGAGTTTTCAGAAGATTCCAGGGTTTGGCGGGGAAGGGGTTGTAATAGAAACCACCCTCTTTTCGGGCTCACAACCAGCGCTTCTGATTTCAAAGACCGAGCGCTGGGCACTCCCGGGACAAAGCTGGTCTGAGTTGGCCCGGTAGGGCAGGGCGCACTTTACCCGGGGCCGCCTGGGAGTCTGCCGCTGCGCAAGGATTGCTCCCTCCCCTAAGCCGCTGGCGGCGCAGCTGTGAGAGCAACAACAGACTTGGTTTCCTGCTCCGGCTTATCTCGGAGACCAGGCGCCAGGGCAGGGACCTCGGTGGCGCCTTTTGAGCCTTGGCCAATCCCGAGCGCGCTGCTGCCGCCCGCAGGCTAAAGAGTGCGGCCTGCCTGGCCCCTGAAGGTTGCTGCCTTTCAAGCGGTGCCTGATAAGTTATTTTCTTGTTTAACATATTTATTTATTTATTTATTTATTTATTTATTTGTGATGTTTGGAAAGGTGTCTCTGCTTTGCTTTTCTCTACTTGCCTAGCCCAGGCCCTTTCCTTCAGGACACTGGGGATGGGGATCGAGGTGGCAGTGGGGGGAGGCTTTCTCCCCAAAGACCCCTCAAACCTCTTCTCTTTGTTGGGCCCTTTTTTTTTTAATCCTTCTATTTTTGCTTGTATTCAGTGAAGTTTGGAGATTCTCTTATACTTTTTCTTATGTAGTCTCTTGTTTGTCTTAATAGTAAATAAATAAATAAATGATAAGGTGGGTCAGCCACCTCCCTCCCGTGCAGAGTGGAATGTCCTGAATTCCTTTCAACATCACCTTACGTATGGTTTTATTTATATATGTATTTTTTACCCATGCCGTCTATTTATCTTGCTCCATCGTCATGAGTCCGTGAAACAATGTGAGGCTCGCTGGAGCACTTTCAGATATGGGTGTTCCAGGGACACTCAAGCCTGGAGCTGAGAAATCTGATGCAGACCGATTTTAATCAGTGCCGAGAACGTCCCTGTTTATGTCCCTGCTTCTTCTAGGTTTCGGCATAGACGATTCTGATAGACAATCTAGTTAACATTGTCACTTCTTTCAAACACATTGAAAGTAGAGTAATTTGTGTCTGTGTTTAACCTTACCGATTACATTGGAAGCCTGAGCAGGGCAAGGACCAATAATTTTACTTCTTTGTATTTCCTGTATTGCTTTAGTATGCTGGCATGTACATAGTAGGCACTAAATACATGTTTGTTGGTTGATTGTTTAAGTAAGCCAGAATGTATTACAGCCATGGGGAGATACTGTCTGGGGCTGTCAGGTTCTCTCATTGAAGTGGTACACAATGGTTGAAATCATGGAAAAAGATGTTTTGTGTAATATTTGCTTCAAGAACATTGTGCTTTCCTGAAAGCAGTAACCAAGAGTTAAAATGTCTCTAACGTTTTGTTTAAACTAAGGAACAAATATATGCTTTGGATATACATCATAAAGTTTAGATCTGTCCCTTGATAATAATATATATTATTACTCCTTTGGAAAATAGATTTTTAATTGTTAAGAACAATGAAATTCACAAATCTTAAACACTATCCTCTTAAGAGGATACAAATCTAGTGCTCTTAACCTGTTACCATTGTAATATGAACTAAATAAACAAATATATTATGTTGTTGCAAATTGTCTGACTCTGCCATTTGAATTTTACTGTTTCAAGGGATTACTTAAAAACACATATATGTGGGCTTAGTTGCTTTGTGTTCCACTTAGATTTTAAGAAGAACAGTTCCAGATTACCTTTGGAAATTTTACCACGATTGGGATTATACTTAAAGTTGTTTTTTTAAAAAGAAAAGTCTATTAGTTCAGAGAAAGAGGAAAAACTACTTTGAGTCGATATGACTGGGAAGCGGTGTACCGGCCTGTATTCTCTATGGTTTGCTGTTGTCACCATTCTAACTAGAGGATATCTCAATCTGCCAGAGACTAAATTACTGTCTGCCCTCATTTACGATCTCAGAATTTGTTGTGGGAACTAAGTAATTGCTGACTTAACTTAGGGAGAGAAAAAAACAGGAGAGGGAGGGAAGGGGGAGAGAGAAAGAGAGAGAGAGAGAGAGAGAGAGAGAGATTTCCTAAAGTGTTCCAGAGGAAATGGGTAAAAGAAATGGAAAAATCAGATTCCAACATAAGAGAAGAGAGTCATGTTTTACGCTTTGTTCTGTGATGGCCATTTCCATCCCTAGAAGAATTTAAGAAGGTACTAGAGGGTTTTTTGTTTTTTTGTGTTTTTTTTTTACCAGACTTTATTTTTCAGAGCAGTTTTCTTTTCACAGCAAAATAAGTGGAAAGCAACATTTTCCAAGCAGGCAATAGCAGTAATTCTATAATCAGAGTGGTGGGTGGGTGGGGGGTTCAAAAAACTTCAAATGCCCTGTAACTCTAGGCTTTATAGTTCTAAACATTATCTCAATATGACTAAGGATAGCTGGACTTTTGTCCTTTTAAATTGTTTTTAAAAGCTATAGCAAGATGGTAAATTGAACTCGGAACATTACTCCAAGCCCCTTCCAACTGGCTAGCTGGGAGAAAAAAATTAAATATTCAAATGTCTAATTGAGTTGATGATTTAAATAGCCGTTTTAAGAAAAAAAATTCAAAATTTCATTTGAATAAGTTTAGACAGTCTTCCAGCTGGACTCCTCCTCCTCTCTAGTCAGCCTTAAAATGGCTTTCCAGTGAAGACTGGGAAGAAGCTTTATGCATCCTAGTGGAGAAGATGGTGGTGGTAGGGTGAGGGTCCTTGGTAAAGGGGCCCTCTCTGCCCTTTGCTCTCTGGGAACAGGTGTTTTTCCCCTGGAGATGATTCCTTTCTATAGTTTGTTGAAATCTGCAGCCTCTGGAGTCTATAATCCAACCTCTCAGCTTGCTGAGGGCCATACTCAGCTTCTATGGGCTGCGGCCCTTTCAGTCTTCCATTGGTCTGGGGGGCTACCCCAGCCTCTGCCAAGAAGTGGTCTCACCCTGCCGCAGGCAGCCCCATGGTGAGCCTCTTGGCTCATGACTAGGGGGATCTAGGGTGGCTCTGGGCTGGTGACCCTCAAGCTCTCCTCTGTATTTTCCTGAGGCTCTGTCTCAGGGCTTTTCCATCTCTCCTTACCTAACTTCACTTCTTCAAACTATTCCCTTCACCTCCCATCCCCTTTCCACTAGAGGAAAAACACAGGAGTCCTTTTGTCTTAGCCCTTGATGTGGTGAAGCAAAATAAAAGGATTTAGCGATCTCTGTGCAATTCCCTACCCCCAGGGAAAATCACCTGATTTTCAAGCCTTTCTGCACCGCCTAGAAGTTGAAGATAAGCCCTTTCTGGTCTTCAGGTGTGGAGCCTCACCTTGCAATGAGGGACTGCAATGAAACAAGACTGTGGAGGAAGTTAAAATGCATCATTTTAGTGTCTATGAACTATTATCTCTCTTACTAGTGAGCTCTGTGTTCTCAGAGGAATTCTCACACAACATCCTCAGGCCATCCTCTCACACAATGTTCCCCCAAAAAGGATTATATTGAAAATCTCTGATGCTTCATCTAATTTAACCCTGACCATTATACAAAATGCTGTATGCATGATTTTGTCCTGAGAAGAAAGGCAAGGTGTTCTCCTGGAAAATTTTATGGAAGATACATTAAAAAAAAAAAAACCTGATATATTTCCAACTTATTTTAAACAAATATTAGAGATATCATATTTATATCAATCTTCCAAAGAACACCTTGGTAGTGGGGTTGCTTTGTAAATCTTGCTCATCACCTTCTTTATTCCAATGTACCACAGCAGAGAGGTTAAGCACTCAACTGAAATGATAGATGTTCATATAATTATTACAGTGTGTTCTTAAGAAAATAAAGTATTGCAAAGTCTATGCCGTTATCTGGTTACACACCATTACATCTTTGAGGTAAGGAGAATCTCTTTCCCACATTTGGATGGAAATGTTCCTTTTCATTCAGCGCATTTCAGTTTGCTGGTTTTAAAAGAAGGCAGAGGGGTTCAACATTGTTACATGGTTTCCCTGAAGGAAGGCAGGTACAGAGATAATGTTGTAAGTGATCATTTACTATTTTGTTAAAGATCTAGAGACAGGGTATTATAGTGAGTGTATTCATGAAAGGATTTGTATTAGGGATGAACAGATATGGTCCAGGTTCTGATTTCAGCTCTAAAGGAAAGGACCGTGTCTCTACAGGGATGACAAAGTTGAGGAGGCCTGTGAACAGAAGTTACCAGTGCAACCTAAAATATCAAAATACCTGCTTGTCAAACTGTTGCGTAGGGAGGAACGTCATCTAAAAAGGAGACATTATCTAAAATAGATGTCCTTTGGTAAAATGTTCAGTTTGATAATGCTCTGAATTATTTTCAAAACCTATGTTAAACTCAATCTTACTAGTCAATATTTGGAAATATTACACTCCTTCAAGACTGAGGCTACAGGCATGGTCTCAAAATTGTTTGGAATAATAGTGAGCTTAAGATTCTTAAAAAAAAAAAAAAAAAAAGATTTCTTTAAGCCAGTGTGATCCAAATCTGCAGTTTTGAGTGGACAAGAAGTTTAAAAAAAAAAAGAATGAGAGGTGGGGAATGCTGTTAACTAACACATTATCCCTGTGTGGGTTCAACTTCGCACCCCTACTCATTGCCCACATGCCCAGACCAGCTATGGGTGAAGACCTCAGGAGTACTCCCAGCTTTAAAAAACTTCAGAAAGATTTACTATGGATCAGAGTCCAGTTGGAGGAGGATGGTTGTGGAGACACTAGAGTATCATGCAGAGTATCAAAAGACAGCAGTCCATTTACATTTAAAAAGGGAGAGGAAAAAATCCAAGACCTGATAGGCAAGCAGGAAAATATTTTACAATGACACATGTGGTTTACATGACTATTCTGGAACCGGCTGTGTCTTTGTCTCTATAACCCTTGAACAATTCATTAATCTAGCTAATATTATTAGCAGTGGCAAAATGTCTATCCCAAGTCAATAATTAAATTAAATATTCTCCTTCATGTCCAATGAGCGACTGTAATAAGCAAATCAAGCAGATGTCTTTATGCTTTTTTCAAAAAGACTCCCAAGTCTCCCTATACATACATAAACTCTCTGTGGGATCTGAAACTAAAACAGACACATACACCTCAGACAAAAAGGAATTTCTTAGGTAGTAACTGGTGAAATAGAACTTCAAGACTTTGTCCGACCCCCTAGCCTTTTAAATTCCCATTCCCTCCTGAATTTTCTCCTGAATTTTCCTACTTCTCCCAATAGAGCTCTTCTCAGAAAAGGATTTCCTCTGATTTGTAGTTTATATCACTGACAAGGCTTCAAGTGTTATCTTCCAGAAGCAAGGCTTTTTAATAAGGATATAGTATCAGATCATCAGACAGCCGTATCCTGGAAGGCACACTTTTGCCTAAGGGAAATATTCCTTAACAAGTGGTCCATGAACCTTGCATCAAATCACCCAAGAACTTAAAAAAAAAAAAAAATGCATATTGTCTTTGCTCCACTCTAAAGTTTTTGATTCATTAGGTCTGGGGTGAGTCTCAGTGTTTCTAAAGTACACTTAAGTTTGAGAACTCGTGGTTTCAGGGTGAAGAACATGGAGATTGGCTTCAGCAAATGTGGCTGTACTTTATTAATTGTGTGCTACTGAGCGAGTTAATCTTCCTGATATGTGTTTTGCTCACTTATAAGATCAGATAATAATACCTCCTTTTGAGGGTTATTGTGATGAGACAATGCATGGTCAAGGGCCCAATCCATCAGGACTCTTTTAGTTGTGAATGAACGAAAACCTAATAGCTCACATAACTGAAAGTTCTGGAAGGAGGAAGATCTGGCTTCAGGGTGTGCTTGATCCATAACTCAGTAAGACTTTTTTTTTTTTTTTTTTTTCCGTTTTCTTTTCTCATCTCTGACTTCTGCCATGTTGACTCCATTGCCAGATAGGCTATTCCTTTGTAATTACAAGACAGCTGCAGAGAATGAAACATGATATTTTTCCAGGCTCAAATTTCAAAGGAAAGAGTAAAAATGATTCTCTCCAATTGGACTGTTTGAGATAGTTTTATCAGTTGTGAGGCACCACTCCGCGTCTCTCACTCTCCATCCCCTCCATCTATATTGCTGAGTCTGCCCAAGAATAAAGGCAGAATAAAGGCCCTGACCACGCTTCTCCTGGATTCTTTCTCAAGGTGGTGTTTGTAGCAAGAATAGTGAGCAATCAGGTAATGTCTCTTTCAAGAACAAGGAAGCCTTGATTACTGCTTGCTCTGAAGTGGCGGTTTCCCCGCCATCAGTGTTCCTTAGCTGTGACACAAGACCACTGGCACACAGTATCCAGATGGGCTCATACCGTTTCAGCTCCATGGGAATCAGAAGCAAAAGGAACTCATGCAAATCATGATGCTTATTGGCTGCACCACGAGTAATAAAATCTTTTGTCTTTGATCCAGAAATCCTGTGTCTTCTGCTGTCATCTATGAAACAGCAATAGACTATCTTACTAGCTTGTAAGTTAAGTAAAATCAAATTTCGGACCCTGACAGGATCTACCACTGAAGCCATTAGCAAGGTCTGAGGAGTTTTTGGCGAGATCTGGGCTATATACTCTATCCTTGGAGCTGAGAGGGTCAACTCCACCCAGAAATGGGAGGGGTAGGAGAGTGGATCCCAAAAGAAAAAATGAGATGCAATTACCCTCAGTAGATGAGGAAAGGTATATTACATGGCAAAAATAAAATTAAAAACCACCCAGCATAGATCTGGGAACCAAACAGATTGATACAGATATCTCAATAAATGACAGATTATATTATTATTATTAATCATTGTTGGTGTATCTATAAGAGAAAGAGAATTAAAGTGATTCATGTTTTAAAATGCTTCTGCTTCTAGTCATATATTTAAGTGGATGGTATTAGAGTAACTTTAAATATACAAAACTTTGCTTCATTTCTTCAAATGTAAGCACATATGAAATTTGCACAAGATATATTTTCATTCATATATTTTTTCTACAATAAAGAATATAGTCACTTATTTGGGAAACTCAAAACATCTCACAGATATTACCAATAGTTTCCAAATGACTTCAGCATCAGACTCCACATCTTTAAAATGAGAATTGGATTAATAACAATATAGTACATTCCTATAAGGTGAATGACACCCTTTATGCATATTTTAAAATCAGGTGATACAGACATCTTACTATTATACACAGCATACAGTTAAACATATTGAAAACGGCTTTGAGATTAGAAACCTAAATGAATAAAGCATGAAGTGATACAGGAAGATTTGGTTGAGCCAGCTCGGAAGCTACATCTTATCATCAGCAGCTGGGGAAAAGTTTGCTATAAATACAGTTTTAGGGAACAGAAGTAAACCCACCACAACCAGGATAGGTGCCAATGATTAGTAAAATAATATCCAAACGAGTTTCCTTCTGTTTTAGTGTGGCTCACAAATATATTTGTGCCACATATTTAGGGCCCAAGATACCATTGTGAAGATAACCAAGTCCCATGAATTAGAAGGACAACTGCGGCTCCCCTCAGATTTCACAGCAGTTATATAAAACTGTCAGTAACCAGAGTTTAAAAGATAGCAGCAGGGCAGGCAAGGGAAGGAAAGAGAAGTAACATTTACTCAGTACCTACTTTGTAAGTGACACATTTGCTAGGTGCTTTATGTGCCCCCTCGTTTGGTCTTCCCCAAGATTCCTGTGAACTAGAAATCTTTATTTCTCCTACAGGCAAGGGGCAGGGAGTGAGGGAGAGAGAAAGGGGAGGGTGGAGAGGGAGAGAGAGAGAGAGAGAGAGAGAGAATTGTCCAGCATGTTAAAGCAGGTAGTTAGGAGAACCGGGACTAAAAATCAAACCTACTAACTCCAAGAACCATGATCTTTCTATCATACCAGTTGAAGTCCTTTTAACTGCCACACGGAGTCCATTCCATCAACTACATAGAAATGGGAAAAGTCTGACTGTTACCTGCAGTTTTACAAATCACAGTGACCAAAGCCAAAATGTCAAAATGTATCACTCTACTAATGGTCTGTACCTCAGGGAGAATAATCAAATAAATTATTGGCAAATACTAAAGGAGCTATACTATTTTCCACAGAGTCAATCTGATTGCCTACCAAAAAACACCAGTTTCACCTCCAAGCCAAGTGTACCCATGTCAAGAACATCACTGTGTACATACAAGGCCTCCCATACATGCTCTTCCTCTAAAGAGGGAGACATGGTAACAGAGTGATCCAGTAGGTGGGGTCAGGAATCTCAATGCATGGTTAAGACTCCTGGCTTTGGGGGCGCCTGAGTGGCTCAGTGGGTTAAGCCTCTGCCTTCAGCTCAGGTCATGATCTCAGGGTTCTGGAATGGGGCCCCACCTCGGGCTCTCTGCTCAGCGGGGAGCCTGCTTCTCCTTCTCTCTCTGCCTGCCTCTTTGCCCACTTGTGATCGCTGTCAAATAAATAAATAAAATCTTAAAAAAAAAAAAAAAAAGAATCCTGGCTTTGGAAACCACTGGCTGTGTCACTATGGGCCTGGGCCATTTATCCACTTATGTCTTATACTTTTTGTTTCGTTTTTGTTTGGTTTTTTGTTTGTTTGTTTGTTTTTAGAGAGAGTGAGAGTGTGAGGTGGGGGGCGAGGGTCACAGGGAGAAGGAGAGAGAATCTTAAGCAGGCTCCCTGCTGGACTGATGTGGGGCTTGATCTTATGACCTAAAACCATGACCTGGGCTGAAAACAAGAGGGGGTGGCTTTACCAACTGAGCCACGCAGGCACCCCTAAGCCTCATATTTCTTAACTGAAAAATGAAAAGAAAGATAATTTCTTTTCCATAATGTTAGCAAAGTGACATGTAAGTCCTTTTAGCATATTTTACACACTTTAATAATCCTTTTTGTTAACATAACTATCAGAGATAGTGAAAGTTCAAGAACACTGAAAAGCAGAGTTTCTTTTTCACTTATGAAGATATAGTAAATATGTCTGAATATTAGGAATTAAATAATTAAGAAATATTAAAATAATAATAGATACTACAACTTTAGTGGCCATTAGAATAGGACAAAACTCTGGAGTTTAAAAAGGCAAAATTCTGGATGAGTAACATTAGTTCAATTCCATAAACTACTGTAAATAGCTTTTAGGACATTAGAGACAAGTTGAGTTCCTTTTACCTCTCTACTTCAACTAGTAAGGTCTTATGCTATAATAACAGTGTAAAGTAACTGAAACACATTAACCTAATTTTTTTTAAATCTGGCATTCTTCCCAATTAATAGGCCATATCGTTTATCAGGATACCAATTAAATAGAATCCACTGAATTATTCAAGTGAATAAAGTCTAGTTAAGAAATGATGAGCAAATAAAAAAAACCCTTCCCAAATATTGAAAGCTGATATTATAAAATTATAAACAAATTATTTTCTTATAAATTCTTTTTTATAAATTATCTCATTGAATCTACGAGCCACAGGAGTAGCGTGTAAAACAAAGAGGTAAATATGTAAAGCACAACTTCAAACAGCTGTGGACACTTAAAAGCTGAGGTCTGCCAAGTATTTCTTTGAAATGAGTGCTGTCTCACCTGCAGCTGCATTTCTCATCCCATTTGCAAACCAAGGATGACTCTATAAGAATAGAATTGATGACTGCATTGATTCCTCTGAGAGTTAATCCTTTTCTGTGGCAATATCTTCCCCAAAGTAAGAATCTCTAGAATCATCACAACCGATATCCTGTTATGTCCCATTTCAAAATGAAATAAAACTGACTCCATTCTAAATTGAGTATATATTCAATTTTTCCTATCATTTGTCCAACAAAAGCACAGAAGAGATGAAGGGGAAGGGAAGCATTTGACAAGCCAATGATGGGTCCTTGCAAAGAAGGTGAGCAGCAATGAGCAGCAGGATATAAAGTCAACTAGGATTTGCTTAGGCAAGACCCCATTCACTCTCTCTTCCTAGAGCACAGATGGTGGGGCTTTCCAGTTGTTTTCCACCAGTCTACAAATTCCCTAAGGGCCATTTGTTTTTGATTTCTCAGTGCCTAGCTCATCATCTGAAAGGTACACAGTAGTTAGGAGCAGTAACTGTGGAGCTCAGTGACTTAATAGCTCTGTGATCTCAGGAAATGACTTCATATCTTCACCTTAGCTATAATTTCCTTATCTATAAAGTTGGGGAAATACTAGTACATACATCATGGGATTGTTAGGAAGGTTAAATAAGTTAACATTTGTAAAGTATTCAAAATAGTTGGCACACGATGAGTTTTCTAAGCACTCAACAAAATATCGTTACATTAAATTTGATGGATTTATTAAGACAAAGCAAAGCTTTGAAGTCATTGATTTTGGTATTGGGGCCATTGCTTACCTCTTGAGTAGCTCTCTCCCTACCTGTGGGCTTCTGGAATGTTCCCCACGTGAGCTTCTGGCTTTCATATGTCAATGAATTTTTCTAAGTACAGGTACTTAATGACTCAAATTATGAATTCCTTAATCAGAAGTGTGTTGGGGTTTTTTGTTTTGTTTTGTTTTTTGTTTTTTTTTAGAGACAGAGCACACATGAGAGAGCACATGATGGGGGGAGGGGCAGAGGGAGAGAGAGAGAGAGAGAGAATCCCAAGCAGACTTCCCACTGAGCAAGACACCAGACATGGGGCTCCATCCCACAATCCTGAGATCATGACACAAACTGAAATCAAGTCAGATACTTAACTGACTGAGCCACCCAGGTGCCACTGGTGGGCTGGTTTTTTAATGACAGAACATTACAATGGCTCCCTAACCTTGCTGCACATTAAACACATCTGGGAAGTTTTTTAAAAACCTAGGATTCCAGGGCACCTGGGTGGCTCAGTCATTAAAACTTCTGCCTTTGTTTCAGGTCATGATCCCAGGGTCCTGGGATTGAGCCCCACGTCGGGCTCCCTGCTTGGTTTCCCCCCTCCCCACTCTCACTGTCTCTCCCTGTCAAATAAATAAATAAATAAATAAATAAAATCTTTAAAAAAACAAAACCTAGGATTCCTAATGCACAGCTTAAGAAACTTTGAAAATAAATCCTAAGCCATCATTTGGAAATAAGTTTCCATAGGATTCTGACACCGAAGGTTTTACTAACTGGTATGTGGGGAGCCTCCACTACAGATGAAAAAGACTCCACGAAGGAAAGTACCGCCTTCCTAGTGAAGGGATTGTGGGGGCTGTGAGGAGTCTATGGTTGTAGAGGTGATGTTTTTCTTTCTCAGTCTGGCGTCCTTTTTGGCCCTTTAAATTCCACCACACTATAATCAGAATTGCCTTTCACTGCAATAGCTCTTCAGAGGCCTTCTGTAAATCTCCCAACTACAACGGTATTGTTGCCAGCCCCTCTCTTACTGGTATCATTTTCAAGGGCAATGGAAAATCTTCGTTCTGATATTCTTCCTCTTTGATATTCTTCTTGCAGACACATCTCTTCAGGGGAAACAACCAGACTTTGCACATACAGAAATTTCTGAAGGTTTCCTTTCTATATCCTCTAATACTCTTCTGGGTCTTGGTTCATGCTCCACCAATTATCCCAATTAAAAAGGAGTGTATAACATGCATAACCTTAACCCCTTCCTCTGCAGCTTTTTCTATTTAGCTCATGTGATCAGCACATGCACTATAAAAGTCAACTTCCAAAGTGCTTTGAGATCGCTGAGCAAAAGCAGACTTTGTTTCCTGAATATTTTAGTTCATTGACCATTATAAGGAATGGAGAGTATGCTGAGGCCTGAAGAAATTGGGATTGAGAGCAGTGGGAATGGTGGTTATGACAGTGACTACCGTTACCTCCGTCATCCTTATTATGACCTCCTGGCTGTGCAACTGTAGTTGAAGTGGCTTCAAAGGAGTGAGTTATTAGCGTTCAGATGAGAAATCATAGAGTCTCACTGGGTATTTAAGGCCATGATAAAGAGAATGAAATGGAGGACTAATGAGTTGGAAAAAAAATCATATGACGGATATGACTATAAAAGGAGAATGTAAGATCTACATTTAATGCATTGGACCAATTTTTAGCCTGGGTATAAAAGGATGACAGCTCAACATACAGGAATAATTCAGATAAATGTAGTACTTCATTAGTTTCACATAAGTTGCATAAAACTAGAAAAATAAACATTGGTCAATAATGTGAAATAACAACACATTTTGCAAAGAACTCTTTAGCAATTGGATAATTTAAACTTTTGGGGGGGGGCAAAAGTATTAGAGAAAGAAAACCAAAGCTTAAAAGGCCAATTTCATTTAATTTATTTCTCAGAGTCTTTAGTAGTATATAATAAAATTGCTTAGTACAGGGAATAATTTTTTAAAAAGATTTTATTTATTTAACAGACAGAGATCTCCAGTAGGCAGAGAGGCAGACAGAGAGAGGAGGAAGCAGGCCCCCTGCTGAGCCTAGAGCCGGATGCAGAGCTGGATCCCAGGACCCTGGGATCAGGAACCTGAGCCAAAGGCAGAGGCTTTAACCCACTGAGCCACCCAGGTGCCCCAGGGAATAATTTTTTAAACAAAAGTCACACCTATTCATTCCTATTTTCTATCAGATTTCATCACCACTTGAAGGTTAGTTTTGAGTTAGAAAACATGTTTTAATAGTATGTCTACTACGTTAAAGACATAAATATGATATGATATGAAATGATATGAAATGATAACATGACTCTATAAATAGCCTAGTTCTACATCTTTGTTTCAATTGTTTTTCCATCAAAATGGTTTATTTCTTTTACAAAAATGACAAATTTTAGATAGCAGGTTTGCAATTGTGGGTTCTTAAAATATATTGCTTGAAATGATTATATTCATATTATTTCTTTACTGGAGTAATGTCCTATATATAGATTAACATCCCCAGACAAGTATCATTGGTTAATAATATTTTGTACAACCAAAGTGTTATGAGAAAAAGGTCTTTAAAAATGTGTTTTTCTTTTCCTTGGGATTTGTCTTTTTATGAAACTAGAGTGAGTCATCATTCATATGGGCCAGGAAAGCCTAGCCTTTGTTCTTCAGGGTAAAATTTCATTTGTCCTGTTATAGTACAAACAAATAATCTAAGTCGACAATTTTTTGGCATAAAAATAGGAAGATGTTGAAAAATTTACATTTGTTTCACATATTAAAAGAGATAATTGGCAGTACCCAGTGTTATATTTATTAAACAAAGTATTTATAGCATCTGATTTTTATAAGGGCACATGAGTTTTTAGGATACCATAAAAAATTGCTCAAGGGCACATGGGTGGCACAGTCAGTTAAGTGTCCAACTTTTTTTTTTAACTTATTTGTCAGAGAGACAGAGACAGAGATAGGGAGCACAAGTAAAGGGAGCAGAAGGCAGAGGGAGAGGCAGGCTCCCCTCCGAGCAAGGAACTCCATCCCGGACTGGATCCTAAGATCCTGGGGTCACGACCTGAGCTGAAGGCAGATGGTTAACTGACGGAGCCACCCAGGTATCCCAAGCATCCAACTCTTGATTTTGGCTCATGTCATGATATCCGGGTGGTGAAATGGGACCCCAAGTCAGGCGTGGAGCCTGCTTGGGATTCTCTCTCTCCTCGTCTTCTACATGCCCCACCTCCTCACACTTGCTCTCTCTCTCTTTCTCAAAAAAAAAAAAATTGCTCTAAATTTCATGAATCATATACCTGATGATTGACAGATTTTTTTTAGTTGATTTTCTCTTTTGTTGATAAATAACTAAATTAAAATTTTACCCATATTTTCAAGATTCCTGTTTCCAGAATTTATTTTCCACCTCAGTGTCCAGAATTAAAGAAAATGACTAATCAAAGTTATAAATAAAACATTATCATAACTTAAGGAAAAAAATAAGTACATAATAATCTCTTTGCATGAAACAATGCCATAGAAAATAATTTAAAATTATATTTAAATAAATCTTAATATATTTAAGTTTAAATCTTAACATTAAAGTTTTAATCTGAAGTAGACAAAATTACTCTTGTGGTGTATTTGTCTATGATTTGACTATATGTAAGTGACGAATCATTAAATTCTACTCCTGAAGCTAATATTGCTATTATGTTAACTAACATTTAAATAAAAACTTGAAAAGAAAAGAGAAAAAAAGAGTGGGTCTTGACATATAAAGGATTACTATTATTACAGTTCCTAGGTTAGTATTTGAAAACAGAGATTAAAGTAAATGCAGTGGTTTCTAAAACTTTATTGAATTCTAGACCTTCTTTGAGTTTAAATTAAAAAGAAAACCAATCTTATTTTGTGGCTAGGTGGAGAAATTTTCATCTATATGGCATCAAATATGGATGGAATGAAGGCATAGTTGTTAGTGAAAAAATAATTATTGTCACTGTGCAAATCAATGTTAATTTTCTCACTCACACAAGAAATATTTTAATTACCTACAACCTTGAGCAAGACAATTCAAACAAGACAAGAACAGGAATTCATACTCTAATGGGGTGAGACAGACAACAAACACATAAACATAAATATATTAAGAGCTATAGTGAAGATAAAACAAAATAATATGAGAGAGTGTTTCTGAGTAACTAAAATTGACTTGTCAGAAAATGCCCTTCTAAGGGGGAGCTATTTAAGGTGAGACTTGGATGACCTGTAGATTATCCTAGAAAGATTGAAGGAAAGGGAATTCCCAGCTGAGGACCTAATGTGGGAATGATATATTCCAGAAACCAACTTGAAACTGAACAGAAGAGGATGATCAGGAAAGAAAGGGCCAGTGAGGAAAGAGGAAAAATTAAGAGAGGAAAGTGTTTCTATAAAGAGAAGTTTTCTCTTGTGCCAGATGTTTATGAGAACTCCAGTATGACAAGAACAATCAAGTGATATTGAATGTGATAGAACATTGGTAGTTGCTGACCTGAGGTAGCACAGTTTCAGAGGACCAGGGGGTGAAGGCTAATTGGCATGGGTTGAGGAAAGAATGGGAAGGAAATGGAGGTAGCAACTTTAGTCAACACTTTTGAAAAGTTTTTCTCTGGGGTGCCTGGGTGGCTCCGCAGGTTAAGCCTCTGCCTTCGGCTCAGGTCATGATCTCAGGGTCCTGGGATCAAGCCCCACGTTGGACTCTATGCTCAGCAGGGAGCCTGTTTCCCCCTCTCTCTTTGCCTGCCTCTCTGCATACTTGTGATCTCTCTCTCTGTTAAATAAAGAAATAAAAATCTTTTAAGAAAATTTTTTCTCCAAAAGGGAGCTGAGAAATATAACAGGAGCCAGAGGAAGAAACCAAGAGAGCATGTTTGTATTAGTTGGAAAAATTAAGTTAGGAGGGATACATTGATGAAAAGAAGAAATATTTCAGGAAGAGAGTTCTATAGTAGGAAAGGCATGGGCTGGAGAGCATGAACCCAGGTTTTGTGTTTGGCAGAAGCATGTTCATCTCTTATAATGGAATATGTGAGAGAATGGGTGCACAGAAAGTGGTTTTCATCTTGTTGGCAGTTTGAGGAGATATGAAAATCATGACATAGTCTCATTTTGAAGAGTGGGAAAACAGCACATATGCAGGTAAAAAGATAGCCAAGCAATATTGACTACCGAGTAAGAATTTGTGGTCCTGAGTTAAAATTGGAATCAATCAACATAAATGCATGATTTTCTCCAGACTTGTTCAGCAGTCAATGTGATATAAGAAATAGTGGGATAACTAGAGTTAGAATTTTTTGAGGAAAAGTAATACGGAAGAAAAAAGGAGCAAGGTAGTTGCATCTTTTAAAGGTACATAGATATAATGCTGCACCATGAAATATCAGCTGAATAAGGAATAAATAATAAAAAGTGATCAGTTAGAACAAACAAGAATAAAGATTGATGATTTGGAGAACTTGGTATGATCAAAGCACAGCTGGAGTGGGAATGAGAGAACGTTGAGCAGTAAGGTTAAAGAATGGAATACAGAAAATTGGAGGAACAGCGCCATTGTCCGTGGTAATTAGGTCAAGGAGTTAACTGGGGGTGTGGGAGGGGCCAGCTATTGTAAGATGGAGAAAAAGATGCCGAAGATGAAGAAGGTCAAGGAACTACGAAGTCACATGGAGGATGATTTTTCACAAGGATATTGAAGTCACCAATGAAAATGATGGATACAGGCATAGAGATGACAGAGATTCACATACTGAAGTCTTCTACAAACAAAAGGAAGGGACCATGCAGTTAGCAGTTGCCAGCTACAGAAAAGGGGAGCATAGGGTGATGTATATCATTGTTGAATCATTGTATTGTACACCTAAGGTTAATAGAACACTGCATGTTAATTATTCTTCAGTCAAAAAAGGTATAGTTTGATATGAGTGCAAAGATGCCTGAGAGTTTCAAAGATGGAGAAGAAGTCACACAAAGCATAAAGAGAACAGAGACACCAACTACGCTGTCAGACCCCAAGGGTTATCTGTATTAATGTCCAAATTCTTCTCTTCACATCAAGTAAGTGGTATTGTGTGGACAACACAATATTTGTTTCATCGATGGTTATAGCTGGACATGGATAGGATTCATTGGCATTTAACCCTCTTGTTTAATTTTTCTTCTACTATATAAAGATATTGAACCTCACCCACATTACTCTTGAGAATAACTAGCTATTACACATAAAGTACCTGAAATTATGAAACATTCAACTCCATTATTCATTTTAAAGTTCTCCCTGTGTGAAATAAACTTTGACATCCCTGCACTGGAGGGGAGTGGGGAATTGTGATATAGTGACTAGAAATATAAGACTAGGAAGAAGCTAGTTTTCATAGGTAATAATGTTGCATGCTTACACTTTCCTTTTCCCTCTCCAACTGCAAATATAACAATTTAACACTAAAGAATCAACCTTCCTTTTGGCCATGTGAAGCTAATAATGCAAAATAATCAGCATATCTGGGGTACAATTTACAGGAGCAACTTCTAATACACACTTCTTCCAGTTCTTTTGACAAATGTATGGCTCTGCTGACACCCCATGATGGATCTATTTCTACCTGTCTTCTTTAATAATGTATCTCACAAGAAGGATAAGCAGAAAACATATTATACAACACAACTGTTTGTTTTCTCATTTCACGTTCATGATTACTTGAGTCACGAATGACATATGATCCAAACCAGTAACATATGTCTGTGCCTGACAGAGGACATTTTTCATCTTCCGGGTCTGGGTTACATCTTCAGTAGCCTGTGTGATGAATCTGAGTGAAGTGAAACAGGTTTCTCAGGTTCCCTTCTCAGGTATGATATACCTCAATGTTTCATGGAACCAGAAATGAAAGAAAAAGTTTTTTTTCCTTCTGTTTTCTATTCTAATTCTAGTAAGCCTTTAGCTTACTTCTAGATTCTATAAACTTGGCTAAATAATTTTAATGCGCTGTTTCTTCTTTCAGTCAGAAGGCGATACTGGCCCAACTTTCCTGTCCTTCACCCCACCCCTTTCCTTGGCACACCTTTGATCTTGTTGGATCACACACGTGTGGGAGCAATTCCTATACATCAAATGATTATTCATACCTTCACATCTTTCCTGATGCTTGGAATGCTCTGAGCTTCTACAGCCACTTGGAATATTTCCATACATCCTTCAACTCTCTGGCGAAGCATTACCTTCTTCTTCTTCTTCTTTTCTTTTTTTTTTAAGATTTTATTTATTTATTTATTTATTTGACACAGAGAGAGAGAGAGAGAGATCACAAGTAGGCAGAGAGGGAGGGGTAAGCAGGCTCCCCACTGAGCAGAGAGCCAATGTGGGGGCTTGATCCCAGGACCCTGAGATCATGACCTGAGCTGAAGGCAGAGGCTTAACCCACTGAGCCCCTCAGTGCCCCAAAGCATAACCTTCTTTATGAAGGCTTTTGCAACTGCCCTATACATCTCTCTTACAGTTAGTCATTCCTTCTCCTTTCCTTCTATGTGCATTTGAACATATATCAGTTATTGTCGGGGTGGCCATATAATGTATAATGTATATAATGTATAATGTCCAAACCAGGGCAATTTTGAGAGCACGGGGGCGCCTTGTTAATAACTACACCAGGATATCAGGCATAGATGACTGTCCTGGCTAATCAGCGTATGTGGTTACCCTAATTACAGCACTTACAGCATTGTATGGTGGAACCATCCTTTTCCTGCAATGAGACTATGAGGGCAAGCCTATTTTGTACCTCATGCAATGACTAGTGATATTTGAAAACTTAGTGGACATCTACTGCTTTGTTGTTACCTTTATTCTAGTAAAAGTGTCTTTAGGGACAGCCTACTGCATTCTTTGGATGCTACAAATTCCCACCCATGTCATTTGGATGAAGCTGAATCCACCCCTACTTTGCCCTATGTGGGTGGAGCCATGACTTTGATCCCACTGGTCAAGGCAACACAAGTCACAGGCTAGTCTACATCAGTCAGTGACTGGTACAGATCTGTACACGATGACCTAGAGCCAGTTTGGGGGATTTTTTTCAAGCTGGAGTGGAAGCTCAGTGTCCACTTTGGTTCTCACACTCTGAGCCTGGAACGGCCAGGAGACCCCTCCCCTCCAAAAAGAGCTACTCATGAGAATGAAGTAAACATGGAAGAAAACAGAGCCAAGACCTGGATCTTCCAAGAAACCATTGCAGCTTTTATTGTTCCTCCAGTGTTGCCTGATGCGAGGTGGTTTTACCTTATATTTTTTAATTACATGAGCCCATAAATTCCTTTTTTGCTGAAGTCAGTTTGAGTTGTGTTTCTGTCTTTTGCAGAAAGTTAGTTTTGGTTGTCCTGATTGCTGAGGCCTGGGCTATAGGAGGCACTCCATAAGTCCCAGTTGAATGGGTTGAAATGGGTGGATAGGTGGTTCTTGGTGAGCAGTCTCAGGCCTGTGAGTAACTACAGGTAACTTTCCCACTGCAGCTCCCTAGACCTATGGCCAAGTTATGTGGTTTTTAGGCGTGCTTTACCCAGCTCTCCAGGAGAGCTCCTGGAGCAGTCATCATAGGCTCTCGTTTTTGTTTCTTTTTCTGTTTTATAGGTGCTTTTGCCATGGGTGATTTGGGACTCTGGGACAGCTGGTGAAGTAAAAGGAGGTGCTACTTCCAGCTATTGCTTATAAAAGTGACCAGAAATTGGAAATATACTATCAACATGAAAACCATCTTCCCCAACCATTCTCCCATCCTTACCAAGACAAAGGGGCTGCATCCAAGCACATACACACTTCAGAATGCCAATTTGGTCTTATCTGCACTATGAACACTGTTCTCCCATGTCCTCTAATCTAAGAGGTCTTGAATAAAAGTATTGAGAAAGAAACTATTTACGGGGTCCCAGATACCAAAGCCTATGGAACATTTAGTAGTAGGGAGGGCATGGATCATTTCCTAATTCTTGCATAAACAACCCCTACCTTGGTGAAAAGCCACCAAGTGTACCCCACATAGATTAGCACCATGGTGAACATGAACTAGTTCACTTAGTCAGTCAGATCATTCTGGATTTGGGGGTAAATGAACTTCCTGACAAAATTTAACATCAGAATCCAGATTTTTATTTATTTATTCACTTATTTATGTATTTATTTATAGAAAGAGAGAGGGAGAGAGCAAAAGGGAGGGAAAGAGGGAGAGGGAGAGAGAGAGAGAGAGAAAGAGAAGCAGACTCCCCGCTGAGCAAGGAGCCTGATGTGGGGCTGAGTCCCATGACCCTGAGATCACAATCTGAGCTGAAACCAAGAGTCAGATGCATAACTGACTGAACCACCCATGCACCCCAAGAATCCAGATTTTAGATTTTCTGAGGGCTGCAAGTGGGTGGAGCATAAGGAATGCTATTTTGATGAAACAGTATAAACATGTATTTGGAATAAATTGTATTTGGGCGATTGTTGGATAAAAATTCACTTCTATTCCTCTAAACTAAGCAGTGAATAATGTTAACATTAATATATAAAATGACAGGTTAATGTCATCCCACCCAACTATCAGTTATTAACCAACTTGTTTCTATGACTCATTTAGGCAGCAGGAACTCTTACCAGTGATGGCTGATATAGGAGCTCTGCAGCTACAATCCAGAGACCCAAAAGATACTTTCTGCCTTTTCCTCTATGGATTTGCCTATATGACTTATATTATCTCATATGGGTATTCATCCTCCATGCCCCAAATCTGTTCTCTACACTGTTGAGTAAATTTATTTTAGTATCATACATTAAATCATATCTTTTCTTATCTCAAAACTTTTCACTGGATTTTTCATTCACTTAGAATAAAATCCAAGCTCCTTGGCATATTCTATCATGCCCTGTCTGCCTGGTCCCTCTATATTCAACTCATGTCATTCATGTCCTTACTCACTAAACTCTAGCCAGAGCCTTCTTCTGAAGTCTCAAATGTGCTATGTTCATTTCAGCCACAGGGCCTTTGCACATGCTGTTCTTTCTGCCCAGAAGGTTTTTCCTTCTCACTCTCCTCACAACTACCCCCTCCACTTTTTCTTGTGTTAAAATCCTTTTTAGTTTTGGTAATTGCACATTTGTGTATCCCTTTATTTACTGCCTCTCTTTACTGGAATGTAAGCTCTAGGAAGACAGCCTGGGACCCAATCTGTTTTATTTATCATTCAGTTTGCCAGCACATAGAAGGTACTCAATAAATATTTGTTGAAATATGATAGAATAAACTCACACTGACGGCTCAGGAACACCTTCCTCATTCCAAGTGACCAGTAAGTGACCCCCAAGGACCACTACCCTCTCTTCACCAGTCCTGGGTGCAGACTTGCCCTAAAAGAGGCTTTTTAAAATCATAAAATCATAAATGTTAGAGCTAAAAGGTACACTGGAGATACTAGTTTACAGACAGAAAATGTTGAGTTTTAGAAAGCTGAAGTGACTTGCCTCAGGAGGGATCACTTCTCTACTCTAGATTCCCTGATGAGGGAATGTTCCTAAAACAGTCCTGGCCTCTTCCCCCTTGAAGGCAGAGTGAGCTGGAAGCTTCTGAGTTTGGGAGAGAATCTAGGCATGCAATTTCAGGACCTCAGGCTCTAGCATTAGGGGAATCTGTCACAGGACCTATACATTTTGCACTGCTCCTTGTCCCAGGTTTTCAGGGGTAGGCTCTGCCTGTCCTGGGCAGGCCTGCAGCTGTCTTAGTGCTTCTGACTGGGGTTAGTGGGATAAGTTTGCCTCATTCTGGGCTCAATATTTGCAGGGCCAAGATGCCTGTACACTTAAGCTCTGTTCTCTAATATAGTTTTTATTAGTTTAAAAGGAAATAATTTTCTGATTCCTCTGCCCATTTTTTTATTTTTTATTTTTATTTTATTATTATTATTTTTATTTCCTTTCAGCATAACAGAATTCATTGTTTATGCACCACACCCAGTGCTCCATGCAATACGTGCCCTCCATAATACCCACCACCTGGCTCTCCCAACCTCCCACCTCCCGCCTCTTCAAAACCCTCAGATTGTTTTTCAGAGTCCATAGTCTCTCATGGTTCATCTCTCCTTCCAATTTCTCTCAACTCCCTTCTCCTCTCCACCTCCCTATGTCCTCTGCCTATTTTCATTACTTCATAATTGGGTGAGCTTAGTCCCTTTGGATTTCAACACCAAAGCTCTACAGTTGGTCACTGTCAAAGTTCAGGACTAGAATTCATATCTTCCCAGGCTCCAGCTCTGATTTTCAATGTGTAGTGCACATACCTCACGCAGTTCCAGCTCAGCAACCCCTGTCACACCTCAGCACTGTCTCTGCTACCTTCAGCACCCTCTGACCCATGCGCCAGGGGCAAGGCTGTCCTCCGACCCATGTGTGCCCCATGCTGATGTTGGCTATAATAATTTCACCATGAACATGTTTTGAGACTAATGAAATAAATGCTTATAGAGCCAACTTAATAGGAAAATTAATCAGATTAATGAAATAAACATAAATATATCATTATGAATTAGGTTATAAAACATTTTTATTATCAACATGTCTATTTTTACTTTTTCTTAAATTATTTTGTTAATTATCTAATTTTTTGTTTTATTTAACATTGTTTCAAGTGGCCCCTTTAAGGCTATCATTTCTCTCTGACATTTGTCTGGATACGAGATAAGGATATTAACCCTCTTCTAGTTGGTGCATATTTCAGTTGATTGTTACTAACAAGAGAATTGTATTCTGCTTTATTATTGCCATAACACAATACTTGTAACATAGTATTTCTGATGGACAGACAGGTGAACCCTTTCTATGTTAAAGTGTAATATACAAAATTATTAGTTATTATTATGACCTTACTTGTTGTAATACATTTCTCCCCTGGTCATGCTACAAATAGAGGGGAAAATAAAATCACTAATAATGAAAAAGCAAAAGAAACACAGCTCTTTACTGAAAATCCTTTATCACTCTTTACTGTCCCAATGTAAACAAAAAGCATAAGAAATAATAATGTAAGTAAAATAAAACTTAAAGAGCAAACAAATAAAAGCATCTCCTATGTAGTTATGCTTTTCTTCTCTAATGGTGTTCAGAAGGGTGAAACCATTTCACGTTGTGCATTTGGAGGAGCAATGGGTCAATGGATAGTGTCACCTAAGTATCACCTCCTTTTCCATTAGAAGACTGACCTTCCAAACTTTTGTGTGTCTAGGTGGTGTATGTCCTTCTCAATTTGGAGACTGTAGTTTATATTTCAGAGTCCTTGTGTCTTTGATGTAGCTAGATGAAGATCTCTTATATTTTTGTTTCTTGTTATTATCAATCAGCCAACAGTTATCTACAAAAGAACACCCTCTGGATGTAAAAATATGTTAGATCTTGAAGACATCTGAAAAAAATTGTTTCTGTGTTTTAGTTCCTATTAGCTCAAAGTTTATTCTTGTGTTGGAAATAAACAGATGTGTCTTGATATTCCTTTTGTTGATTTTAATGCCATAATACTATTTCCTTAAGTAAGTCTTAACTCCAATTAACACCATTGTCTCCCTTGACTCGTCCTCCTTAGTGGAGTACAGGCTAAGCTAATGAGAAAAACTTCAAGACACAGGGACTTGACCCTGATAGAAGTTTATTTCTCATTCCTGCAATGGTCTGGAGGTGGGAAGGCTGGTATAGTGGCTTTACTCCACAAAATCATCAGGGACTCAACTTCCTTTCATCTTATGGTTCTACTATCCCCTAGAGTGGTGGCCTCATTTTTAATGCCTCAAAAAGTTGAAAATAGAGCTACTCTACGATCCAGCAATTGCACTACTGGGTATTTACCCTAAAGATACAAATGTAGTGATCTGAAGGGGCACGTGCACCCAAATGTTTATAGCAGCAATGTCCATAATAGCCAAACTATGGAAAGAATCTAGATGTCCATCAACAGATGAATGGATAAAGAAGATTTGGTATGCATATATACAATGGAATACTATGCAGCCATCAAAAGAAATGAAATCTTGCTATTTGTGACGATGTGGATGGAACTAGAGGGTATTATGCTGAGCGAAATAAGTCAATTGGAGAAAGACAACTATCATGTGATCTCCCTGATATGAGGAAGGGGAGATGCAATGTGGGGGGGTTGGGGGGTAGGAAAAGAATAAATGAAAGAAGATGGGATCAGAAGGGAGACAAACCATAAGAGACTCTTAATCTCACAAAACAAACTGAGGGTTGCCAGGGGGAGGGGGGTAGGGAGAGGGTGGTGGGGTTATGGACATTGGGGAGGGTATGTGCTATGGTGAATTCTGTGAAGTGTGTAAACCTGGTGATTCACAGACCTATACCCCTGGGGCTAATAATACATTATATGTTAAAAAAAAAAAAAAGAGACTGGTGGATGCCACACATGTTTCAACCTTCAGAAAGTAGACTGTAAGTCCATGATATGCAATTTCAGTTTTCATAAGTGTAATAGACATAACAATATTTATACCAATATCCAGCTCTTTTTTCCTTAAGGGCACACAGAGGGTTATACCTCTTCACTCTTTGTAGTCAGGCACAGCCATGGGAGCCAATGCGGCTTGAGTCACTTCTGTGCTGCAGCTTTCCTTGCCGGCACTTGATTCTCTGGCCCTTGCTCCCTTTGCCATGAGGACCATAAAACACATGTTGTTGTGGAGGTGCTAAGAGACAAGAACTTGCATGTAACCCAAATGAACGCAAGGAAATTCTCAGGCTTGCAGGAGATGTGAGTGAGCAAGACCTAAACTTATGCTGTTCATTCCACAACATAACCCATCTTGCGGTGACTATTACAGATGGTGAGGTGGACACTGTACAGTACTTCTGTCCCCATGTTATCCGTGAGAACATAGTCCCATGGGTAATCCTGGTTCAAGGGCTGGCTGGGCTGTTTATACCCTGTTACTGTGGAAACAAGGGGAAGCAGAGAGCTGGGGGTAGGGAGTGGGGGCGGAGCCTCATTTCCTTGTCTCACACTCCAGCCTTGTACCAGCTTGGATTGCCCTCCTCCCACTTCTCAGGCTGTGCACATCCCACACATCCTCCAAAGCACAGCTTTCTGCAAACCCCTCCTCATTCTGATCTCTCTCTGCTTCAAATTCTGATGTCTCAATAGTTATAACCTCTGATTATGTGATTCATTCATTTAGAAAGGGTTATGGATGACTGACCTACCCCCAGGCACTGTGCTAGACACTGGGTGTAGTATGTCATAGTCTCCAACTACCAGAGCTTGAAGCTTCCACATGCCTAGCATAATGCCCTACCCGAACCACATGGTAAATAAATAATCTTTGGCTGAATATATGAATTAGCAATATGATGGCATGCGATTAATATTAAGTAGTAGAGCACTACTGTGAGATAAGAGAAGGGAGAAAATCCCAAGTTAGATTGTAGGATACATGAAGATAGGGATCACGTCTGTCTCAAATTCTGCCTTATCTCCAGGGCCGATCACTGGGCCTGGCACAAAGTAACTCCTTAATATGTTTCTATTGTTTTCATGGAGAACTGTGGCTTGACAGTAGTGTCTTAAAGACTCTTGGGACATAATATTGGGCCAGTGCATAGGTAGGGCCAGATTTTGAGAAGTCAGTCATGGATTTTTGGGTCATGTGCTATGAAATGAGAATCATAAGTTTTCGGGTTTTTTTTAAGGGAGCTGCAGAAAGACTACACTGGTTTTCTGAGTGGATTCGGATATAAATATTGTCTATGGCCATATCAGTCTAAATGCACTCAGTCTTGTCTGGATATAAATATTTAAAAAGATAACTAAGTGAAAGCTATGGCAATGAAAACCTAGAGTGGAATGGCAATGGTGGATATCAGTATAAAAAGGCAAACCCCATTGGCATGTCAAAGGGACAATCGATAGGAAACGGTAACACGGAATATAAGGGTTAGGGAAACTAATGAATGGAAAAGAATATTTGAGGGTCCCAGCCTGAAATTCTGGAATGAAGGTTGTACCATTAAACAGATAAATGTTATAAAAGGAGCCTGTGATGAGTTTAATTTGAGGCCTGTTGTATTTGCTGCAGCAGGAGGCAATCTTTGTGGGGGATGTTGAGCAGGTAGCTGAGGCCTGGAGAGCAGGTGTTGTCAGTAATGAAGACATAGCCTTGGGAGCCACAGTCTGTGGACATGTAAGATCTGAACAGACATCTGCTCGGATTTTGTCTTTTCCAGCATGTGTGAAGGTAAATAAGACTGTCGTCAATACAATTGTCAAGTGGGCCTGGCCCTCTTGCAGACTCTTCCTCCATCAGGGGAACCCCCGGACCTTCTGTACATGTCAATGTAAAACAAAGAGAAGGAGATGCCAGATGATTTAAGGAAAAGGTAGAGTAGAGGATGGCTGAGGGATAAAGAGTGGTGGAAGGAATGCATCCTAGAAAAACACCAAAAGGCAGAGCTGGGGAAATGCAAGGAAATGCAAGGGGTCCAGAGGAGAGGCAACTTCACGAGGTGAAAGACGTGTGTATCTGTGTGTCTGTGTGTGTGTGCGTGCACGTCAAATGCATGTGTATTCCGAAAAGATCAGAGAATGTGTCTCCGCCTATCCTGCCCCTTACCTATGTTTCAAACCACTTACCTCCATTTATTCAATAAGGACTTCATGCCGTTTACGTGGACATGAAAAAGAACCAGGCAGACATGGTTTCTGCCTCACAGGACCTATCCATTAAAGGTGATAGAGAAGGTGAATACATACTAATTGATTAATTTACTAAAATTGTGTTAAGTGAGAAGGAGAGAACTATGTGCTCTTAAATTCTATCAGTGTTGCCTCCTCAAAGTAAGAAAGTTAAATAGAGCTGTACAGAAGCAAGAAGTACTTTAGGTCAGCTAATACTTTGAAAATAGCTCATTTGGGAAAATACTAGCCTCAAGTCCTAGAGAGGAAGGCCTAACTGTGGACACTCAGAATCTTTCCTACCTCACCTGCCACCCACATCTGGGCATCAGTACAAAGATGAACTCAATGAGAGGAGAAGCCTACCTTCAGCTTTGAAGGCCTGGAAATATCTATTTAGCATTTTCCCCACTGGCTTCCAATTTTAGTCTGTGGGTCTATCTTGGGGCTCAAGAAACTAGGGACATAAGGATGGTGGAAAGATGATTTAAGTGAGCTATCAAGATGAGAACAATAACAGTAGAGGTTTTGGATAAGAGCAAAAGGACCAGAGATGTACAAATTATTTTTAATTTGTGTTTTCTTTCTTTTCTTTTCTTTTCTTTTTTTTTTTTTTTTTTTTTGTCTGTTGGATCACAGATTTGTTGGGTAATAGAGACTGGGTTGGTCTTGCTAGCTGGAACCACTACAGATTCTAGTCCTACAGACTCTTGGGTGGAGAAGCCAGTGTGCCCAGAGATCCCTGTTCTTCTCAAGTTACAGCTATGGGACTGGGGACTGTCCCATTGGATAGGTCTTTCTACAGGCAATTTTATCCCCAGGGAGAGTCCATTGCCATGTGTTCTTCAGCTTAGAAGTTCACTGTCTTCCTTGGATCTGCCCAACTTTTATTCCCCCAAAAAACGGCACCTTCAAAAATCCAACTCTTGCTTTGAGCTGTCAGGACATCCAACACTGGTCTTCAGAAAGGAGGACGTTGGGTGTGGCAGATAGAGGAGGAAGGTGTTAGAGGGATTTTTTCAGAAACAGATTCCATCTGGATTTCTTATTTAGGGATGCCTTTGTAAGAAAAGAGGGAAGGAAGAGTGTCTCCATTTTTAACCATGTGGGAGGGAATGTGTGGGAACAAAGAAAGACAGACTTTCAGGGATAGAGAGCAAAGAATTCTGTTTCATACTTGCATGAGTTAATATGTACTCATCGTGAAGTGAAAACTTGTAAAAGGTATCCAGGGAAGCTTTTGGTAATAATGCATAATATAGTGATGAAATTCTTTTTTAAGAATTATAAAATTATAAAAACTTGATTATTCAGTGTAAAAATTAGTATTCATTTAAGCAAATTTATTATCATTTCTGCCTACTTATCATTTAGTTAGGAAACATCTATTGGTAACTCAAAATGTAAAGGTAATTTATTTTTTTACAGAATGTGTAAGGTATAATCCCTCACTTCAACAGCGTGTCGTGTAGCTGGGAGATGAAAAAAATATGCACCAGTAGCTTTAAGAGAGATTCAAACAGTGAGGAATTGCAGAGAATGGGTTTGAGTTTGAGGTGGCTGGGGAAGATATCTTGGAGGAGGTGGCACTTAAACTGGGATTGGTATTAGTACAGACCCATTTCAGCACGCCAGCTGGTGACGGCTGGCATTCCCGGTGGTAGGAGTGTGTGTTAAAATCATGGAGCTGCAATTAAGTGAAACCGAGTAATTCAGTTTAACAAAAACACAGGGCACAATATGACGGGAGTGTGGACTCACTTGATAATGTCTTAGAAGGCCCTGAGCAAGGTTATGAAGGTAAATGTAATACCAAGCTGGGGTAAGTCACCAGAAGGCGAGGGGTGAAGAGTAAAAGGGAAAAGCACCAGGATGAGATTTCTGTTTGTGGTGGTGATTTAGAATGGAGCAGACTTGGTGTGTAGTCCAAAGGGAAAACCAGGGCAGAGAGGAAAACTGAAGGTAAAAATGAGACAGTCTCAAATGATGGATGGGAATGTTAAGACCGTACATGGAAGGGTTAGCCATCCTATTGCTGCCTGCCCTGGGACCTGAAAAAGGGAAAAAAGAAGAAATGTAAAGGTTGTGTGAGGGGCTACAGATGAAGGTGCTAACATCCGAAAGCAAGGATTTCCTAGCCTCGTTCTATACCTCTGCGTCACCTGCCAAATACAGGAGAAGCGTTGAGTAAGAAGTTTCGATTCTGGGGCGCCTGGGTGGCTCAGTGGGTTAAGGCCTCTCCCTTCGGCTCAGGTCATGATCCCAGGGTCCTGGAATCGAGCCCCACCATCAGGCTCTCTGCTCAGCAGGGAGCCTGCTTCCCTTCCTCTCTCTCTGCCTGCTTCTCTGCCTACCTGTGATCTCTGTCTGTCAAATATAAAATCTTAAAAAAGAAAAAAAAGAAGTTTCGATTCTGACTTGGTTTTCATATAAACCAGTGAAGTTCAGTCAAATGTAGATCCACCTTAGGAACATAGAAATTTTAATCCATATAAAACTCCTCAGCTTCTTATGTTTCAAGGAGAAGAACCTCTTGTTAAAATGAAAAACCTGGCTGATCTGCTCTGATAACGTTCTCAATAATTCTGTAGGCCCCAGCTTGGGACAAGCTATCATAGACACTGCAGATTTCTACCCATCTATCCTTCCCCTAGTTTAACAGGGATTTTGTGAGGATAAATAAAACAAGATGGTACATATAAAAGTATTTTTTCTGTAAAAAGTTGTTATGAGGTTATTATAGGTCTACAAAATGTGCTATGTGGATATTACCACATATCAGAATAATCTGGAACTATTTAGTTTGTTCTTTTTAATTTATATCCTACTTTTTTACAGAATAACTTAAAGCATTTTTTTCATGGTTTACTGTTTTTAAGAGCTTTCTGTATATGTTGATGAAGGGAGGAGTGGAAAGGAAATATTTAAGCCAGGCACGGTGCACTGGGAATAATGGCATCTGCTGAACAGTTCACAATTTTGATGGCACCACAATCACACCCCTGGATGACCAGGCCATCTGGGGCTTGTCCAGGCAATAAACTACAATTACTGCCTTCTGAGCCACTATAATTCCAGAACTGATCCTTTGCGGTGGGTCATTTAAAGGACATGTTCCTATCCAAGGCTTTGAGAAAGATGCTTCCAGGCCACTGTAAGTGTCCATCTATCCAGTGTCCATTGGCTGATACTTACCCTCCCAGTTCTGCCACTTGAAATTTCAGAGGAAGAAATGTGGGAATTGGGAAGTGGTCATTTCTTCAAATAATGAGTCTTACTACCAGTTCCCATCACACCCTCATTTCACATAACAAGTTAGCTCACTTGGCAAAAACAATTAAAGTATGTTTAGCTTAAGAGCATTGTTTGCTATCCTTGGTCACATTTAAGTACTTTTTCTCCCCACCCCCCCACCCCCAGAGTTATGGGTCAGTAGTTACAGACTCGTTTTCTGGTTCTCAGGACTCTTGAATTATGTTCACTAGTTTGTAATGACATTAAGACTTCCTAAAAGTGTGTGGGTGTGGTCTGAGTGGTTTATATTAGCTTTTCTGTTATCAGCAGAAACAGGACTCAAGAATTGAGTTCTATTACTGAGAAATAAAGAAATTTCTATGTATATACTTGGAAAAAATTATATATGTTCTTAGCTTTGTCTGAGAAATAGAGATAATATTAACTGCCTCCTACAACTGTTGTAAGGAAATGAATACAGAGACTTAGTACAGTAATCCGCAGTAGAAGTAAGCATGCATCAAATGCCTTAGTAGCAGACAAAAAGGGAAGATATGAAATGCCCTTATCGTGATATTTATAAATCATTTCTGATTCTTCTTAGTGCCACCTGGTTAAATGGTCATTCTAGGATTCTCTTCCTCTCCCTTGAGCCTTAACCATAGGGATGATCTAAGTTCTAGGGAGTTTACATACAGCCCTGGCAATGGGGGATAAATACCCAGTCCCATGGCTCATGATAACCAGATCCGTCCAGTCTGGTTTAGAGTGGAACATACAATTTCCTATGCTTTCTGGTTGTCTACATCTGTAGTTGCAAATTATATCAGTTTATATATACACATATATTATATGTATATAATATATATGTTTGTATATAATACACACATATATGTTCTATTGTATATATTATACACTATGTTATATTACATATTTTATTTTACATATATTTATACATATTATATATTTACTATATATATATTTGTATATATAGATATTTATATATATAAAGTCACCACAGATGATTTTAATGATGAGGGGGTTTAGGAACCACAGGTGGAGTAAATTGCCATTTAGGCAAGGCAAGCCTATGGCAGCAAATTAATTGGTGTAAATTGAGGAGACTATCAGACTATCAACATTGGTCTGCCCTATTCCCATTCTCTACTCCCCAGCCCCGAAGATGCCTTGAAATCCAGCAGAATTACAGAGTACTTACAACAATCATCTGCCTATCAGCCACTAGAAGAGGCAGAAAGGTTTGGAACTTTCTGAGAGCTCTATCCACAGAGAATTATCACTATTGATGAGTCTGTAATTGTGCCACCTCCCCCACATATCTAAGTCCTAACTCCCAGTCCCTGTGAATGTAATCTTATTTGGAAATAGGATTGTAGCAGTATAATTAAGTTAAAATGAAGTCATATCAAATTAGGGTGGGACTTAAATCCAGTGACCGGTGTTCTTGTAAGAAGAGGAAAATTTGGATACAGAAATAAATAAGAGGCACACAGGGAGGTAAGTGGTTCATGTGGTAACAGAGGCAGAGACTGTAGTGATACAGCTATAAGCCAAGAAATATCGAGGATTGCATCAACCACCAGATGCTAGGAAGATGCAATGAATGATTCTTTCCTAGAGATTTCAGAGATATCAAAGCCCTGCCAACACCCTGAGTTTGGACTTTATCCTCCAGAACTGTGAAAAAATAAATGTCTGTTGTTTTAAGCCAGGCAGTTTGTGATAATTTGTTACAGCAGCTCTGGGAAACTAACACAGGTGGTGATATCAATGCAATAAGCCAGAGATGGAACAAAAATTAAAAAGGAAGATTTGGGGAAAGAGATGTCCATGGGGACTTTGCAATGTTCCAACATTTTTCTGGGAATCTAGGAAGGCAGATGCATGTGTAAGGCTGTGTATTTGCCAGGGAAGATCTGAAAAGGCCCTAATTTCTCCAACTCTGGTGATGCTGAGGTCTTATGATAGCAAGAAGTGAAGCCTAAAGCAAATTTATAAACTGTCTGAGCATGGAAGGCCTGGCCCCACCCAAGAACCCCTCTACGAATGGTAGCAGATCTAATGGTACAATCCTTTAAAGAAATCTCTATTTAATCATTAGCTGGCCACTAAGCTAACTGAGCAGAGTTACAGTTAATTCAGTGGTTACATATCACAGGGAATACAGACCTTTCAGAATCAATCAAGGAACGTTACCAAATAAACAGCAGGGGCCAAACAGTGGTGTGGCTATCAGGGCATGGATTTGCAGAGTTGCCACATTATACTAGCTAAAACGACCTGTTTTCAACAAAATTTCATGAACTATGCAAAGAAACAGGAAATCAGTCACAGGAAAGAAGCTCAAAAGTAGCAAGAGAAAAACAAACCAAAATATATGATAAAATTAACTAGCTTTTATCAGAGATCATGAAGCCCAGAAGGAAGTGGGATGACTTAGGCAAAGTGTTACAAGGAAAAGATATCAACCCCCAATTCTATATCTAGTAAAACTATCTATCAATAAATGAAGAAGTAATTAAGGCCTACTCAAACAAAAATTGAGAGAATTTCTCACCAACAGACATGCCCTATAAGAAATACAAGCAGAGTCCTTCAGGATGATGATAAAAGACAAGTTATGGTACTGTCCTATAACCAGTAACAAAACCACACAAAAATAAAGAGCACTGGTAAAGGTATTAACATAGGTAAATATAAAAGACAGTATAAATGTATTTTTTCTTTATAATTTTTTATTCTATCTGATTTAAAAGATAATTGCATGATAGAGCAATAATTATAAAACTGTGATGATGGGCTTATGTGTATAAAGATGTAATTTGATTGACAATAATAGCACAGAGGAGGAGGGAAGTAGCAGGCCTTTAGTTAGACTAACCCCATCCCCAAAAAAGGATGTAGCTATGTTGGAGCAAAATTGTTGTACACTATTGAAATTAGTTGGTATTAATCCTAATTGTATAGTATTTAAATTAAGATGTTAATTATAATCTCCATGGCAGTCCCTTAACAAAAATCTTTATGAAAGTATAGGAAACAACAAGAGAATTAAAATGGTACTCCAAGAAATGTTCAATTAAAAAAAAAACAGCAATAGAATACAGGAACAAAAGAGAGGTAAGACATGCAGAATGCAAGTAGAAAACAGCAGATGTAAATCCTACCTTATCAGTAATTACATTAATCACAGATGTATTTAACATCCATCCAGAAGGCAGAGATTGGATAATGGATTAAATAAAACCGTCCTAACATATACTGTCTACAAAGGAAACTTTAGATTCAAAGGCATAAATGGTTTAAAGCTAAAAGATGTAAAAAGATACAACAAGAAAAAGCAACCATCAGACAATTGAAGTTGCTCTACGAATATCATGCAAAATAGACTTCAAAACAAACAATGTTACTAGAGATAAAGAAGGACACTTTATGAAAAAAGAGCCCATACATCAGGAAATATAACCATAAACATATATGCACCTGATAACAGAACTCAAAATACATTTAAAAAAACTGGCAGAACTGAAGTTAGAAATTGATACTATAACAATAAAAGAGACTTCGGAAGCCCTCAATGAAGAAAAAGATCAAACTGAAATAAAGGACTTGAAAGACACTATAAACAAGATGTTTACAACAGACTCCTATAGTACATTTCCCGAGCAGCAGAATATACTATCTTCTCAAGTACCTGTGGAACATTTGCCAGGATAGACCATAGCTAGGCTCTGGGACAGTCCATAAACAAGACTCAATGAATTTAAAAGGTTGAAACCATACAAAGTATGCTTTCTAACTGCACAAATTATGCTTTCTAACCACACAAAATATGTTTTCTATCCACAAGATCAAATTAAAAACAGAAGGAATTTAGGGAAGTTTGCATATACATAGAAATCAAGCAATACCCTCCAAAATAACCGATGCATTGAGGAGAAAAATCACAAGGGAAATTAGAAAATACTTTGAGATGAATGAAAAAGAAAATAAACTTGCCCAAATGTATCACATAGCACTAAAGCAGTGTTTAAAGGAAAATTTATAGCTATAAATACTTATATTAAAAAAAAGGAAGATCTCAAATCAATAGTCTACTTAGCACTCTAAAAAATTAGAAAAATAAGAACACAATAGACACAAAACAAGGATAGGGATGGAAATAATAGAGATTAAATGAGAAATAAATGAAATAGAGAATAGAAACACAATAAGGAAAATCAATGAATTCAAAAGCTAGTTCTTTGAGAAGATCAACAAAATTGACAGATCTTTAGGAAACTGATCCCAACCCCAAAGAGGAAATACTCAAATTACTAAAAATTAGAAATAAGTGAGAAGACATCACTATGAACCTTATGGAAATGAAAAGGAATTATATGAGAATACTGGGCAAACAGTAATGATTTACTTTTAATCAGTGACAAAACTCACTGAAGTGTAGCTCTCAACATATGTGCAAAGATATGGATGTGAGAATTTGTGATTTCATATGTAGAGCATTTTCAGAATCATCTGAAAAGCTAAGTTGTGGCTCTTGGATTGGATGACTAAAATGAAGGGGAGGTCATTGGAAGTGAGGAAGTCAACAAACTGAAATGTACAGGCATTGGAAGAGTCATACATGAGGGCTTTGAAATTGTGTAAAATAATGGCAGGATTTAGGCTAAAGACAAAAATTGTAAATTAGATACCAAGTCTTCCTTTGAAGCAGATGACTGAATAGGTAGTTATTTGAGATGAGTGTGGGGACAGAGGCTTTTAAGTGAGAAAGGATTGAACTTCGAAGAGATTGGAGAAGTAATGAAACGATAGTAGAGAAGTAGTAAAGTCCCTAATCTTAGCTCACAAGAGATGAAGTTTGGCTGGCCTGATTCTGCCATGGATTCAAGATTGTATGGAAGACTTCCATATGAATAGCCAGAAATCTAAGACAGTTGTAAGAAACTTGGTCTGCAATCGCTATCTGTCAGGAAATCAAATATGAAAACAGATGGTTTTCTCTAATTCTTTCCTGACCTACTTACAAGGGGAAAGAATGGCAGGTAATATTTGAGTAATTGAGCTCAAACCTATTTGTTTTTCACATCAGGGCATTTGGACCCCAAGATTTGTAATGCCACCAGGGTCATGTTGCATACTAAGTTAATGATGACTAGTCCATTGTATTAGAACAATGATACTTTAAGACAAAGCATGTGTACACACAAATATGCACACACAGATATAGATAATTTTAGATATATTTATAATTATAGATACAGATAATTTACAGTTCAGTTCATTTATAGAGGAGCCTATTTTTCAAGTTACAAAATAAAGGATCATATATTCTGTTCATATAGTTACCTTTTTACAGAAAGGTCATGTAATAAAGAGTGAGGATAAAACACCACAACTGAGGTGAACTGAGGCACACTCTGACAAGTTAGGGATATTGAGTAAGGCATTACTTACCTGATTTTAGTTCTCTTGTGAAATGATTTTATTTAAAATTCCTTCAAATGTTAATTCTAATTCATTTGTGATTTTATTTTACATATGACATATATTTAATATATGAAGCAAATTACCTGCTACTTTACTCCTCTAATGTCACAATACCATATATATTTTATATATGTATTTTATACATTGTACACTTAAGAACATCAAAATGGTCCCATGAAAACATAATGCAAATTTCCTGTTTTCATTCTTCCTGGTTACTAGGCTTGTTTTTCTCTCTGCATGTCACAACCCTCACACATTTCGTTTTAAAGTCTTAGCATACTATAGAAGTGGAATCTCTTTTAGGGGTCTCAACTCCACTAGATAATGATTATTACAACTTAATTGTTTTTTTAGATGAATGTGTCATTTAGATTACTTTCTAATGCTCCAAGTCATAACAAGATGATAAACATTTGTATTTACCACTGACTTCTTATGCTATTAATTCTTAGGGAGAGCTGTTACCATGACTGTTATTAAATTATAAACATTCCAAGATAGGCATGTATGGTCACTGCACACACTTTTTAAAAGGGAGGTAAGGAAATAGTTTGGAATTCAAGTTTTTTTCATGAAGTAAAGAGTGCATGAAAACCTAGCCACTTTGGAAGAAATCCAGCTCATTTTTGCTTTAATGCACCCAGAAGATTTCAAATCAATACTTAGCATTAACGTTTTAATTGGAAATTAACATTGCCATAATTGGAAGTGAGGATCAGCATCCTGATGCTTAGGAGAGGGCTATTTGGTTGGGAAGGTCATTACACTGGAGAGCAAACGTTGGAAAAGGAAAACACAAATCATTTGTTTCCTTGAGCAAGGACACACAGTAAACATTTGAATTGGTGGTCAACTATAATTTGCTTCCAGAGCCAGCTACTCTGGCAACACTACAGTTTGGATTTATAGCTGAGCACATAAGTAGCAGTGACTTTGAAAGCAAAGTATAAAAGAACCAGGAAAAAAGTTGCTAGTTGTTAAACATCGACTCTTCATTACAAGGACTTGAAGATTTCCCCTTCAATCTGAGAGAAGGAGGTGCCCTTGTTTCTATGCTCAGCATGTCCCTCAGCTGATTTTCCTAAATAATCAATCCTCCAAAAGACCAATGATATCTGAGTGTGGGTTATCAACAATCCTTTATTTTTTTCCTGGGAACTTCAAACAAATATATGTCCAGTCTGAAGGAAGCAGACAGTTTCCTTTCCATGTTGGTTAATTTTTTTAAAAAATTGTACTGTTCTCTGTTTGCTTCCCATATCTCAAAAGTCCAACCACTTCTCCAGATCCCCAAGAATCAGCACAAGTAAATACCACTCCCCAGTAGGATTCTGGCCCCCAGTACCACCATAAGGCATTTCGACATCTTCCATCTTCAGGAAATGAGTGTCCAGTTCAGGTTTGGCTCCTCAGTAGAGTAAAGGGAATTTGGGGGAAGGGGATTTCCTATAAGAATAGTCAGTCCCATAAATTAGGGACTTCTCCCTTTTCATTGAAAGTGAAAAACTCTGCTCAGAAGTGCCCATTGTTTCATTTCCCTATGTGTCACCAGAGCCAAGAGAGGACCCCGTCAGGGAGGCGCCCTCTGCTCTGTCCCGCAGACTCGAGGCCCCCACCTTCACCCCATTGTCTGTGCAATGTACAGAACTGGAACGCAGAGCAGCGGCTTCAGTATCACTCTCCATGCCCCGCTGGGTCAAGGGTCGCTTTCTCGGCTGGGAGGAAGGGCTTTTGTGGAAGCACAGTTTGAAAAGCCCCAGTACTGTCATGGTCAAGATAACCAACACTACGACCGCTATGCTCACAAGTATGAAGACCACGGTAGAGGAGGAGTCGAAAGGTTGGGGAATGGCAGAAGAAGACGTGGAATTAAACTTGGGAGTCACACTTCCCGAAGAGGTGGTGGCGGCCTGTGAGTTGGCTTGTGGGGAGATCGAAAAGGTAGACGTCGTGCTCTGTGCTCCCCAATGAGGAATCTCGGGAATAGATGTTGCTGAACTGCCTTGTCCAGGGACATGGGGTATCTCTGCTGGCTTCTCCCGCACCGTGGGTGCCCACGTTCTCTTCGGGACGGGGCTGGCAGTAGCGGCCGGCCTGGTGGGCACCTTGGTCCCCTCAGGGGCCGGCTGTCCTTCCCCATTGGTTACACAAGAGCGTCGGTCTTTCCCCAGCGCGAAGCCCGCGGCGCACTCGCAGGCAAAGCCTCCCAAGTCGTCTAGGCAGTTAGGGAGCTCCGCGCATTTGCCAGCACGGAGGTACCTCCCAGGACAGGGACAGAGCTCAGCCCCGGAGGGTATCCCGTCCCAGCGCGCACTGACCGCGTCCGCGATGCAGGTGGCTGTGATGTAGAGCTGCCCGGGGCAGAGCGCACTCACCTTGGTCCCTGGGGGACTGAAATCCAGCGCCGCGCTGGACAGCTGGAAAGGCGCGCGGTAGCTCAAGTTAGAGGCGGCCCCGGGTCGCGGCGCGGGGCACAAGCCCTCAAACTGGTACTTGCACAGGTAGCCATTGGCGCGCGAGTGGCATCGCATCTCCTTCCAGCCTGCGGGCTCGACCCCCCGGGTGGCCTGGAGTCCCGCGCAACTCCGAGAGGTGCAGGAGCGTTGGGGTTCCTCCACCCATTGCAGCGTGTCGCTTTCGGACCCACTGACGTCGGGGGACAGCCAGGAGAAACCCCGCAACGGCTCGTTCTCCAGGGTGCAGTGGGATCGCCCGCGTTCCAGCGCCACCCAGAACAGAAGGTCTTTGGAGCCCCCTCCGGGTCCCGGGCCTGCCCGCAGGAGTGCAAGCACCGCGCGGAGCTCTGCGCCCCCGCGCACGGTGCTGAGCGCCCCGCCGCGCAGACTGCAGGCCTCCTCGGCCGCCAGCCTCTGGATGGTAGCGTGGTGCAGGCTGTAGCAGGCCCCCGAGGCCGAGCAGCCCGCGCGGTCGGCGGTGGGGTGCTCGCCCCAGCCAGGCCGAGGCCAGAAAGCCTGCCAGAAGAGGCACACGGCGAGCGCCGGCCTCATCTTGGAGGCCCGGGTCCCACAGCTGTTCCCAACTTGGATGTGTCCCGCCCAGGGCGCGGAGCTGTCCCAAGAGCGCGGTCACCGCCCCCTACAGCTGGCTCTCCCCCTCTTCCCCCGCCCCACTCCCGCCAGAGCCCTCTACTGCCAAGAATCCCCACCACCCTCTTGGCGGCAAACCTCTTCCCTTAGGCCCCGACAGGAAATGTGTCCCGAGCTCTGCCAGGCCCGGTGCAGCCCTGATTTATTCTGGGGTCAAGAACACAGCTGGCGCCCAGGGCAGTGGGAACACAGTCGACCAGGTCAAACCTGGTCGCTTAGAGCAGGAGAAAAAGAAAGTCGTTACTGGGAAGAAATTTACCACCAACCCCCCCCCCCCGCCCCCTCCGGATTATAAAGTTTCAGGAGCTCAGATCCCAAAACACTTTGGTGAATATTGCTAGGAAGGACTGGAAAAGAGGAACTCGCTGACAGCCCACGCCCACCCATTGTGCTTCCTGTGGGGCAGTGGAGTTGGCTTAACAATGGGTAGATGACTGCAGTCTTCTCAGGCGGGAGACTGGGGCGGGGGGGAAAGAATCTAGGGAGAAATCCCAGCATCTCCCTTGACCACCAGAGGCGGCACTATAATAAGCGCCAGTCTCCAGGGGTCGGCTTCTCTGTTCTGCCAAAGGAGATTCCTGTGGGCTAATTGCTTGTGGAAGAATTTAAGGGTTCCTTTTGGGTATCTTAAATGGGTAATCCTGCCTCTTTCCAGCTTGCCTTGAAGTTTATTTTTTGCTTCCATTTGTTTCTCCTTGAAATGGCCATACTCAGGAAAGGAAATGTACTTCAAGGCCTAAATGAAAAATAATGGCCACAGATCTTAACTGTTGTATAGTTAGGTTTCCTTACCACTTTATTGGTTCTTAACTCTTTCGGGCTTATATGTTATATAAAAATGAGATGGTGGCCTTATTAATGTTTGAGAATAACTACCCCATGTGTAACTTTATCTTTGAAATATTTTAATACCATTTTCTCTTGTGATTGAGGACTAAGATTTATATCAGTAAGTTGTAAAAGTCCCCTTTCAGGGACACTAGAGTTCCTATTATTGAATTATTTATTACATTATAATGCATATTATATACTGTAAAAAAATACCCTGCAACTTAAAAGATGGGTGAGTCAATGTCTCCAGAGTTCCAGTTTTTTTAAAAAATAGAAGCAACTGAAGGACATTAGGAGAAGGGGAAAGTGAAAGGGGAGAAATCAGAGTGGGAGACGAACCATGAGAGACTATGGACTCTGGGAAAGAGATGGAGAGTTTTTAAAGGGAGGGGGGTGAGGGGAAGGGTGAGCCTGGTGATGGGCATTAAGGGGGGCACAGATTGCACGGAGCACTGGGTGTTATACACAAAGAATGAATCATGGAACACTACATAAAAAGTAATGATATACTGTATGGGGACTAACATAACACAATTAAAAAAACTCAAAAATATAAGCAATTAATTCAATTGGAAGTGGAGAGGAATTAAAGATGAGTAAAGGAAGACAAGTTTAAACACTGCACTGTTTATGGAAAGATTTTCTTGTTAGCAACTTAGGCAATTCTGTATCATTTTAGGAAATGCATTATCTATCTTGGCTCACAGTGACCAAATATATTGCAATAGAGGTGCAAACAGTTTCAACTAACTCCACTTAACATGTATGATGCTTTTAAATATCTACAATCAGAATGAAAGTTGCCACTCTATGACTAATGTATACCACACTTTTAAACCCACTTTCTTGTGCAGTATTAGACTTTCAGATTTGAGGACAGGTAGGAAAGAAGGCCTCAGGATCATATCTGTATGTCCCCACCTCATTTTTAAATTTTTTTTTTCTTTTCTTAAGGATTTTACTTATTTATTTGACAGACAGAGATCACAAGTAGGCAGAGAGAGTGCAGGAAGCAGGCTCCCTGCTGAGCAGAGAGCCCGATGCGGGGCTCCATCCCAGGACCCTAAGATCATGACCTGACCCGAAGTCAGGCTTTAACCCACTGAGCCACCCAGGCGCCCCTCCCCACCTCATTTTTACCACCACTCTCACTCTTCTTTTCCTCTTGGAAAGTCTATGTTTGTTAACATGTGATAATAAACACATGAATCACCATCACACTTACCTTGATTTTGCTAACCGTGGAGTTTTGCGGCAGGATTTCTCTATTACCCTTGCTGTTTTCCAATTTAAAGGACATTCATTAGTTCTTCATTTCAGATGGCCATGTTGCCTTAAACATGACTTTGCATTTAAATTAAGTAACTAAATGTCTTATGAGAAAGGAACATGAAAATCTAGAAATCTAATTGAATGGATTTTAAAAATACTTAATCATGTGGGCCAACTCTATATACCTTTGCAATCAAATGACTGTGTGTTCATAAATGTGTCCATGTAGCACTATAAATTTTAATAAAATAAAGCCTTTTATAAACCTAAGTAGGCAATGGAAATCTCTCAGATATTTTTTAAATCACTTGGAATGAGGTGAAGCTTCTAGAGTAAGAAAGAATGAATGACTAGAGAGCTTATAACAAATACATGATCTCACTCCCTTGGCATTCTGCCATTCAGGAGATGGGATACTCGAAGAGAACACAGTGGCCAAAATGACTGCATATCACAATCCTGGCCATGCTTGCAGTAATGTGGGAGAAGAGTTACCCCCCAAATAAATACTCCAAGTAAGATGTAGGTTATTTTGTAATTAATTACTTTGTATTGATCTATATACCAATACCACATTTTGAAATATATAGTATTCCTGAAAAAAAAAAAACCCAGAAATGAAGGAATGTTTTTATTTTTATTTTAAACATTATTTGTTTATTTACTTGACAGAGAGAGAGAGCACACAAGCAGGGGGAGCAGCGAGGGAAAGAGAGAGGCAGATTCTCCAGCTGAGCTGGGAGCCCGATGTGGGGCTTCATCCCAGGACCCTGGGATCATGACCTGAGCCGAAGGCAAACCCTTAACCAACTGAGCCACCCAGGTGCCCCGAATATTTTTATTTTAAAATAATGTTTACTAAGATCATAATGGGATACCAACATTCTACCTCCACTGGATTCCAAATATTTAAAATTCTGATAATATCAAATGTGGATCCACAGGTCCTGTTATATGCTACAGATGAGATCAACAACTTTGGCAAAGCTTGGCATTTTTTTCTTAAAATCTTACATTCTCTACATGCCAGCACTTCTGTTGCCCAGGTGTATTTTCCACAGAAACTTTTGCATGTGTATAAGAGAAGGTATGTAAACGGATATTTATAGCAGCCCTGTTCATATTTAACAAAAACCAGAATGAATCCAAGTGTCCAGCAACAGACGGTAGATAAATGAACCGTGATACATTCACTCAGTGAATATATTGCCATGGAAATGAATAAACTATAGCTGCAAGTAACCATATGAATTAATCTCATCAATAAATACTAAATGACAAAATTTCTAAAAGGTTATACAAAGTGCAACATTCTTTTTGTCAATTAAAAAACCTACTAAATACATATATTTGTGTATGTTTTAGGAAAAAAATAGTTACAATACAATGAGATAAAAGGAAGAATGAGTATGAGATTCCGGGTGATGGGTCAGTCCTTTGGGTGTAAGAGAAGAGAGGGATGGACCGGTTGGGGAAACAGGATTTGATGTGAGCTGTTGTGAGACTCTCAGATTTGTTTCAGACAGTGATTTTGTGGGTGACTATTCCATTATTAAAAATAAATAATTAAGTAATTAATAAAATAAATTAATGTGGCTATATCTAGACAAATGAGAAAATGAATGAATCAAAAATTACAATTAATCTGATTCTGAACATCTGAGTTTCAAAATGTAAAATAAAAATAAAATCAAGATGTTAGTTACATTTTCAAAACATATTTTCTTTTAATCCCCCTGTTCTTTTGCAGGTAACACATTTCTGAATTTAAGCTAATTATTAATCTGAAAGAACATAATAAAAAAATATTTTCCCAATGTTTCCAGACTTTTCAGACAATCTGTGTATTATTAGTAAGAATCATGTCTGATATTTATTGGTTCATTCATTTAACCAATGCCATCCAAAGACCTAAAGAGAGTATGTAAGAAGAGTAAGTCTAGTCCAGTATTTTAATTTAATTTAATTTAAAATATCTGAATGAAAAACAAAGATAAAATTTCACTAAAATTTCACATCTTAAGTAATCTTATAAGTTTTAAAGTTACTGATCCTCACTGAATAAATTCTGTAGTTAGAAGTAAAACATCTGGGTCTTAGTGTATTTTTAAGTTCACTTAAGATGTATAAAAATACTCCAGAGAAAACTGAGAAGGAGACAGCATTCCATTAGGAGAACATGGCATTCAGAAGTTAATCTAAGCTAGAGACTAAGAATTGTGAAAATACGTAGCCTTTTAGAACTGTACTGGACATTAACAAAATGATCAGTGACCAATATTTTTACAATTTTAACTGATTTATGTCCCAACTGTCCATGAAATGCTTAAAAATGATAAAGTCTGGTAGCTAGTCATCCTAATCATCATTATGGTTTAATCAGAATATATGGCTTGACTCTTAATCCAACAGATCATACAGGCTCATAACCTAAGAAATTTATATACACCTGACTAGATAGTTTTTTTAGGTGGTGTTGTATTTATGACATCTGCATTCATTCATAAGTAGTCAGTCAGCTCAGAAATGTACGTTACAATGATAGGTACCCTTGTGGGTTAATGAACAACATGACTAAGTACAGAAATAAGAAACTTAAAAAAAAAATTAAACTTGCAGCTCCTTCATTCAAACTGCTTTCTAAACTGATGGTGCTGACCTTATTTCATGTATGCTGGAGGTAATATAAAAAAATTATTCTCTGGTGGCTATCACAGAATTAGTACACTTCCCCACCGCCACATTTATAATCAAGAAATAATGGAGGAATGAGTCATGCACACAAAAGGCTTGTTATAACCCAAATGCCCAACAAGTTCTAAAGTATAAATGTTTATCTTACTACCTAGATTTTTTTTTTTCAAAATTGCCTACAGGGCCAGTTTATGAGCCACCCTTGAAAATCAGTCTCATTACTTTAAAGTCACGCAGTTACACTCACAGCTTTCTCACCCACACATTTTTTTTTTTTTTTGACAAATGACAATGAAGGTGAAACTTATAGCATTAGTTAAGACCATCCAGCAAACAAACTACAGCTGAATGACAGTGGGGGCGTGGTGGGCGGCTTGCAGACCTCCTTAGTGGAAGTTTGGCATGCATCTTATCTGTGGCAACAGGTCCACAGATCTTGGAATTCTTTAGGACATGGTCCTAGGTCCTATTTTCCTTCTACTGGACAGTCTCTCTCTCCTTTAATTTATTTCATATCATCCTATGGTTTTGGATATCAACTCTTTGACAGTGATGTCCAAACTTATATCCACACTCCATTCCTCTTGGCTGAGCTCTAAATTCAAATATCCACTATCTGTCCATCAAATAATGAATGGATAAAGATAATATATATGAATATTACTCAACTATCAAAAAGAATGAGATTTTGCCATTCACAATGATGTGGATGGAGCTAGAGTGTATTATGCTAAGTGAAATAAGTCAGTCAGATAAAGACAAATATCATATGATTTTATTCATATGTGGAATTTAAGAAACAACACAGATGAACATTGGCGGGGTAGGGGAGAGACAGAAATAAACCATAAGAGACTCTTAATGATAGAGAACAAATGGAGGGTTGATGGAGGGAGGTGGATGGGGGATGGGCTAGATGGGTGATGATATGAAGGAGGGCACTTGTCATGTTGAGCACTGGGTGTTGAATGTAAGTGATGAATCACTGAATTAATCCTGAAACCAATACTGCACTGTACGTTAACTAACTAGAACTTAAATAAAAATTTGAAGAAAAAAAGGAATAAAATTAATTTTAAAAAACAAAAGCAAACATCCACTATCTAGTCAATATTTGATATCTCATAGGTATTTCAAATTCTCATTTTCTCAACAGTACTTTGGTTCTCCCTGAGCCAACTTCTCATCTTGCCTTCATCTATTTGGTAAATGGCATACCTATTCCCTCAGGTGCTCACCTCCAGGTCCCTCACCTCTTAAACTGCCCAGGATTTTTTCAGTTAATTGACAGAAATGCAACTTGAATTAGCTAAATGCAAAAGGGAATTAATATGATTTGTGTAACTGGGAAAAATCCTGAATTCCAATAGTCAAATAAAGTACTGCTAAAACTACAGCAACGAGGAGACACTATTACACAAGGATTTGTCTCAATCTCTCTCCCTTTCTCCTCTCTCTTCACGGTCCCATCCTCTTCTGCTTCCTCCTGCCTTTCTCCAAACGATCTTGAACAAGATCACTAGCAGTTCTCATGGCATTACAGCATTCTACTATAGAAGGAGAATCTTCTCCTCCAGCTCCATTAGGAATATCCCAAGAAAGGTTTCTGACTGGCCCAACTTCAGTCATTTGTTATTCACCAGCCAAATCACAGTAGCTAACAAGATAGGGCCTAGTGACTGATGATTTCTTTTAGGGGGTAGGGTCTGTACCGGAGTTTATGGAAGGAATATGTAATTCTAAGTCTATAGTATAACTTGAATAGATCCAGTTGTATGTCTCTGCTTTGGCATCCTAGTCAGCCCCTATCATGTTTTCTCACTGGAAACCATTCATCACAGAGTCATCAGGCTGATCTTTAAGAACCGTAGTATGATTATCTCCCTCTTCTGCGTAAATACCTTTAATCACTTTCCATTGCTCCTAAAATAAAGCTCAAAATTCTTACTGAGGTTTCCAGGCACTGGTTTTTATATCCCTTTCTAGTTTAATCTTCTTGTTCTTCTGATCTCAGTTTAATTGCCAGCCCCTCAGTGAGATCTTTCTAGGTGACCCAATCTCCATTATCCCGCCGAGCAACCCTCCCCCCCAGGGTTTTTTCTGTGACATCAACCTATTTTGTTTTCCTCATAGCAATCATTAATCTCTGAAATTATCTTGCTTATTTATTTGTGGGTTTTTCCTTTGTTTGTTTGTTTGTTTGTTTTTGCCTGTCTCCCACCCAATGAAAGCTCTATTAAAAAGGTCATACTGGGGACACCTGGGTGGCTCAGTGGGTTAAGGCCTCTGCCTTCGGCTTGGGTCATGAGACCAGGGTGCTGGGATCGAGCCCCGCATTGGTCTCTCTGCTCAGCAGGGAGCCTGCTTCCCCCTCCTCTCTCTCTCTGTCTGCCTCTCTACCTGCTTGTGGTCTCGGTCTGTCAAATAAACAAATAATATCTTTAAAAAAAAAAAAAGGTCATACTGGTCAGAAATGAGTAAGTGAATGTATGAATGAATCTTCTACCATTCTCCCCATTGTTCATCATGCTCCAGCCACACTTGGCCTGTTCTCTGTTCTTCCAAAACATCTACATAATTCTTATGTGATTTCCCTTTGCCTAAATCATTCCTCTCTTGTTCAGATTTTTCTTGAACTGCTTTTTGAAATATTGTGAAGTATAATGCACATATAGGAAAGTTCCTCAATCACTTATGTACAGTTTTCCAAGCAACCATGAAACTACCACCCAATTCAGGAAATAGGGCCAGTTAATGTTTGCAGTTTGCTCCTCTTTCCCCATGAGGTCATCAAAACAGAAATTCGAGATTACTAGGGTTGGGGGCAAATGTCCAAAAGCAAGAGTGGCCTGTGTTCACTTCAGGTTTCTGTGTCTTTCTTCCCTTAGATTTCAACCTAGTTGTGTATGTGTGTGGGTGTGTGTCTGGGTGTGTGTATGCACACACACATATATATGTATATGTGTGCATATCTATCTATCCATCTATCTGTCTGTCTAATTGTTTATTGTCCTTTCTGAGTGGTTTAGTTTCTTAATCTGACTTCCCTCAAAAGCAATCCCTGAGACAAGGATTTCGGAGAAAGTAATTTATTTGGAGGGAGATCAGAGTCATTGACCAGGGATAGGGATTCAATAAAGGGAAAAGAGGAAAGTCAAAGTTAATATGAGTTATAGCTGTAGACCACTGGGGCACAACCCTGCTGGGAACCCTCTGAGAGACTATGAAACCCAACTAAGTATGTCCCACTAAGGGGTGGTGAACCTAGGATGTTTATTTATAAATCTTGTCCCCAAAGCAAGTAGCTCTGGGACATTTGGTTTTAAGTACTTATAGCAATCCCAGAGCATAGGTCAAACATACTCTGGTATCCAAAGAACACCTCCAGGCAGAAAGACACCAAAGGTACATGTGACATTTACTATAGTTGGCCTCAGTAGCTCAGCCTGACCTATTCCCACCATCCTTCAACTTTGGGCTTCATAGCGCCTCCCCTAGCCCTGAGGCAAAGCTTGGGTCCCCCATTTTATTTTATCTCATAGATCCTTGTGTTTTTTCCTTCATAGCACTTACTACAAATGTAAGCATATAGTTATCTGTGTGATTTAATATCTGTGTCCTCCGGTATTTGCTACTCAAATGCCAGCAACATCAGCATTAAAAGGGAATATATTAGAAATGCAGAATCTCAGCCTTACCCCAGACACACTGCAGAATTTGCATACTAATGAGATCCCCAGGTGATTTGTATGCACATTAAAAGTTTGAGAGGCAGGGCTCCTCTAGACTGTATTTTCTTGGGGCCCTGACTGTGTCTCTCTTCTCCAGCACTTATCCCAAGTCCATAGTAATGGAGCTGGTAGATGGTAAGCACTCAAGAAATGACAGCTGACTGCACACACACACACACACACACACACACACACAGTGCACACCCATATATGGTACATGCAAATACAATAAAGCCTAGCGATTTAGCAAAACTGTAGTGTGTTCATAACAGAACTCATAGGATTTTCTAGTTTTTTTTTTTTTTCAAGAATCATAATTTTTCTGTGGGGGCAGCAGTTCTAGGCTCATTGGCTAGTATGGATTGATCTAAAATCCTGCTTTAGAAAGTATTGCTAAGAAATTCTTACTGGAACGGTCAGCAGCATTTTTATTTAGCATACGCCGGTGCCTGATCCAACCCTAGTTTCATGGTATGATTTGGTCTTGGAGGATTTGTATGGTAACTGTTCCTGATCATCAGGGCATGTCTTAAGTCTGAAAGTGTGGTTTGCTGTTGGAGCTTGTACAATTTCCACTTCACAAAGCTGGAAGAAAGAGGGGAAAAAAAAAAATCACAGCTACTTAAATTCAAATCCTATTAGGCTTATCTGTTATCACTTTGTAAGTACTGAGGATAATCAGCAGTTACCTAAGCATTTACCTTGTGGAGGCAGTGGGAACCTTGAAATTATTATTAGTCAGACTTAGTATCTGGACTATTTTAAGGCCTACTTATCTGATAGATTCACACACCCCTGCCCAACAGATTCTAAATTGGCTTCTCGATCCCAGTTTTGTGATTTATTCTTACTATTATGCAACATTTCAGATCTGATACATTCAGGAGACTTTTGTATGACCTTCAGATTCAGTATCAGGAGTTTTTGTTTTACAATAGCAGTGACTTAGGCAAATCTAGTCAATAAAATCAATGCCATATATCTTCTTGATACACTACCTCTTTGTTTTGTACTGAATTCACATAATATGACATGATTTCTGATAGTGGGAAGAGAGGGAAAAGTGCTACTTGCTATATACCTTAGTTATAGTACACGCACATCTATCTATGAAAAGCTGAAGATCATTATTACTATATTTTTGCCAAATGACACCTTCTGTGAGTGGTCTTACTGTGGATATGACTTTGCAGTTATTGACAGATTGGAATATTCTGTATCAACTGTCTTTCAAACTCTTATATTCAGCCTAGGAATTTACAATTTTAAATGTATCTGTGAATATGTCATTGTTTAACCAATAACCCTTCCACACACACAGTGTGATTGGGCATGTGCTAATTAGGAGTCTAACAGGGGAATCCTCTGGAGATGTATTCTGTTTGACAAGGTCACCTTGAGTCATACGAGATAGAGGTGGAAAGCAAGGTAGGAGCTCGGAAACACACTGTCTGTTACAGCCTGGGGTGTCTTGAACAACTACAGCTTTCTTGGAATGGTATCAAAATGTGCATTCAGGATGAGGCTGGAAATATGGGGGCGGGTGTGGCGTACCTCTGTGTGCTTTGGGTCTTCTGCCCAGTGGCATGGAAAAGCAGCAGAAACAGTCAGGGAAAAGGCTGTATAAATCCTCCTCTCTCACTCCTAGACCCTCCTTGAGGAATAGCAGGACTGCGGAGAAAGCTGATTTCAGCACAAAGAAGGCTTCACCAGCAGAGCAGGAAATCCTCTTTCCCTCTCTGTACTGAGAGAATTCAGAAAAGGCTCTGCTGGGTCCCCTTTGTTAAGCAACAGATACACCAAGACTTTGCTCTACCTGGGAGTCTTAACCCAGTAGTGAGAGGGCAATTCCCCTGGTTCCTCTTTGACTCTCTCTTCAGGACACAAAATAAGCTCTATGTTAACCCTCTTTAAAGATGAGGGATAAGAATTCAATTTGCTGGCCTCTTGGAATAAACAACCTCTACCTTTGCTACTTCTCAGCCTTGAAGAGACTCTCCCTGTCTTCACTCTCCAAATCTTCACCTGGGAAGACAGACAGACAGACAGACAGACACACACACACACACACACACACACACCCCCTATATTTTTAGTCAACAGGGGATAAGTATAGTATGTTTACTTTTGAGAGTATATTGATGTTCAGGAAATTTGTTCCCTACAGTTTTTGAAAACTTTAAAGAAAATACTCTGGATTCTTAAAAGAGCCCAGAAATATGACGGAGGTGTCAGAATCCAATATCCTTTGGATATTTTAAGTTACTGGCATCCCCATCAGTATTAATAATTAGGGTACAGGAGGTTTTAAGGGAAGATCAAATGGTAAAAGAGGATGAAATCATTTCACATCCAACCTGGGATGGCTTAATGAAAACAAAACAGTAAACGAAGAAAGGCCAAATGAAATTTATGAGATTACCCAATTTTTTTCATACTACTTCACAGTCAGTCTTGAAACTGACACAGTCAGTGATATTATAACAACTTTGTATATTGACAGACAGCAACTAGACTTTTGTGGTGACCATTTTGCAATGTATATAAATATTGGATCACTATGGTGTACACCTGAAACTAATACAATATTGTATGTCAATTATTCTTCAATAAAGACAAGAAAAACTAGTATTTAGGATTTCAGAAGCACTTGGGAATACTTTAGTCCATCTGGATAAAAATTCAGGGTAGTGATAAAGTTAGAATGGGTTTATTATCCAACTCTCCATCCTCTCCCCTCTGGCTCCTCATTGAAATACTTGGCTTCAGAGGTGTCAGTACCATCCAAGGAACCTGTCAGCTGAGACGCTACCAATGTGCTTGGCAGCACCCAGTAGGTAACCAATGAGCACTTTGATTTTTTTAAATTGTGTTAAAAAGCACTTAGCATAAGATTTACCATTGTAACCATTTTAAGTTTAGGAGTATGAAGTATATTCATGTTGCTATACCCTATTGGTGGTAATACAAAATGGTGCAGCTGTTGTGGAAAATAATATGGTGGTTGCTCAAAAAAAAACAAGAATAAAATTAGCATATAATTGAGCACCTTGTAATTTGAATCTGAGTACAACTCTGACTTAACTGCCAAAATAGAGCATTTTTTGCAGCCTGTAGTATAGCATTCCCCAAAGCAAGAGATTAGAGAAAGCTTCTATTACCCCATATTAAGTCACTGGGATTATCTTCTCCATCTCTGATATCTAGTTAGACATTAAATCCAGCTATATTTCCCCACCATTCTTTTATCTTTCACTTCCTCTCTAATCACATGAGACGGACTATCAAACTCCTGTTCATGGAGACAGCATATGAGGTACCCAAAGCATCAAAGGCAATGAAACCGACAATTCATCCATTCATTCAATATACATCGTTAAGCATCTTCCATTCAATTCTTGGCCCTGAACCCCATACCGGGAATACAGTAATAAATAAAACAGAAACATCTCCATGCTTTAAAGGAATTTATGATTTTGTGAAAGACAATAAGTTAACAGGTGGATGGTTACAAAGTGTGATAAGCACTATGAAGGGAAGTACCAGGGACCTATAAGAGGATACAGAGGACATACATTTAGACTCACTGGTCCTGGGATTGGGAGGATGCATCATTGAAGCTGAGATACAAGTCTGAGAAGGTGTTGTAAAAGTAGAAACAGGATCAAATACCATTGAAGGAATGAGTGAGAATGGTAGATTGACATTTAGTCTGTGCACCCCCAAAGAAATGTTAGGGCTCCCTTTTCAGGAGTACAGGGTGGTGAGAACACTGCAGGCGGCAACCTGCTTTTCAGTTTTGAATGTATATCACCTGTAGTCAACTGGGCCCTGAGATCGATCAGAAGTGTGACCTATAGTCACAATATTTACGTGGGTGTTCCAACATCAAAAGCATTCTGCCTTTAGACTGAAGTTTCATTATTTCTTACTCAAATTACATCAACTGCCTATTTCAAGTTAAGGTCCTTCTCCAAAGGAGAAACCACAGATAGCCTTGAATCTTTCTCTTTCTCTCTTCTGGGAACGATCGGCCACTCTCTCCTGCAGTTCCACCTCGAACATGTCTCTTAATTGTGCTCTTTCTGCTCCCACCACCTCTGCCCTAAGTCACTTAAGGCTCTTTTAATAACCTCCAAATCAGCCTCCTGGTTTCCACTCCCACAACTCCCCATTGCCCCTCCCACCCTGCACACCACCTTGCAGGATTCTAACTTAGGTCACACTCGACTCCTCTTCCCTCCCCACTCTTTCTTCCAATTAAAAAAAAATTCTACATGGCTTCTTATTTCCCTCTAACAGCACCATTAGAGTAGGCACTTCGGTTCTAACAGGATGCCTGGCAGGCAGCAGAGAAAAAGTCATGGCCAGCTCTCAGGAAAGTCAGAGGCCTGCCTTGGCAGCACTCCAAAACAAAGCCAGCAGACCCCAGATCAGAGCAGACAGGCCCAGGATGGCTGATGAAATAGGCCAGAAACCCCTGACCAAATAGGGAAGAAAAGGCATGAAACCCTGCTTCCAAGAAATCCCTGCCCCAAGTCATGATATTCTACTCCCTTGTCAACAACTGTCAAGAAAGGATAGAGACTCGGACCCCAGGACATACAGCTCCCTCTACATAGTTCACCTGCTCTCAGATCTCTGGAGTGTACTTTTGCTTTAAAAAACTTTCCTGCTTATGTCACTCACCCACCATGTCATGCCTGTCCTTGAGTTCTTTCTTGTGATGATTCCAAGAGCGGTCTGTGACAGCTTAGGGATGGCCTAAGGCCTCAGGGCCCAGGGTCTCTCCAGTTCACTGGGCAACAGAACTAGAAGCCTTTGCTCTATGAACATAGCACCTCGTATTATTTGCAATTATTTCCTGTGTGATAGTCCTGTTTTCCTAATTCCATGTCTTGGAGTATTAATTCTTTGTAATGGGACTGTATCAATACCTTCCAGAGCAACTACAATAGCAAAATGCAGATTGTTTGATTAATATCGATAGCTGATAAATGAAGTTCATGGGTGTCCTGTTTTATTGCTAGAGGCTGCTTAAAACTGTAACTTGCTTTTCCATAATTAAAATAATAAACATCTGCCTTATTTGAGCAATCAAAATGTTTGGTTGCCTGTGAAGGTTAGCTTTCTTTCCTTTGAGCCCTTGGTCTCTACACGCTGGAGGTCATTTTTGCGAGGGCACTTTGCGAGCATTCATCCTATTTTAAATCATCCAATCGTTATATCAGACACTGCTCACAGAGTTTAGCACACTGATGTGCTCTCCTTTCAGAGAAGCTGGAGAGAAAATAGCTTCAAGGTGTAAATCTTTAAATTTCTTAAGTATAAAGTGGACAATTAAAGCATGCTTACAGGTTTAAACTGTGTATGCTCTCAAAGGAATTCGCTGGTGATCCTTCTTATTAATACTGGACACAAGAAGAAGGGTCTGGAAAACACATTCTTCATTGACATGATGATGGAGAGAACTGCTTTCTTTCCTTTTTCTCTTAACATACTCTGAGAGTTTAATTCCAAGCCTGCCAAGGTTTTGGTAAACTTCCACGCTGTCTTGAACAGTCATTGGGGGTATATCGCACCTTTTATTGATTTCAAATATTCTGAAGTCTTAAATGAAGATAGGGAAATTTTAGAAACAACTGAATTTAGCAACAACTATCTCTACCTGAGACTCCTTGGGATAACAGTCAAGATGCTCCTTAGCTAAGATTTGGTTTGGTTTAGATTTCACCATCAGGAGACTTCCTTTGATTTGCAGACCTACAACCTCTTCTCAGGAAACTGCTTCAGTTTCTTCCTACCCCAAATGCAATGGATTTAAACAATATTGCTTTTCTTTGCATTATGTTGAAATCTAATCTCTTTTAACTGCGATTTAACTTGCTTGAAATTATAATTACCAGGGGGTCCGATGCATTAGATACAAGAAACTGTTACTACAAGTCAACAAGTACGCTCATCCAGTATTTTAAAAATCCACTTGGAAAAACTTTCAATGAAATAAATCTTTTCATCCCTTCCCAATAATAATGAAACCGTCCACTGATCTCCATTCCTGGAAAGCCAGACGTTCCACAATAGAGATGATCTCATTCCATGTAGTTGCTCCATACTGGCCTGGTGCTGCTTATTGTGATGTCAGTTTTCCTGATCTACACCCATCACCTTTCTGCCACTGGCCACACTGCTTCTCCAAAAGGAATTGCATCATTGATTTTTGGCTCTAATATTTACTCAGTTTTAAATAGAAAATGTCAGTACAGCAGAAAAGACTTGTCTGATATTTAGAATTTTTGTAAGAATCCCTGTCATATTTTTTTCTGAATTAAAAAAGTGCATCTTTGAAATTTCAGAGTGCATCTTTTACTCAAACACAAAGTGAGGCTAAGTAACGCATTTTTTGCGTCATACTGTTATATTTATAATCTTATAAGGACAACTTTTTTTTTTAAGATTTTATTTATTTGACAGACAGAGATCACAAGTAGGCAGAGAGGCAGGCAGAGAGAGGAGGAAGCAGGCTCCCCGCTGAGCAGAGAGCCTGATGCGGGGCTCAATCCCAGGACCCTGGGATCATGACCTGAGCCAAAGGCAGAGGCTTAACCCACTGAGCCACCCAGGCACCCCAAGGACAACTTTTTAAAATGCCTTTTAATTTATATGTTCCTGCAAGTTGTGCTTGTATCCTTTGTCCACACATATAAAAATGAGTCTTTGTTGTTTTCAATGAATCAACTAAGACCCTAATAAAGTAAAATGCAAATGGGGACCTACTGTTTTGGAGAAATGAAAATCAATTATTATATTTATGTATACTCATTTTTTTTTTAAAGTAGGCTCCATGCCCAGGATGGAGCCCATCACAGAGCTTGAACTCATGACCTTGATCAAGACCTGAGCTGAGATCAAGAGCAGGACCACTTAACCAACTAAGCCACCCAGGCGCCCCTATACATACTGGTTTTTAATGGCACTTGATCAAAATTCCTAAGAGTTCTATTCCAAAAAGTTCTTATATGATCATTGCCCTAAATCTTTCTTAGCTTTACTCTTTTGTTAAAGGTATAGTATTATTATATCCATATATATTCCTTTTTTGTTGTTGTTCTTTCAAGTAATTTATTTAACAGAGAGTGATGTTTACTGGAGATGATCTTAAACTACTTTGTAACTAAAATGTAAGATTACTGGAATGTAAACACACTGAGGTAAATCTCTTCCAGCCAAAAGATTTGCCAACATATTTTGGTGATAAAATTATTCAATTTATAAGACTATTGTGAGGATTAAATATAGTGATATATATTCCTTTTAAATGTTGTTTTGAACATGATGAATAATCACTAGCAAAGGGTATTATGACAGATGGGGGAGGAGGTTGGGGGGAGGACAGAGGGAAGGGGCGGGGGTGGGGGGTTTCTGCTTGTTTATCTCTATCTCCCAACAGGGTGCAGAGTTGGATTGATGGACTAGGGCTTCCTCCTTACCTCTATCACCAGGGAAACTCAACCATAACCATGGCTTATTACAGAATCACCAGGTGATGTCTGAGGAGTTAGGTATGAAAAGGAATAAACATGGGTGCCATTAACACATGTCCCCAGTGTTGGGGTCTGGACTAGGTTTTCCCTGATGGTGCACTTGGAAAAGTCGAAATGTGTGGTGTTGGGCACTGCTGGTGCACATACCATATGCTATTATCTTGTCTTAGACTGGGGGCATACAGGTGGATTTGGTGGGAAGACTACTGAAGAAAGGTAGAAATTCTGTATCCCTTTTCTTGTTTCTGAAACAGTTGAATACGTCATTTTTGCCCAGGGTGTAAAAATAAAAGAGGGAAAATTCTTCTTAGCAAATAACACGTTATAATTCATTTGATGTTCCCATTACAAAATAAGCATTTTGACTAAACAAAATTTGAGACTAAAGTAGCTTATGACTGTGCTTTTTTTCAACCTTATGTTGACAGCTATTTTTAAACCACTGAAAACTCAAATAGTGTTTTCGTTTGAATTAACAAATTATTCTTCAAATTTTAAAAAAGGCGTTTTTATTCCATTTATGAGTGCCTCAAACAGGAAGGAGATTTTGCAAATGAACAGGGAAACAAACACAAAGAATGTTACACGGATCATTTATTTTCTAATAGTTGTATCTGAGAAATGAAATTTGACTGTTGACTGTGGGTGGTGAGTGTTGCCATAGCAACCTATTCCTTAGCCGAAACTGGAGGATGCTCATGGTGACAAGGGTAAAAGTCAGGAAACAGACTAATGGAGATATATTTGGGGGCTTTATGAGATCAAGGATATTTTCGCTCTAAGGTATGTGAGGAAAAGCAGTTCCGGGAGAGTCAAAGATCTCAGGCAACAGGTGCAATGCTGTGCTTTAGTCCAAACACTTGGTCCTTATGGGATCTGGTTGTTTTGGTTCACACAGTGACAATTCTTGTATTAGGCAGCTGAGCGATACCAGCCAGAGTGAGAAAGCATTCAGACTATTTTCTGATACTTCAGCATAACAACAGGAGCCTACACCAAAGTCATCAGGGGCTCTCTTGGGTGTGCTTGACATGTATTATTCTTTGCAATCTTCACAAGAACACGAGGGGGTAGGTAGTACTGTTCTCCCTCTTTATAGATGGAGCAACTGAGGCACGGGGACGTGCAATCAATTTCTTATGGTCATGCAGCTGGTGAGCTGCAAATAGGGATTAAACCCAGACTAATCGACTGTGCTGTTCTAACTCCTGTCATGGTGCCGCTGGGCTTGACAGGAGCAGCACGAACAGCACGGTGCGAATGAGGGAAGTACAACTGTGTTTGTGAGAAGGTTCCACTTTCCATTTCCTCAGAACTTAAAGATCATCTTGAATAGAGGGAGGATCCTAGTGGCAAAATCCTTGAGTGGAACAAATGGTAAGGTATTTGTCCTTACTGGACATTTTAAAAAGAAAAAGCGTATAAGGAAGGGCCAGTCAGAAACTATTGGCTTGAAGCTATTGGTTCTTAAAATATATGTCAGCTAAACACTTTCTACAGTGTTAAGGGAGAAAGAAGGTCTATGGTCAGGAGTTGCAGTGCCCTGGGTTCATGGTCGTCCTCTAGGTGACAAAAAAGCAAACCATTTTTTAAAAGACAAACTTTTTTTTTTTTTTTTTTTAAGATCTTATTTATTTATTTGTCAGAGAGAGAGAACACAAGCACCAGCGGGGAAGCAGGCTGCCCACTGAGCAAGGAGCCCTATTCGGGGCTCGATCCCAGGACCCTGAGATCATGACCTGAGCTGAAGGCAGACGCTTAACCAACTGAGTCACCCAAGCATCCCAAAAGGCAAACCTTTTTAACCCCTTTGTGCTTTAGTTTCCTTATCTTTCAAAAATGAGAACTAACAGTTGGCCACTTTTGTTGCAGAAGTGTTGTGAAAATCCAATGATGCAATGAATGGGAAAATGGCTCATAAACTCAACAGGACAAAACAAACATAAAGGGAGTATTATTAGAGTTAATGACCATCAGCATTACTTTCAGCTTTTCTTGGCCTGGATCATTAGTGTATTTGTATTTGCTTATCTAGGGAAGATGTGAGGCTGGAATCTGGTTTTCAAAGGCAAACAGTTCTTGCTGGAAGGTTATTCAGACAAAGTAGAGAGAAAGGAATCGGTTTTAAAATGGCTTTGTAGGATTTGTAGCTTTTTATAATAAAAGCTAACAGGCACTGACAGCTCACCACTTGCCAGGCACTGTTCTAAGCACTTTTTGCCTGCTTTCATTCGTTTATTTTTTACAATAGCCCTATTCATTAGATACCCTTTCTATTTCTCTGCCGTGTATAGATGAGGACACTGGAGCAGTTAGGTAAAAAATAAATTCACTCAAGGTTGCAGGGATGGTAAGTTACAAACCCAGGTCTTGAGACCTGGCACTGGACTCCAAAGCCAATGCTTTTACCTGCTGTTCTGTACTCTCTCTCTATTACATAGTGTTAATATATTAAAAATAAAGTGTAATATACCAGAACATGTGTGTGCAGATTATTTTAGTTATTTGTTTGTTTTCAGTCAAAAAAGAAAAGACTTTTCTAAGCTACCTGGGTGATACACATGTCTTAACTATTGAGAGAACTGGAGAACAGTAAGTTTTGATAAAATGCTGAATTTTTAAAATGTCAGTTATTTCACAGATGAACAGCTTTATGGAAATGACAGTCAAAGAGAAAGAGTTAATTTCTAGCCAAGATGCCCACATTATGCTATCATCTGTTCAACTCTATGAGGCAGCAGCTCAGGATACCAAGTGCTCCCAGGAATAAAAGATGCATTTGTTCGTATGCCTGCTTTCTGGGAGCCTTCAGTCTAAATGTGGAGCTAAGACGTGTGCATGGTAGGAAAAGGTAGCATACAGGAAGTTCAAATAAAATGCTAAAAGCTGTCAAAGGAATATCAGTACTAATGCTGTGGTTGAGGGCAGGGCATGGCCATGACCTGGCTTTCCCTTCCCTTTTAGTTTTAAGTAACATTCTTATTTGTTCCATTACATAGTCCTTTAACTCTGTCATTAATATGTGCTACAGGTTACTAACTTACTCATGGGTTCTGCCTATGTCTCACAAGACCTATTTCCTCACTATCCATACTTACTATAGGCTGTGAGTTTTGCCTGCATGTCAAAAGCTACCAACTTACTAGCAATGCTTAACACTTCTTTTTTTTTTTTTTTAAAGATTTTATTTATTTATTTGACAGAGAGGGAGAGATCACAAGCAGGCAGAGAGGCAGGAAGAGAAAGAGGGGGAAGCAGGCTCCCCGCTGAGCAGAGAACCCCGATGCAGGCTCAGTCCCAGGACCCCGAGATCATGACCCGAGCCAAAGGCAGAGGCCCAACCCACTGAGCCACCCAGGCGCCCCAATGCTTAACACTTCTTATGCATTTCATCCATCTTGTGTTGTAGTTTTTATAGCAGAATTGAATATTCTCAAATAATACAGCAAACTTCAATTAGCTGTGATGGGGCATGATCTGTCTTCAGTGCTTACAGAAAGTTCAAAGCAACAGAATGTGAGACTGGAGAGAATGGAACTAAGGATAAAACCTAGGGGGATTTCTTGAGATAGCCAAAAAGAGAAGGGAAGTAATTCAGGGTATGGGAAGGTACAAAAGCTAAGATACTTTGTTTCCAAAGTGTCATGGAAGTTAAAAGAATAGTTTCAAGTTGAGGAGATGCAGAAAATGTGAGATTAGGGAATTAAATCAAAAAGCGTCCTCCTGAAGATACTGGTAAGAAACAAGTCCTTCCCGGAAGACAAAATCTCTGCAGAGGATTTGGCTGCATCCTGGCTCTTGGGGAATAACGGCAATAAGCAAGGAGTAGTACAAGTGAGGAGTATAGATTTGGGAGGGCCAGACACCTATAACATGGAAGTTAAAAGCACAAGGTATTGACATCCATTGGATCAGGTCCCAGCTAATGAGCTGACTTTGGACAATTTACTTAACTTCTCAAGACCCAATTTCCTCAACTGTAAAATAGAGTATCAGTAGTACTCTTAGGGCTATAATAAATTGAGATAACATATACAAAGTAAGGACCTGAAAAATTACTACCTGTTATTTTTGAGAAAAACATTAAGAATATAGGAGAATTTTTTTTTTTTTTGAACAAAATGAGGGCTCCTCTACAGGTCACAGGACTGAGGTTAATAGAGTGTAAGTTGAGAGTATGGAGGGCAAGATCTGGATTGAATGTGGGGAAAGTTGAAGGTTGGGGTTTGAACGACTGTATCTAAAGCTGGTCTTTGGGTAGACTTCTCCTAGCTGCCATTTACATGGTTCCATCCATCTATAACCCTAGAACAAAATGACTGGATTGAATACCTTTATTCTTGCCAGAAGCTATACCTTTGGGACAGTACCAGGGATTGCTTTATGTGTGATCTAGATTCATGATAAATCTCTTCTTTAATAATAAATGGAATAGTAAAGTGGATCCACAATCATTTGGATGTTATTTTAATTCTGGGAGGTAGAAATCAGTCTAGATAGCCCTTTTTTTTTCAGGTATTATGAAACTTTTATTACAGAAAAACAATTGAAGAAATAAGTTAATTCACAGACTCCTCTTACTAATTATCATTTGAATAAAAATTCATTTCTAAAAATTATCCATAAGCTTATGCACAAAGTTAAAATCATTGTAGTTTAATCAAAATAGCTCGTTTGTGGATGCCTAAAAAAATCTTAAAGTCATAAACCCATTGATTCCTTTGAAAGCCAAAAATGAAATTTAATCTTGACTTAAAATTCATTTCCATTCTCTCCCACCAGGTTTCTATCCACCCATTACAATTCAGTCTTGCTGTTTTAGTCATGTGAGGTGGATGGATGACAACAGGATAGCAAGGGAGATGCAGTGTGGTGTGAACTGAAGGGAACAGGCGTGTTTGAGATAATGCAAAAACACTCCAAGGGCACAATTACTGAAACACATTTGAATCCACAGAAGAAATTTGTACATTGTAATCAGTCCCACTGAATAGGTCAAGGAAACTACTGACATGGAGGAATGGCACTTCAATGAGGACATCTTGTTTTCCAGGATGAAAGTGACAAAGACAGAAGTTCCACCAGAAAAAAAATTCTAATTGCAGCATATATAGATGAAAACTTGATTCTTCCTAGAAGCACCATAGTTAAGATAATTTAAAGATGAGTAAGAGCTTTCTAACTATAGCCCTGCTATTTATGAAGGAGAAATGCATACAACGATCCCTACAATTACCAATATACAAATAATTTAATGTTAGTCAAAGGATGATTCAACAGCCCCAAAATGAATACTCTTAGAGTAAACACTTCTTTTATCCATTTTCAAGTATTTTCAAAATATTTATATTTGAAAATATTTGGGAAAGTATAAACACAAGTTACATCATATATCCTGAAATATCTGATTAAATAAAGAAGATATACTAAGACTTCCTGAATTTGTATTTTGCCGTGCTTTTACAAAATGGGAGGTAGTTTCAGGGCACCTGGGTGTCTCAGTCAGGTAAGGATCTCACTTTTGATTTTGGCTCAAGTCATGATCTCAGGGTCACGAGATGGAGCCCCTGCTTTGGGCTCTGCCCTATTGAGGTTGGAGCCTGCTTAAGAATCTCTCTCCCTCTGTCTTTCTCTCTCTCTCGGGACCCCTGCTCGGTTTCCCCCTCTCCCACTCCCCCTGTTTGTTTGTGTTGCCTCTCTCACTGTGTCTCTCTGTCAAATAAATAAATAAAACCTTAAAAAAAGTTGGGGGGGGTAGTTTAACACACACTTGTAGGAAGTGGAAGTACTTGGTGTAAACAATAAACAGTCTTCTTTAACCTAAGGATGAAGAATAATATTTTTCAGTAGTGTCATTTATATCCAAATGATAAATATGCAAATTACACAAACCTGTTACTGTTGTTTCCCCTCTTAGAGTGGATGAATTTCCCAAATCAAGTTATTTCTTTTTTTTTTTCTTTTTCAAATCAAGTTATTTCTTGAAGCAAAGATATGATTTGACAAGGTAATATAAGGGGGCGAAGGAATTGATTATTGGACACTAAAATTTCCCTGGAAAATCTGTACAATATGTGGGGAACATATCTTTTCTTTTAAATTTTCTATTTTTATTAAGTTCGTGCACATGATGCAGACAGTATAACAAGGCTTGGTACTAAAACAGTCTTCCCCTGACCACTGCTCCTATTCACCACTCCCCACTCCTCACTATTTGTCTTTTGAAATTGACCTCCATATCTTTCTTTCTTCTGTCCTTCCCCCTCCCTCCCTCCTTTTCTTTCTCTCTCTGTCTCTCTCACATTCTTTCTTCCTTTTCTTTCTTTCTCTCTCTCTCATTCTTTCTTCCTCCCTCTCTCTCTCTTCCTTTCGTTGTTTCTCACTTTTTCTTTCTTTCTATAGAGCGAGAGAGCATGTGGGGGTGGGGCAGAGGGTGAGGGAGCCAGAGAATCATAAGCAGACTCCACATCCTGCACGGAGCCCAAGGTGGGGCTCTATCTCACAACCCTGAGATCATGACCTGAGCCAAAATCAAGAGTCTGAAGCTCAGTGGGTTCACTGAGCCATCCAGGTGCCCCAACCCCCACATCATTATATCATGCTTATGTTTTAACTTCTTGATGTTCCAATTCTAGACTGAAGAAAAATAAGGGTTTAATTCTTCAATCACCACCATATTCATGCATACTTCCCTGATTCTAATTTGTCAAAATAGTTTTATTTTTTAAGTAAATTTTTAATTTAGAATTATTCTATTTTATTTACTTATTTTTAAAGATTTTATTTATTTATCTGACAGAGAGATGCACAGTGAGACAGGGAACACAAGCAGGGGGAGTGGGAAAGGGAGAAGCAGGTTTCCAGTTGAGCAGGGAGCTGAATGCAGGGCTTGATCCAAGGACCCTGGGATCATGACCTGAGCTGAAGGCAGAGGCTTAATGACTGAGCCACCCAGGTACCCTTAGAATAATTTTAGATTTACAGAAAAGTTGCAAGGATAGTACAGAAAGTTTGAGCATACCTTGTACTTAGTTTCCCGTATTGTTAAACTTCCTCTTCATTCATTAAATACACTGGTATATCACTCTTTCCTTCTTGAAGAGGTCTTTTAGATTCTCACCATGCTCTAATTCAGGTTCATCTCTAAGGCTGCTGGGGCTCTGTAGTCTCGGAACCTGTATTCACCTTTGTCTCTTGTGTTATTTCCTTGCTTCTTTGACCCTTTGTCTCTGTCTCTCTGCCTCTCTCTCTCTCTCTCATTTTTGCTTATTTGCGCCCTCATTTTCATAGAGCACAGCCTCTAAAGAAACTTGGCCTTTCTGACAATGACTTTATTTGACTCTTGTGTTTACTGGATATTTGTTGGGTCAGGAATTTTAGAAAGCAGTAATTTTTCCTTAGTATTGTGTGACATTGCTTGATTGATTTCTATATTCCAGTGTTGTCCTTGTGATATCCAAACCATTGTGCTCTATGCCCCAGCCATTCTTCTTAAATTCTTTTATGAAACCTGTTTTTTCTTCCTTGATACTTTAAAAATCTTTGTCCCCAAGTTATCTTTGAAAACTTCTGCTCTGTTCTCTAAATATTATAGGACTCTTGCCTGTTCTTTTGGATATAAGAGCAATGCACTAACAGTGTAATGAAAGCTCTGTGTGCAAGTAGGCAGTTTATTGTCTGAGGGCCTTTCTATCATAGAACCTCCAGTAACAGCCAGAGTTCTGTGATCTTTCCTCTTGGCTGTTAGACTAGACTCTGGGAGTCCTCAGAGAGGATGCTTTAATCTCCTGCCTACAGCGCCAAAGCCTGACTGCTCACCCCCTATTTTAATGTCCTGTCCTTCACTCTAAAGATGGTATATTTATATTTCCCAGAGACGAACACTCCTGAGAAACCCTGCGAATCTGTTTTTTTTTTTAAGGACTTCCAGTTATAATTTAGTTTTTAGTCCCAATCTTGCCCCCAGAGGTTAGTGGCATCATTAATTTGAATCTTTTGAGATTCTTCAGTATAAATTTAAGTGGTAGCTCAGATACCCATTGCCAATTTAGTATTTAATTTTCTAATTCATCTGCTTGTCAGTTCCCCCAAATTTGTCACCACTGTACTCTCTCCAGTTATTTCTGTCCTTGTTATGCTTCTTTATTTATTTATTTTTTAAAATATTGTTTTATTTATTCAGAGAGAGACAGAGAGAGCACAAGCAGGGGGGAGGGGCAGAGGGAGAGGGAGAAGCAGACTTCCTGCTGAGCTGGGAGCCCAACACAGGGCTCAGGGCTTGATCCCAGGACCTAGAGACACTTAAACTGTTGTGAGCCACCCAGGTTCCCCTTGTTTTGCTTCTTTAAAAAAAATCCCTTTATCGTTGTGTTACTGTGATTTGAGCAAGGAATAGAAGCTATTGCTTATGGTCAACCCACCACTTTGATAGGTGTAACCCTGTCTTAACCCAATTAGAGAAAATGTATTAGAAAGGGGGGCGGAAATTGCATTTCCATCACATTTCCTCTTCTTTAATGGGAAATTAGGACAGAAATTAGAGCAAATGAAGAATATTTAAAGATTGTAGATTTGCCTAAGATCTTCGACCGGATTATTTGAAATTCATAAACCTTTCCTAATTGTTTAAATTCAGTCTGAATGTTATGAGTCATTAAAGCCCAGAGTTCCTAAGAGGAAAGCAGTTACATCATGCTGCAAAACAACTCTCAGTGTTTACTGGAAATACTTTTCCTTAAGGAGAGAAGGTTAAAACTCCAGGAAGCTTATCTTGGTACTCTCAGATCAAAACTATTCACACAACGACTGAATAAACATATTGGTTAATGATGACGGCAAAAGTTCTGATATGATACTTCAGGAAAATAACAAATCTTGGAACAAAGTAACCCTGGAAAGAATTAAGGATATCCTTAGGAAATAACTTTTTCACTGCATAGGTAGGAGTGTGCTACCTTGTCAATCTAAGTATGTGCTGGTGTGAATCGTATCACCGAAACTCTTACGAGACAATTGTTCCTTGAATAATCATTGTGGGATATTGTCTTGGACTATCATATTAATGTGAAAATAAGCTGCTTTCAAAATCATTAGAATATATATTTATTTATGATACAAGGCCCAAACTTATACTAGTATTAAGTTAAGCAATATCTGGATTGTTCCTTTAGATTCTTTATATCAAAACAATGTTTAACAATGGGATAAATGAGATGAGCTTTCAGTTCTGGAATTGGAGACTTTTCTGGGCAGGACCTTTTATGCTTTTATTCTCCTTGCACAAATGGCAACAAGGCCCATCTTGAAATAATTATGCTCTCCTCCAGATACCTGTCCATGAGACCTACAGATAAGAATCGATATAGAAGGGGCGCCTGGGTGGTTCAGTGGGTTAAAGCCTCTGCCTTCGGTTCAGGTCATGTGTCCCAGGGTCCTGGGATCGAGCCCCGCGTCGGCCTCTCCGCTCGGCGGGGAGCCTGCTTCCCTCTCTCTCTCTCTCTGCCTGCCTCTCTGCTGCTTGTGATCTCTGTCTGTCAAATGAATAAATAAAATCTTTAAAAAAAAAAAGAATTGATACAGAAGCAGCTTTTTAAAAGGACGATTATACAAGAGTTTCCAAAGTTCTCTAATTTCCAAGTTCCTGTAATTTTTATTCCAAGGAATTTCTCCGTGCCTCAGATGACAGCCTTTCTAAGTACATCCCACATGAGAGATTAGACTCTTTGTTAGAGGAATCTAAGACCATAAAACTCCCAAATGAGGCTGTGCTTCCCTTCACAATCTCTGAAGTGCATACCGGCTCTATGGCAGTCTTCTACAGGTGAGAAACAAACAACTAAAAAGGAGAAAGACATTTTTTGAAAAGGAAAGATGGTCAAGCATTTTACGATGCTTATGATAAATGTTAGGTAAAGAGTTCCTTCTTCAAAACCAGGAGCAAGAGAACTGGTTTGGGAGAGAAATCAGGAACCACTCTGCCCTGGAAAATACTAGAAAACTTTGAGTCCATTGTTTGGGTTCTACTCTGGGAAAATACTGGAAAACTTTGAGTCCATTGTTTGGGTTCCACTCTGGGACTCTGGGAAAATACTAGAAAACTTTGAGTCCATTATTTGGGTTCTACTCTGGGACTATCCTGCAAATAGCCACCAAAGTATATTCATAAATCAGGTGTTTATTGCCCAATTTATTTTTTTTTAATGGCAGTAAGGAAAAATCTTAAGGAAGGATATAGAGGTAGGAACCCCAAATATGAAGCTTAGAGCTGCTAAATTTGTGAGTATCTTCTACTAAAGGAAAACCTTTGTAGAAACATTCAGAAGATTCCAGTCCCACCCCCTGCATCACTCTAGTCACGGAATCTTTCCAGCTGAGGCCCTAGCCGTTGTAGAGAAGAGATAAGCATTCCTGTTACACGATAAAACCCTTTTTAAGCCACTAAGTTTGGGATCATTTGTTACACAGTATAGTAATTGGCATTCTGCCATTCCCGCATTCTTCTGAGCCTTTAATTTTGCCCCATAGTCCGTTCTACCACTTCATTTACTAAAATGCTTTCCACCAGGCTTGAAGAGGAAATAGTTCTTCCTTAAGAATTACCCTTTTCATAGAGCAGCTGAGGAGAAGTGTTCTCAGTATTCCTTGCCTCTGCCTCCTCTCTCATCGTGTGGAGTCTGCGAGATATTAGGAAGCCCAACGTCAGTGTGTGAGCAGGCGAAATATTGTAGCCAACAGCAAGAAGAAGTTATGGTCTTCAACCAAGATCAAAGGACACCCTATCAAATCCCGGCTTTGTGAGAATGTGAAGGAGGTTGCTGAGGAACTGAGAGCGGGCAGTAGGGAATGGGGATGAGTTGAGGGTAGGGAGGAAGGGAACAAAGCCAGCAGTGTCCTGATGGCCCGAGGCTTAGTAGTAGCATGAAGAAAGGTGAGCTTTTAAATCCATGGTAAAACAAGGGGTGCAGTTCAGGTAATCCAAAGTGTTAGTGTTATAGAAAAATTACAATGTTCAAAACTTTTATCAACTTCCAATTGATAAAAGTCATTTAGTGATCTGAAGAGTGTAGAACATTAGTGAGTAGCCAGATACCAAGTCTTGAAAGAACAGCCAGGCATTGTAAAATGGTTTGATTAAAGAAAAAAAAAAAAATCTCAAATTGTTCTATTGTTCAAAATCCCTAAGTGGAGATTGAAACTCAGTTTTATTTTTCTTGGACTTGAAGCTCATTTTTATCTTCAGGAAATAACCTGGAAGGCTATTCTTATTCATTTCTTGCTTTGAATATATCAAATTTCAATCAGGAAAATTAAAAGGGAGGAAAAGAATGAGGTATGAATTCAAATAAAAGACTGGAATAAATAACTCTCCCCAAATGAAAACAAAATATGCTGAAATCCAGTAGGAATGTGTTGAGAAATTAAGCAAGGAGAAAAATCAAAGCAAGAGTTTTGTTACTTAAATCCAGGCTTTGGGTTTGGGTTTGCCAATGGGCAGGCATTAGTGCTTTCTTTTTTCTTTCTTCTTCTTCTTCTTCTTCTTTTTTTTTTTTTTTTTTTTTTTGGCATTAGTGCTTTCTAATGAAAACTTTAAGAATGATGTCTTTTTTGTAATAATGCCTTATCCTCATTGCTATATCATACTATGGTTTTGTTTTTCCCATTAGACATTACATAGGAGCTTATTTTTATTAAAAAGGACTGTTATTAAGAAAAAAAAATGTTAGAACTGTTGGACATCTGACCTCAGAAACTGCCTCTTGCATGTCAAATGTTGATTTGGGTTCCTGCTTTATAAACAAGGCTGTTTGTTGACAGTGAATAAGAGAGCAAAGCAAATAAGATACAGAGGGGAAATGAGAATTTCTTGCACATAAAAGGGCACACTGCTGAATAAATTAAATGGAACTAAGAAAAGATGAAGATACCAGTGCTTTAAAACCAAAAGGCATAAGTAAACAGAACCAAACAAGGCATTGCTGACTGGATCAAAATCTATACTAACTTGCCATTTTCATCAAATTTCAAAATGGATCACAGTGTCAGAGTCTACTAATCTTGCCAGTAAGGGTCTTTGACTCCTTATGGAAAACCTTCCGTTTGTCAGGCAACTGCCATCATCTATAACTCAAAAAGAGTCCATCATAGTTGGGTTTTTTTAATTTTAATTTTAATTTACTTATTTTTATTATGTTATGTTAGTCACCATACACTACATCATTAGTTTTTGATGTAGTGTTCCATGATTCATTGTTTGTGTAAAGTTGTTTTTTTAATGACATATTTCTTGTGATTTGTCTTTACAAATCAAAATTAAGAGGATAGGATTCTTACCAAGTTTCCCCCAGTGAATGGTAATTTACAAATGCCTAATGGGAAAGAAGAACAAACACAGTCCCATTACCTTTCACAGAAAGAAAGTACAGAGACTGCCATTTCTGAATTCAAATTGGTTGCTACCAAAAACATTCTTGCTTCTTAGGTGTAAAGATAACTCCGATTTTGCCACAGTTGTCATCAGATAATCTTCCAGGGTTTGGTGCAATGTCTGCTTTTAATAAATGTCTTTTGTTTCATTTTGTTTTGTTTCCTCCCACACAGGATGTAAGAATCAACAGTGCTTCTCCTCAGTGGATTCTTCCAGCAGTTCTGGACCCCATGAGATAAATCTCAGAAGTTTGCTAGTCCCCCAAGCACTGTGTAAACTCACTGAAAACCCCAAGTAATGGGGTAAACAGTTTCCTGTGGCTCACTGATTTTAACACTCCCATACTCAAAGCCTTTCCTTTGCCAAAATAAATAACCCCAACACAATCATAAATGCTGAAAATTTCATGAACATATTAAAAGTATCTCATGTATTATAAATGTTTTCTTTGTACACTCAGCTCGACTTCTCTGGAGCTAATTAGCCCCAGAATATTTCTGAATTTGTTTTTTAATTCACTCTTGAGATCAGTCGACTATAGCTGCATTTCTAATTGCTTAGAATATTCTACTTATACGTCCGATGGTGTGTATCCAGTTCTTTCAACGTCGGTGATTGTGCTCTTCCTACAAACAATTCAATAGAAGAGAGAGACTCCAAAAAATCCAAACTCACTTTTATATATGGAATATGGACTATACGTGGTTCTCCCATTTTTTCAAAGTTCAAGTCACACCACTTTGCCTTTATGGAAAGCCCTACCTTAGTGCCTGTTTTCACTGAAAGAAATCTGAAGAGGATTTTTGCTTTTAGATTAAAAAAAAAAAAAAAGGAGAAAAGTGAAAATAGTGTTCAACATTTGTTTGGCAGGGAGCCCTTATAGAGGCAGCATGGGCCCTGAGCAGCAAGTATGGTGCTACCAGCTTCTTCCCTGGGAATCACATTCAGCAAGTGAGAATCAAGCCACCATAGCTTTGAACTGTGTCTGTGAGCATCTCTGTGCTTTAACCTGATGTATTTTGTGCATCTGTTAGCAAGATGTGTCCTAAAGTATCCAAGAAACCTAAGAGAGACTATTTTGGGGGTCTGGGAATGTTCAAAACACTTTCCATCTCAATTAATGGTAATTGCTTCTTTGCTTTATGCATTCAGAGGAACGCTCTACTTTCAGATAGCAGGGGGAACTCATCATTGTTTTTCATAAGGAAGTTCCATAGGTTTTTGGACTCTTTATGTCTCCTACTATCACACTGAGAAAATTGGGTTCAAGGAAATTCGTATTGTTTTTCACATGCTTTTAGCGATATCTGAGTACATGGTGTTCGGTATCCCAAATGTCTAAGAGACAGAGGGATTTCGCTGAAGGATTTCCCTTTTCATTCAATGGCAGATATTGTACCTCCCCTGGCTTTCACTCATTTAACAAATGTTATTGAAAGTCACCAAGTTTTTAGGCATTTAGCTTTGAGGACCATGAACAAATTAAAGAATATCCCAGTCCTCCTGGGGCTTACAATCTAGAAGGAAAGGGAGACTATAAGCAAATAAATCAGTATGGTAAACAGTATCTGGTAATGATGAATGCTATGAAAGAATATATAGGAAGAAATTAGACAGTGACTTTGAAGGGGCTCTTTACTTTTTTTTCCAGTTTTTATTTAAATTCCGGTTAGTTAACATACAGTGTAATATTAGTTGAAACTAATACCTGAAGGTGTACAATATAGTGATTCAGCAATTCCATACAACACCCAGTGCTCTTCACAACATGAGCACTCCTTATTCCCCGTCATCGCATATTTAACCCACCCCTCACCCACCTCCCCTCTAGTAGCTATCAGTTTATTCTCTAGAGACTATAGTTAAGAGTCTGTTTCTTGGTTTTGCCTCTCTCTCTCCATTTTCTCCCCTTTGCTCCATTGTTTTGTTTCTTTAATTCTGCATATGAGTGAAATCATATGATATTTGTCTTTATCTGACTGACTTATTTCCCTTAGCTGAATATTCTCTAGCTCCATCCATGTCATTGCAAATGGTAAGATTTCATTCTGTTTTATGGCTGAGTAATATTCCATTGCATTTATATACTACCTCCTGTTTATTCATTCATCAGTTGATTGTAACTTGGGCTGTTTCCATAATTTGACTATTGCAGATAATGCTGCAATAAACATCGGGATGCATGTATCCCTTTGAATTAGTATTTTTGTATTCTTTGGGTAAATACCTAGCAGTGAAATTGCTGGGTCATAGAGTAGTTCTATTTTTAACTTTTTGAGGAACCTCCATACTGTTTTCCACACTGTAGCCACTGGGTTCACATTCCCACCAACAGCGCACAAGAGTTCCTATTTCTCCATATCCTCACCAATATTTGTTGTTTCTTGTGTTGTTGATTTTACCCATTCCGACAGGTGTGAGGTGATATCTCATTGTAGTTTTGATTTTCTATTTCGCTGATGATTAGTAATGTTGAGCATCTTTTCATGTGTCTGTTAGCCATCTGAATGTCTTGTTTGGAAAAATGTCTATTCATGCTTCTGCCCATTTTTAAATTGGATTATTTGTTTTTTGGGTGCTGAGTTGTGTAAGTTCTTTATACATTTTGGACACTAACCGTTTATCAGATAGGTCATTTGCAAATATCTTCTCCCATTCCGTAGGCTGCCTTTTAGTTTTGTTGATTGTTTCCTTCACTGTGGAGAAGCTTTTTATCTTGATGAAATCCTAATAGCTTATTTTTGCTTTTGCTTCCCTTGCCTCAGGAGACATACCTAGAAAGAAGTTGTCATGGCCAATGTCAAAGAGGTTACTGCCTGTGTTTCTTCTAGGGTTTTTATGGTTTCAGGTCTCACGTTTAGGTCTTTAATCCATTTCAAACTTATTTTTGTGTATGGTGTAAGAAAGTGGTCCAGTTTATTCTTTTGCATGTTGCTGTCCAGTTTTCCCAACACCATTTGTTGAAGAGACTGTCTTTTTTCCACTGGATATTCTTTCTTGCTTTGTCAAAGATTAATTGACAGATTAATCTAATTAATGGAGTTGTGGGACCATTTCTGGCTTTCTATTCCATTCTGCTAATCTCTGTGTCTATTTTTGTGCTAGTACCATGTTCTTTTGATCACTACAGCTTTGTAATGTACATTGAAGTCTGGAATTGTGATGCATCCTGCTTTGCTTTTCTTTTTCAAGATTGCTTTAGCTATTAGGGGTCTTTAGTGGTTTCATACACATTTTAGAACGGTTTGTTCTAGTGCTGTGAAAAATGTGGTTGATAATTTGATAGGGATTGCATTAAATGTGTAGATTGCTTTGGGTAGTATGGACATTTTAACAATATTTGTTCTTCCGATCTATGAGCTTGAAATGTCTTTCCATGTCTTTGTGTCATCTTCAGTTTCTTTCATAACTAAAAATCTCAAATAAATAACCTAACTTTACACCTAAAGGAACTAGAAAAAGAACAAATGAAGTCTAAAGCCAGCAGAAGGAAGAAAATTACAAAGATTAAAACCAAAATAAATGGTATAGTAACTAAAAAACAATAGAACAGATCAATGAAACCAGGAGATAGTTCTCTGAAAAAATTAATATAACTGATAAATCACTAGTCAGACTTATCAAAAAGAAAAGAGAAAGGACCTAAATAAGTAAAATTACAAATGAGAGGGGAGAAATAACAACCAACACCACAGAAGGGGCTATTTTCAATAGGTCATCAGGAAAGCCTTCTCAAAGAAGGTGGCATTTGAGCAGAGACACTGGTTTGTGCTTCCACTAATTTGTGGTACCTTCTGTAATTACTCACTAAATCCTACAGCTTTTATTTCTCTGTTATGCTTGAGCCCTGTTAACGGTAATATAGTGAACATAAACTCTGTATCTGAATAGGGGTCTATCCAACTACTTACTAAGCCTTTCCTTACATTCTTGAGACATATTTGGATTTGTAGCAACATAGGTGAGTTGTGAGATCAACATTCAGCTCCAAGACTGTAAATAAATTTAATAGTAGATGATGATGATGATGTATAATCAAATGTCCTCAAGATACATTTTTAAACCTATGATAAGTACACAATTTATCCTTGTTTTAAATATTTCACTAGGCCTGGGGCACCTATGTGGCTCAGTCATTGTCTGCCTTCAGCTCGTGTCATGATCCCAGGATTCTGGGATCGAGCTCCCCATTGGGTTCCCTGAGAAGCCTGCTTCTCCCTCTCCCACTCCCCCTGCTTGTGTTCCCTCTTTTGCTGTGTCTCTCCATCAAATAAATAAACAAAATCTTAAAAAAAAAAAAAACACAATATTTCAGTAGGCTTTAACATTCAACATATTTTCCTACTATTGTTTCTATAAAAGTAAATATTGATGATTTCTTTAAAGTTTTCACCTGTTAATTACAATGGACTAATAGTGGACCACTGCTCAGTAGAGCTTATGACAAAAATAATGGGTAAATAATGGGAGTCATTTTAATACAAGCTTATTACTTTTTAATGAATACATCTTTCTCTACTGGTTCCTTTGAAACTAGCATTTAGATTGTAAGCATTCCTGGATAGTGCAATGACAGTTTCAGTGGCGAAGTGTAAGCTGTCATTTGTATTCTAGAGGCCAAGTTTCTTATGAAGACTTTGGTGAAGTAATAGGGAAAATCCCAATTTACAAAAATGTTGGAGGACAAAAAAACAAATATACTATTAATGTTGTCATAACACTTTTATCTTTTATCTCTCATTGGTCTTTATAATGGTTGTATGGTTGTACTCAGATTTACCATTTGATTTATTTTCTGAACATGATTATTGATTGCTCATCTTGACTTTTTTCTTTTTTTGCCATTTCCCATGGCTGTTCATGATATTTAAATAACCAACTAATCGACAGACATTTCTTCCCTTTTAATTATGGTAGTTATATTGAAGAATTAATTAATCTCATAGAAATAAGAAAATTAAATCTAAATTGGCTCATCCATTCTTTGTTAGTTTATAAAAGAATAGTTGGTTAACACTAACTTCTTATTAAAGTTAATTATACTTTTTTTGTTATTTAATGTCCTTTTTACTTACTGACTTTTAAGGGAATTGACTAAGTACTACTAGTCCAAGTGATACAAGACCTTAAATGTTTTTACTGTGAAAATTTGGCTTATGCATCAAATGGAAAAATAGTTCTTAAAAGAATATTTTCTAGAATAACCCTGGGCAGAAGATGGTTGATCTTATGATTTATTAATGCTAAGTGGACAGTTATTTGACTGAGAACTTTGGTACGTATGACTACAGGGTCTTTTTAAAGGAACTTGAGCTGAAAACTCTAGAATGATAAGGTTATAGGTTATAAGCTGAATGGGACTTTCACCAAGGGTGTCTGTACACTGTGTTTTTTTGCAAAGATAACTTAGTTAACCTTTTAATTATGCTAGAAACTACACTTTATGGCACTTTACTACAGGTAAACAAACTGAATTCTGCTTCAAACAAAAGAATAAGTAGTACATGAGTTTTCAATAAGAATTTATCTTTTGGATCCATAAAATGAAACTGAAATTAGAGAAAGGAAAATGCTATGAATTGCTGCCAGTTCAATTAGGAGTCAAAAGAAGAACTCAGAAGGAGTTGGACCAACAATCTGGATTCTAAATAGAAGTTATCGAGGAGACACAGAGTGATAGAATCTTGAAATCTCTGAGGTACCTTAAATAGGTACCTTAAATTGCATGAAATAACCAACTATCTAATGCTTATCTCCCCTAAACTGCCTACCAGTTGGTTTTCTTCCAGCCTATGACTGAACACATACAACAGATAATTCACTACCATATTCTATCTTTCATTTCTCTTACTAAAAAGTTATTGTAATAAAAATCAAAGCTGTTGATATTCATCCCAATTTTATCCTTAGGGGCTTAAATAGAACAAGATTTATCAGATAGAACATATCAACCACACCCTCTTTAAAGACAGTAGTGAATATCACAGAGCCGAATGAGGCTACCACTTCTTTATTCTAGAGTCTAGAAACCATTTCTATTAATGTGGCCTAGCTGACATTAGTCTTTGTAGGTGGACATCACATACTTGACACAAAGTGAACTCAGTTTCAACAATATTGCTGCCAGGTCATATAGCCCAATTAAAATGATTTAGAATCAAATTCTACCTCCTTTTCAGTTTTCAGTTTAATCTTCTGGTCTTTTCAAAATCACATTACATATATCAATGCATTGAGCATATGTTTATAATTTGGTACAAACCATTGACAAATACATTGAAAAGAAGAGGTGTAAAGACCTAGGCAAGTGATATACCCTTAGAAACTTCTAGATTTATGTTAAACCTTCAATCAGTGTCATATGGTACAGTGATTTAACCAGTTTGTAATCTATCAAATTACAGTAGAATGTACCTATTTCCCCACTTTGGCAAGAAAAGTATCATTGAGATGCCTATTATTTATTAGTTGATATCCAGATATCCTGCCTGTTACAGATGATTTATCTCTGAACTTAATAATACCGTCAAAGAAAGAAATAGGATTGTTTACTTTTTATTTCCTTTTCCTCCCTCCACAATCCAGTCAGTCACCAGGTACAGCTGATAGTCTTCTCACAGATTTTCTATTCTTTTCTCCTTCCTTGCTTCCACCTTTGTCCAAGCATATTTTACCTCTCCTTCTTACCCTCTAACCAGAGGCAGATCCATGTTTGAGAAGATCTGAAGCTTATACAATTTGTGGGGCCCTCTTAAAGAAAAATAACACAAAATAATAAAAATACAATTATGTATATTGAAAATGACCTTACCAGGGAAAAGGCCTAAGGCTTAGCTTCCTAGTAAAGCTGGCTTTGGGCTTCACTGATTTATTAGGCCTTTGGAGGAGAGCGGCAAAATTGACAAGCTTCCTGCTCCCATGGTGCTCACATTCTAACCACAGGAAATAGTCTGCTTCATTAAGACCAGGAGCAAGTCATGGGTGTGTGGGTGCTTATTTGATATGAACATAATGTGGCCCCTAAGACGGGAAATTAGCCCTTAAAACAGACTGTGATTGACAACTCATTTCCTTCTCTCTTTCCTTCTTGGTTTCTTTCTTCCTTCTGCCTTCTTTTCTTTCCTTTTTCTTTCTTGTTGACTTTTGGTGGGGATGGGCAGGATTCAGATCCCTCTTCATCCTGACCAGACCCCCACCAGAGCTACCTTCCTGAACTTGACCCTGATTTCTGCTTTCATGTTTTAATTTAAGGCATCTTTCCCTGGGAAGCTATTTTCCAAACTTTGGGTTCCTAGTATCCTGTCTTCCTCCTCAGAGCCACCAGTACCAGAGGATGAGCAGGCAAGTAAAATGTGAGGTAGAGAGAAGCAGGGGCTGGAACTTCATGCTTTGTGGTCTTTGCAGGGGCCTAGATCCTTGTTGTGGATGTCAACAGACACTGCGGAACTATATTTGTGTTTTTGCTCTTCTAGAAAAGCTGATATTCATTATGATAGTGATTATTTGGACATCAATTTAATACTTTAAGTTGCACGTACATGAGACCCTTGACATTTGCTATATTCCAAGTTCTTTCTGAATGTCACTTATACACCATGAAAGTTATATTCTGAATAGCATTATTATATTATCTCTTAAAATGTAAGCCAGTGAAAATGAACCACCAGAATCAGGAAGAACAAGGATGCTTTTAACAATCTGATTTCTAGATTGCATCCCACTGTGTGAAAGAGAGAGCAGCAGAGGCTTTCAAGGAAAATGACAAAGCCAGTGGTTCTCAAATTTTGACAAGCACCAGAATCACCTGGAGGGCTGGTTAAAACAGATTGCTAGGCCTCAACCCAGGAGCTTCTGACTCCATCAGTTTGGGGTAAAGTCTGGGAATCTGGATTTCTATCAAGGTCCCAAGTTATTCTGATGCTGCTGGGCCAAGGACTATGTCTTGAAGGATCTTGCCCTAGGCCTTCCCATAAGTTCAGTGACATGCACAGTGCCAGGCTCACAAATTCACCAAGAACACCTCTCAAACAGACACCTCAGCAAAAGTACAAATCAGCCTAAGTCACAGACTTAACAATCACTTACATATTGTCAATTTTAAATCTATAAATGCCAAGGTTCTACTTACCTTAATTTCCTTTTGTATAGCTGAGTGCTACACTTAAGCATAACCTTTGTCTCTTTTCTAAAGGACAAATGTTTCTTTTATTTACGTACCTGGGCAACACTATAACTAAGATGATGAAAATCCAGTGACAATGGACCAAATGCAAATATCAAGCTTTTGTGTAAATTTCTAACTGACTACCTTCTATCTGTTAGAGCTAAAATAGTTCTTTATCCAAATCTATCACAATATGGTGAGGACTATGTATTACCAAATTTTGCTAGGATATTTGTGTTAACAAATAACTGCAAAATCTCAATAACTTACAATGATATTTCCACTCTACCTATCTTCTTGTTCTGGAACCCAGGCTAAAAGAAGCCGTTCCTACCTGGCTATGCCCTTGTCAGTGCAGAGGGAGAGGAAAATGGAGGAAGCACACCACGGTTCTCAAGGCTTTTGTTCAGACATACATGGTGTATGCCACCTCTGCTTAGATTCTACTGCCCAAATAGTCACATGGCTCAGACTGATGTCAGTGTGTCATGTGACTGCATGTGGGGATGTATAGTCCTATAGGTTGGGCAGCAGAAAATTAGAAAGAAAGAACAATATTGCATATTCGAAACTAAGATTTTCATTTAGCTCTAAATAGTCCAGAGTATGACTAGGGATTTTGGTGATTGACATAAGAATCCCAAACAAAGAACAAATATTTGTTATCTGCTCGCTCTGTATTAGGAAGAAAAAAAAAAGGACAAGGCCAAATGATGGACAAACTGAAAGGAAAGAACATAACAAGAGTCTCAGCTAGTCAGTCCATCCCTAAAAATAGAAACTTGGATAAGCTCTTTAGTTTCCCACCTGCAATGCAGAATTACAAAACATTCCATAATCCTTTAGGAATATTTTAAGGATTCATTAATTTCCAGAGAGGTTAGTAATTTCTCCCAAGTTATTTTTAAGGTCTATGTTTCTTCAGGAAAAAAAAAATGTTTCTCAAAAGTCTAAATTTAGTTTTAGCTGTTATTAAAGTCATGACATTGCACTTACTCTGAAAAGAATACCTGAAAACTTAATTTCTGACCTTGTTAAAGCAATTTTAAATTGCTTTAAACTTTTTTTTACTTTGATAGATTATGTATCCTCTACCATTAAATGAATAGGGCCAAGGGCATTTGATAATAAAATTAAACTTGTTCTCCTTTCTAAGTCTAATAGAATTATATTATATACTAGTTAATATATACAATTAATACTTCAAATAACGCATTTTGCTCCTCTGTCATAGCTTTCTACTAACCTATTTTCTACACATACTTAAAGGAAATGTTTATTTACTGAGATCTTTTTGTAATCTAAGGAATAAATTCTAATTACTCTTTCATGATTGGCAACAGCTGAGATGTCAAGACAATAACTATGTTTATACCAAATGGCACAGAGGTGTCTAATGTGATGTAAGTGTCTGCCTGGACTTTCACTGGTGGTTTACTGTTAAGACAATACAGAGTTGCTACTGAATTTTGTAATCTGGTAATTCCCAAATACCAAGCATTATTGACATAAAATTAAGGGTGCTCTTTGCTTACCAGCTGCCACAACAAATAGGAAAACTAGTAATTTCCATGACTACTGGAATCCAACACTAATGGAAGGGTGCTTGGACAAACCCAAGTGGCAAATTCAGAACAGCTCTCTGGGGTCTGAGACAAGAACCACGATAATAATTGCCAATGTGAAAGGAGTCAGCCAGAAATGGATCATCTCATAGAGGGCTGCAAAGCCTGACAGGCAAGAGAATACAGTAAAGTAACATGGCTGTGATTTACCGAACCTACCTGTACATTTTCCTTTTCTTAAATTATGTTTTTTCTAACTTATTATTAATACATGGCACATTACCTTCAAAGATCTCCTCATGCATTATCTCATTCTCTCCTCACAGCCTTTCTGGTCATATCTAATTTGAAAATAAGGAAATACATTTCAGAGAATGTAAACAACTTTTCCAAAGTCATACATCTAGTTAAGAAAAGTATTAGAACTTGAATCCAGGTTCTCCATTTCATATTCTGATGGCCTTTACATTAAACCATGGCTGCCTACTTTTGATTTTTTAAACATAATCAAATTGCCTTGCAGTCAATTCAGTTTCCTCATTAAAATTTATGGGAGCATGAACTGATTATTCTTAATCTCAAGTTATTTATTACATAGAAGTGATCTCTATGTCTATTACATACCCATTTATTAGAAGTGTTTAAGAATAGCCCAGTCTTGCTCCTGGGCAAATGATCTATTTACCAGAGCAGGGTAGGTAAATGTCCAGAATTACAGAAAGTGTTTTTTATAAGCATTTTGAGTTTGAGTTTGCCAGAAGTTTTTACCAGATATCTGAATCACATTCTTCATAGGTGAGACACCAAATATGAGCACAGATGACATATCTATTATCAAACCCCCTGCCCATACCTCTCAAAGCTACCTGAATAAGTGAGAAATCAATTACGGCAGGCAAAGAGATGCATTTTAGGAAAAACAGGAGTTGCTAACTTTTAGTCTACTGCTTTTTCTAGGTCACTTTGCTAGATGTTACGAATGATATGGTAGCAAATATAAAACCTGTTTTTTTCTGTAGAAGACATACAATCCAGGGAGAAAGATGGGAAAAATACATCAGTGATAACCAACAATGCATATTAATTAATCCTTTCATCACATACTCAACAAATATGTATTGAAGACCAAATTTATACCAGGTACTATGCTAGAGGTGATGGATATATAAAGGAACAAAATAGAGGAGACAGGAGTGTAGAAATTAAAGCAACATGGATTCCATGCATTCTCAAATAACACAGTATAGGAGCACCTGGGTGGCACAGTTGGTTAAGCTCTGATGGTTGGTTTTGGCTCAGGTTATGATTTCAGGGTCATGAGGTCAAGTCCTGTGGGTGCTTGGCATGGAGTCTGCTTAAGACTCTCCCAAGGGGAACCCTCTTACACTGTTGGTGGGAATGCAAGTTGGTGCAGCCACTTTGGAAAACAGTGTGGAGATTCCTTAAGAAATTAAAAATAGAGCTAACCTATGACCCTGCAATTGCACTACTGGGTATTTACCCCAAAGACACAGATATAGTGAAAAGAAGGGCCATCTGTACCCCAGTGTTCATAGCAGCAATGGCCATAGTCGCCAAACTATGGAAAGAACCAAGACACCTTTCAACGGATGAATGGATAAAGAAGATAAGGTCCATACATACAATGGAGTATTAGCCTCCATCAGAAAGGATGAATACCCAAACTTTTGTATCAACATGGATGGGACTGGAGGAGATTATGCTGAGTGAAATAAGTCAAGAAGAGAGTGTCAGTTATCATATGGTTTCATTTACTTGTGGAGCACAAGGAACAACACAGAGGACATTGGGTGAAGGAGAGGAGAATTGAACTGGGGGAAATTGGAGGGGGAGATGAACCATGGGAGACTGTGGACTCAGAAACAAACTGAGGGTTTGGAGGGGAGGGGGATGGAAGTTGGGTGAGCCTGTTGGTGGGTATTAAGGAGGGCACGTATTGCATGGAGTACTGGGTGTGGTGCATAAACAATGAATTTTGGAACCTGAAAAAAATTAAATTAAATTAAAAAAAAAGACTCTCTCTCCCTCTACCCCTCCCCCCACATGTGTGCGCATGCTCTCTAAGATAAATAAATAAATCTTTTTTAAAAAGAAAGAATTTAAGACTTCACTGTATATATTGAAACAATACAGATGCAATACTTCCTAAGAAAGCAAAATACAAGGAGAGTGCTCTGTAGAAGTTAAAGCATCATAAATGTCACACACTTCAAGCAAATGAAGGATTAACCTGGTATTTATGTGGAAAGCCAAATGAAGCCCTAAAGAATGGTAGGAGAAAGTATTTTAGATTAGGAGACTGGTATATGCAAATTTATAGAAGATGGAAAGGAGCAAGACTTACCTAGGAGAGAATGAGTAACGTATTCCATCAATGACAAGGGAAGAAGTGGGAGAAAGGGATTGAAATGGGCCAATGGAGAGGTTTAAATTGCAAGTTAATATTTAGGTATGTTTTTACAATGGGGCACCATGAAAGTCAGCAAAGCTGATTTGTAAACCTGATTCTGCTTCTCCATTCTTTGGCCATTGAATAACATTGTGCTGTCCACTGCTCAGCTTTGGTTTCGTTTTTGCTTTGTGACAGCTGACGGTGAAAGGACTCTCAAGGAGAGATAGGGGGGTCTCTCTAGGGATTCCAACCTCTTTGTTGGGGAAAGAAAAATCAGTCAATAACACCCTTAATTCTAATTTACCAAGCTCTGTGTGACCTGGACTTTGCCTCTCCAAAATCTTTCATGCTATTCTATTCTGCTATGTTCTATATTCTATGTTCTATATTCTGTCCTTTCTTTTCTTCAAAAATACCAAACTCATTCTCAGTCTAGGGCTTTGGAATAAGCTATTATTACTCTGGTTGTCATAGTGTTCCTTGATAGCTCCTGGTCTCTTCCTTATCCCATAAATCTCTGTTTAAATGTTACCTCCTCAGTTACCTTTAATATTCTGGTAAAGGGAGACAGGTAATAAATAAACAAATCAATCAACTAAATAAGAAAAAATTAACATTAATTAATAAGCACTATGCAGAGAATTAGAGTAGCATGATGTGATAGTACAAGTAATTAGGCCTTTCCAAAGACTAGCTAAATTATCCCTCCTACCCTCATGATTATTGTATCCCTCACTGGGCCATCAGATAGAAAACATCTCAGAATCTTAGATATAATACCATCTCTTTCCAAGTGATCCTTCTTTTTTAGCTTCCCTAAAGAAGTTTGCTGGATCACCCAAATTACCTCGAAGGAAGTTTTATTAACTACAGCATGTACTCACTTGTTCACAGAAGTCTGAGAGATTACACTCCATTTTAAATTGCTAAAGTAATTCTGTTAGACAAATCACAAACCATTGTATCAACCCAAAGACAGTAAGAAGACAAACAGACAATTCCTTCCTCCTTTCTCCATCTGTAGAATGAGGTTAAGTAGACATTGCAACTTGCCACAAAATAGTCTTCATAAAATGGGTTTGGATATAAATAGAAAGAACATAACTGTTTTTGTCATAAAAATGTGTCACATTTATGCATTCTGTTTTTTAAAAGATTTATTTATTTATTTATTTAAAAGACAGGGAACATGTGTGAGTGGGGGGAGGAGCAGATGAAGAGGAAGAGAGAGAATCTCAAGCAGACTCCCCACCAAGCATGGAGTCCAACATGGGGGTTGAGCCCATGACCCTGAGTTCAGGACCTGAGCAAAAACCACAAGTCGGATGCTCAACAGACTGAGCCACCCAGGCACCCCTACCTTTATGCATTTTGAATGATCACAGGGTTCATCGATTATATGGGAAAGTTCTGTAGGTTTGCAATGATTCTGACAAACAAAAGCATCTACTATTGGCTATGTCTAGAAGCCTGGACACCAAATTCAAACACTGTCCTTAACACAAATCCCAGAGTCATCCTGAATTATATGTAATGAGTTCAGATATTTTAAAACAAATTTAAACTCATGTAGAGACACATAAAGACATCTTTGAGAAAGGTAGCATTTGGAACTCAAAAGGAACAGCACATAAGATTAGGTTTCAATTCTTTTTTTTTGTTTTTTTAAATATGGAACGCTTCACGAATTTGCATGTCATCCTTGCGCAGGGGCCATGCTAATCTTCTCTGTATCGTTCCAATTTTAGTATACGTGCTGCCGAAGCAAGCACTAGGTTTCAATTCTTATGATGAGTTTTCTGTATTAGGTTGAGGAGATTTCCCACCATCGCCAAACAGTACCAGTGTTTATTTCATAAAATCATGGTATATATATCCTTTCTTTCATTATTAATTTTACAAAAGATTTTAAAATTCAATGTGGATTGTCTCTTACTATATGTGTATTGCATGTCTTATAACGGCATTACAGTTTTAATATTCTAATCACTGGAAAAAAATTAAGTTCCATTAGACTTTTTTTCTTCTTGCTTAGTAGTACTGCTAATCTCATCATTCTCCCAACTATGATTCACTTTCTGGTCTTTGTAGTTCCATTAGAGATTCCTTACATAATAAAGAACAATTATTTTTATTACACTATTGAGGACTTTAACACAAAATAAGGTGATTATTATTAAAAGTGTCGAACTTTTAAAAAGGAAACTCATAATTCTGCAAGCTGTCAGATATCTTCAATTTCTAAAGATCAAAAGGCAACTGAATACCTGATTTTCAACTGATTCTCATTCATAGCAAAAAAATGGAAGCATTTCTTAAAAGATTGAGGCATATTTTAATAAAGGAAAATCATATTGCAAATTTCTCTTTTTAAGCATCTTAAAATATTTCAAAGAATCCTTTTCATCAAATGTGTGTCTTTTCTTAAGAAAGAGAACATACCCTCGGGATGAGATTTCAGCATTATTCAAAAATGGAAAAAGGCAGCTGTAACAGAACTAATATTTAAGTTTTGTAAATTACACTAGGATTGAGTTAATACTCACACTAGAATATTGCTGTGAAAATCAGAATCTCAACTGATAGATTAATGTCACTTTACAACTGACTCTAAGGATATTTTTTGTCGTGTTTTGACTTAGAAAGTATCAATCTAAATCTTTCATTCTTACAATATTCATCATAGCAATGACAAATGATGATTAAATTAAGCTCTACCTGGAAAACTGCCATTTCTCCTGTTTTCTAATACACATAATCTGCATCTTACATAGTTTTTATATGTCAGGCACTGGGCCAAATATAGTGTATGTCTCAATTACTACAACAATTCTATGAAGTAACTATAAGCTTGATGACAAAAAGTAGTTAGTTTTGTTCACTGACAACATCTAGTACTTAGAACAGTGTCTGCCACATAAGAGGGGTTCAAATAAATATTTGTTGAATTAAATGTTTTTTACATATGAGGTAAGTGAAAGTGCTAAGGACATAAATGAATAGTCATATTCTTGTTTGGCTAGATTCTTTCTTACCTTCCATCTGAATTTCCAGGAAAAAAAAAAACAGTTTCTTCTAGGACAAGAAAAAAGAAATCAATAGTCCTACATAACTTTTGAGTTTTCCTTTGTGGGTTCACAACAGCTAAGCTTCCAAGCTACAAATCAGATAACAGACCTGACAGTAGAGGACAAACGGCACTAATAGCTAGAGGTTGAAATGTTACTCAAAGTAGAGTTTGAGAAGATAGTAAATTAATATTTCTTCAGGTCTCTCATTTGCAGGGGATCTGGGCTGGAGTCTGAGGATCTGACAGAGCTCATAACTCTGGATGGCAGGGGTAACATCAGCAGTCAGATGGCAGAGGTCCTCAGGTGCTTCTGTTTCTAAATATCTTACTGATCTATGGAGCCTCAGCCTGTTGAGATTGGCCCCAAATGATCAGGAAAGATGGTTGAGAGGTACTCTTGAGTAGACTCGAGGTTATCCTGTTAATTCACAGAACACCAAGCCACCATGATAGCTTTCACGGGAGTCTAGTTATTGCCCTAACCACAATCTAGGCCAGAAGAGAGAGTGTGAAAGTCCACAGAACCAAAGCTTGGAATGGGGTGGTCAAGAAGCCAGGGTGATCCATGCATAGGTCTAACTTGGGATATGTAGGCCTTTGGGCAATGTCATTTAAGAGCTCTCTCTTTAAATGCAGGGACTTATTGGATTAGGGGGGTCAAAAAGAGGTAACATTGCTGATTCCAGAAAGTGAGGACCCAAAGATCATGGCAACCCAAGCTTCTCTTTACAGACTTTCCCCAAGCCCCCACAAGCATCCAATGCCCTTTCTTTAGTACAAGTACCTCATATTTCTATTCCAAAAACTGGGTAACTGAATTCCGACAGAATGAATATCAGCAAACTCTAGGAAGACAACTTAGTAAAATGCCTTAATACAAAAGGCTACTTCCCTGAAAGTGCAATCCCAGACACCACATTAGTTTTTGACTTGAAGTTTCTTTTGATCATCCCCATTCTGAATATGTTCCTCACTCTATTCTTAGTAGATCTCCAGCCAGGAATTTGAACAGAAGGAAAGAAATTTCCAGGGTAGTATAGTTACAAACACGATCTGTTAAAAGAATTGTCCCTAAAGGTAGTATTTAATATTAATACCAGTAGCTTGTATCATTTTACCTTGGGAGACTGAAAGAGAAAGCAGAAAGCCTCAAATATTAATAATGACTAGAAAAAATAATTTTAAAAAGTCTTAGATAAAAAATAAAACAGCTCTCTAAATTTATCCTTATAGCTGTTTAATATGATTTATTGTAAATTCTTTGGCTTCTTGTTAGTTGATTGGTAAATGCATACACACATACACTATGACATCAATAGTGTTCTTGCAGGTCACTTAAAACATCCTCATTCCTCCTTTCCAACCTCTTGATCCCTTCCCCAGGCTGGTGACAAATAGCAATTATTGCTGGCACAAAGCTGAAGGGAAATTGTACAAATTATTACATGACCTTGAGATCAATCAATAATCTGAAAAACATGCTAGAAAAGAAATCATTACGTTTTTAGAATTTGAACAATAGCCTCTGACTTTCCAATTTGAACTTGATTCTGGGGTGAGTAACTACCACGTCTTCATTTGTAAATGGACTCTCTTGGTATCACCCTTTGCCTTCCTTATAGGATTTCCCAAGGAGTCACTAGACTGCTATTACAACAAAAATAAAGTCAGAGAAGTTTCAGGAGACGTTCCATGTAATTATTACAAACATCATTCTGAATCACACTGTGCTTGTTGCATAAAATAGGAGAAGCAAAACAGATATTTTCTTTAAAATAACAGAGTTCCGGGGTGCCTGGGTGGCTCAGTGGGTTAAAATAACAGATTTCCTTCTGACTTTTGAAAGCAGAAAACTATTTCTATATCCAATAGATGAAGTAATTTTTTTATAAGTGGTGGACATCAATAGGTGACTAAAAGAACGTGTTTTGAGACTAGTAGCTGAAGAAGAGTTACTATTAAACAGGCTTTCTAATGAAAACAGGTCTTCGCAAGATACTTAAAATGCATTATAATTTTAGAGCCTAGTGCTTCTGGCACATCATAAGGGCTCAGTAAATATTTGCATAATTGAATAAATTTTACGATAAAGCACAATCTATAGTAAATGAAATGTTGTATTCTTTTTTTTTTTTTTTTAAGATTTTATTTATTTATTTAACAGAGAGAGATCACAAGTAGGCAGAGAGGCAGGCAGAGAGAGGAGGAAGCAGGCTCCCTGCTGAGCAGAGAGCCAGATGTGGGACTCGATCCCAGGACCCTGAGATCATGACCTGAGCTGAAGGCAGAGGCTTAACCCACTGAGCCACCCAGGTGCCTGTATTCTGTATTCTTTTTAGACTAAATGCTTACCTTTCATCCCTACCACACAGAATAATAGAATGTTCCAATAAAACTATTTTACCTATGGAACCATTATGATTCCTTTACTTTTTTCTAAAACATTGCAATAATACAACTATATATAAGCAAGCCAGTAATCACAGTTTCAAAGATGGCATACTATCCCTTCAAACCAAAGCTTTATTTGAAATTTTGCAGGTAGGAGGGAGTAAAAAGTCTAAATATAGGTAAAACTAAGATACAAGTTCTAAAATCCAGGATGTCAGGGTGCCTGGGTGGCTCAGTGGGTTAAAGCCTCTTCCTTCGGCTCAGGTCATGATCTCAGGGTCCTGGGATGGAGCCCTGCATCGGGTTCTCTGCTCAGTGGGGAGCCTGTTTCCCTTCCTCTCTCTCTGCCTGCCTCTTACTTGTGATCTGTGTCTGTCAAATAAATAAATAAAATCTTTTAAAAAAATAAAATAAAATAAAATCCAGGATGTCCACTAAAGAAATCTGTTAGATGTTTGACAGTGATTAAGGCATTTCCTGTATTATTGCCCCCTCCCCTTTTTTTTTAATCTCAAGCAGGCTCTACACCCAGCACCAAACCCCCTGTGGGGCTCAATCACACAATCCTAAGATCATGACCTAAGCCTAAATCAAGAGTCAGAGGCTTAACTGACTGAGCCACCCAGGCTCCTCTATTATTGTTTTTTATGTAGTTAAGATAAAAGCTTGGGGTAAGTATTGGATCTAAGATTATGTTGATCACAATGCTAAAGTAAACTTTAAGTTAAAATTTTATATGACACCCCACTACCTAATTTATTTCAATGCATACTTCTGACCATTAATATATAAGAATGAGATTAAAGCAAATTTAATATTTTTCTGCCTGTTAGCAACATTTTTTTACTTTTTAGTATTGGATGGATGGTTCCTTTCTGTCATGAACACCAGTAGGTTTGCAGTAGAATAAGGATAACTCAATATAATTAACTTTTCAAATTAGGACAGCATTGTTTTATCATCTTCTTACTATTACCTATCTTTGGTCATTTCGTTACTTCTTTGCACTTCCATCTCAGGAAAAGGAAAAAAGCAGGTAAAGAAGATACAGTTAAGAGAAGTACTTATGAGTGTTTGCTCAAAACTGATGAAAGATGAGATGGGAAGATTGAAACCAGTCCTGAGGCAAGAACTCTTGAGGAATCTGAATTTTTGCCGAAGATGAAAAACCATATAAATTTTCTCACATATTAATCTCTCACATAATGTTGGTATTAACAGTGAGTCTCTCTACAGTCATCTAAAAGAGATGACCTGGTACAGGTTTGAAGAGAGTGGAGGTGGTGAAGGTGGGCTGATAAGGGAGCTTCTCACAGTGACAACTTCTATTTAAAAATAAATTGTGCAGTTCTACTTTCCCAACATTCGGATTTTCTGGTTTAGTTTCAGTTTTATATGACTTGTTTTGAACAAGAAACGATGTATTTATTTGTCTTAAAAATGTGTATAAATGTGAACCTGATGCAATACCCTAGGAATCATCGTCCATTTGGCCTCAATCCCGCTCATGTGTAAACATTTTCTCATTTTAGTTAGCATTGCTCCCTGGTTGTAATCAAGAAGCGACTGCTCTGTGGTTCAGCTTTCTGGTTGGTGGGTGGAATATGTGAGACTTACTGAAAGGGCATGACCCTGAAAGATGATTGCGAATACCGAATCTAGACTTCTAGGACAAATAAGCCCATAAAATTTAATAAAATACAGAGGTGTAAGGCAAGCAGAAAAGTCAGAATTGTACTGACTTAAGTAGGTTTCTGATTTGTTTATGAAGTTGGTCATTTGCCATTGATTTTCAAATCATAGGTTACACAGTTAGATAAGCATAAATAATAGATATAGCTTGGTTTTCTATAGATATTGAAACTCTATCTCAAATTTGCTTTCATGGAATATAAAACATACTGATATACTGAGATCCTAGTGTGCATATATATTTTATGCTATGTGTATGAATCTATATATTTAAGTCTAAGAATCTCAATGATTTATAGGCCAGTTAGTATCAGTGGTTGAAATCAAATGATAATGCTAATGAGTTCCATGTCATGGGTAGGAATCATACAAAGTAAAATTCCCATTGAACTATGTAAAATGTTTTCCATGCTTTACCACTGGATGCTATAATTTGGCTATTTCTAAGATGTCTCACTGATTGCAAAGGATGACATAAGAAAGTGTCAAAAATTTTCAGCCTTATAAATACAAGTAATCAGCATGTTATTAAGCATATAGTAAGTGTTACATAAGTAACTATTTATATATTTATTTATATTTATAAATAGCTATTACTATTACTACTTCTTCGAAGATAACCAGAAGATCAGCTTCTACTAAGAATAACTAGTATCAATTTCATAAAGTATCACACACATCTATAATAAATGATTACAATTTTGTAATATTATAGATGTTGGCAGTAAATACATATGTTCATTTCCTCTTTTTTGACTTCTAGAAGAGACCATCCTATTGGATAATGCTATCTTGAAGTGACATATTCAATGGATTCCTTCAGGAGATATTTATAATAACAGAGAAGAAAGAAGAGACTGTTTGCTACTTTCACATTTCATACTAGATGTGCCCAATATCTACCAAGGGATGATGGTACTCTTAATATAAATCACACAAATTTCAATATGCATTTCTGCTATAGAAATTATCGTGATTGGAATTATAGTTATAATTTCAAATGTTAAAATCTTACAACTAAGATTACAACTTAAGATTAAGCTTACAACTAAGCTTCAGTTAATTTAAATTCTATTAGAAAATTATTTAAACTGTGTATTTATTCAGAAAAAGAAATAAAGACAACACCAGTGCACGAAGATTATCTGGCAGGACAGATAACATAACCCGTATCATCCCTTTACTGGAGTGAACATAGAATAATGAGAGAGGGACCTTTCAAAAGATTTGTGCAAACCAAATGTTGAAAAAGCCTTCTGGGTAAGCACTGTGAAATATTAGCTTGTAACATTCATCCCCAAAGAGACACCGTCCAAATTTTAATGTGGCAATTGTCATAAGAACCATGGGCTCCATAGATGACCTTCGGTAACATCAAATCTTATTGCAATTCCCTGTAAAATTTGTATAAAACATGACTTACTGTTTGTTTTAGTTACTTCCTTTCCATCATTTCTCAGTCCGTTTATCCAGTGGTACTAACTTCCAAAGAATTTTACTTCCCTTTTTTTAAAATAATTATTTCTTTAATTTTCTGGAGTTAAGAAATAGTAAGCAATTTTTGATATTTCCTATAAAAATCCATGTTCTGTTCCTTGTTTCTTTAGGAGACTTGCCTTGGCTGAATCTCAGAATGGTAGAATGGTAAATCAATCAATAAAATAATATTTAAGCCAGAGAAAATGTGCTTACTAAGTTAACTTTCAAGAACAAAACATCTAATATGTCCATACCAGAAGGAAACAATCAACAAAACTACAGAATGAGAGAAGATATTTGCAAATGACATATCAGATAAAGGGCTAGTATCCAAAATATATAAAGAACTTATAAAACTCAACACCCAAAAAACAAATAATCCAGGTTTAAAAAATGGGCAGAAGACATGAATAGACATTTTTCCAAAGAAGACATCCACATGGCTAACAGACATATGAAAAGATGCTCAGCATTACTCATCATTAGAGAAATACAAATCAAAACTACAATGAGATACCACCTCACACTGGTCAGAATGGCTAAAATTAACAACACAGAAAACAACGGGTACTAGCAAGGATGCAGAGAAAGGGCAATACTCTTGCACTGTTGGTCGGAATGCAAACTGGGGCAGCCACTCTGGAAAACAGTATGACGTTTCCTCAGAAAGTTAAAAACAGAACCACCCTATGGCGCAGCAATTGCACTAGTAGGTATTTACCCAAAGAATAAAAAATACTCATTCAAAGGGATACATGCATCCTGATTTTATAGTAGCATTATCAAAAATAATCAAATTATGGAAAGAGCCCAAATGTCCAGGCACTAATGAATGGATAAAGAAAAGGTGAGATAGATAGATAGATATAAAATAAAAATGAAAATAAATTTATAAATTTATTTATATATTATATATATACACCACCTTTATATATATAACATAAAATATTACTCAGCCAAAGAAAAAGAATGAAATTTTGCCATTTGCAACAATGTGGATGGAGCTAGCAGGCTAAGTGAAATAAGTCAGAGAAAAACAAATACCATGTGATTTCACTCGTATGTGGAATTTAAGAAACAAAACAGATGAGCATAGGGGAAAAAAGGAGGCAAACCTTAAAACAGACTCTTGACTATAGAGAACAAACTGAGGGTTGCTGGAGGGGAGGTAGGTGGGGGAGTGGGTAATGGCTCTTAAGGAGGGCACTTGTGATGAGCACTGGTGTTGTATGTAAGTGATGAATCACTAAATTCTACTCCTGAAACTAATACTATACTATACATTAACTAATTGGAATTTTAATAAAAACTAAAAACTAAAAATGAAAAGATAAAATATAATCATGGTAAGATCTAAGTAGATATTCTAATAAAAAGGAAAATAATTTATTTTCAGAAGAATTTATCTTAAATGGTATTGAAACTATTATCTACAATTGGTAGCAGAAGTATACAAATGCCAAGAGTGTGAAGAGGAAATAATATGAATTAAAACACATTTTATAGGACACTATGTGCATCATTTTAGTAAGTAGTGCTTTATTCACATCACCATTAAATGTCTCCCTGATGGTTGGTGGAATTCATTAAAAGAGTAATAAATCTCAACATGAAATGTTAAGGAAAAATGGGAGCTATTATTTGGACAACTATGTGGTCTCTAAGTAAATTTACCAGGAAAAAGGAATGGCTCATTAACACTAATGGAAATGATAGCAAGGTGTCTGTGGAATGGTGAGATTTAATTAACCAGTCTCTGGATTTATAGGTAATCACTTAAAATATGTGGTTGGATCACATGGTACTTTAAATTGCATGACTCAGACATTATGTTAACCAGGGCACCCTGACCTTCTGTCTCTGCACACATAAGTCTGAGAAACGAAATCTGTTCTAGATAATGCCTAATGTAGCGTATTTTGTATATTATTAAGTATGGGAATACTTGTGAAACCAGTTTGTCTGTATACGGGAATACTTGTAAAGTGCTACTCCGTTGGGACCCAAATAAGCTGACCCAATTGTACCAATGTTATAATGAAAGTAAAAGCAGAACCTGAAGGTAAACTTCCCTGTATGATGGGCCATATTTGGGTAGTTGATCTAATTGTGCTCTTGAACAATGATGCTGTTTCTGAGCCATTTCTTCTAGTTAACATTTAAGGGCTTCTTTAAGTATATGTTCTTAAATGCATGGCTGATTTACCTTAATACCTGATGGGAATTAAAGGGTTGTACCTACTAAATGTCAGGTTGAATGAAAAATATCTACCACTAGATAAGGCACTAGAGTAGCATCTACCACCAGACAAGTAATTTTATTATGGGTATTCATTGCTTTGATATAAATGAAGTAGGAATACTGTATATAGCAAATGAGTTGTGAGTACATATAGAGCAGCCAGAGTAATATTGCAAAATGAAGGTCAGGTCATGTCAGTTCTTTGCTCAAAATCCCTTTCTAAATGCAATGTGGTATCCTCAATTAGAGCAGAATCTAGAAAACAGGAAAAGGGCATTAGTGGGAAAATTGATAAATTAAAATGGAGTCTATACTTTGGTTAGTAGTATTGTACCAATGTCAATTTCTTGATTTTGAAAAATCCACAATGGCCATATAAGACACTAACATTAGGGGAAGCTGGATAAAAGGTTTAGAGGACCTCTACACTAACTTGGCAATTTTTTCATGTATTTTAGAATTTGAAAAAAAAATTTACTTAAACAAAACCAAACCTCCATTTCCTTCCTGTGTCACTCCCAATAAAAGTCAATGGCCTTACAATGACCCACAAGGTCCTCCATGTTCTGACACTCCGGTACTTCTCTGACCTCAACTCCTATTACTCCCTCGCATGCTCACTCCTCTCTAGCCACTGGCCTCCCTGCTATTTCTCCAGCACACCATGCATGTTCTCACCACAGGGCCTTTGCAGTTATTCCTCTCCTTGAAAGAGTCTCCCTCCAGCTATCCACCAGGCACACTCTTCTATCTTTCCAGTCTTTACATATGAAGACCTTCTCAGTGAGGCCATCCCTGGCCTTGTTTGTCTTCTCTGCTAGAAACTAAATTCCAAGGGGTCAGAGAAATTTGTATGTTTTTCATTACATAATCTCCTGTGCCTAGAACAGTGCTTTATATAGAGTGGATGCCTAATAAATATTTTCGAGAGAATGAACATAAAAATGAAGGAAGAAAGGAAGAGATAATGGAAGATAGACAGAAATACCAAATGGTGACTGAAGGACTAGGTCCTTAAAATACATTTATCATCATTTAATATCATAGAATCATAAAATTCTTAAATAAGAGGAATTTTTCTTTTCATTGTTCCATCACCCAACATGCTATTTCTGCAATGATTTGTATTTATTGTTGTTGTTAATAGAAATGGAAACAGATGTTATAGCTTGATATTTAGATCTTGGGTAGAACTGCCTCTGAAAATAATTTCCTTTTGGACCTTCATACTAATTAACTGGCATAATAGTTCTGCAAAGAACTGTTTCATCCCCACCAGTATTAGAGAAACACATTTTCAACCTCTTTTTGAAACTCTTTTGTTCTTGTTTTACTTCCTAGTGCTTCCTCCCTTTGTCCCCACCATCACTCATTGCCTCTGTTTATAGTCAGGTGACATTGACAAGCAAAAGTTTATGTGGATTTTCAGTTCAAACATTTCAACATAGACTGAGTAGTGGAATCCCAGAAAGGTAAAAGAACACTAAGTATATATTTACACATTCCCCCCCCCAACACATACATACTGATTACACACTGAGTATGTAGAGCTAACTACACTGATATCCTTAAATTCTGTATTTCCAAGGCTGTTGTTTTAAATCTAGTTTTAATGCATTTTTAAATCGGGAAAGTTATTGTTTAAATGAAAATGAAAGTTCATAAAGACACATGTTCGGGGCACCTGGGTGGCTCATTCGGTTGAGTCCAACTCATGATTTCACCTTGGGTCATGATCTCAGGGTTTTGGAATCAAGCCCTGCTTCAGTCTCATATTCAGTGGGGAGTCTGAGGATTTTCTCTCTCCCTCTGCCCCTCCCTCCCCTTGCACTCTCTCTCTCTCTCAAATAAAGAAATCTCTAAAAAATACATATTCATAATTTTTATCCAAATACAATATAAGCCAACATTATGAGTGTGTTATAATGGTGACGATGAGCTACATATTGTCAAATTAAAAGAAGGGGTATTGTCATCTCTAGTCCCTTCCCTACTACACCCAAGAGGAACAACAAGTAAATGCCCAAATGCAAATGTTCTAGTATTCCATATTAGCATATTCTATTAAATTATACAACACATATATTTCTTTTATTTTCCTTCCTTATCATTATCCATGGGCACAACTACTTATTTTGTCTACTTATCTGTGGGAGCCCATAATTTGTGGTGGTGACACTTTCATGGACACTACTTCTGCAAAGAGGTATTTTAGAAGTCTAGTCCCCGAGGCAGACAATGAGACATTGTAGCTTAGGTCCCTGTATCAACTGAGACCTTCAATCACATGTGAATCCCCTGCTCTCCACCAGTTTTCTACTTGATCTCATTTTTTGGCATACCCTTGTGGAGATTTCATCTGTATATGTTCTCCACTCTGTAGGATGTGACTCATCTTGGCCTGGAAACTTAGAGCACATTTAGAACCGCCAGGTGTTTTCATAGATTGTTCTACTCCATCTTGGACTTCCTTTCCTTCCTAACAATGTTTTCCTACACTTTTTGTGCCAATATTATTCATGATAGAGAAGAAAAATCAGAGTACTAACTAAAAAGACATTTCAGAAGTAAAAAGTTGCAGGTTTTAGAGACAAATTACATGTGAAAGTTCAGGGAAATATGGAGCTGGGGACAATTTCCAGGATTTTGGGTGGTATATTGCTCAGAGTTCTCCAGAGAAACCCATAGAATGTTATATATATATGTATATAAAAGATTCGTTATAAGGAATTGGCTCACATGATTATGGAGGCTGAGAAGTCCCAAGATTTGCAACCAGAAAGCCAGAGACCCAGGGGAGCAGATGGATCAGCTGATGGTCCCAGTTCGTTTCTGAAGATCTAAGAACCAGAAAAAGAGGTAGTATAAGTTCCAATCCTAGTCTAAATCCAAAAACAGTGGAAGACCAATGGCCCAGTTCAAAGATAGGCAGAGTGAACGAATTCTGTCTTGCTTGGTCTTTTTGTTTTGTTCATGTCTTCTACACACTAGATTAAGCCCATTTGCACTGAAGAGGGCAATTCAATCTACCATTCAAATGTTAATCTCAGCCAGAAACACTGTCACAGATGTATCCAGAATAATGTTTAATCACATATCTAGGTACCCCAAAGCCCAGTCAGGTTGACACATAAAATTAAACATCCTAGGTAGTCAGGTAAATTGTGATGTTTCTATTAGCAGAAGAAAGATTTCACTTCTAGACATGCACAGTATAAAGTTGCCATGAAAAATTTAGTTGGAAATATTGTTTGCAGCCCAGGAAAGATTTTGAGGCTCTTGATTTAGATTTAGTGAAAGTGTAATTCATAGAATTGGATAAAATTATCCAGGAAGAACACATAGATTTATTAACTCCATCATTTATTGAACATCTATTATATGGTGAGTACATAAGAAACACTAGGAATGTAGTAGTTAACAAAACAAAGACACTTTTTTCCATAATGGAATTTAAATTCTAGGGAAGAAGATATAAATTAAATAAACAAGTTATTCTACCAGAAACATATTGAATACAACAAAGAAAACTGTAACACCCTATAAGGAGATTTAACAAGGAAATCTGACTTAATCTGGAGTGATTGGGAAGATTTTCCTGGGACAGTAACATTAATACTAAGACCTGAAGATTCTGTAGACAAAGCAAAAACAGCATGGCATTAGAGAAGCTGAAATGCAGCTTTATGTCTAAAACTTTGCAATGAAGATGAAAAGTTGTAAGAAGCAAGACTATGGAAGAAACTAAAGTCTGATCATGCAGGGCCTTTGAGGCGATAAGGAGGTTTAATAGGTTACATTACTATTAAAAATTCTTCACTCACCTACAGTGGTATGATGCAGCCCCCTTTTGTCATGGCTTCATGATAAGCACAGGATACTCCTTTAGACTTTGATTTTGGGTTAGACCATATGACTTGCTTTGGGAGGCAAGATATGAGCAGATTTAATGTAAGTGAAAGTTTGAAATATGCATGCATGGTTGGGCTTGCTGTCTTGTACTTTTGCCACTACCATGAAAAATATATGCCCCAGCTAGGCTATAAGTCAAAAGAGAATGAGAGACTTATGGAGCAGATCTGCATTTGGAGGTAAGGCCAACTGAACTATCTAATAATCTGACCATTAGCCAACTTGCAGACATGATAGTAGAATAAATCATTATTCTATACCACTTAGCTTGGGAGTGGTTTGTTACACAGCAAAAACTAACTAATACAGAAGGCTTAAGGAAAAAGAATGCTTAAGGGATCAGTTAAGGACAAGGAACCAGAAAAAGACTAAGAAGAGTACATCAGAGTGGTAGAAAGGAAATCATGAGAAAACAGTGCTGAGGAAACCAAGACTGAGAAAAATCTCAAGGCAGAAATGGTCAAACTCTATAGGAAGATCACCCAGAAGGCAAAGTAAAAATAAAACACTGACTTTGTAAATTAGAAGCCCATTTTTTGTTGACTTTTTCAGTTAGTTGGTAGAGACAGAAATCATATTTCAGTGGATTGAAAAATAAGTGGAAATGGAGAAAGCAGAGGCAGGACATGTAGACCTCTCTTGAGTACTGCAATGACATGGAGGAAGGCAGAGGCGAAGAATATACAAAGACCACCAGAGCAGAATCAGAGGTGAATTTGTTTCCTTGCCAAGCAGAGTGGAGCTAAGTCATTCAGGAAGAGTTCAGCAGGTCTCTATAAGCTGAAAGAGGAAGGACTAGATACAAGGCCAAAGAGGTAATTTATTCCACGAGGAAGGATTCTATGCATTAAATTCTAGTTTGTTAAGGAGAGGATTATAAATTATCTCCTGGAATTGATCGTTAGTCTTTTTTATGTCACAGAAGTATGACAAAGTTTTTAAGAGTCCCAGAAATGTTCTGCTGGGTTTAGGAGTACCTATTAGGTCTTTTTATATGCACTTTCATATCCTTGGGACTTGGCACATTTTTCTTTCGCCCTAGGTGAAGACTTGAAGAGAAGGCACAGTCAAAGGTACTGCTTTTAGAATGTTTTGAAGATGTTTTGAACAGGATTCTAGGTTTAAAGTATTAAAGGGGAGAGAGTGAGAGAGTGACAAATATATGAAACAGAGAGAGATCAAGAGCTTTAGCAACAAGTAGAGATACCTCCTCCTCTAATACAGCAGGTGACACTGAACGGAAATAAGGTTGAGGGGTAAAAACTTCAATTCCATTGGGGCGCTGGAAAACTTCGATCCCATTGACTTCTGCTTTCTATGGAAGTTAAAGGTGGATCATCTGCCAAGAATGAAGGGACAAAGAATATATCCCTTCTGTGATTACCTTCTTGTTCCAAACACCATTTTAAGAACATAGTTTTGCCCATAGCAACTTTTACTTGTCTTAATTCCTTTTTTAAACTTCCTGACAGTCCCTCCTAATTTAAAGTTCATGAATATACATGGGAGTGTAAATTGATAAAAATGTGGGAAGCAATATGGTAATTGGCATAAAAAACGTTAAATGTTCGTACACTTTGATTTCATAATCCCACTTCTAGGAATTTATGAAAATTAGAAAAATGGTACACGAAATTGGTAACTGAAAAATTGTTTGTATTAGTGAAAAAATGGATAAAACCTAAACATATGTCAATAAGAATTTATAAAATTATATTGTAGTATGAACATACACACAGTAAAATTCTATGCAAAAATAAAAATTATAATATAGATTTATCCCTATGTGTACAACAATGTTGTCAAATGAAGAAAAGCTAGAGACTGGTGTAGTTTGCTACCATAAAGTGATTTCATTTACGTAAAATCATTTATATCGTAGTGCCTGTACATGTGCGTGTATGTGTGAAATAAGAATAAAGATCAAAATATTAACAGTACTTATTTATTGCTTGAAGCATTTGGAGTAGTTTTTACTTTCCTCTTTTTATTTATTGAATTGTTTGAATTTTTTATATGAAGTATTTATCACAGGTGTTATATAAATAAGCCAAGGATGACCTCCGTGTATAGGTCAGTTTATTTCTTCACTACAGGCTGAAACTTGTTAGCTCAAAAGTCCACCAATACCAGACTCAAATTATGACACATCCAGTTTTTAAAATAGCCCAAGCAATCATTTAAAAAAAGACTTAAGAAATTAGCTCATTTGGATTTTTAACCATTTAAAGCCTACCTGCTTTGCATACCCTGGGAGACCTCCCAGGACAGTTATTACACATTGATAAGCTAGAGCAGTGTGATCATAAGACTGCAAGTGGCTACGGCCCTCTGGAGCTCTCTGACCCAGAGATTCCTTGCAGTGCTGCTGAAAAATGTAATCTAGATGTGGTTTAAGTTCCCTCTCTGATACCCCTCTCCCACAAAAGTCCTTTTGTGCTCTTCCCATTCTAGATGGGGCCCCTCTTGCCTGTGGTGTCATGCAGTGAAGGACTTCCTCCTCACTACCCTCTCCAAGAGCTGCCCAACAAAGCTTGTTGTGTTGTGTGTTGCTGCCTCCCATGGTCATATGTTTTACCTTGATGAGCCATGAGCCTCCAGATCCACTAGACCCCCTACAATAGGCATCTGTAATAGCACATAAAAATAATAGAGCGGTTTTTAAAACCAATTTTAAAGAAAAAATTTAAGTGGACCCCAAGTCTGTGCCAAGGGAACCTGAGCAGGATCCAGCTTCTAAGAAAAGGCTCTCAGGACCCAGGGAGCCTTAAGCCTCCAGACAGAGGGTCTCAGTTGACAACAAAGGTCAGACAGAAAAGTATCCTACCAAGTCCCAGCCATGTTCGCAAAATCACATTGTCCTGCTTTTTGATCTTAAATACTCTTTGTTTTTAATATCGCCCAGGTTCTGTGATTAGTACTCAGCGGTGGATATTTTAGGCGTTATTTCAGGACAGTTTTCCAGTTCTTAACCTGTTGAGTCACCCAGGACCTCCCACAACTTCCTCCTTCCTCTTGTGATACTTGCTCCTTCTTTAAAAGTTAAGTTTCATAGATTCTTCCGGCTGTTGTTCACCTTCCTCTTCCCCAATCAGATTGCAGGCCAACAAGCCTCCATGTTTCTCCTTCATGGAACGCTCCCCTCCCTTCGGAAAGAATCTTCATTTCAGCATCTTCAACTGTGTTTCAGAATCAAATGCACTTTGCTGATACCATCTGCGTCTCTCCAGTCTTTCTCTCCCCACTGGCAAAGTAGAGAGCTGCTGTTTAACTACACAGCAACTCCCTAAACTACCTTTGCTGATTAGTTAAAGGCTCATTTACTAACTAGGAAATAAACACCAGTTAATACCAGACTTTGATAATCAACAGATGCTTATGCCTACTATATGTATATCCATATTATCTGTTGATATCCATATTCGTCTTGTCCAGACTGGGCTGCAAATACACAAATTTAGCCGATTCTCTTGTCAGTTTGACATACAGAACAAATAAACTGCTACTAGGTATTAAACCTTTATTTGAATCAAACTGATGAGACAGGTGGTAAGAATGATTCCCATTTTTCTTTGGGGAACCTGAATTGTCTTCAAGAAAGCAGGAGAGGGACTTGGCCACAGAGTCAGAGGAAAGGCAGTTCGTTAATGGAGAAAGCAAGCTAATTTCCTTAATTCCAATTCCATGTTCTTGGGAGATCTTCTCTGACCATCTTTGCCTCCTTCCTCCTCAACTAAAAAGTGCTTAGTGTTAGTTTTCCTCATGTGAGATGTTTTGTGATTTAAGCAACAATGAGGAATGGAAAATTTTACTCCAGGATTTATTTTTGCACACTTCCATGTGAAGTACAGATACAGGAACCCAAACAGGTGTCTGAAGTGAATTTCAGTCCACGGAAACTTGGCAATTTTCCTCTCCTAACCTGTCACAAAAAAGTGATTGCCAGGTGAACGGGCCTCTGTAGTAAGTCAGTATAAATCATTTTGATACAATTATGTGTTTCTTGGGGCACCTGGGTGGCTCAGCCATTAAGAATCTGCCTTTGGCTCAGGTCATGATCCCAGAGTCCTGGGATCTAGCCCCGCATCAGGCTCCCTGCTCAGCGGGAAGCCTGCTTCTCCCTCTCCCACTCCCCCTGCTTGTGTTGCCTCTTTCACTGTCTCTCTCTCTGTCAAATAAATAAATAAAAATCTTTAAAAGAAAAAAAAAATAATTATGTGTTTCTTTTTTCCTAGAATCCTCTTTCCTTAGACCTTTTGTTCCTGCCCTTGTCTCCAATCCTCACTGTTGATTGGAAATGATTTACGCCAGCTACATACAGTCACTCTGCTTCTCTCCAAATGTCAATCCTCAGAATTTTCTCACCCATTCCAAGAGCCGTGTCAGGGATAAAAAGACTCCCAAATCAGAGGCTTTAATTACAAATTACTATTGAGGGCCGACTGGCCCCTCAATAATGACTAAGGTCACATGTTCACAATACAGTCCTATCAGTGATCCAGGTTTTTCAGGCACAAAGTGGTTTCACCAATTCCTTGCTTTCATTTCTTTTAAATAAACTAGGAAAATGCCTCAAAGAATAAACTTAAAGACTTCAGTTTTTACACTTGGTTCATCGTTGCATATAATTAACACATTCTTGTTCTCTACTTAATTTAGAACAACATTGAATTTCCATCCAGCCCACAGAAGTGTATGTGGATTATTGGAATGCAGTTAAGAAACCCAGTTGTCAGTTGGCAAAAGCTTTATCCAGAGACATTTGGAACCCAATTTCCCGGGAATGGATTTATGCAAACTTGTGAGGAAGACAAGTTTAGCAGGTCTCTTTCTTGCTTTGGTAAATTTGTTCTCCTCAAAACACCTTCCCATGGGGCTCCTGGGTGGCTCAGTCAGTGAAGTGTCTGCCTTAGGGTTCAGGTCATGATCTCAGGGTCCTGGAATCGAGGCCCACATCAGACTCTCTGCTCAGTGGTGAGTCTGCTTCTTCCCCTTCCTCTTCCTCTCCCTCTGTGATCTCTCTGGCTCTCACTCTCTCTCAAATAAATAAATAAAATCTTAAAAAAAAAAAAATCTTCCCAGCCACCTCATTGCTATCCATGGCTCAGAGGACCCCCATACCCAGGGATATGAAACTTCCTTTGCAAGAAGCCTGTCTCACAACACTCATGCTAAAAGGGACCACTTTATCAATGAAGCAATTTGATAAACTATGTATTACAGTAGCCATCTGAGCAGCGGCTTCCTGAACATAATGGCGTTCTTGTCATCTAGACCCATTAGTGATTCTTCTGGAGGAACTTTGGTTCTGGGGACATAAACATCTTCTTAGCTTCTCAGTAAATATTTCTCAGTATTAAAAAAAAAAAAAAGCCATGTGGTAACAACAACAACAGTAATGATGAGAAATAATAACAATTATTCCCAGGGCACTTATTCTGTTCCAAAATGTGTCCTAAGTGCTTTGCTCATGTATTAACTCATTTGATCATCTTTAAAATCCTACAAGGTTGAAACCGCTATTATCTGCTATTTTACAGATGACCTTTTGATGGGGTGTAGAGACTGCTTTGCCACAGACTAAGGAGTCTCTTTCTCCTACTTCGGATTCTGTAATGCCATGCAAAATCTTTTTGGCAGTAGGTAGAACATATGTGGGGAACACATTTTAATCTTGCTGGTATCACCCCACACTGCAGCAAAATCCCTCACAGGGTGAGATAAAAGGGATCAGTGGGTAGAGACCAGAACCAGGCAGAGGTTCAGAGAAGACTCGGGGCTCTCCCTGCCAAGGGAGAGGATGCACGAAGGATTTCTTTGACCCTTGCAGTTTTAGGATGTCATCTAACTATGGAAATATCTCGTGACATCCACAAAAACATATCCTTTGAGGAAGAACTGGTGAAGAAAATTCTAGGAATGTATGTCATAGATTTCTAGTTGCTGCCCCAACATCCATTTACTCTCATTCTTTATAATACAGTTCTGATTTTATTCAGGGTGGCAATGTGCCCAGCTAAAATAATGTATTTCTCAGCTTCCGTAAAATGGTGAATTTAACTAGAGTTCTGACCAGTCGGGTGCAAGCAAAAGCTATTAGGTGGGGAAGACAGATGGTTAGGGTGTGCCACTTTGCCTCTTTCCCTTCCCCACACCCTGCTTCCTGGAATGCAGATGATTTCATAGATGAAACTCCAAACACCATACTGGACCATGGAGGTGACCTTGAGGATAGGGCCAGATACTAAGAATGAAAGAGAAGAAATAGAGATGAAAGGTGGGTCCCTGAAACCAGTGAGGCACCACGCTCATGCTGGACTGCATACCTCCAAACTGATCTTATGTGGGATAAAATATAATACAACTTCTTATGTTTAAGTCATTACCATCTCTGTTTTGTCATATGCAATTGACTACGATTCTAACTGGATATGTAAACTTAGGTGGAGGTTTTATGAGCAGCAGAACCTTTCAATTTTTTACAACAGGAAAAAAAAAAAAACTTGAAAGACCCTTCTATCAATAGACTGGCCCTGCAGAGAGAGGCCGGGTGAAAAAGTCTAGACCGGAAATTTCCCAAGCCCTGAATAAGGGAATCAATCTCTCTGCTTCTCAGTTTTTCTCATTTACCAAAGGAGGTTGCTGGATTTGATCATCAAGGCTTCCATGCTGGTTGAAAATTCTGCAATTTTACAAGTAAGAGAGAATAAGACACATACCAGGGTTGCTGTCCAGCCCAGCTGAAAGGGCATCAGGCTTAGCGCACTGCATGGTTCTCTCTTGTAGGGCAGGGTGGCTTTGAGTCCAGCTCAACTGAAACCCTGTTTGAGGCAGCACTGCCACTCAGGTATTTCCCTTGGCACAGAGCTGCTCCTACTTTTGGATCAGGTCATGGTTACTGTAATCAGGGACCATCTGACTGGAACAAATAAAGGCTCAGTTAAATAAGCTTAAGCATTCTTGGGTGTTGAGTTCTCCAAGTTCTTACAGATTTTGGATACCAGCCCTTTATCTGAGATGCCATTTAGGAATATCTTCTCCCATTCTGTAGGTTGCCTTTTAGTTTTGTTGACTGTTCCTTTGTTGTGCAAAAGCTTTTTATCCTAATGAAGTCCCAATGGTTCATTTTTGCTTTTGTTTCCCTTGCCTCTGGAGACATGTCTAGCAAGAAGTTGTTGCGACCAAGGTCATAGAGGTTGCTACCCGTGCTCTCCTCAAGGATTTTGATGGTTTCCTGTCTCACCTGCAGGTCTTTCATCCATTTTGAATTTATTTTTGGGTATAATGTAACGAAGTGGTCCAGGTTCAGTTTTCTGCATGTGGCGGTCCAATTTTCCCAGCACCATTTGTTGAAGAGGCTGTCTTTTTTCCATTGGACATTCTTTCCTGCTTTGTCAAAGATTAGTTGACCATAGAGTTGAGGGTCCATTTCTGGGCTTTCTATTCTGTTCCATTGATCTATGTGTCTGTGTTTGGGCCGGTACCATACCATCTTGATCACCACAGCTTTGTAGTATAGCTTGAAGTCCAGAATTGGTTTGCTTTTCTTTTTCAACAGTACTTTGGCGATTCTGGGTTTTTTTCCCAGTTCCCTACAAATTTAAGGATTCTTGTTCCTGCACCGTGAGAAACGCCCATCATCCAATTGCTCCATCTCCCCCACCACCTCCCCTCCTGCAACCCTCAGTTTGTTTTCTATAGTTAAGTGTCTCTTATGGTTTGCCCCTCTGTTTTTTATCTTATTTTTCCTTTCCTTTCCCTATGTTCTTCTGTTTTGTTTCTTAAATTCCACATATGAATGAACCATACGGTATATATCTTTCTCTGGCTGACTTATTTTGCTTAGCATCATACCCTCTAGTTCCATCCATGTCGTTTCAAATGGCAAGATTTCATTCTTTTTGATGGCTGAGTAATACTCTAATACAAAGATAACTTACTGAATCAAAGTGAACACCAGGGCAAGAAGGCCCAACAGGAAAGTGGGAACTTGAAAAAATCCCAAACTCCCTCTCTTCGTGTGTTTGGTCAAAGTGATATGTAGTTTTTGCTTTCCTCTCCTGCTTCTCACTTCTGGCTAGCTTTCTCTGCAGCAGTGCTTACATGGTAGAAAAATGAGCATGGCTTTCCAGCTCTGCATAATCTGTTTTTCAAGCTAGCCTACCCTGGTGATTTAGACTCCATGTCATTCAAATTCTTGATGGTATCTGGTTGGCTCATATTTAATTAGTAATGCCCCTGGGTGCACATAACATCACGGAATACAAACAGAGCAGGCACGGCTGAGGGGCTGATTCTCTAAGACAGACCTTGGCCGGGCAGGGACAATTTGCATTTTCAGAAAAATAATAAGGAGGGCTTCCAGCATTTCTCTTTAGGAAGGTACATGTCTCTTTACCCTTCAAGAGCTCTGTCCATGAGACTCTGCTGAGATGGAACAAGGCTAGTGTGCTTGTATTATATCAAGCTAGTAAGTTATGCTTCCTAATTCACCTAGGGTGATAAAAAACATATATATCACTGTTTTGAGTTTGTAACATTTACTATAGATGACATGTGTATATGGGTATACTTGGAATGATTATAGTAAATGGAAGTAAAATTCATTGTGAAATGTCTGTTTAGAATCTAGCAGCATCCCTTCAGATAATTAAAAGGTCAGAGGCAGGATTGAAAACTGTTAATTTAACTTCTCTTTTATCTATTTCTCTAGCTCTTGTTATAGCCCTTTCTACTTCATGCAGACCTTATCTGTGTTTTTCAGACCTTTCTAATTACCATCTTAACCAGTTCTAAACTCTATTATTTGTGGATCACCTTGATAATTAACTGAATGTTTCTATATTTTAATTGGAGAGAATTCATCATTTTATAGCATATGCATAATTATTTTAGTGTGAAAGCCATCTCAGTAATGGATATTCTTGCCTTTTTTGAGAACTATAATAATACAGGTAAACTTATAGTGTTTTTGTTTGTTTTAGCATTTGGCCTAAAATATTAATTTCAAGGACATCTTTCAAATTTCACATTAATAATTATTTTTACTCTTGAGAACATAAAGAGATTTGGCCAGTTGGTAAAATTTTCTGACTTTTCAAATTTCAACTTTTTCTTCTTTAGTCCTTAAGCACAAAAAGGTGAAATATAATACAGACAGAATACAGTAATGTGGAAGTAATATGATCCATATTTAAAACTTACAAAATATGTGATCATCCTATAGTATCAACAGGGAGTTTACCCACCCTTCCATATTTTGTAAGATGATGAACAGTCATTCCCAGAAATAAAAGTAGATCAAGCATAAATAAATCAGGTCACCTGGGCTCAAATAGGTGAATAGCATAAGACTAAACAGACCTCTCTATGTTAAGTATGAGTGAAACATCATGATTAGGGGCAAACTGATGTACTATTTCACCAAGGCAGCATGTCCATACAATACAACAGAAAGGCTGTTAGGGGAAACTCTCTATAGTTTAATGTGATGCTTGCTAATCAATCATCATTTATTTTTTTATCATGTAAATCACCAGACCACAGATTTGACAAGAACCTCATGAATTAGTGTAAATGTATGCCTGATGTGTAATCAATATCTCCAGCAGGCTTCAAGAATGCATTTCAGTGTGTATATGCTTATTAGAATATCAAAATGAGACTTACCTGAAGCTAATATCATCAAACCACTCAAGAGCTTAATTCTAGCTCAGTAATCGACTCCTATAAAATTGTCACTGGAGAGTCTGAAGGGGCTGCCTAATAGAATATAAAATTGCAGCCTTGTCTCCCTCACACTTTTGCAAAATGTATTAGAGCAGATCTAGTTAGACAAATGAAAAATACCTTAACTCATGTGAGTATTACCTGCATTCTGTAAGTGAATTTCATATTTTGAGATCAGAAAGTGTTCAATCCTCTAGATCAGGAATTGCATTAATACTCGACTCACTTTTCTTTAAATCTCCTATTGGTCGCTTGTTGGTGTTTGGCCTTCACTTCTGAGAAGAGATGACTTGTCTCAACTGTCTAGTGCTAATCTTTGTTCCAGCTCTTCAGAGGTGTGTACATAAGCTGTGTCTCCAGACCCACTATCATGAAGAAGCAAACTAAAAACAAATACAAGCTGAAGAAGTAAACCGACTGCAAGAGCTCTGGCTCTAAGGAAAAACTATATCCCATTTTTCTCTTAAATAACGACACTCTGATTTTTTCAGGAGGCCACCTGAAAATGGTGGTCTGCACTGATTCTTCTTTGTCGGTATCCTGAAACCACACCCCAGCAAGAAGGCAGTCACTTCAGACAGAGAACAACAGTGAGCTCTCTCAGTGGGGAGCTGAAGAAAAGGAGGTGTCCCTACTCCTGACCACGCATGGGAAAGAGAAGGCACTACAATAAGGAAATGTGGCAGATGTTACAAATATCACTAGAAAGGGAATTATTTATTTATAATTTTTTTGCTTACCTATAAATTCAAAATTCTCTATGATGAATGTGTGTTACTTTTGTATTAAGAAAAAAGAAAATAGGGGTGCCTGGGTGGCTCAGTGGCTTAAGCCTCTGCCTTCAGCTCAGGTCATGATCTCAGGGTCCTGGGATCGAGCCCCCCATCAGGCTCTCTGCTCAGCAGGGACCCTGCTCCCCCCACCTCTCTGCCTATTTGTGATCTCTCTCTCTGTCAAATAAATAAATAAAAATCTTAAAAAAAAAAAAAGAAAGAAAGAAAATGGCTAAAAAAAAGCCTACACTACATTGATGACATGGCAAAAAAAAGTCTGGTTTATTCACTTAATCAAGTGATGCAGTCATTTATTATGCCAAGGGCAAGGACCAGATATGATGGGATGGAGAAAGATGCTGGATTTTAGGACTCTGGGTCAGTACTGTCTTATCCTTTCAGAATATGATAATCTCTTAAAATCACTATATATTAATCAATGTTTACCACGAACATTGCCAAAATAACTTTTTATTACATTTGAATATTTCTGGTGGGAGAATGAGTTGCTAAGTAGCGAACTAATGAGTTGCTAACCTTACCCAGAGCAATGCTTCCTTCCTCTTACAGAATGACATTCTTTTTTTTTTTTAAGATTTTATTTATTCATTTGACAGACAGAGATCACAAGTAGGCAGAGAGGCAGCCAGAGAGAGAGAGGAGGAAGCAGGCACTGGGATCATGACCCAAGCCGAAGGGAGAGGCTTTAATACACTGAGCCACCCAGGCGCCCCCAGAATGACATTCTTATGGGTTTATGGTCAAGCAAGAAAAAATAATTTTTAATGTGATGAGCTTTATATGAACATAAATTCATTTAACTTTTCAAACTTTGTTTGTGAGAATGGTGATGATAGTAGCTCCCCTCCCAATAGACCATCAATCCTCACTATGCGCAGATTCCATATTCATGAAATTGCCTATGTCAAATGCTAAAATGCCTAGAATGCACAGAACAAAGAGAAATCTGAATCACTCAATGGGCACATTCTCGCTGAGGTAAGCAAAGCATTGCCCAGCCTTCTTGTTTCAGCTCTCATTCTACAAACAGGTGCTATTTTTGCAATTCATTTAGTGCCACATTCCTCACATTTTTTGCATTTTTTGACTGATTTTGCTATTTAAAATTGCCCCCAAGCACAGTGTTGAAGTGCTGTGTAGCGTTCTTAAGTGCAAAAACTGTGATGTGCCTTATGAAGAAAATCTGTGTTAGCTAAGCTTTGTGCAGGCATGAATTATAGTGCTGTTAGCCATGAGTTCAATGTTAATAAATCAACAATATGTATTAAGTAAGGTGTCCTTAAACAGAAACACACATAAAACCAGGTTATGTATGGTTAATGAAAATGTTGTGACCAAAGGGTTCTCAGGAACCTAACCTGTAATTCCCTTAGGTGCAGTGGTTCATTATCCACTAATTCAGTATTCCCAGCAACGTTACAGAATGTAACTATTATGAATAACAACAATATAGTTTTATTTTATATATAGTTATAGTGTTATGTTACTATTTGGTAAAAAGTAAATTCAGTAATACAATATTCATCTTCACATATTCCTGTTCTAAATATTCACATTAATAAGAACTTTAAAGTCTAAGAACATCTCACCTTCATTCATGCAAACATTATTTATTTAATAACCTTCATTTCTAGTAGGTTATGCTGAGGGAACGGTGGTGAAGGAGATAGTTGATATGACCTGCTCTTTCAAGAGTTCTCTTGGGGAAAGACACAGTGCACTCCTCAAAAAAGACAAGTAAATATGAGTAAAGTGAGGATATGGTAACTTACGTTATGAAAGGAACAAAGAAGGGACTAAGGTTGAAAATGTGAATGGTGAAAGGTACTACTCCTAGGTAGTTTGGTTGGAGCAGGTCTCTGGGGGAGGTAATATTTAAGACTGACACCAGTAGGGATGGCGGGAATTAGCCACATGACAAGAGGGGAGAAGAACATTCCATTCAGAGGGAAGACTGTACGGTGAGACCATGAAGCAGGAATGTACTTGGCACATTCAAGGCCTGGAAGATGACCAGTGTGATTAGATGATGGGAAGATGGGAACAAAGTGGTGGTGAAGATATAAACAGGGGACAAGGATGCCAAAACTGTAGGTAGTGGCATAGAATGTGGATTTGATTTCATTGTTATGGGAATCCACGGGAGGATTTTAAGCAATATATTAACATGACCCCATTTGTACTTTAAGACCATTTTATTGCTGGTAGAGAATGGACTGGAGAGGAGCAAGCACCGAAATGCAGAGGCCCAGGGAGAAGTCTGGTGCAATAATGTGTGAGATCATGATGGTCTAGCCAAGGTGGGGGAAAGAGACCAAAGCCAAGACATCTATTGCAGATAAAATCACCAGGGTGTGGTGATGAATTGGATGCAGGGTGAGGAAAAGTGAGTGTTTAAGAATAGCCCCAGGTTTCTCATTTAATGATAAAATAGGAATGCTAATGTTTACTTTATAGGACTGTTCTGAAGATGAAATAAGGTATTCCATGTAAAATACTGACAGTGCTTGACACATAGTAAGTACTACATGAATTAATTATTATTATTAGATATGGTTTAGAAACAGGTGCTAGTTTGTATTTAAAATGGTATTTTTCAAGTAGTTCAGTATTTGTTATTATAGGAAATGATGGCAAGTTTAAGGTGGAACTCGAATGTTATTTGACCAAGGAGCCCAAGAACATGAAATCCTGACTCGGTCCAATAATCCTGTCTTCCTGTGAAGCCTTCAAATTAAAATAACACGTAATGGGGACCCTGGGTGGCTCAGTCATGAGGCATCTGCCTTCAGCTCAGGGCATGATCCCAGGGTCCTGGGATTGGGCCCCTACATGGGCTCCCTGCTCTGCAGGAAGCCTGCTTCTCCCTCTCCCACTCCCCTTGCTTGTATTCCCTCTGTTGCTGTCTGTCTGTCTCTCTCTATGTCAAATAAATAAATAAAACTTGAAAAAAATCAATAAAATAACACATAGTTTATATTTAGAATTTGGACTGCAAAATTCAATATAATTCACACTAGACCACAGACAGTCATTTTACTATATCAAGTAAGCCACACCAGCTTCTAACCAAAGTAGACTTGTGTATTCCTCTGGTTAACACCTTCTCCTCAAGTGGAGTTTGCATCTAAGCTTGGGTTGTGTGAGTAGGAGCCCTCCTCAACCTCTTGGAATACTCCTGCCACTGTAGTGAAGCACAGTCAGTACTGTGGGCTCTTCTTAGGGGTAGCAAACGGCTGGAGTGAGGAGAGGCAGGAAGGCAGAGTTCTTGAGCTACCCTCAGAGGACAAAAGCTACATTCTAAATTGAATTAGAAAATTCTTTTTCTCGTGGCTTAAGCTAAAACAGACTTATTTTAATCCCTAACCAATTTAGTACAGATCCTGAAATTATAAGGAGTAATATGATACACCAATTAATTTAGTCACAGTAAAGACTACCGCCCTTGGAAGAAAACATAATGAAGTCTAGGGCATGTGAGTTTGGCACCTGTCAGACAACGCTGTTAACAACAGCTGAACAAAGCTGGCGCCCGTGAGCAAGCTCATGCATTCAGTAAGCATTTATTTAGTGCTCGCTCCTGAGGTCCATCCCATAGTAATCCTACTACCTCTGGTCTTCAGAGTTTTCATTTTTAAGGATAAGTGGTTGATATTACTCTTTTCTGGTAAAGATGGGTATTTTTTTTAATTAATCAAGTTCAGTTTCATCAAATACAGCTAATCTCTAAAATTTCGATCAAAATGTAGAATAGGTAATCTTTCTTTTTTGTACTCATCTAATTGCTCAGCACAAAATGCTTCTTTGCCACTCAGGATAAAGCTGTTAAATGAATAATTAACATTTTGCTGCCTAGGTCTGGTTAACATGTCAGTTCCTCATAAGGAAGCCACTTTTTCCTGCAGTGGCACACTATTTATCATTTATTCATTAGATTTCTGAGACTGTGCTTGTGTTTAAGGATTAAATAGAAAAAAATGTTTTTAAAATAGCTACTTATCATATTGAGACCCTCCCCCTAAAACACAGAGGTACACACACATACACATACGTGCAGATACATACATATAAACTTGGAATCCCATCTTGTCATTCCAGCATGGTAGCTCATCAAAAGAAGAAACCTGTAAACATGCCAAACAGAACAGAGAAATCTGAAGATGCTGTTATCCTCTATACAGCTAGCTTATTTTAGCTGCTTGTGAGGGAATAGTATGAGCTAATTAAATCAATGCTTACAATATCACTTAGCCATCAAAAAGGGCCAGAGACTGATTACATGTGGTAAGAGTGAAAGAAACAATGTATGTGGATATATATTGTAACTGTCTGAAATTTCTCTTCTAAGAATCAATTAATACAAGGTCAATGAGACCTCTACTATTTTAATGAGTTTAGTTCATATTCATCAGAACTTAAAATACATAGTAATAGTAATGATTAATTGTTATAGTTATCATAGCATGAGTACATAATAAACAGGAGCTCACTCTAATGCCATCTGCTAAAGTGTAAAATTCAGTAGAACAGATTGATTTCAGACTCCAGATTACAGACATATTCATTAGAGCAAACTAATTTGTCCCAAGTGACTGAGAGACACAGTCATACCATTATTTAAGAATTAGTATATAAAACATGCTATATTGTATGTATATATGTAAATATATTAGTTGAATAATTTGAACAAAATAAAACAAAATCCTAAAAAATTTCACAAAAAATAATTGAGTCTTTCTTTGCTATTTCCCCAAATACTCAAATTGCTTCAAAGTGATTCTTTCAAACACAAATATCTATATAATATATAACATCAAATCTTCTGCACTGGGTTTGTGAATATCAGATAAATGGGTCTTTTCTGTATTCTGGGCAACCCAAACTCATGACCTAGACCTTGAGGATGTTTGTGTTACTCAGCCCTACTGTATGATAATGATATTTTGGATTCCTCTGAAATTTCACAAGTTCATTTACCAGCTGTCTCAAGAGTTCTAGAACAGCTTTTTCCTTGTGGCAGAACAGATTATATCTAGTAATTTCACCCCCTAAAAAAGAACAAAACAGAATAACAATGTTACAAGTGACATTAAAATGTAATCTTTAGACTGTAAAATAACCAGGAGTACAATTTTCACTCAATTAGGTAGCAGAGAATACATTCTAATGACTGCATTTACAGAAGATACCAGCAATCCTTAGTAAACAAACTGCATGCTAATTCACCAGGTAACTGAGAACACCAGAATAGTAAAGTTCCCTTTAAGTGCCCTGCATATAAAAACAAATAAGCAAAAAAAAAAAAACCAAACCAAACCAAACAACAACAAAAAAACAACACGAAGTGTGGAGTCTCCAACAAAGCCTGTCTTCTTTGTAATGAACCAATAATTAACAAAAAGGTTAATGTTAGTGAAGATAAAACAGAAACCTTCTAACCATAAGCTTCAGAGAGATGAAATCCAGTCAAGTTTTATTATAATAATAATGCAATGGACATCAGGCAGAAATACAAAAGAAGAGAATTTTCTATCACCTGGGAGGAAAATACAGAATGTGCTGACAGTGGGTGAGGAGGTGGTTTACATGGGTGGGATAAAAAAGCAGCAAACAACAATAATTAAATCAAGGCACTAGCATTACAATTGTTGAATACCAGTTCCATCTAGTCTAATTAAAGGAGTAACGACAATGGGAAACTATTTTGAAATGGGCCATCCATCTCCCCTGCTGGAATAAAATGCCGTGGTATTTATAAAAAAGGCAAACCTGAGGCATTTACTTTCATACTGAGGGACATTTTCCTGTCAAAATGTTCTCATTTAATAGCTTCATCCCATAAAATAATTAAACAAAAACAAGCAGCATGCAAGCTAGTCAGCTGGCCATCTAAATGCTTATTTCAACATTTATGCAGAAATAATGTCACTAGCATGCCCAGTAAAGTGGCTTTTCTTTTTTTTTTTTTTTTTTTTGAGCTGTGCCCCTGTTGGTGATGGGGACAATGTATCATTTGAGTGTGTCATAAAAACCTCTGTAAATATACAGTTCCTTTTAGAAGTGCATTTGTCATTATATCAGCAATCTGTTGGTTCACTTGAGTGTTCTCATTAAGCATAATGTGATTTAGAATATTAGATATCTTCGTATGGACTTTGCAATAAAAATGGGTGCATTAGAACAGACGGGATGTTCTTACTCTGTCCTCCACCAAAGATGAGATGTGAAGGAAAGAACATCAGTGTTGATTCAGGCTTAGTCCTGCTACAACAATCTGAAAAAGCACCGTGAAAACTCAAATCTAATTCCCCAACCCTTCTGTTCATCTTTCTTAAGTGGAAGTGTTTTCACTAACAGGGTAGGAGCTCTTCATTATTAAGAAATCAAGAAGAGGATTATGGGGCTGGAGGAGAAGGAGAAAAAGACTGCTAGAGGCTAGGTGTTTTAGACCCTTTGGGGTTTACATGTGTAAAAAGTTCTGAGGCTCCTCCTGTGTGCAAGAAAATTGAGGAATGGGCAAAAGGGGGGTGATAAGTGCTAGTCTAGTTTTTGAATGGCATCTTTTTAAATTGCCAATAAGAAACGAACTGCTTTTAAAATTATCTTTGGCTGTTGAACTGAGACTCTCCCAACATAACACCATCCAGAACTAAGATACCTCAAGGATTCATCTGGGTTATATGCATCACAGCTTCATCACCCAGAACCCATAATCCAAAATGATTTCAAACAATAAAAAAGTCATATCTTTTGATTTGTCTGATAAAGTCCTTTAGATAAAATAGTAACATTTAAGAATCTCTGACATTACCATACAAAGAGCAGGAAGAAAGAAGTGTGAAATAGCACCCTTTCTAAGTAACCAGTCAATGACATAATTGAGTGAAGAATAATGGGATTGTTGTTTCCATTGTAATTGCCTTAAAGAAAATATTAGGAAGGCATATGATTCTTTGGTTTAAGGCTCTCAAAGATACATTTAATCACAATGTATTAAATATGTTACATTTAATCAAATATATGCGAAAGAATCTTCCAGATTAAGAGAGTTGTGTGTTCAGATTTTACCACTGTTTAGGAATGGTCATGAATGGTTTCTTCATGTTAACGTCTAAATTTTAAATTTATTCAGAAACTAAATTTAAATATATTTTAGAAACACACAGAGATCTTATAAGTTTTGTACTTTCTCAATGGATCCATAGCAATCTATTTTCTCACTCTCCTATGGAAATGATCATGAGTTAAAGTTTCCTCTTAGCAGACTTTTTATTTTATATTCACTTGAAAATTTAAATAAAGTCCTTTGCTATTTAAGATATGACTGAATCTCTCTCATTCTGTATCTTCTCAAGGAGACCATGACAATCCCATTATCTCACAAAATGAATCATGTGAATGAATCTGTCACTTAACAAGGAGAAGTACCTTCTTGCATTAAAAGGCATCAATATTTAGCCAGGAGTTACTTCTACGAAAAGAGATTTAACTATGCGGATAGAGGTAGGGAAAGCAAACGCAATGACTTCTTACACTAACTACCCAGGGTAGAGCCAGACTTCACAGATTAAGGCACAACCCTCCACAAGAGTGCTCTCACTTTGGTATCAGCCACAGATTCAGAGGTCCCCATCCTATATTCACTTCTGACCAGTGGGCTACAGATTTGGGAGTTTCCACTGCCCCTTCAGGTCAATAATTCACTAATATGACTTGTGCAACTCAACAAGGTGTTATACTTACTACTATAGTTTTCTTATAGACAGAGGATAGAAATCACAACCAACCAAAGAGCGCACTGCATAGCAAGAAGTATGGGAAAGTCCCAAACATGAAGCTTACAGCGTCATCTCCCCATGAAGTCAGGACACATTACCCTCCTGGCACATGCAGAGTATTACCAACTGAAGAAACTCACTCAAGCTTCAGTGTCCAGAATTTTTATTGGGGTTCCAATGTATAGGCAAGACTGATTGAATCATTGGCCCCAAACTGGAATTCAGTATTCACTCCTCCTCCCTTCCCTGAAGATTGGCCTAGTATCATGTGGATCGAATGTCCAATCCTCCAATCACGTGATTGGTCTTTCTGGCAGGGTCAGTCCCCATTCTGTTACCTGGTAACATAAACTATCTATAAACCCACCATAATTAACAAAGAAACTTGTATTACTTTAGAAATTCCAAGAGTTTAAAGGTCAACTCCAGGAACCAAGGACAAAGACCAGTCAAATTCTTGATTACCCAAAGCCTATAGAATCCTATGTCTTTTTTTTTTTTTAAGATTTTATTTATTTATTTGACAGAGAGAAAGAGAGAGAGAGATCACAAGTAGGCAGAGAGGCAGGCAGAGAGAGAGGGGGAAGCAGGCTCCCTGCTGAGCAGAGAGCCTGTGTAGGGCTTGATCCCAGGACCCTGAGATCATGACCTGAGCTGAAGGCAGAGGCTTAACCCACTGAGCCACCCAGGTGCCCTGGAATCCTATGTCTTATTAAATTATTTTATAATCAATTTTGAACAGATAAGGGGAAGTAGAAACACTTATGGGAAGGAGTCTTAAACCAGACTCACAGTTGGCCCTTACCTATTTATTGACTTATACCCAAATTAGGCAAGAAAGAGTTAATAGTTTCCAAAACTAAATGCAAAGCTTTCTATTAAATACAGACTTGCTATAAAAATTATTTCCTAGGAATTTTATTTCAAACAACGATGAATACATTATACATTTCCCAAGGGAGTAACTATAATTAACTAGATGGTACATCAGAGTAATGATAAAGCCAGGATTTGGAGTTACTCTTAAATATGGATTCCAAATCTGTATATGGATCCCAGATTTTCCATTCATTTCTGAAATGGGAAATACACTAAATATTTTTGAAATGATCTAATAAGATAATGTATTTCTTGGATATACTATGTCCAATAAATGGATTCTATTATAATTATTGCTATTTATATATGTGAGGTGAAATATAGGGATATATATATATATATCAGAATGTGTATGTGTATATATATAACATATATATGTATATATGTTATAAATGATAAGAACAGAAGGAAGTTCCTCAGAGAAAGATAAGTAAATATCTTGTTGAACCATAAAACTTCTATATTACTGACATTCCAGTATAACTCATAAAAGTCCATTGGCATTTATCAGCTTTTATGAACTATCGACATGTGTCAGAATGTATGAAAATAATAAAACACAGTGCTGAGTTTCTTAAGATCCTTAAATTTCCTAAGATTCTTCTCTTGTCTGCCTCTTAATCTTTCCTAGCTTGTCTAAACACTCATTTATTCATCTTCTTGGTATATTACTTAAGATAATTTTTTAATTCATTCATTAAACATGTTTATTAAGTACATATTATATACCAGGTGGGGAGTCTCCAACACTAACAATACAGCAGTTAACACAAAAGACATAGTCCCTTCTATCAAGGAACTTATACTCTAGTGGGGAATAAAAATTAACAAGGTTAAAAATAAAATAATGTTTTAGATGATAAATCTATGAAAAAAATGATCTAGACAATAGGTGAAGATTATAAATTTAAATAGGGTTCTCAGGGAAACTGCAACCTGAGGATGGTGAAAACAAGAAGTATGGAGTTATCTAAGAGAAGAACATTCCTGCTGTTCAGAAGCAGCTAATGAGGTCAGTATTGCCCAAGTAGAGTGAGGAAGGAGGAAGAAGTAAGAAATGAGGTCAGATAGGTAATGTGGGGCAGGTGAGGATGCGAGTTATGTAAAGTTTAGCAGGTAGGTTATAGTAAGTTTGGTTCTTACCTTAAGGAGCCTTTGAAGGGTTTTGAGCAGAAGAATGACATTTTTAAAGGATTCTTGCTGTTGTGTTCAGAACAAACTGAAGGGGAGAAAGTGAAGAAATAGAACTAGTTAGGATGCTTTGGACCATGGTGTTAGCCGCAGGGGAGCGGGTGTGAGAAGTGTTTCACTTCTGGATATATTTTGAAGGTTGAACCAACAGGATTTGATGGCAGATTGTTTGTGAGGCTTGAAGGGGAAGAATGATCAAGGATCACAAGACATGTGGGCGCCTGGGTGGCTCAGTTGGTTGGATGTCTGCCTTCTGCTCGGGTCATGACCTTGGGGTCCTGAGATCGAGTGCCTCGTGGGCTCTCTGCTCAGCAGAGAATCTGCTTCTCCCTCTCACTCTCCCTCTCTGCTTCCCACCTCAAATAAATAAATATATTTTTTTTAAAAAAAGGATCACAAGACATTTACCTTGAGGAATGTGAAGGGTGGAGTCACCATTAACTGAGATGGAAAGACTATGAGAGAAGCAGTCTTTGAGGGAGGGAAGGAGAGGGGGAGGGAACAAACAAAAAGAGCCAGAATTCTAACCTAGATTTGCTGATTCAAAAGCTTGTATTCTTAACTACGATGTCAGTGTATCAGCTTTCATTTATTGGACACCTGTAATATTGCAAAGGCTATGGTTTACATATTTTTGCCTTATTAAATTCTTTCAAGAAGCTTATGATGATGAAAATAACAATAAGGCAAGTATTTACATAAGGCTTACTATGTATCCTGAGCTGGTATCACACACACACACACACACACACACACACACACACACACACTCATATAATCCTCATAATAATCATAGGGATAGATAGCTCTCAAGTCTGTGCGTTGTCATCCCAGGAGGGAGGTAGGGGAGAAGATAAAGGATCAAAGGGCTTGTCATCTCCTTGAGATCACATGGTAAGAGCTAGCATTTTAATCTTCATCCCTTCTGCAGCCCTTTGGCCTGTGGATAAGAAAGAATAGCACCTTTCAGCTTTTGGTGAGAGAGATGCCAGGAGTAATAATAGAATCAATGGCCTGCTATTCTGGGAACTCTGCTTATGGACTCTGAAGTAACCTCTGTGTGTGTGTGTGTGTGTGTGTGTGTGTGTGTGTGTGTGTGTGTTTATGTATGTATGTCTCTGTGTTTAGTTTTACTGTGTTAGTTTACTGTGCTAGGGTTGCCATAACAAAGTACCACAGACTGGGTGGTCTAAACAACAGAAATTTATTTTCTCACAATCGGGAGGCTAGAAGTCCAAGACCAGTGTCCGTGGGCTGATTTCCTCTGAGGCCTGTTTGGCTTGTAGATGGCCACCTTCTCCCTATGTCTTCATATGGTCATCCTTGTCAGTACATCTGTGTCCTAATTTCCTCTCCTAAAAGGACACCTGTCATATCAGCTGAAGGCTCACTCTAATGACTTAATTTTCTCTTTAAAGACCCTCTTCAAGGGGCACCTGGGTGGCTCAGTGGGTTAAAGCCTCTGCCTTCCGCTCAGGTCATGATCTCAGCATCCTGGGATCGAACCCCGCATCGGGCTCTCTGCTTAGCAAGGAGCCTGCTTCCCCCTCTCTCTCTGTCTACTTGTGATCTCTGCCTGTCAAATAAATAAATAAAATCTTAAAAAAAAAAAAAAGAAGACCTCTTCAAATACAGTCACATTCTGAGATATTGGGGGGATAGGACTTCAACATATCAGATTTCCAGGGGTGGGGCACAATTCAGCTCCTAAATGTTACCAAGCATTATTACTTATAATCCCCTTATAATGGAGAAGTTAAAAAATCTCTTTCCCACTGAAACTTAAAGGTAGTTTCTAAACTTATGTGAACTGCATGAGGGATAGATACACAGAGGCAAGAGTGTGATGGCACTTGGCTCTCTTTTTGACTCTAATGAACTTTTGACTCTAATGAACTTTTCTCTTACACTCTTGTGTCTCAGACATGGGAGGAAAAACAGCAACGGCACCTGGTTCACCATTGGAGATTGCAATAGAGTGTGTAGTGAAGAAAATTCAGTCAGTCCTGTCGGTAGTTCAAGAAAACTTTTCCCATTCACCACCCTTTATTACATGATAGTAAAGAAAAAAAAAATGGGCTTTTAAAACTCTTGAATTTTGGGGCACCTGGATGGCTCAGTGGTTTAAAGCCTCTGCCTTCAGCTCAGGTCATGATTCCAGGGTCCTGGGATCGAGCCCCATATCGGGCTCTCTGCTCAGCAGGAAGCCTGCTTCCCCCTCTGTCTCTCTGCCTGCCTCTCTGCCTACTTGTGATCTCTGTCTGTCAAATAAACAAATAAAATCTTTAAAAAAAAAAAAAACTCTTGAATTTTTAGGGGCATCTGGGTGGCTCAGTGGGTTAAAGCCTCTTCCTTTGGCTCAGGTCATGATCCCAACATCCTGGGATCAAGCCCTGCATCAGGCTCTCTGCTTGGTGGGGAGCCTCCTTCCCCCTCTCTCTGCCTGCCTCTCTGCCTACTTGTGATCTCTGTCTGTCAAATAAATTAAAAAAAAAAAGGCAAACTCTTAAATTTTTAAAGCTAAGACTAAATTTAAGTTGCCAGACATATATCAATGTTGAGCTTTTATGTCTTTAAGTTGGTTTCATCAGATTTCTTTTTAAGTTGAATTGGATCCTTCAATTTTGTCAATAGGAAAGATATTGAGAATTATTCAAAATGTCTGTTGATGGAAAGGTGTTGGAGATTTTTATTAAAAATCTATATGTAAATATATCCCCCCAAGATTATAAGGCATCCTATCCTCTGAAATACAAGGCTGATTACACCCACTCAGAAATAGTCTAGATCCTTTCCACAAATGAAATGAGTACACTTTTAGCTAAAGGGAAAACAGGCATCATGCATTTTCCAGGACTTCTACAGAAACAGGAGATGCATAAAAGTTCACTGAAACAATGATGTGAAATAAATTTGCAAGTTACTTTCAGAAATGCCTTAACACTCACTGGTTCCTAGTGACTGTAACCCTGGAGACAGAGCTATTGGGTCAACCCGACTATTGGAAGAATAATGAACATATAGGGAGATGCGTGGATCACATATTTGAAAGGAGCACAGCAGGGTACAAGCAACATGAACTATAAATTCTTAAATTCCACTCCAAACCAGAGGCATTAGGGAGAAAAGACCTGGTAATCCATAGGATTCCAGTGTCCAATTCTGTATTCCCCAGCAAAAGTTTAGGCTAGATGTGATTTCTGTTTACAAAGCTTTCAGCTGATTCTTGTCAAGGACCTGGTCTTGGATAACCCACTTCCCCAAAGCCTTCAGAGAAGGTCTTGAAGGCCAGAGCTCTTCTGACCCCTGCCTCATGACAAAGACCTAGAAGAAAGGCAGATCCTTAGTTTAGAATAATTATCAAGATAAATGTAGTTTGGGGAGAGCTCAACCTTCTGAAAATTTTGGCGGTGGAATTAAATGCTCTGGTTTGAACTAGAAATGGCAAGTTTCAGGTTCCAGGGTTTATTAGATTATCTACCCTAAGATAGAATCATAACTACCAGGGGCACCTGGCTGGTTCAGTGGGCTCAGGTCATGATCCCAGGGTCCTGGGGTGGAGCCCTGCATGGGGCTCTCTGCTTGTCAGGTAGCCTGCTTCCCCCTCTTTCTGCCTGCCTCTCTGCCTCCTTGTGGTCTCTCTCTGTCAAATAAATAAATAAAAATCTTAAAAAAAAAAGAATCATAACTACTTACGTTTTCACAATACTTTATAACTTAAGAAGCTTTTCACACCCATTATTTCATTTAATCAAGTTTTTGCAATGGAGAAGAAAGACCCAGAATTCAGATTCCAAAGACCTTTACCCATTTGTCTGAGCCTTGGTTTCCTTACCCATGTTGGAGATAATCACATGGACTCCCCTTACTTCAAGGGACAGTTATGAATGTTGAAGGACAAATACAGTGTTATATGAAAATTATTTCAATTCCATTGTTAGGTGTTACTTTTATAAAACCACAACCTATGAATTAACCATCTATCATTTTTTGATGGTGATTGATGGCAAGAATGGCTCTACTGTCCTCTTGTTGGAACTGTCAAAGCCTTTAAAAATAAGACTTAATTATTATGTTGAGTTCAGGGAATAAAGTTCCTATGGCCATTTTACCTAGGAAGACTGGGAATTTAATTTATTTAATGAATGTCTTGGGATATATCTTTTCTACTAGTGATGGGAAAAGATTTTTAAAAATTGTCAGTAGAGAAAAACTGTTATTTCTTCTTTCTCCAAATGTGAAAATAACAACAATCACTATTTATTGAGCATCTACTTAGGGCCAAACATTGTTCTAGGTGATTTTTATATTTCATCTTTACTTCATCTTTTAATACTTACATGATGACATGCGTATTATTATTTTTTTTTCTTTTCTCTTCCTTTTTTTGGTGGAGCTAGGGTTTGAGCCCAGGTATGTTCAGTTCTAAAGCCTCTTGCTCTTTCTAATAGAGATTTTACCACAAAAATATTAAGACACTCAATTACCATAAGTACTTGTATCTGAGTACATGGGGGTCAGGTAGGGCTAATGAAAAACGTACATGCTTCTTGGCATGTTAGAATGGGCATGGACACATCTGCAATTACACTTGACCTTGTCTCAACTTTTTTTATCCCATCCTCCTCTCATGTGCTTCCCAAGAGCATCCTTACACTAATGCAGCAGGGATACAAGAGATCATTCACCAAACACTTGCTAGGGAGCCATTATTTGTGTTAGGAGGAAATACTTTGAGGAGTCATTAAAAGGCAAAGCTCCAGTGTGGGGAACTGTAGAGACCAAGAATTGTTAATATCCTATGTATAAGGCAAAGAGAGAAAATGTTCCTGAGAGGGAAAAAGGAAAACTGAGATAAAGAAGGAAAGAGAGAGAGCTACCAAGCTTGGGTTCTGAACAATGAGATGGCCAGAGAATGAAGCTCCAAAAAAGACAATTAGAGAAAACAAATGCATGTTAAGGGTTGTCCAATTGGTTGGTTGAAGGGTACAATGTAAACACCCCCTTCTGCTTCCTTCAAGAAGATTTACTATAAAACTCAAAAAGACTTTCAGGATGCTATGGCCTGAATTTTTATATTCCCCCACCAAATTTACATGTTGAAATCCTAATGCCCAATGTCATGATATTAGGAGGTAGGGCCTTTGGGAGGTACCTATATCATGAAGCATTAATGCCCTTGTAGAAGAGACCCCACAGAGCCCCCTAGCCACTTTCAACCATGTGAGGACATAGCAAGAAGATGCTATGAACTAGGAAGAGGGCCCTCAGCAGAACACGATCATGCTGGCACCTTGTCTTGGAATTCTCCACCCCCAGAACTGTAAAAAATAAATTTTTATTGTTTATAAGATACATAGTCTGTAGTATTTTGTTATAGCAGCCCAAATGGACTACAACTAGATTATAGATTACTGGGGAGAGACTAGCAGTGATGGATTCTCAGGTAGGGTCAACAGAGATAAAACAGGCAGCATGTGTGGATGGAGAATCCAGAGGTTGAAGGACAGCCAACATCTGCATTATGTGGTCATCTGGCTGTGGCATCCCCTCCCACCACCACCACTTGTACTCTTCCTTAAAGTGAAACACCTTGTAAAATATTATTGGCCCTTTTCCATCAAACTTGTTCCATAAGTGTACTTATACTAGGCAAATATTCTGATATAATTAATCAAAATAATTCAGAAAACTTCAGGATTGTGTGGAACCTGAGAGGTAATATAATTCTGCACCCCAGAGTTTGATTTCTCCCTTAGAATATTAAAATCCTTTGTGAAATATCCTTGAAAATATTCATTACATAGCAAATATTCCACAAGAGCTTGTTAAAATGCCATATTGTATGACTACTCACCAATATCTATCTCCCCTTCTTTTTCTTGGGGAGGGTTGTAGTACCTCATTAAAATACAGATCAGTTACCTGACTTGCTTCAGCCAGTGATGTGATAAAAAATGACACATGCCACTTTAGGAAGAATCACCCTAAGAAACCAGAGCCCGGGGGCTTTCAGATATCTCAGATGACAGGTAAGTGTGCTATGTGTTGTGAGAGATGGACATGGGTTGCTTATGGATGGTCAAAGGTTATAGATGGCAGTATTAGGATCCAGAGAGGAAGTAGATTAAGGTAACTTATTTCAGTTCTTCTCATCAGCTAAAAAGAGTTTAGGTGAATAATCTGTGGATGGAGAAGAAAGTTTTATGCTTTCAGATTTAGAAACATTGAAGGGAGACGGCTTGCTTCCAGAAAAAGACCTGAGTGTTCCTGGATCAGTAAAGGGAACCCATAAGGAGCACTGGTTCTACCTCAATTTTTACCCTCTCCAGCCCAAAAAGAACAAATATTTAACACATCTAAACATTACTAAAGTATTAAAACTACACATTCATAGAGAGGGTAGAATTTCCATTTTTAAATTGTGAAATTAAGGTGACAATTCTTACTTTTCCTTTTGGAAATCAAAGAGAAACAACAAGAAGAAAAGTGAAAACTCCATGTTCTCTGAAAGTTGACAAAGTCAGGAATTCTAGATCAGACTATAGGTGGAAGGTCATGTAGGATTATGGGAAGATGCTGAGAAAGGATGACCACATTGTAGGTCTCAGAAAAATATGGCAAAGCCCAACTGCCCGCAGTACTCCAAGACAATAGTACAACAAGAACATGTGTGTGCACTTGCAGCAGGAGTCATTGGGCTGAGTTACTGAGAAAGATGTAGCAGTGAGGTGAGATGTAGGGAATGAAGAATTGCACAGATAAACCATATTTGTAAGAAACTACCACTGAAACCAAATGAAGGGGAAATAGTCTGCATTGTTCGCAGCCCAGAAATCATCTTAGTTGTTGTGGGAAATGATAAAAGTTCAAAACACTCCACCACACACCAAACCTGATGTTACAGGTCTCTTCCCCACACACTTTTCAATAATGCTCCTGAAAATAACTGCTCTGGTAAGAAAACATCTCATTCAAGAGTAGAACAGAATCTATATAAATATCCTTTGGGAGGGGGGTAATGAGGAAAGAAACAAAAAAATTATAAAGGAAGAACACTTACTAAAATATTTCCATACATTAGATGGACAACCAAGTATCTGGTCAAGACAAGAAAACCTAAATAAAGCAAGTGCTTCTATAAATCAAAGACACAATGCAGAATTTACCTGCATTGTGTAAAGAGAAGACAAGACAATTAAGGTGATGGAAATAAACTTAGCTACAGATATTGGAATAAATTTAAAACATCTCTGAAAGACAAAAAGATCTGAATAGATGAAAAGCATACCATTGATTCAAATAGAAAGATTCAATATCTTGGTGGGTGAATCTATAAATTTAATTCAATTTAAATCATGAGGCCAAAATATATTCTATTGGCATTATGATTTAAATTGTATTAAATTTATTTAATATGTAATATGTAATGTTGAAATAATGGTTAGTTAGTCACACAGAAAACAATTAATTTAGATCTCTACCTTGTACCTTGCACCAAAATAGAATCTTGATGGATAGAAGATTTAAAAAGAAATATACAAAAAATTTTAATAAAATCAGGTGGGAAGGGGCACCTGGGTGGCTCAGTGGGTTAAGCCTCTGCCTTCGGCTCAGGTCATGATCTCAGGGTCCTGGGATCGAGTCCGGCATTGGGCTTTCTGCTCAGCGGAGAGCCTGCTTCCTCCTCTCTCTCTCTCTCTGCCTGCCTCTCTGCCTACTTGTGATCTCTCTCTGTCAAATAAATTAAAAAAAAAATCTTAAAAAAAAAATAAGGTGGGAAAGACCTTTCTAATTATGATACAGAACATAGAAGCCATTAAAATGATAAATTAGACTCAACAAAGTATGAAGTTTTTGCATTGAATAAAACACTATAAACAAAGTCATAAGACAAAAAAATACTGAAAGTTCATATCATGAAGAGGAGGTAATTTATTAATCTACTATAAATATCCTACAAAGTAACAATAAAATGAACCACAAAATAGAAAAATGGGAAAGATCCGTGAGTTGGGGATCCCCAAACCTATCCTCAACCTTGATGATTCACCAGCAGCACTTACAGGACTAAGAAAAACTATTATACTCATGATTATTGTTTATTACAATGAAAGAATATAGATTAAAATCAGCAAAATTAAAAGTCACATGCAAAGTCCAGGAAAAAACAGGTACAAGCTTCCAGGTGTTCTTTCCCAGTATAGTCACATAACACAGGTAATCCTTTCAGTAATGATGTATAGCTATCCATGCAAGGTGCTATCAGTCACAGAAGCTCACACAAGATTTGGTGTCCAGGACTTTTATGGAGGATCAGCTATGTAGGCATGCCATATCCTGGTGCCACTGACCTCAGCTACTCAGACTCCAGCCCCCCAGGGCAAAAGCAGATGTCCTCCATAAATCACACTGTTAACACGAACTATCAGATCAAATCCATGGCACAAGGCAGCAGGCATCCATACACACCCATATCAGGCAGACTATTCCAAGAATTCGGAGCTTACTTCCAAGAGCCAAGAAGAATCAGTCTTAACAACAGATCTTTCTTGGGTACATGCAGGTTTTGGGCAAACCAGACCAATTGTGTTAACCCTTTCTTTGTTCGGCAGAATGGAAAGTGTGATAGGCATTTTGGAAACAATTTGGCTGTTCCATAAAATGTTAAACACACATTTGCCATACATCCCAGGATTCTACTCCTTCATATCTACTGGACAGAAATGAAAATGTTTGTCCACATAAAGACTTGTGCATGAACATTCATAGCAATAGTATTCATAACAGTCAAAAAGCGGAAACAAGGGGCGCCTAGGTGGCTCAGTGGGTTAAACCTCTGCCTTCAGCTCAGGTCATCATCCCAGGGTCCTGGGTCGAGCCCCGATCGGGCTCTCTGCTCGGCAGGGAGTCTGCTTCCTCCTCTCTCTCTCTCTCTGCCTGCCTCTCTGCCTACTTGTGTTCCGTCTGTCAAATAAATAAATAAAATCTTTAAAAAAAAAAGTGGAAACAAGCCAAATGGTCATAAATTAATTAATGAATAAACCGTATGTCATACATACATACAATGGACTACTTCTCAGCAACAAAAAGAAATAAAATACTATTATATGCTACAGTGTGTGTGAATCTTAAAAACCGGGCTGAGTGAAAGAAGCCTGTCACCACAAAGACCATGTATGATATCACTGCGTTTATATATAAAATGTCCAGAAAAAGCAGTCTATAGAGACGGAAAGTAGATCAGTGGCATCCTGAGGCTGGGGTGGGAACAGGGAATAATTGCCCATGGTCACAGGGATCTTTATGAGTGATTTAAATGTTCTGTAAATTGGACTGTGGCCATGGTTGCAGAACTCTAAACTTATTAACCATCATTAAATGCTCCCTTAAAAATAGATGGATTGTAAATGCATAAATTGTGCTTCCATGAGACTGTAAATTCGTTTCAGAAGGGCTCTGTAGCCCTGGGTTTGAACTGTTACTCCTTGTAGAAAAGAACACAAGAAACTGTCAACAGTGGTTTGCCTCTGGAGGGGAACCAGCACAAAGAGCCAAGGTGGGAAGAGTTCCACTTTAATGTAGAAAGGCTTGTACTCCTTGAATTTTATACCATGTGTGTGTGATCATAATTCAAAAAGTAACCACCTAAAATCTTTTGCATCTCTCAGTAACTAGGAGACACATGGCTGCCATTGATAGTAATGAGGTCATTAGCAGTAATGGAGTCATTGGAAAGAATAGTCTGGGAGGTAAATGCTGCCTTGTCTATTTCCAGAAATTATCATTTTTATATAATGGAATGATACTTGAGCAGCAATATCCTAGAATCAAGGAACTTGAAGAGAAGAGTATGCAGAGCCTAATATAAAGATAACTACTGGCATATTTCATTGTAGTAGAAAAGCTAAAAGCTGCAGGTGGAGAGTCTGTGGCCTTCATTTTTTTTTTTTTTTTTTGATGCAATAGTGATCATTCAGAAGGTTTTTGGAGAGCTCTATAGTGCCCACACTTTATATTTCAGTCATTTTGTCATTATCCTTTTTTTCTATTAGATACCATAAGTGTAGCAATTCAAGACCAAATTGTTGGAAAACGTATTCCACTCACCTTCTGCAGATTTTTATTTTTTCGAATTCTCTAATTCGTTGTGCTTCTTTTGGAATCTAAGTGGATTTATTTTTTTTTAACATGGATGGCTTTCCATATTACTGAAATCGCTGAATAATTACCAAGCTTCTGCTCCACTTAGAAAACCTGTACTAATTACTTGTAACAGGTTAAATCCCATTATAATCAATTCTTTAATAATGAATATCTCTGTAATCTCAAAGATTTTCAAGTTCTAATCCTTGGCTCAATGACACCTGATGTTGAACACTGATATTCTTTTTTTTTTTTTTTTTTTCCCAATTTTTTATTTATTTTCAGCGTAACAGTATTCATTGTTTTTTCACCACACCCAGTGCTCCATGCAATCTGTGCCCTCCCTAATACCCACCACCTGGTTCCCCCACCCTCCCACCCCGCCCCTTCAAAACCCTCAGGTTGTTTTTCAGAGTCCATAGTCTCTCATGGTTCACCTCCCCTTCCAATTTCCCTCAACTCTCTTCTCCTCTCCATCTACCCTTGTCCTCTATATTATTTGTTATGCTCCACCAATAAGTGAAACCATATGATACTTGATTTTCTCTGTTTGACTTACTTCACTCAGCATAATCTCTTCCAGTCCTGTCCATGTTGCTACAAAAGTTGGGTATTCGTCCTTTCTGAACAAATGGCAGTATCTGAGCATCCCTTAAAGCTTGCAGTAATGAAATTTCAAAATGCTTGATGAGAGAGCATCCTATAAATTACTAACACTTGGAAATCTGTAAGACCATATCACTTAGAAATGAATCTGTGGCACTTAACGTGACTATTTTCTATTACCCGGAATCTGTGAATCAAAGCAGGATGCTGTGATCTCTTTTCTTTTGTGACTAATACCTGTTTAAACTCTTAATGTTCCATTATGACTAACTGTTCTCAATGGTCTGGAGATAAATACGATATCACAGTCTGAGAATATGTTAAATGACGGTTTCTAAATGAAATGCTTCATTTAACCTTGGAGACCCACTCAAAATTATATTTCCCACATGATAATTCTCAGTTAAGACTATGGAAGAAAGAGTAAGGAAACAGATAATGTATGCACAGGTAACTAAGGGGCAGCAATAAAGCTAATAGCTAATAATAGCCAGGGCGAGCCCCTAGAAACACTGCAATATATGGAGAGTTAGTTAAGAGGATGGCCTTCAAGTTAGATTACCTGAGTTCAAATTCCAGTTTGGCCATGAACCTGTTTACATAATTAAATGGAGCAAATTTGGAACATTATTTAAAATCAATTTTCTATATATGAAATGGGGATAATACTCTACTTACCACAAAGAGTGGTTAGGAGGATTATGGAAAACATGAGTCATTCATTATTATTCAAAGTCAGTGTTTTGATGGAAGGTTCACCTTTTACAGCGAGAGGAGATACATTTACCCACAAAGTGGGGTGCTTTTCATTTAAACATCATCAAAAATTCAAATGCTATCCAGAGAGCCAGAAATGTGCTATAGAGAAACTCAGGATCAATCTGCATAATGATTGGACTCAGAACTACATGGTAAGAAAAAATGGCTTTCGAATTCTAAAATTAGCGCTGTGAACCTGGCAAGTTAATTACCCTTCTGAGTCTAACTTTTCCATGTATAAAATGGATATAATAACAGTATCTTGTAAAAGTCTATATGTATAGCAGATAGCACAGTGCTAGGCCCAGGCTGGATGCTCTCAGTAATTTATGCTAAGAGAAGTATTATCATTTTTATGTGTCTTCCATTATGGCGACAGGAACAAAACAAAGTAAATTGTGTATAAGCTGTGTGCAGAAAGAGAAGCTTAACACCTGAAACACAGTAAGCTGAGAGGGGAACAGGCAGCGCTGCATGGGGGCCAGGCCACCATGATAAAAGGGGGTGTCCAACAACTGAGCAGGTAACATCTACCCACAACAAATTCAAGGAGACACCTCAGAGCACAAGAGAAGAGGAAAGAGGAGAAATTAAATACATTGGTTTCCAGATGGTAGAGTGGGTGGAGAGGGAAGGAAAACAGAGGAGTTTGAGACAAACAACAGCTGGAGCAAAAACAAACACAAAATCCATGGCAGGGCGACCCTAGGTGAGCTTCGTCAGAAGAGAATCTTGTCTGGGATGGAATTGCTCAGATTAGGAGCAGAGACACAGGGAAAGTATCTACAGATATCCTAGTGGTAAGGAGAAGGCAGAGGGCAGCCCCGTGAAGATGGAGACGGCCCAGGCATTCGATTAGGGGCTGAGACTAGAAAAGGAACTGAGCCGGAAGGCAAGGAAACGAATTCCAAAGAAGCCAAGCAGCACTAATGAGATACACACCTGGAGGAAGGACAATCAACAGGAAGAAATCACGCAAATAAGAAGACAAAAAGCTGGAAATATGGCCTAAGGGGCTCTCAGAGAAGAGAAATCTGATGTGTTCTTAGTGCAAAGGCTGATGGGGGAAGAAGAGACAAGCATTCTTCATAGAAGAATTATAAAATAATACATGTAGATACTGCCCTGTCTCAGATGACCATTTTAATTCTTAGCCCTCCTTCCCTGAAGGTGGGCTATGCTAAGTGATTTGGTTGCACAGAACAGAGTAGGAGAAACCTGACAAACACCACCTTAGCCAACTGACAAAGGTTAACCTCATTAGGGTACCTTCAGGCAGACCTCACGTACCCTCTGAAGTGATGTGATAAGAAGGACACCTCCCCCCATGGCATTCTCTCCCAAAACTCCTAACTCCATTCTAATCATGAGAAAAACATCAGACAAAATCAGATTGGGGGACATGCTGCAGGACACCTCACCCGTACACCTCAAGACTGACAAGGTTAGGAAAAACAAGGAAAGGTCAGGAAACTCACAGAGCAGAGGAGACTCAGAGACAGGCCAGCTAATGCAATGAGGTACAAAACAAGAAGAGGACATTAATGGAAAAACTGATGAAATACAAATAAAGTCTAGAGTTAGTACCTGCCAATAGATTTTTTTTTCATTTTGACAAGTGTACCATGGTAATGTAAGATGCTGACGACGAGGAAACTAGGGTAAAAGGAATTACATATAAGAATTCACAAGGGGCACCTGGGATGGCACAGTCTGTTAAGCACCCATTCTTGGTTTTCAGCTCATTTCCTGATTGGGTTTCTCTCTCCCTCGCCCTCTGCCCTTCCACCCTCTCTAAACTAAATCAATAAACCTTAAAAAAAAGAACTTTCTGTACTATCTCTGCAACTTCTCTGCAAATCTCAAGTTGTTCTAAATTAAAATATAGCTTAATTTTAAAAGGATGATAGCATGTCAAAAGGACACAGGAGTCAACTCAAATAGTTTCAAACGGCCAATGGTGATAGAATTGGATTATAACCCAGAAAATAAGTATCCATGATGACCTACTGACATAAATGACTGAATCAATATATTAATGGGGGAGAAGAGATAACTGTTATTTACATAAGAATTCCAACTAATAAGTAGAGAAGAAATGAAGGAACTAGAAAACACTGAGAACACCACAGTAATAACTGCTATAGGTATGATCAACCAATAAAGGCTAAAGTCAGTGAAAGTCTCTGGAGAAACAGGATATATTTTCATAGCCCTGAAATATCTTCTTCCAAATATTTGTTAATCACAAAGGGGGAAAAAAAGTAACTTTACAGAGAAGAAACCTGGCACAAACCATCTTGATAACTAAGTAATCAACATTAACATCACCAGTAATAACAAAAATCAGACAAACCCAAAATGAGGGACATCGACAAAACTCATGACCAGTCCTCTTCAAAAGCATCAAGGTCATGAAAGCCAAGGAAAGAAAGAGAAATCATCACAGATCAGAGGCAACTAAGAAGACATAATAACTAATGCAGTGTGGAATATTGGATAGGATATCAGGACAGGGTAAAGACATTAGTGACATTAAGTCTGCTGTTTAGTTAACAGTATTGTACCAATATTAGTATCTTAATTTTGATAAGCGCCATCACAGTTAAGATGTTAATATTAAGGGATGCTGGGTGAGGATAAATGAGAACTCCTTGTACTATTTTTGCAACTGTTCTGCAAAGCTAAAGTCATTTCAAAACTTAAAAGTATATGCAAATCACACACACAGGAAACCAGCAAAAAGAAGTCTCACTTGGGAGCCCAGTAAATACCTCCTTGTGCCCCTCTTCTATTTCAGAATGCTGGCTGATAATGCATACTCACAAACAAGAGGGATAACTGGTTAATTCATAAGCTGTAATTGACACATCCTGATTAGTGTAGCTGGAGCACACAGTGCAGTTTCCCACAACCCTGACTGAGCTGGCCTCAGGTCCTATAATTTCCACACTTAAATACCAGGCCCCACAGAGAAGCTAGAGAATCCCACCACACAAGGAAACATGCCTCTGAGGTACATTTTACAAAGAAAGGTAAAGAAGCAGCAACAGCTCATGATCAGAAAGCCAACAAGTCCAAAGGGGTGAGAAGGGCATGCTGAAGCTTGTTTTCAGAACAGCCACAGCCCTGGCTCCCAGGGTTCAGTAGATCTCAAGCTCCCGCACCCCAGTTCCCAGTCTCTTCAGGCCGATGGATTGCTCCTTTTCCCATAGTGAGACTGAATTCACGGCAATTTTTCTCCAATTTAACAAGAAGTTCAGTAGAGAAAGTTTTTCTTTTTTTCTATATGTCCTTCTCCTGGTGAGTGGATTGAAAATCCTCTCTTTAAAAACGTAAGAATGAGGAGAATGAGAATGTCTCCTTAAAAAAAAGGTTTTTCTCAGAGGATGAGCCACAGAAAGGTTTATTTTTCTTCACTCTCCATGATGAATATAGTTAAAAGATAAGTGATCATGTTCACGAAATACAGAGTGAAGATACAAAGTAAGTTGAGGATATCTAACTTGTGAAAGTTTATGCTTCCCAAAGGAATATAAAAAGGAACATTCGTTCAATAATTTGGCACCATCTATCAATTTATTAAGATGGATAATGTCAAATGGAGAATTTAAGTTTATTTATAAAAATGTGGAACGGGTTGAGAAGTAAAAAATAAACTGAACCATAAAACCAAATATTTAGAACTGTCCATAATAACAAAATATTTAATGCAAAGCCTAAGAGTATAGAAGATCCTTTTAGAAATGAGTAAGTTTTTTTTATTGTCAACTCCAAATTATTTTTTGTTTTTTTTTTAAATGTTTCAAGTTTTTATTTAAATTCTTGTTATTTAAAATATATAGTGTAATATTAGTTTCAGGAGTAGAATTTAGTGATTCATCACTTACATATAACACCCAGTGCTCATAGCAACAAGTGTCCTTAATTCCCATCATCAATTTAGCCCATCCCCCGCCCACCTCCCTCCAGCCACCCTCAGGTTGTTCTCTATAACAAGAGTCTATTTTATAGTTTGCCTCCCTCTCCTTTTTTTCTTTCCCCCATGTTCATCTGTTTTGTTTCCTAAATTCCACATAGGAGTGAAATCATATGGTATTGTCTTTCTCTGACTGACTTACCTTACTTAGCATAATACACTCCAACTCCATCCATTGTTGCAAATGGCAAGACCTCAGTCTTTTTCTTTGGCTGAGTAATTCCATTGTATGTGTGTGTGTGTGTGTGTGTGTGTGTGTGTGTGTGTGTGTGTGTATGTCTATATCTATATCTATCTATCTATCTATCTATCTATATCGATATAGATATATACCACCTCTTCTTTATCCATTCACCAGTTGATGGACATTTGGGCTCTTTTCATAATTGGCCATTGTTGGTAATGCTGCTATAAACACTGGGGTGCATGTGCCCCTTCAAACCAGTATTTTTGTAACCAGTGGGTAAATACCTACTAGTACAATTGCTGGGTCATAGGGGAGTTGGATGTTGTGGAAACAACACTGACTTTAATGAGCAACTGTGGGAAAATGAAAGCACTTTTTACCAAACTACTTTAAGAAAAAGAAGTGCTCAGAGAGGAATGTCATTGATATAATCTTGACAAGGATCTCAAGAAACAAGTCTTGCCAGTCATGATGTGCTGAAAAGGAGAAAGGGAGGATAGTAGGAAGTGGAGGACAGTATCAATGCCAACGTTAACCCATGTTGCAGGATTCCTACTATATAGGCTGAGTCATAAGAGCCCAAACACAAGGCACTGCAATGAACCATAGGAAGGCAGGAATTAGCTATGAACTAGAGGAGGTGGAGGGAAGTTTCTTGTAATTAGACCAGAAGTAAAAGCTTCCAATGGACAATGATTCCACAAAAATACAGAAAGATATTCCAGATGAGCTTTGAGGACATCCCATACCAAAGTAAGTAGCAGAGAGAGAAAGAAACGAAAGTGAATGGGGATGTTTCATATACGTGGCTACCCATCAGAGAAAGTCTGTCTCCTATTTTAGTAAGTTCAGTATGGAAATGAAAGCAGGGATAATAAGTAGGAAGCAGAGGTAGCTCTATATGATGGAGATTCTGGTGAAAATTACACATGAGGCAAGGTGAATTTTTCTAAAATCATCTGTTTTTACCTTTCTGCAAACTGAGCCTTCTGATTCACATTGTTTGCAAAGTCTGATTCACATTCTTTGCCCTTTTCACCCTTTTCCTCACCTTTTGTTGTTTGTATGATCGTGACCTTATTCATTTATTACTAATTAGTAATAATTACTTCCGTCATGGTAAATTGTCTTTTTAATTGGTTAACGTGACTGTAAAGTGCCTCATCAATTGTTGCTACAGCGTACTTGGAGTTCCTGTAGTTAACAAGGACAACCATACTGTGTGTGGACATACTTGGAGTGACCGGGACTTTGCAGAATTCTCATTGGCTCGGTCTTTCCTGACCTAATTATCCCAGATGTGATTCAATGACTCTCAGTCTCAAGAATGTAGGTCACAGGGGATGATTTGCCTGAAGTAATAATAATAGCTAATGGTTTCCATGCCCTTACTATGTGTCAGGCACTGTGCTTAGTGCCAGATGTACCATCTGATTATCTCTTCATGGCAGTTCTATGACATATAGCTTAGTAATATCATACCCACTTTGCAACTAAAAGAAAAAAAACTAAGTACCAAAAAATATGATCTGATTTTAATTTTTGCTGCATTAGTCTGCTCAGGATGCTATAACAAGATATCACAGACTGGGGAGCTTAAACAACAGAAATGTACTTCCTCACAGTTCTGGAAGCTAGAAGACAAAGATTAAGGGGCCAGCTGGGTTGGTTCCTATTGATGCCTCTTTTCCTGGCTTGTGGACAGCTGCCTTCTTGCTGTGTCCTCATATGGCCTTTCCTCTGCGTGCAGAGAGAGAGAGAGCATTCTGTCTCTTTCTCTTCTTGTAAGGACATAGGCCCTATTGGATTAGGGCCCACCCTTATGACCTCATTTGAATTTCATTACATTTTTAAAAGACCCTATCTCTATATACAATCACACTTAGTTTAGGGCTTCAATATATGAAGGAGGGGGGCATAATTCAGTCCGTAACAGTCACAGAACTCATAAAGGAAGCAATAAGGATTCCAGTCCAATTCCAGATTGTGTTCTATTATACTTTCCTACTTCCATATGCTATACCAGTACATACCTGTTTTTATTAATTCTAAGTAAAATATTTGGTGATCCATATTACCATCAATCACAGCTAAAAAAAACCTAAAATCTGTCTCTCATGAAAAAAATATGGCTAAATATATGTGAAAATTCAAATTCTATAGCTTGTGGAAACTAAACATGTGTGAGTGAAGGGTAATGGGATTATCATCTGCACAGCAGAGGATTCTGCATTATAAAGTTAGGCCAGATGGCATTCGCTGAGGCCTGATACACAGTGCATGGGCTAGGAAAGTAGTAGATCGTTTCCTGAATTGACTCAAGATAACTTTGAATCTACATGCAAGCCCAGCCCAGTGGAGAGTGAAAAAAATTATTTAGGAAGTATGTATTATTTATTCAATAAGCATGCATTCGAGTTATAGTACATGCTAGCCACTGTGCTATTAGGTAGGTCATTAGGACAGAAAAACAAGTGAGAACAATGCTTATTCTTTGTGTAGGAGAACATAATAGGTGCTGAATATGTGTTGCAGTGTGCCATAAGGACACAAAAATGATGTGGCATTCAGATACAACATGGATGAATGGTTACAGAGAAGTAAGTGCATGCTGGGCAATTTAGATAAAAGGCAGGGAAATAAAAAGTTAACCCAGAGGAAGGAGAAACCAAGGGAGGTTCCATTGTACTGATCATGTGAAAATAGAAGATGGAATGATCAGGTGTCATCAGCAGTCTCTGATGGGGAAGGTGAAATGACAATAATGGGAAGTTAAATCTTCCAAAATTGTGTACAATGCATCCAGCCAGTGGTAATTGCTACCACCAAACATCTTAATATATTCTTATATATCTCAATTAGAAGTATATGGATCAGTGTGAAGTACTCCTCCGCACCCAAAAAGTCAAAACAATAAAGGAAAACTTATCAGTAGAATGGGTGTCAGAATGTGCAAGGTGCATGATAGTAACTCGGTAAGAAATGCACGGAAGCAGGATGTAGAAGAAAGGTGTTTTGTTTTGTTTTGTTTTGTTTTTTTAATTTTTAAGAGGCCATTGGAAATAGAATTATCAGGGCAAAGCAGAGTTACTGTAGACGTGCTTTACATAACAAAAGACTAGCTAAAATGAATCTGAACTTTTGGTTCAGGAATGATGGCAGCTGGACCAGAGAACCACAGAGAGAAGAGAAGACGGGGTAACACGGGTCTGTGAGCTGCTGGTGAGAAGGCAAATGTGCATAAAACATAGCCCTTGGCGTTTCAGGGAGAGGCATCCTGGAAAGAGATCTGGTTGATCACATTTGGCTCTGTCATTGTGTGAGCTAATTACAGAAAGAGAGCTTTAATTTCACTGCATAAGGACTTTGTACATACTCTTCTTCTGGCTGATGTTCAGTCAGAGAAAGGAGGCCATATACCATCCAGGGTGTTTGCTCAATTCCCCCTAATTTTTGAAATCTAGAGAGGGAGACAACATCCATGCCCGTATTTAAGATGAAAATCTCTCTCCCCCGCCATGCACACACACACACACATACTATACAAATATATGTCTTTATGATATAAGGTTTATTTATACATATAAAATATATATATAGTTATTAAGTGGAAGGTGAAATTGCAGGGAATTCCTGAAGGAGGTCAGTACCCTTGGAAAGAACCAAATATGTAAGAGAGAAGGAATTCCTAAAGCTTTTCAATTTCTATATTTCACTTGAATAAATTTGGGGCAGGTTATGTAGTGGTGGAAACCAGGTTCAATATGAACCTACTGACGTCCTTAAACTACTATCCATTTAATTTTGGTTCTATTTAATTGCCACAATGCTTGGAAAACTTAAATAAACCAAGATCCCTTGGTGATAATTTATTGTTAGAGATACATGGGACTTAATGAATATAAGGTAAATGGTCAATGTTAAGAATTGTCCCTATCTTTGTTCACACATTATCTAAAGATTTTCCCATCATTCCTTATCAAAAAATTAACTGGGCTTAGCACAGGACTGGTTATCCTATAATCTTGTCAATTGAGCAATATCACCTATAAAAGAGAATGTTTTTATAATTTGTTTCTACCTTGGAGTGGATTAGTTTGCCATAGTGCATTGGTTTCTAGTTTCTTACCTAATTTTAAGAAAATATACACAAATGTGTAAGGCCCTTTAGAAGAAGAATTTAACTGTTGCTTGGAGATTAAGAGTTTGACATCCTTCTAGATAATTCTCTCATTTTTGACATTTAAGGTATGCTCTTTCTATTGCCTGAAGAGCTTCCCTTGTGGTTTTACATTTTTATACTTTGTAGCCAGGGGTTCCTTTGAGGGCGCCTGGGTGGCTCAGTTGGTTGGGCATCTCCCTTCCACTCAGGTCATGATCCCAGGGTCCTGGGATCAAACCCCGCATCAGGCTTCCTGCCCAGTGGGGAGCTTGCTTCTCCCTAACCCTCTGCCTGCTGCTCTCCCTCCTTGTGCTCTCTTTCTGTCAAGTAAGTAAATAACATCTTAAAAAAAAAAAGTTCCTTTTCTTGTTCTCCTTCTCCTCTTATTCATCCTTCCCCCCAACCCCTTCTTGACTCATACCATAGCACTGAGGATGAGTAAACAGTATAGTCTGTTGGCTGAAAGACCAGGTCTAACTCACAAAAGGGCTCTTTGATAGGAGTCTGGTGTGAGTTCTCAATAGCTGTTTGCTAGGTGCTCTCTATTCACCGACTCTAGAAAGATCTTTCCAGTATCACTTTCATAGCTCCCTTACATCCCATACTGTAGCCCTAATGAGCGAATTTGCACTTAGATTCCGTCCTCCCCACACTCCTCACTGTGCACCAGCTGCGCCTCTGCCTCACCCCTTTCTCAGCACTCCTACATGATCTCAAGACCAAGCCAAGCAGCCGTCTCTCTTTGCCCCATCTCTACTCTCCACCTGATTGGGCACCACCTTCTCTGTGCTCCCCTAGATCCCCCAGATCCCTGTGCAACTTTCAATCACAGCACTGACCGTGACACTGTGCTTTTTCATTAACTGACTTGAGCTTCTATCTCCTACCTGCATCAACGTGGCACCTATCCCAGAGCGAATGTTTAATAAATTCTGTCGGATGAATGAGGACAGAGAAGGCATGCAGATAACATTTACAGAAGACACAAGGTTGGGCTTGAGAGCAGTCATGCTGGATAATAAAAGCAGTTTCCAAAAGCACATCAAACTACATCTGACAGGAAAGAATTTTATAAGGGAAAAATGTCAAGTTTTGCACTTAGCTTCTAAACAATCAACTGCAGATATGTAGGGTTGTGGAATATTAGTTTAGGTAAATACGACTTCAGGATTTATTTGACTCTAGCTCAAGCTCATAGAATCTAAAAATTTGAAAGCACATTACAGTACACCTTGTTAAACCCTCTCCATGATCCACCGGTCCCCTCCACCATGTGCCTGGTGAAGGACACTGTCATGTGTGTGAACACTGTCATGTGTGTGAACACTGCCATGACTTGGTCAGTTAGATGCTAGTTGACAAGAAAATTTTAAAAATAAAATGAAATGATCATCGGCTTCATCAGAGAAGGTAGAGCGCTTAGACACAGGGATAATAGTTGATTGTTCTGACATTTACCACATTGTGTTTTTGACCATCATTTATTTCCTTATCTCTTCTCTACCATACTGTGAGTTCTTTGAGGACCGAATCTCTGCCCTATTAACCTTGTATCCCCATTATCTAGCACAATGTACTCAATGAACAAACCCTGAATGAGAGAATAAAGGACAATTCCACATCAGTGGCATGCACAGGTTATTATGCTGCCTTGAGGGCAGGTTCTGATTTCTGGCTTGGGTTAGCACACCAGCCCCACCACATTCCAGCTGTGTGACCCCCAGCATATCTTCCAGCCACTCTAAGCTTTGGTTTCTTTGTTTGAGATAGAATACAAGTCTTGAGGATTAAATGATAAAATTACTATGAGTACCCAGCATTGTCCTCCTTCTGGAAATCATAGGAACGAAAATATCAACTGGGCTAGGGCCTGAGAATCCCCATTTCTAACAATCTCCAGACAATCTTGCGATGCGGGTCAGCAGATCACTCTCTCAGTAGCAGGGCTCCAGACTGAAATGTTACTCCATTCTGCCTCCCACAGCTATCTCTCCCTTCTACCCCTTCTACTTTAAGAGGTCTCATGCGGGACGCCTGGGTGGCTCAGTTGGTTAAGCGGCTGCCTTCGGCTCAGGTCATGATCCCAGCATCCTGGGATCGAGTCCCACATCGGGCTCCTTGCTCAGCAGGGAGCCTGCTTCTCCCTCTGCCTCTGCCTGCCACTCTGCCTGTGCTCGCTCGCTCTCTCTCCCTCTCTCTCTCTCTGACAAATAAATAAAATATAAAAAAAAAAAAACAAACTTATAAGAGGTCTCATGCATGTCTGTCGAAGGGACAGACCCTCACAGGAGATTGGACCAGGAGTGGAAGGAAGCATGATTAAACAACCAAATCTGTATGCCAGGTCAAATACTGAAGCCAAGGAATGCACTTCAAGCCGGCTACCCTTCACCCAAGCAAAAGTTTCCTGGGGCCCCTGAAATCACAGCAAAACCTTCTGTGGAAAGGAAAATGCTCAGAGTTTTCCTTGGTTGGGCCAGTGTGGATGTATTCCAGGGTTCTGAGAATAAGGACTTAGCCCTTTGAAAGCATAGAATAAAACTTTCTTGAAAAAAGAAAAAGAAAGAAAGAAAGAATGAAAAAAGGGAGGAAGAAGAATAATGAAAAAGAGAGGTGAAGAAACATAAATTCATATCATATAGTACATAGGTAAGGATACTTGAAATACTTGCTCTAAAGAAGGGAAGATTTAGAAGGAAATGTGAGAGTCGAAGAGCCATGAATGCAAATCATAATAACCTATTTGCTTAGCATTTTGTATTTCAGGAAAAGCTTCCCTATGCTATTTCATTTGATTTTCACAGTAGCTGTGTAACTTGGGAAGGGAGAGTAGGCGTGCATCATTACTCTCAGTATGTGGATGAAGAAATGGAGGCACAGAGTTGCTACTTGCCTAATGTTCCATGGCTGAACCTGGTGAAACTTGAGGGGATCCCCCACGTGCTGCCTTCTAGTCCGGGTCTCTTCTCTAGAGCGCAAAGCTTCTAGAGCAGCATGGAAGGAGAAGCTTATTTGTGTGACCCTGAAAGTCAAAGTTAAGATCAATAGGTGAAAAATCATGTAGTGGTAGATAGTATCTACCTATAGAGAGGGTTTTTGTGTGTGTGTGTGTGTGTGTGTGTACTTAAAATCACCTCAGGTCACAAATGAATGAAGGGTCTTACGGAGAAGTAAGTTCCCTGTCATGATTCATATTTAAGCAGAGAAGAATGCCCAACTATTGGAGCAGTTGAAGGGGAATAACAGGCATGGTGATGTTTAAGCTTCCTTTGAATACTGGCTCTGACTCCAAGTCACTTATTGATAAAATGTTGAATTCTACACATTTAAAATTCCTCTACCTACTCGTCACAAGATTATTGAAATAACATCAGCAAAGCTTTTGAGTTCTTAAAAAGGAAAACGTCATGTTAATTGAAAGCAGTTTTGCAATAATCAATGAAAAAAATCTTCTGTATCAGTACATCTAAGAGGTGATTCTTTGCTATTGAGTCAGGAAAATTTCCCAACTCTCACATTATTTCTTCATATTTTGATATATTTCCTCTCTAAATAAGACTAGTTAGAAAATGCTATCTATGTCACAAGTACTATCACAGCCAAGTTTCTGAAATCATGGATAATACTTTAAATATGTGTTACTCTATCCCAACTGAGATCATCTCAACCATGTTTATAGACAACATACAAATTAGGCATAATTAAAGATGATGCATTCACATGTTTTAATTATTGCTCTCTCATGCAGTAGTTTGACTTAATGTGAAAATTATTTCAGGCCACAATATTCTAAGAGATGCACAGCAATAGAAGAAGTTCTGCAATTTTAATTTCTTTACTACTCAGCTATGTGAATGTCATTCATTTCTTTCTGGATTCTTATACAAATGATTAATTATATTTTTCCCAAATCCATTTCATGCAAAGTTATCAGAAGGAAAATTCATAAGGTACATAGATAAATACATAGATTTCAATTCCTCATAGTGCAAAATGTTAACTCCCAATGAAAGAAATTTACCACTATTTCTTTCTAAGGAATTCTAAAAATCATCCAATAATCTTCCTTCAGTTAAGTTTTAAAATAAGAAAAAGACACTAAGCTAGAAAATATTGCATTAACTTAACTAAAATATAATAGTATACATTTAAAAAATAATAGATTTTCTAATATTTTATATACGTATTTGAGCATAAATATTGCTGAACTAATAAGAGATTATCTAATTTACTTTTAAAAAAATTATTCTAAAAATACTCAAAATCAGTGTCAGTCTCACATCACTTAATTTTTAAAAGCACTATCTGCTTATATATTTAGGAATATGGAAAATCTTTGTTACTGGTGGAAATTGATCATTAAATATTTAAATGTTTAAATAGTCAAAGCCAAGTCATTTGTATTCAAGATAAGTTAAATGCTCTTCAACTTTTATTTAACCTTTAATAAGTGGATGTTCTCATAAAAGGGAATAGATTTCATTTTAAACCACATTTCATTCAATTATGTGCTGAATATAGAATGAAAAGCTGAAGTGATAAAACATTCTGACAAATGAAACAAAAAAAGGTAGCAGAATTCTATGTCAGTTTTTACTGATTATCTGGAAAAACTCAATCACAGATTTTGTGCTTTCAAAATGAAATACTATTTAAAAGGCTATTTAAAAGGTAATTATTATATTTATGAATTTCCATAATGCTTTGAAAGCACAAAAGCAAATAAGAAAGCTCTTTCTCCTAAATTACATTAGTTCATATGTAATAAGATAAGGAGCTGGTTTTTCTGGTATTGTATTGATTGTTCAAGTTAATGTATTCTATGATTGCCTTTTGGAAAGTTTAAGATATTTAAGCTCACCGTTGGATAATCTGGAGCGTAATTTAGACAGCAAGTAATTTAACACATTTAAAAATAATAAAATAATAATAATAATAATAAAAATTCTGCAACCCAGTGAAATAGGGGATTTGTTGTAGCTATTGGAAATTTCAACGGGGTGGGAGAGGAACATAGTTAGCTATCAAGAGCATAGAGGTTAATAGGAGACATCTCTATCCTGACGGGGGGTTGAAATGGACATATGTGAGGAAATAGTTTTGATTTTTTAAATCCAGCTGACATGTAGCCATGAAGATCAGAATCCGTGCTACATTTAACCAGGCAGCATAGGGAGGCCTTATACCTCAGCTCTAGACATTGTTAGAAAACTTTGCTCAAGGTGTGACACTGTAACAGTTTTGGGATATCTAGCACGATTTATGCATATTTCACTAACATGAAGTTTCATTGACTGTGTTTCAACAGGAAAAAGGGTCCAAAAAGTTGCTTATCACTGAGAGTATCTTTTTTCACTAACATCATTTCTAATGATTTAAACCAAAAATATATTGAGTTAATATTTGGGACTTTACTAAAATATCCATTTTTGAAATTTCCCAAATGATCATGTAGATAGAATAGTGCATTCGATTCCTGATCGGTTTATGTATAGAATTTCTAAGCACTTTCATAGGCATTATACAATGTGATCCTTTCTGAGGAAAACATGAATTTACAGCTACTTGTTACTGAAAGGGGGCAAAATATGCCACTTTGACATATTATTTTGAATTAAAGTTACCGAAGAACTTGCAGGTGAAGGAAGGATGTGCTGACCCTCCTTTGTTTCCCACATGAAGGGAAGGTATCTCCCCTATACCACGATGGTAGACATCATCCTTATTGCCAGAGATGGGGAATGTGGAACTAAGAAGCCTGTTTAACTAAAACTTGTTCCTTCCTGGCTGATTTTCTACCCCAAGCCCGAACTTCTTTGTCTTGTCAGTTCTTCATAAATGTATTGTTTCTTTGTCTAAAAGGTATAAAAGCTTTCTGTGTTGGTCACTTGTTTGAGCTTCATACCTTGGGGCTATTGTATGCACAAAATTGAAGTTTTTTCCTGTTAAGTTGTCTCATGTCAATTTAGTTATTAGACAAAGAACCTAAAAAGGAAGTGGGGAAGTTTTCCCTCCAGTACGGTAATCAAACCCTCTGTCCTGAGCTAAAGATGAGGTTAGCTGGACAGGAAGTAAGAGGCAACATGCGGGACACACATCACGTCTTTCAGAGATTTACTATTACTCTTCTTTTAAGAACAATACATTGTATTAACTGTACTTTGTATGGTTTGACTTCTTAAATACAGCAAATAGGATCATTTTATCGGAAGTGAAGTCCTGGGGGGGAGAAGGAGGGGGCCATATTCGGATCTACCCTAGGTGAAGGCATTTTGTAAATAAAAGGAAAAACTTTATTTTGCTCAAGAAGAATGAGTCATGCAAGTTAGGAACTGTGCCCTTGCACAAAGTAGGTAGTATTGCATGAAGTAATTTAATTAAGAAGGGGAAGAATTATTTACAGAGAAATATTACACAGACACCCTCCACCCCGTCTCTGTCTCTGTCTCCCTTTTCCTTTTTTTCTTTCTTTCGTGATTATTAAGGAAGTTCTTTCCCAGCTCCACGTCATTGTTGCTTTTGTTAAAGGACTATTAAATCTATTCATTTAATATCTAATATTAAGTGACAGTTAAGTCACTGCAAGCAGAAATAATGGTGGCTTTAAATGCAGGTGTTTGCAAATCTTACAAAGTAAACATGGATAGGCCAGGCACAAAGGGGCTGTGGATATGCGAGTATTTATATACACGATTGCAAATATGTTCTAGGAAGTATCAAAACATTCTTTTTTTCAAATACGTACTCAATTTGACAAACAGCCTTCATTTTATTTTCATTATGAAATCTTCTTGACTCCCAGGCCCACTTTCCCAGGGTAACATTGAGGGAGGAAATCTCACCTGAGAAGTTGCAAAGACAATCAAATCATTGGCATGTGGACTCCTTTTGTGCTAACGTGAACAGAGTCGCCGTGCCGACTTGCCTTGGGCACACCGGGCCAGGGGGTCAGGAGTTCAATAGACCCAGGAGAGTGGCTGGTTAATAAATGTGAAAATGTCAAATTGAATCAGATTTTTTATTCTTTCCTGATGTTTAAAAAAATGAAAACAAGTTTTGTAATATATCCAACTCAATTTGGTAGGGAAGTCCTAGGACTTTAAAAAATCTTATTGTCTACTCATTATGCAGAATAGTAACATGAAAATTTAAGATAAAGATTATCTGGGAAGAGGGAGCCAGAGGGAAAGGAAAGGGGCAGAGCACATTAGTATATGCATAATCGTGATGACACTCCAGTACTTTGGTCTAGATGGTATGTCTGTGGGTATTCATTTTGTTATTGTTCTTTGTAATTCACGTTTATGTATAGAGATACAAAGTTCTTTTAAATGTAGCAATTACCATGTTTCAAAAGGACATCAATGTGCAAAATGAAAATGTAAAATGTAAAATGTAAAAAAGAAAAAAAAAAGAAGAAACAAACACAGTTGTCCATTGGAGAGGGAAATGTACATCATAAAGATTCAAGAACTTAACTTCTGTCTGCGAAAATAAAAGGTCAAACTCTCCACTACGGGTAATATTTTGATTGCTCCTATTATAACAAAGTTTTGTGTTTTGATTGTTTTTGCTTTTCTCCTTTTTTGTTTGTCCTCCATTCTTATAAAGCGTTGGACAGCTATTTCCCTCTTGCCTGCTGCTCTCTGACCACTCCTCACCTCTGCCCAGAGAGCTGTGCTCTCTTACGCTTGTCTGCAGGACTGTGTGATCTTCCCTGTACGAACACTTCCGAATGACTGTCCTTCTTGCTAAGTTGGAGAACATGACTTACATCCTGTCTCTTTGCCACCATCTCTCCCTCCCCGTCAATGTGCCTCTTTTGTAAGTGCTCTAAGTCTCTGCCTCCATCATGTTTCACCTTATCCTTTCCGTCACCCATTCTTTCAAGTGAATATCAAAGAACATTTTGACCCTTTTGATGTTTTTTCTTCTGCACAGATAAGTTGATTTGCTTCCTGCCTTTGGCCTTGAGAGAACGAAAGCTTATGGGCTCTGTATTGGGAGTCAGCTACCCGTAACTTCTATCATCTTTTCTTTCTCTCCTGTCTGTGTATTGTTGATTGTCAATGGTTTCTTTTCAATTTGTTCTACATTCCTCTTCACCTCTTTGCCTCGCAACCTTGTTGCTCCAGGACTATTTCTTAGACTGTGCTAAACTTTGTGTATCTCCTTCTATTAAAAAATAGTCTGTTGCCTCTTTCTTTCTTGCATACACATATTTTTCTACCTTGCCCCAAACAGAGGGAAGTCTTTGTAGGTTTTATCCATTCAATTTGTGGGTATCTCCTTTGAAGATTGTGTCTGTTCTGCAATTAGAATGATCAGATCACCCACGGAGATTTCTGAGACATAGTTTAATAGTCTACAAAAATGGGCTATATAGTTTTGTAGTTTCATAGGAAAATATAATAGAATGTGTATGTCTAAATGCACACACAGATCCTTGTCTGCTGGTTTTGAGTGAACTAAACAATTAGGAGATATCAAAAGGGGTCATGCAAGTACTTACTCTTAAATAAAAATGAATACATAACATCATGGCATGGAGAAAACACCTTTCTTATATGCTAGAAAGCTCTTCAGCTGCTTGACCTGTGTATCAGATCTGAGAAGGATTTCTGTTAACATGAACCTGAAGAGATAACATTGCCTTCTATGTTTCTCGCCTAAATCAGTCAGCGTTTGTCACAATAATGCCCACTGTCATAAACCACTCTCAAAATACATGGCAGACAACAATAAGCAAACAAAATCATAGTTGCTGGTCTGCAGGTCACCCGGGGCACTCTGCACCATACTTTTGCACCGCGCTGGGACTAGTACACTGCCTGGGGCCCATTCTCATGGCAGAGGCTCCAGAGGGAAGAGCAGAAACACTGCACTGCTTCTTAAGACACGCCCCAGAACGGGCACACTGGCATTCCCATCCCCAGCGTGTTGGTCAAAGCGATTCACAAATCCAGCCCCATGGGAAATACACTCTGCTCCTGCTAAGAGGAACCTCAAAATCATATGAAAAAAAAAATCATAAGAAAAAAAAACAAATACCCATCTATTTCACTGTGATTTTCTCCAATCCAAGGAAGGCTTGACACTTGTTATTTCAGACATGAAGCTCTACATCCTCACTTAAATATTTCCTAGGGAAATACTTAATAGATTTTCCCCTTATTTTGAGAAATCCTTTAAAAAGATGTCAAGTAGAGAGGTTGGGGTTTTTTTTTGTTTGTTTGTTTCTTTTTCTTTTTGTTTCTTTTTTTTTTTTTTTTTGGTACTGAAAGGAAACACAATGGTTAGCAAGAAACATCAGTTAATCAAATGTTTAATAGCCATCTGTGGGGTATAAGCCATGGGTGAGAAAAAGAAAAGCAGAGTGTAAGATGAGATCTTTGCCCCCTTATGACACAGCCAGCTGCCACATGATGGGCAGATAGGAGGAGACGAAACTTCACATGAATGGAATGAGGAATAAGGAATCTCTGACCCTCATGAAATCTTCAGAACGGGCCCCCAGATATCACAGGATGCACTTCTGTTAGGGAAAAAGTTTCCCACCAAAGGTCTTTTCAATATTCTAAAAAGGACTCAGAAGTCGGCCCAGAAAAATTATTCCTCTCCAAGAAGAAATCTCTGATCTCATCATATGTCACAATCGCCTTCCCTAGAAATAAAGAGGGCTGTCCCATAATGCTTAGAGAGCTATATGTGAGACTTCTGACCTGCAGAGATTTAGAATGGTGATTTCTGGTTTTTGCCTTGTGTGAGGATTAGTTTCCAGAGCTAGACAAACATAGAAATGTTGGCATTGGTGCTCTTTAGTCTGCTTAGTAGTGAGAAAATAGACATGCAACTCTATCTCTAAGTTTTACAAAGGACAATAGTATCAGCACTAAAATCCAGGATTTTTCAGACCCACTAGGCCACAGTGGAATCTTCTTGGAATGAAGTAAATTTCCTTCAGAAAGTAAATAAAATTCTTCCAAGTACCCATAACCTGAATCTGAACTATGGCTTTAAATAAGACTTTGTGTATGGCCTATAAATCACTAAAATCCCGAGGGATATTTGTTATCATGTTCTCTTCTTTAAGAACTATATTTTCTGCAAGTCTCAGTTCCTTCTATGGACAGAGATCTCACTGGAGGAAAGAAAATTCAGCATGTAGAGAAATTATATTAATCAGAGGGTACTTTAAGTTCATTCCTAAAAAGTAGACACCTTTCACATCTGTCTTGTCTCATTAACAAGAAACCAGATATAAGAGTCAATTTCCTAACCAATAATATAGCAGATTTATGGGCCTGTATACAGTTCCAAGGTAGACATTCAATACATACTTGCTGAATTAATAACTAAATATAAGAAAAACTTTGCTATTATTAGAGAGGAAGAGGAAATGATTAATAAGAAATGAGTAATAAAATAGACTGGTGAATCTGATATAACTTGATCTTATTCACTAATAGCCCTGTACTCTTCATTTTAAGGTTATATAGTGTTTCTACACAATGGTTTAAAAACCACTGTGTTACACCTGGAAGGTCATTAGAGATTATAACTCACATATTATAAAGAATGGAAGGACTGATCAACGCTTTTACATATAGGCTACAAATGACTAAATCCTCTGGATTTTAGAACACCAACAAAGTCAAAATAGTATCATCTATTTTTCTCCTTTTATAGATGATGAAAATACACCCCTCTAAAAAACCAGTTTCACAAGCTGGTTGTACACTGAGGCTTAGAATCTAGATCTTTGGATTTCTAGTACAATATTCTTCCGAGGAGAAGATATCAAAGCCTATCTTTCACCACTTTTATGTTTGTCTTCTTTTGCTTCACATGACATCTGTGAAAATCACCCATGTTGATGTGTGTGTATTCATGGTTTATTCCTTTTAAGGGCCAAGTAATGTTCTATGCATGAAAATACCTTGACCTGCTCATCCATTCTCCCACTGATATGCGTTTGACTTGTCATCAATCTTTGACTATCGTGAATGCAGCTTCTATGAACACTCATATCTAAGTCTTTTTGTGGACGTATGTTTTCATTTCAGTTCGGTAAACACCTAGAAGTGGAATTTCTGGGTCAACTGCTTGATAAGTATATCCTGAAATTTATAAGACTCTGCTAACAGTTGTGCCTATAAAGTTCCCAAAGAAAGATAGCAAGTCTAGATTTCTGTACCCAGAGAAAACATAGATAAGGTATAAAGGCAGAAGACAAACTTTTAGAAATATACAATGAATCTATATCCCTGAGCTTGAAAAAAGTGAAAGGGAATGAGCTTTAGCTTTTCATAATAAAAGATATGGCTGTGCCAAACTGTGGAAAGAGCTGAGATGCCCCTCAACAGAGGAATGAATAAAGAAGATGTGATCCATATATACAATGGAATATTACTCAGCCATCAGAAAGGATGAACACCCAACTTTTGAATCAACATGGACGGGACTGGACGAGATTATGCTGAGTGAAATAAGTCAATAGAGAGAGTCAATTATATGGTTTCACTTACCTGTGGAGCATAAGGAATAACATGGAGGACATTGGGAGATGGAGAAGAGAAGTGAGTTGGGGGAAATCGGGGCAGGAGACAAACCATGAGAGACTGTGGACTCTCAGAAACAAACTGAGGGTTCTGGAGGGGAGTAGGGTGGGGAGTTGGGTGACCCTGGTGGCGGGTATTGTGGAGGGCATGTATTGCATGGAGCACTGGGCGTGGTGCATAAACAATGAATCTTGAAACACTACATCAAAAATTAATGATACTGTATGGGACTAACATAACACAATAAAAAAAAGAGATATGGCTGTAATCATTAAATCCATTTAATCACAGGATTTAAAAAACAAAATAGTGAACTTTTTATTGCAGACTAGAATGTAAGTGTCTTAATCCCCAACAATATAGAAATGAAAAAATCATAATTGTTGGTAAGAGAAGGGAGAGGTAAGGGCAGTTAGTTAAGTAGGCTGATATTTCATAGCCAAGGAGTCAAAAGATATTTAAAATAAAGAAAGAAAGAAATGTCCAGATATTTAAAATATAAGAATAAACACTGATAAAATGCACAATCAACTTAAATTCAGCTAGTAGAAGGGAGGGAAAGAGGAGGGCTAAAGTGTACATATCTTAAATTTATTCCTGTTCATAATAATGAATCAGTACATAAGCCTAAAAAAGTAGAGAATTCAGTACATTGGACAAAGCTAATCATTATTTTAAAAACAAAAGATTTTTTACATAAAAACAGAAACTGGTAAAATATTTTGGTAGAACTAAGAAAAAATATTTCTGTCATGTCAATAAGGGTCTGCACTTTTTTGAGAGAAAGAGAGCACACATGTGCAGAGGGAGAGAGAGAATCTTTAGCAGCCTCCTGGCTCAGCGCAGAGCTCCAGGTCGGGCCTGATCTTGACCCTGAGATCATGATGTGAGTGGAAATCAGGAGTTGGATGCTTAGCCTATTGAGCCACACAGGCACCCCAAGGTCTTCACTTTTCAACAAGAAGAAAAAGACTCCTATCAAACCACAAAGCCAAACATAACTACACCCTGCCTGCAAGAGAGACACACTCAGGACAAAACACCAATGTCCCTAGAGGAACACAGCAACAATGAGATGTCTCATTTCCATACCCTCCAAATCTAACTGAAGTGAGGGAAATGGCCCCACCATACAATACTCCTATGGTACAAGCTGGGCTGGGCGAGACTTTAATTAATAAGTTGTACTCTAGAAAAAAATTCATTGAAGCTCGTGTTCTATATGTTTTCTCCACTTTCTTTACTAATGGTCTTTTGGGAAACTTAGATTTTCTTCTTCCTGACAATGAGCGAGCAGTAGGAACTAGCGAGACCCCATTTATGTGCCTTCCCATGCAGCAGGGCTCCACACCACACCCAGATTCAAGAGACACATTATGCATGTGGTTGACTTAGAAAACTAGAAGCTGATGGTGATCTGCCACACTGGCAGTCGATTTCTCTGTCTCCATGGCAGCAGCATTTCTCCTTTCGCCTTGAGTTCTTTGGGCTGAGCTGCCTGTGCTCTTGTTCATGGGAAAGAGGATGGAGAGGGGGGGCCAAATGGGTGCAACACAGTCTCCTGGAAAAGTATGACTGAAAGTAGAGTTACACTGATAGGAATAAAATATGGAGTTTAATGTGTCTGATTGTATCTTTCATTAACTGCACGATAGGCTCCAGCAGAGAGTTCTATCTCCAGGGCAGTATTACTAATACACATTTGCATTTATCTTACTATTACTATGGGGAGTACTTCTGTTTTACATCCTCATGATCGTTGGATTTCTTCTCAGCTGCAGGTAGTAGAAAACTGGTAATATAGCCAGTAGTATTCAAGGACACTGCAAGGAGCTACAGCTGCTTTACTGCAGGCACATTTTAAATATTTGGATTCTTCTTCTTCTTTTTTTTTTTTTTTTTTTGAGAGAGAGAGCGAGCCTGTATGCATTTGAGAGAGAGCAAGGGTGGGTACGGGTTGAAGAAGAGGGAGAGAGAGGATCTTAAGCAGGCTCCACACCCTGCACACAGCCCAAGGTGGGGGATCTCATGATTCTGAGATCATGACCTGAGCCAAAATGAAGAGTCAGACACTTAGTCGACTGTGCCACCCAGCAGCCCCTAGATATTTGGATTATTCCTAAATTGTAGAGCAGGGGGGCTCCTGGGTGGCTCACTGGGTTAAGCCTCTGCCTTTGACTTGGGTCATGGTCTCAGGGTTCTGGGATCGAGCCCCGCATCGGGCTCTCTGCTCAGCAGAGAGCCTGCTTCCCCATCTCTCTCTGCCTGCCTCTCTGCCTATTTGTGATCTCTGTCAAATAAATAAATAAAATTAAAAAAAAAACCCACAGAGCACAAGGCAGTAAAATGCGTAATACTCATCTCTCCTTTGAGCTCATTTTAAACATTCGATGGCCAGGAGAAGAGTCACAAAAGAGTCACTATGGATAGGGGCACCTGGGTGGCTCAGTGGGTTAAGCGTCTGCCTTCAGCTCAGGTCATGATCTCAGAGTCCTGGGATAGAGTCCCGCATCAGGCTCCTTACTCAGTGGGGAGTCTGCTTCTCCCTCTCCTCCCGACTCGTGCACTCTCTCACTATCTCTGTCCCTCTTGCTCTCAGGTAAATAAATAAAATCTTCAAAAAATGAAAAGAAAAAAGAAGAAGATTCACTGTGGAGTTTGTACCTCTCCAAAGTAGGCATTCTTCCTAAGAAAAATTATGGGTTCTGAAAAGAATGAACCATCTGGAAAGAAAACAACAACAACAACAACAACCAACAAAACCCTGCAGAAATGATGAAGAATAAAATAAAAATGATCTCCCTTCCTCCTTCAGTACAGAGAGAGAATTCTATAAGTCTTGGTGTCTGCACATTATAAGTTACTATACAAAGACATCATACAATCATACATAAATTAGAATTATTATTTTTGGAGGCCTAGTCTGTCTCATCTCCTATCCTAGTGCATCCTTGAAACAAGTGACCATTTAATTTTTAAAAATTTGAGATTTAGCTTTTACTTTTATGAATGGCTGTAATTTGGTACATTTTTATGTGGTCCTTGTAATCAAGTTTCGTTGAGTGTCACCACCTTTATCATTTCTCTGTTCAATCAGCACAGTATGTGTTATAGTTAACACGTGTGGAATAACATGGGCAGGGTGGTGGGTGGGGGAGTGAATTCATCAGTCCCTTCCAATCCTCTTGAGGGAACTGTGACTACCTTTCAGGACCAGGCTCAGGCAAAAGGTTGAACTTTGCTCACTGACAATGCAAAATTTTGGTGTGGGTGACTTGTGGCCCAGGATCTTATATTGCAGAAGACATCACGGGGAAGAGCATCAGTCCCACAGGCAGTTGACCTATGGCTACAAACCCCGTGCCAGTGAGGCCTACCCCCAAACAAGATTCATTTTAGTTCTTGAATGAGGGGATAGTACCCACAAGCAAGCCCTTAAATGGTGGGACATGTGCCTTGACTCTGCATTCTACTTGCCTGCTGGGGGCTCCAGGAAGCCCATGGATCCTGAGTAGTCTCAGTCCTACACTTTCCCGGCCTTATCGTCATCTCTTCTCTTCATCTCTTCATTACAGTACTTGTCAATACATGGGTCTCAGATTGAGCCCCGGGAACCTAACCCCCCAGTCTGCCTGTTACCTCCCCAAGTTCTCAAAGTCCCAGCCTCTGCACCAGCTCGGTGCCTAGTAACAGAGATCCAGACACAAATCCTATGCAACACACAAGCTTTCAGGACTGCTTTATCCTGAAGCAATTACCCCCAAAGGGCCTTGAATGCTCAGGAAGAAAAAAACACAGCCATGAAGATAATTATCTGATGTGTTATGGTGTCATGAACATGTCACAAATAGAAGGTAAACTCCCTCTTCTCCATGTCTGTAAAACAACAGCCTTCTGTGATGGAGCAACGGAGAGGTGTGGACTGAGAGACAAGGGAGAGAAAAAGCAAGAAAGAAGTCAATTAGAGAAATAAGGAAGAAAGTAACAATGAGAGATGCGAAGCCCAGACAGGTTATAAAAGGAGCTGTAGTGGGGAATGATTAAAACTGATATGGGGGAAAGTCTTCCTCTAGTAGAAATCAACTAATAGAAGCATGGCAAGTCAACAATCACCCACTTAGCACTGTATAGGGCTGACCACAGGAAAACATTAATAGATAAGCACAGTACTCTTCCACATAGTCTATAAAATATAGAGTAGGGTGACCGATATTTAAGGCTTAATAGATTTTCAGTCTCTCGAAGTATGGAGGTAGCAGCGCTCCATGATGCACTCACATAAATAAATTAGGGTAACTATATGGTGTTCTGAGTGAGTGGTTCTCAGTGAAAAGATAGAAATGTCCTTGTCTCCAACCCAGTGCTCTTTGAAAAAGCAAAAGAGCTTTATGAGCAAATGCAAATGACTGATTCATGTGTATTTTTGGAGGAGTGTCTTTGGCATTTTAAAAAGACCCTTGGTATTAAGCAGGCTAGATATAACGTGAAAAATAGTCAGCAAATGACCATGCTGCTGTAGAATGTTGTGACATTTTCAGAGAGCTCATTTCTTAGAACAATCTCTTCTCTATGCACTTCTACGGAGCTGCTGGTCCTGCCGAAATCAAGCTCCTCTGGGATTCAGTAGAAGAAGGACTATTTTTACACGTGCAAATTGAACAGACTCCCTGAAATAAAACTGCTGGGCTAGAAACTCCATTATCCTACAACTTCCAAAACTAAAAACATCTTCCCTCGCTACTCACAGATTGCCTGCCATTGTGTGGATGAACAAACAAATGCATTTGTTTTGTTTTAATATCCAGAGTAGTTCAGACATACATTTAGAGCTTTAGGGAGAAAAACATTTCCAAGTCCCTGATTGTCTAGGATTTTGGAATTACTCAACCCACTCTGGGGCAGCAGGATTAGTTGGGGGGATATTTTTTCCTACACTCCTCTTAAAATGTATCTCACTGATTTGACTTGTTTTGTGAATCATTCAGAATATCCAGTAATTCTAATAATAGCTAACATTTACTTAATGCCAGGCAGTTTAAAGCACTTTACAGATGTATACTCATTGAATCCTCACTAGGGTGATTTTACCTGGCAACATCAAGGTGAGTTCTTTAACTCTGACAACTAATTGGACTTTTGGCAGTCATGACTTCTTGCTATGATGATCAGAAATGAGACAAAAGTGAGAAACTAAGCTCATCTGTCAAGTCAGGGGAGCAGAACATATTCAGCCTTAAGCCTTGAAGAACCCATGAGGCTGAGTAATTAAGACGCTTGAAGATGACAAACGACTTCCACTGAACTTGGTCTTCTCAGGAAGAGTGGTATTTACTCTAACAGCTGTAATATTTGTCTCAGTGCAGGGATTTTATACAATAGGATCTATGCATGAAAAAATGAAGCCATAGGTATTTTAGTAACTAAATATGTAACCATGTTTTATTCCAACATACTATTTCTTTAAAATATTTTATAAAGTGTGTCTAAGTAGGCTTTTATAAAAAAGTTCTGCCCAGGGTCAGTCATTTGTGGAGGTTTTATCCAACTAAGTATTGGTCTTATCCTACTAACTATTCTTTGCCTCAATATGATAATATTTCAACAAAAGAATTAATTCCTATTACACTGGGATTCTAATGAATCAATGGATTTGTAGCTAGTTTGCCTTTTGGAGGGAGTGGGTGACATCCAGAACACTTTTTTTTTTAATATTTTATATATTTATTTGACAGACAGAGATTATAAGTATCAGAGAGGCAGGCAGAGAGAGAGGAGGAAGCAGTCTCGCTGCTGAGCAGAGAGCCTGATGTGGGGCTCGATCGCAGGACCCTGGGATCATGACCCGAGCCGAAGGCAGAAGCTTTAACCCACTGAGCCACCCAGGCGCCCCCATCCAGAACACCTTTTAAGAACCCCTATGCCTTAGGTATATTCTAGGAAATCACAGATGCAATCACCAAGAGTCTTCTCTCCTGAAACCAAAAACCACAGTTAATCTGGTACTGTTATCCTTGGATAGAGAAAACTCATTCATTGGTGCCTCAGTATCCAAGGAACAATGAACCCCACTCCTTCCTTCCTCCTGGTATTTATTTTTATGCCATATAACTTCTTAGCCCCATATGGGTTACATGCATCACAGCTTAAAGAATATCTTCCCATATGGCAGAAGTGATTGCCTTTAATTAAACATGTGTCTTAAAAGAACTATGCTTCCAGACTGGATTGAGGTTATCAATGACTTTTCTACTTTTTATATAACCAAAGTCTCCTGTTACCAAATGTCTCCTGTTGCCACTCTTAAGTGCATTCTGAAGTGCAGAGGGAAGGACAGAGTGGGTGTAGCAGATTCATGGGATAGTGAAGGGTGGTTAGCATTAACTTCAAGTTGAATGGCGAGTCAATTATTTCCTTCAAAAGCATCCCATATCATCCATTCAGGCCGGATTTATGGGGAGAAATATTTATAGCTAGCCCTCCAGACTGCTGACAACTGCACTTCATTTCTAGCTTTCCACAGGAGCCATTGAGAGGTTGGTGGTAAGAGAGCAACAGCTCCTGCCATCCCAGGACTGGGCCAGCTAGCTGCGCTCTCTCGGCACAAGGGGCAGCAAGCATCCATGATCCTGCGGTTTTATAGCAGCCCTTCTCACACCAGCAGCAGCCAGCAGTGTGATGGTCAGATGGAATGCATTTTTAAAAAAATGTTCTTATCTATGAGAACGGTGGGTTGGACTGAAGATATTTTAAATGTAGCCAGTAAGAAACTGTTTAGTTTAATTTTTGTTCAAGATCGACCATAATTAAATGGTATAAAGTCTCCTCAAGCTACTTTATTTCCCTAAGTCCTTTAAATAAACTTCATGAGCAAATAGCTTTCTCTTTCAAGTAAACCATGTAATGCCTTTGCTTTATTGCAGATTGTACAAAATAAGAACAAATTTTACTGGTGCAACATAATACTAGAACATCACAACTAAAACAGGAGAGAAAAAAAATGTTTTCTTCTCTCTTTCCAACACTGTAAGTCATAAAATAAGCTAAGGAAAGTACAGATATATAAAAACACAAGCTACCTAAAACAGTGAATTTAACTTAGTAGATGTCTTTCTACTGTGCTCTAAAGCACTAACTTTTAGAAAAGTCATTTTTCATGGTTATCATTTTAAGTGCTTAGAGTAGCAATATAGTACTTAATTGAAAAATGTATGGTCTTCATCTTAAGCAGACAAAGCTTAATATAGACATAATGAACCAAGGTATACATGGGATGAAATTAAAGTAGGAGATTAAAACAGAAACAGGTGTGCTGAAAAATGTGTTTTGATTTTTCTGCAGATAGCAGATAGTCTCTTAAAGTGAAATTCCCTATCCCTGATGCTCTGAATGTCTCTAAAACAGACTTGAGAAAAACTGTTCACTGTAGTACTGAAAAATAAAAAAGGAAATAACCCATCTGTAAGGAATACATTAGAGTTTATTCACACCTTCGAATACTATATGGTAGCTAAAATATGTCAGTATGGGTAAATTTCAAAAACATAATGTCAAGTTAAAAAAAAACAAGAAAATTGAGAAAGAGATACATATAGAATACTATATATAAAACACACAGCAAAAGTATATATTGTTTGGGGATACCAACACAATTAGAAAAAGCATTAAAATACATATAGGAATGACACACTCCAATTTCTAAATAGTAATTAGTTCTCAGGTTGGGGGGGGAATAAAATAGATGAAAAAATAGAATTTAGGTGTATCTATAAAAATTTATTTTGAGAGAGATCAGATGCAAATATGAGAAAAATGTTAAAATTTATTAAATCTGGGAAATAGAAAAAAATCTTATTTTTGCTAGTCAAATATTTTATTAAAAATTAAATAGAGAGTGAGAGAGGCTAGATAGCAGAGGAGTAGCAGACTGAAATGACATCAGATCCCAGGAGTTCAGCTAGATAGTTATCCAACCATTCTGAACACCTACAAACTCAACAGGAGATAGAAGAGAAGAAGAGCAGCAATTCTAGGAACAGAACAGCAATCACTTTCTGAAAGGTAGGATGTGCAGAGAAGTGAATCCTAAGCAACGGGAAGATAGACCGCAGCGGGAGGTGCCGGCTCCTGGCAAGTGGTGGAGCAATGGAGCACAAAATCGGAACTTTTAGAAGTCTGCTCCACTGAGGGACATCGCTCCAGAGGCTAAGCGGGGATGGAACCCTTGCGGGGATAGTGTGGTCTCAGGTCCCAGGAGATCACAGAAAGATCGGGGGTGTCTGAGTGTGGCAGAGCTCCCAGGTATCAGAGTGGGGAAGCCAACTACAGAGACAGAGCCAAAGAGTTAGCTTTCAGCTTGGGGTTACCTTAAACCATGATCCAAGACACAGTTGGACCACTGACCTTCCAGGAGGGACACCACAAGTGGCAGATTCGGGGAGACTCACCTTCCTCCTCCAGGAGGAGTAGTGCAGCAGGAATCTGCTGTGTTTGGAGACTCCAAATGGGGCTCTGCGCCAGAGATAGAAACACTCAGTCACAGGCCAGATGGGCTCAGAGTGTGGCGGGAGACCAGGGAGACAGGAGTGACTGACGGCTTATCCCTAAGCATGCATTGAGGAGTGGGGCCCCGAGCTCTTGGGTCCTCCAGACCAGAGATTGGGAGGCCACCATTTTCATTCCCATCCCCCAAAGAGGTATGGAAACCGTTCAGGGAACAAAAGCTCTGAGAGCGAAATCAGGCAGATTACTTGGCCTGGCCCCTGGCAAGGACAGTGCAATTCTGTCTTGGGCAAAGACATTTGAGAATCATTGCAACAGGCCCATCCAGCAGAAGATCAGCAAGAACATGCATCCAAGACCAAGCTCATCGTGGCTTTTTTTGTGGCTTTTTCTCCATGATCCTTTAGTCTTGCAAAGTTAATTTTTTTATTTTATTTTTTTATTCTATTTTTTAACTTTTCCTCTTTCCTCTTTCAATGCATTTTAACTAGTTTATCTTAACAATACCTTTCTTTAAAAAAATCTTTTTAAACCTTCTTTGTTATAGTCATATTTTAATTCTTCATTGTATTTAACCTTATTTTTTGTATACATATAGGTTTCTTTTATCTTTAAAATTTTGGGATACAATTTCTTCTAATAGATCAAAATATACCCTAATCTAGCACATGGCATTGTTAGTCTCTAGCCTGAGCACATTCCCTCCTTTTTGTTTTGTTTTCTTTTTCCAACCAACTCACCCAAACAATTCCTTTCTTAGAATTTTTTTTTTTAATTTTCATCTTTACAAACATTTTCCATCCGTTCATGGTGTTTACCTTTATTTTTGTATATATATAAGTTTTTTTTTTTTTTTAATTTAGGAGGCAGTTTCTTCTAAGAAACCAAAATACACACAGAATCGAGTGGGTGGCTCTATTCTATTCACCAGTCTAATATAAATATATATATACAGATAGATATAGATATAGATATATACACATATATATATAGATATATCATATATATGTGTGTGTATGTATATTATACATATATAATATATGTGTATATATATACATATATACATATACATATATACATATATACACACATATATACATATATATGCATATATATATATAATTTTTAATTTTTATTTCTTTTTTACCCCTTTTTTCTCCCCCCAGTTGGGTCTCTTATGATTTGGTTAGTGTACGTTTTTCTGGGGTCTTCGCCACTCTTTTAGTATTTTATTCTCTCATTCATATATTCTTACTTGGAAAGAAAATGACAAGGTGGAAAACTCACCACAAAAAAAAAAAAAAAAGAACAAGAGGCAGTACCTAAGGCTAGGGACCTAATCAATATGGACTTTGGTAATATATCAGAACTAGAGTTCAGAATGATGATTCTCAAGGTGCTAGCTGGGCTCGAAAAAGGCATAGAAGATATTAGAGAAACCCTTTCTGGAAAAATAAAAGAACTAAAATCTAACCAAGTTGAACTCAAAAAAGCTATTAATGAGGTGCAATAAAAAATGGAGGCTCTTACTGCTAGGATAAATGAGGCAGAAGAGAGAATTAGTGATACAGAGACCCAATGAGGGAGAATAAAGAAGATGAGCAAAAGACAGACAAACAACTACTAGACCACAAGGGGAGAATTCCCCTCGTAAGACAAAACAATATTAGAATAATTGGAATTCCAGAAAAAGAAGAAAGAGAGAGGAGGGCAGAAAGTATATTGGAGAAAATTATAGTATAGAATTTCCCTAATATGGCAAAGGGAACAAGCATCAAAATCTAGGAGGCACAGAGAACACCTCTCAAATAAAAAAAAAATAGGTCGACACCTGGTCATCAAATAGTAAAACTTACAAGTTTTAGTGACAAAGAGAAAATACTGAAAGCAGCTCAGTACAAGAACTCTGTAACATACAATGGTAGAAATACTAGACTGGCAGCAGAATTATCTACAGAGACCCACCAGTCCAGAAAGAACTGGCATGATATATTCAGAGCACTAAAAGAGAAAAACATGCAGCCAAGAATACTATATCAAGCTAGGCTATCATTGAAAATAGAAGGAGAGATAAAAAGCTTCCAGGACAAACAAAAACTGAAAGAATTTGTAAACGCCAAACCAGCTCTACAGGAAATACTGAAAGGGGTCCTCTAAGCAAATAGAGAGCCTGAAAGTAGTAAACCAGAAAGGAACAGAGACAATATACAGTAACAGTCATCTTACGGGCAATAAAATGGCACTAAATTCATATCTTTCAATAGTTACCCATGTAAATGGGCTAAATGTCCCAATCAAAAGACACAGAGTATCAGAATGGTAAAAAAAAAAAAAAAAAAAAAAACCAAAGCAAAACCCATCAATATGCTGTCTGCAAGAAACTCATTTTAGACCCAAAGACACCACCAGATTTAAAGTGAGGGAGTGGAAAATAATTTACCATGCTAATGGACGTTAGAAGAAAGCTGTGGTGACCAACCTTATATCAGATAAATTAGATTTCAAGCCAAAGACTATAATAAGAGATGAGGAAGGACACTATATTATGCTCAAAGGGTCTGTCCAACAAGAAGATCTAACAATTTTAAATATCTATGCCCTAACAGGGGAGCAGCCAACTATATAAACCAGTTAATAACAAAATCAAAGAAACACATCGACAATAATACAATAATAGCAGGGGATTTTAACACTGCCCTCACTGAAATGGACAGATCATCCAAGCAAAAGATCAACAAGGAAATAAAGGCCTTAAATGACACACTAGACCAGATGGACACCACAGATATATTCAGAACATTCCATCCCTAAAAACAGAATACACATTCTTCTCTAGTGCACATGGAACATTCTCCAGAATAGATCAAATCCTGGGTCACAAAACAGGTCTCAACTAGTACCAAAAGATTGGGATCATTCCCTGCATATTTTCAGACCCCCGTGCTCTGAAGCTAGAACTCAACCACAAGAGGAAAGGTGGAAAGAACTCAAATACATGGAGGCTAAAGAGCATCCTACTAAAGAATAAATGGGTCACCAGGAAATTAAAGAAGAATTGAAAAAATTCATGGAAACAAATGATAATGAAAGTAAAACTGTTCAAAATCTGTGGGACACAGCAAAGGAGGTCCTGAGAAGAAAATATATAGTGATACAAGCCTTTCTCAAGAAACAAGAAAGGTCTCAAGTACACAACCTAACCCTATACCTAAAGGATCTGGAGAAAGAACAGCAAAGAAAGCCTAAACCCAGCAGGAGAAGAGAAATATAAAGATCAGAGCAGAAATCAACTAAATGGAAACCAAAACCAAAACCAAAAACAAAACGAAAAACACAAACAAAAACAAAAAACAGTAGAACAAATCAGTGAAACTAGAAACTGGTTCTTTGAAAGAATTAATAAGACTGATAAACCCCTGGCCAGACTTATCAAAAAGAAAAGAGAAAGGACCCAAATAAATAAAATCATGAATGAAAGAGGAGAGATCACAACCAACACCAATGAAATACAAACAATTATAAGAACATATTATGAGTAACTATACATCAGCAATTTGACAATCTGGAAGAAATGGTGCATTTCTAGAGACATATAAATTACCAAAACTGAACCAGGAAGAAATAGACAACCTGAACAGACCCATAACCAGTAAGGAAGTCATCAAAGTAGTTTTTTGAAGTAGTCATCGAAAATGTCCCAACAAGAGCCCAGGGCCACACAGCTTCCCAGGGGAATTCTACCAAACATTTAAAGAAGAATTAATACCTATTCTCCTGAAACTGTTCCAAAAAATAAAAATAGAAGGAAAACTTCCAAACTTATTTTATGAGGCCAGCATTACCTTGATCCCAAAACCAGACAAAGACTCCACCAAAGAGGAGAATTACAGACCAATATTCTTGATGAACACAGATGTGAAAATTCTCACCAAAATACTAGCCAGTAGGATCCAATAATACATTAAAAGGATTATTCACCACAACCAAGTGGGATTTATTCCTGGGCTGCAAGGTTGGTTCAACATCTGCAAACCAACAATGTGATACAACACATTAATAAAAGAAAGAACAAGAATCATATGATACTTTCAATAGATGCTGAAAAAACATTTGACAAAGTATAGCATCCTTTCATGATTGAAACTCTTCAAAGTGTAGGGACAGAAGGTATATACCTCAATATCATCAAAATCATCTATAAAAACCCACAGCAAATATCATTCTCAATGAGGAAAAACTGAGAGCTTTTCCCCTAAGGTCAGGAACATGGCAGGGATGTCCATTATCACCACTGCTATTCACCATAGTAGTAAAAGTCCTAGCTTCAGCAATCAGACAACAAAAAGAAATTAAAGGCATCCAAATCAGCAAAGAATAAGTCAAACTATCTCTCTTTACAGATGTTATGATACTTTGTGTGGAAAACCCAAAAGACTCCACACCAAAACTGTTAGAACTCATATAGGAATTCAGTAAAGTGTCAGGATATAAAATCAATGCACAGAAATCAGTTGCATTTCTATACATCAACAACAAGCCAGAAGAGAAATTAAGGAGTCAATCCCATTTACAATTGCACCCAAAACCATAAGATACCTAGGAATAAACCTAACTAAAGAGGCAAAGAATCTGTCCTCAGAAAACTATTAAGTACTCATGAAAGAAATTGAGGAAGGCACAAAGAAATGAAAAAACGTTCCATGCTCATGGATTGGAAGAACAAATATTGTGAAAATGTCTATGCTACCTAAAGCAATCTACACGTTTAATGCAATCCCTATCAAAATACCATCAATTTTTTTTCAAAGAAATGGAACAAATAATCCTAAAATTTATATGGAACCAGAAAAGACCCCGAATTCCCAGAAAAATGTTGAAAAAGAAAGCCAAAGTTGGTGACATCGTAATTCCAGATTGCAAGTTCTATTAAAAAGCTGTCATCAAGACAGTATGGTACTGGTACAAAACAGACACATGGATTAATGGAACAAAATAGAGAGCCCAGAAATATAACCTCAACTCTACGGTCAACTAATCTTTGACAAAGCAGGAAATAATGTCCAATGGAAAAAAGTGTCTTCAACAATTGGTTTTGGGAATATTGGACAGCCACTTGCAGAATGACACTGGACCATTTCCTTACACGATACGCAAAAATAGACTCAAAATGGATGAAAGACCTCAGCAATTTCTTCCTAGAAACATCACAAAAGGTGAGGGAAACAAGGGCTAGAATGAACTATTGGGACTTCATGAAGATCAAAAGCTTTTGCACAGCAAAGGAAACAGTTAACAAAACCAAAAGACAACTGACAGAATGGGAGAAGATATTTGCAAACAACATATCAGATAAAGGGCTAGTATCCAAAATCTATCAAGGACTTATCAAACTCAACACCCAAAGAACAATAATCCAATCAAAAAACAGGCAGAGGACATGACAGACATTTCTGCAAAGGAGACATCCAGATGGACAACAGACACGTGAAAAAGTGTTCCACATCACTCGGCATACAAATCAAAAACACAATGAGATACCACCTCACAGCACTCAGAATGGCTAAAATTAACAAATCAGGAAACGACAGATGTTGGCGAGAATGTGGAGAAAGGGGAACCCTCCTACACTGTTGGTGGGAATGCAAGTTGGTGCAGCCACTCTGGAAAATAGCATGGAGGTTCCTCAAAAAGTTGAAAATAGAGCTACCCATCAACCCAGCAATCACACTACTGAGTATTTATCCTAAAGATACAAATACAGTGATCCAAAAGGGCACATGCACCTGAATGTTTATAGCAGCAATGTCCACAATAGCTAAACTATGGAAAGAACCTAGATGTCCACCAACAGATGAATGGATGAAGAAGATGTGGTACATATATACAATGGAATACTATGCAGCCATCAAAAGAAATGAAATCTTTCCATTTGCAATGACGTGGATGGAATTAGAGGGTGTTATGCTGAGTGAAATAAGTCAATCAGAGAAAGACAATTATCATATGATCTCCCTCATATGAGGAATTTGAGAGGCAGAGTGGGGGGGATTGGAGGGTAGGGAAGGAGAAAATGAAACAAGATGGGATCAGGAGAGACACAAACCATAAGAGACTCTTAATCTCACAAAACTAACTGAGGGTTGCCCAGGGGGGTATGGAGAGGGTGGCTGGGTTATGGACTTGGGGAGGGTATGTGATATGGTGAGTGCTGTGAAGTGTGTAAGCCTGATGATTCACAGACATGTACCCCTGGGTCAAATAATACATTATATGTTAATAAAAATAATTCATTAAAAAATTAAATGGAAAAAGATATTAAATGTCTCCACATATATTTTATATAGGGTTATATGATTATCTGACTACACTAGCCTCTTAGGACTAGAATCGAGTTATATCTTGCTGTTAGTACATTAGCCACTTAGTTATAACATTATAAACTACACATGTTCTCTCATTTCTCTCTTTCCAAATGAGGGAATAGAGTTTTCAGATTTCTCTCATCATTGTCCCCGAAAAAAAACTACTATCAAACATAACTACCTTAGCTAATGCCATTTGTGATGTTCTCAACCCCATCCAAAAAAGTGAAGAGCAAATTCCTGATAAGTATCAGATTTTTGCAGTGCCTAAATTTTATTAGTAATTAGTAATTAGTAATTCAACTTAGTAATTGTCAGCAAAAAACATTGTGAATTGTACCTACATGGTCTAAAGTAAATTTTAGAAGATGCTTAACATTCAACCAGGAAGAAACCTAAACATCACAAAAATGTGATATGTAATTTATTTAATATAGAAAAATTCATAATTAAATTTGTCTTAACAAAAGAGTTTTCAATGAATTAGCCATGTATCAATGTAAACATATATATTGTGGAGGTTGTAGCTTACTCAACCATAACAATAATCAAAAATTATATTCATGTATAGAATGACAAAGGGTCATTATTATACTGAGATGAAAGCATATTTTATGACAAGACCAAACATACCGTATCCATGTGATATTGAATGATACAATGTTAAAATTCACACATTTAATATAGGAACAAATGCTACCACTGTTTCACAGCATTTGCAGAAAAAATTATTCTGGGAATAACATTAAATCATGATTTGCTTATCACAGTAATTCTAAGACAAATTTGTTTCCAACAAATGAGACAAAAGAGTCATGACTTCTGAAATAGAGTTTATGATCTTTGGGATTCAAACTTTCCTGGACAATCTACAGGGAACAGGAAGATCAGAGGGAGAAAATAGGATGGATTATTGTTTCATATTTAGTTATGAGTAAGAAAGATGCCGAAAAATTTGACATGAACCCATGAGCACCTAATTGCATTACTTGAGCCTACAGAATACACTAAATGCTTGAAAACTACAAACATATTATCTGCTTTCCATTTATTAATACCATTTTCAAAAACATTAATGGAATAAAGAAAGCTTAGAAACAAATGGAACAAACCATGTTCAGATGCAGCCTTGTGGAGGTGTTAAATAGTGAAATTCCTCAGGAAACTCAACCATGTGTTCCATGCCTTATCAGCTCTGCATAAATAACGCAGTCTGTCTGCCAAATTAAGAATCTCATAATAGGTTGTTCAGATGGTGTTATTAGCGAGAGACTTGGATTGGGCCGTGCTCTCCTGAAGGAAATGGGGAGATGACATTGGTGGATAAGGAAACTGCACATTAGTGGCAAGAACACAAAATTAAAAATGACAGAATAAGTGTGAGATAGGAAAGCAGAAGATGAAAGGATTTAGAGAGACAAAAAGGATTCTCTTAATTAAATGTGATTAGGCATCTGTTTTTTTTTTTTTTTAAAGGAAATCAGAGTAGTATCAGGACACATTTTTCGGACTTTTATGATTAAGCAGCTAGAGTCTACCACCCTTTCATTTTTTTTTTAAACTTTAATTTTGGTGGATGAGTACTAAAGTAGGTCTCAGACTGAGTAATTTCAACCTAGAAGAGCCATAAGAAACAGAGAATTTTGGAAGAAAGTTTTTAAAGTCAGTCATTGGATCTTCTCCAAGAAATAACAGCATGTAGTTTTATTAAATGTTGATAGATTCCCCTCCCAGAATTTTTTTTAAGAAAAATACATATCCCTTTATAGAGACAGAGTCCTTGCAGAATAAATCATTCTAAATAGACTATTAACTAATGATCAACACACAGAATACTATTTCAATCCACAGGGAACCCTCACAAGTTTTATTTTAAATGAAAGCATGTTTAAAATTACATTTTTGCAGTAGGAACTGCATTTGGATACTATTAATGTTATAATTCATTAGATTCCTCTTCAAGGTTTGCTTTAAATCACTCAGGTTTCCCATACTATTGCCACTATAGAATATAATTCAAACAATGATTATTGAACAGTTAATGTGTACAAGAACTCCACAGATGCAGAGATGAGAAATGAAAAGACGTTTACAGCTCACCCCTTGTTTTTAAGAAGCTTAACATCTAATAATGGGTATTCAGCAAATGTGTGATCAGGGAAGACATATGGAGAAGGTAGACTTTTAACTGGACTTTGAAGGATTCTTCACATTTTAAGAGCCACGGCTGGAAGAAAAAGAGTCAGTCAGTCAGTCTAAGAAGAATCAGCTATTTCAGGCCCAGCAAAACAATGGTTCCTACCCACCCACATTCAAGGAGGAAACTTAATGCTAAAAATGAATTTATAGCTAAGAGATATGTATGAATTAATTAAACTAAGATACTTGAAATAAGAACATGCTGTAATTTCTAAAATAAATTAGCGGTTCATCACCTGAGAACTTCAGGCCCCTGGAGGGATCACTGAATTATGGCGAGCAATCCATAAATGGAACATGAGTCTGGGCAATAGCATTAATAAATCAGATCACCTGTAAATACAAACTATCATCTTTCAAAAGTCATTGTGAATGATAAAGAATACACTTAATAGCACTCACTTTCTCACGCTGAAAGAATACTGAAAATTTATATTATTTCACTGTTTTATTCAGATTAAAGAAAACCATATCTGTATCTATATAGATATAGATATGCATTATACTATACTGCCATTTTTTTTTTAAGTAGGCTCTACACTGGTTGTGGAACCCAACATGGGGCTTGAACTCACAACCCGGAGATCAGGACCTGAGCTGAGATCAGGTCTTAACTGACTGAGTCACCCAGGCACCCCACTTTTGCCATTTTTATCTGCATATTTAGTTGATATATTATGAGTGTATTTTTTATGTAAACAGATATCCATCTTATAAATCATTTCGAACTACTATTTTGTTCTATCCTACACTTTAAACATTTCCCAATTATTAAAATATAAATTGTTCTAGTATTTCACTATTACAAATGATGCCATTACAAACAATTTTCCATAGATAAACATTATATATACCCTTACTTACTTTTTAGGATAAATTCCTACATATAAAGTTGTTGCATCAAAAACTACATACTTTTAAAAATTTCAATATAGGGGTGTCTGGCTGGCTCAGTGGGTTAAGCCTCTGCCTTCAGCTCAGGTCATGATCTCAGGGTCCTGGGATCGAGCCCTGGATCGGGCTCTCTGCTCAGCAGGGAGCCTGCTTCCCCCTCTCTCTCTGCCTGCCTCTCTGCCTACTTGTGATCTCTGTCTGTCAAATAAATAAATAAAATCTTTGAAAAAAATTTCAATATATACTGCCAAATTCCCCTCCCAAAGATTCCTTCATTTGTATGTTCCTTACAAAATCTGTAAGATTACTAGTTTTCCTGCTAATAGGAAACAATATTATATATTTAAAAGGCCAAGAAGTCAAAGTCATAGTTAAAAAGATAAGAAATTTCCAAGCTATAACTAAGGCATGTGCAGTCACACAGAAGGTCAAAACATATTTATATCTGGGCATATATCCCAGATCAGCAGACTGACTATAGCTAATGAGAACTCATCATTCTCAACTGCTCATAGGCTTTCCTAAGAGATATTCACTCTGTTGAAAGTCCTTTTCTTGGTAGCCTCAAAAGTTACAGCCCAAGCTGCCCTGAAAAGGGAATCAATGTGGTATGAAATACCCTCGTCTCCCCATATGCAACATGTGAGAAAGAGTACTTTCCCTTCAAGATCTCGGTTCTTCAACAGGAGCTATATTGACTAGAAGGGAAAGAGAACAGTGAAAACATGGTCTCTGAGAATGTGATCCAGAAAGAAGAGAGCAATAGAATCCGAATCAGAATAGAATCAATTTAGAAAAAGTACCTTCTTAAACACACATTCACTGTTTTCTGTGCATGGCAGGAAAAAAAAAAAAAAAACAACGATTTGTTGGATCTGATTACAGTAGTTAAAAAATCCAGGGACACCTGGGGGGCTCAGTAGGTTAAAGCTTCTGCCTTTGGCTCAGGTCATGATCTCAGGGTCCTGGGATCGAGCCCCGCATCAGGCTCTCTGCTCCGCAAGGAGCCTGCTTCCCTTCCTCTCTCTCTCTCTGCCTGCCTCTCTGCCTACTTGTGATCTCTGTCTGTCAAATAAATAAATAAAATCTTTAAAGAAAAAAAAATCCAAAAGTTTTACCTCTGATTTCTTTATGTGATATCTTTTCATTTATAGAAGATTGGATAATACCCTTTGAAAGAAAACAGAGGGCTCAGGAGCCTATAGGAGTAATTTTATTAATTACACTTTGAGGTCTCTGACTACCCACCCATTTCAATGATGTCCACTTATGCCTATCAGTTGAAAATAAGAAATGTTCCTTCCAAGAAAGAGAAACGATGATATACATGGGCAAAGGAGAAATTAAGATTTTAAAAACTTGAAGTCCTTTAGGATCCTTAGATTCCAATTCTATACCTAGGTCCTCTTCCCAGACCACATCATTCTTCTTTCCCTCAGCGATCAGGACATCCTCCTACCCTGCTGTCACCTGTTTATGACAGCTTCCGGTTTACCCTACAAATTCACAAAGTCTTACTCCTTCAGGATCTGTTGTTTTGTTCAACACTGGAGAGAGGAAGCTAAGAATTCCAGGCAAGAGTCCAAAGTCACTGTGCACATAAGCTTCCAAACACACTAATCGTGGAAAAGGGTCTGCTTTTTTGGACTACTGTTGAAATCAGGAGGGCAAGGGAATGGGACTGAGGCCCAAGGAAGAAGAGGCGAACTAGTTAAAATTCAGGGTGTGTTTCCTGGGCTTGAAAATAACAGAGAAGCTAAAGGGATTTATGGGAATTCAAAATAGAGTGAGACGTAGGAAAGAAAAATATCAATAAAACTTCTTAAAATGAAATAATCTAGACAAATAATAGAAGTTGCTGCCCTAAAATACTAGTTACCAATAAATATGACCTAAAACATAAACACTCATCGATCAAAAATTTTCCTGCAGAATGAAGCTGTTGCCAAACTGTTGCATTACAGAGATGCTGACAACTGAGCTCTGTTAGGAAACTGGAAGGAAAAACATACTGGTTATTTTTTTTCCTAAAAATTTAAGAAAAATAGAAAAGATAGCACAGAGATTTTCCACATGCCCTTTACCCATGTTACCCTATTGTTAACATCTTACGTTCCCACAGTACATTTTTCAAATCTAAGACAACACTGGCATATTGCAATTAACTAAACTTGATATTTTCTTCAGATTTCACTAGTTTTTTCCTAATATCCTTTTTCTTTTTCAGGATCCCATCCAGGATACTACATTGCATTTAAGCATCATGTCTCCATCCTCCTGGCTGTGACGGTTTCTCAGAATTTCTTTGTCCTTGCTGACCTTGACAGTTTTGAGGAGCTTTAGGGGTTTTTATTTTTATTTATTTATTTATGTATGTATTTTTTAAGATTTTATTTAATTATTTGACAGACAGAGATCACAAGTAGGCAGAGAGGCAGGCAGAGAGGGAGAGGGGGAAGCAGGTTCCCCACTGAGCAGAGAGCCCGATGTGGGGCTCGATCCCAGGATGCCGGGATCATGACCCGAGCTAAAGGCAGAGGCTTAACCCACTGAGCCACCCAGGTGCCCCTTTATTTATTTTTATTTTTGTTTTTCTGGATGTCCCTAATTGATTTCATCTCATGTTCTTCTAACGGTTAGGCCAGGGTCAGGGTTTTTGCAAATAAAACCCACAGAGGTAAAGTACCATTTTCAGAACACCCACTTATTTTTTTTAAAGATAAAATTAATAGATTGCCCTCGAGGCTTTTGAAACATTTTTCCTGTGACTCCACCTTCTAATTAATTCAGTTTTTCATAATAAAATGGCATCAGCAAGGCTGCCACAATCTTTTCCATCAAGAACTTTTAGAATCTTGCAGTTGGGACTTTTCCTTAGCAGTGACATGATCTCTTTCTTTTGAAAGAGAAATTTATTGATGCTATTGAGTTATGAGTCCCAACAGCTACAAGAGTATAAGCGGAAGAAACACAAACCGGTAATGACTGGATAATCTCGTAGATACCAGCCTGGTCGGCCTCCCAGCACCCATTCTCAGCCTTCTTGCACCTTGCCCGCCTCCTACTTTCAAGTTAAAAAGTCCAGCTACTCATTTTCCCGGCTTCTTTTGTATGTGATCTACCGCTTGCCTAGAGACAAGAGCTGGTTTCTTGGGGTGTTCTGAGAACAAAACACTTCCTCACTGAGGAAGGGTGGAATACATAGCAGGAAAGCTCTTTTTCTCACTTCTTCTGATGTGGATGTATGAAGATGAGATGATTTCAGCCACGTTTCAGCCATGGGGGAACAAGTCCAGAGATATAAAACTAAATACTGAGAATGGAAGATCAGAGGATAGAAACAGCCTGACTTCTGAAAGACATCATTGAGCCACTGACTCAACCCGGGTCTGCTAAGGGAACTTGAAATCCCTGATGGTTGTCAGTCTGCAGCTCAGTCTCCTTACTGATCCATATGGCAACATCTGACATCACTCACGATAACTCAGAGGGGATACGTTGCCGACCCATAGACGTGTTTTGTTTTGCCTACACGCTGTCAAAAATGTAGTTACCCTCTCCTTAAAATCAGTTGATTTCATGGGAAAAAAGTTTTCCATTTCCTTTGAAAAACCAGCAAACCTGGCAACCTGGCCCACGGGTCTACGAGCCAACAGTCACCTGGAACTGGGTAGTGGCTGACATTTATTTTTAAAGATTTTATGTATTTATTTGACAGAGAGAGAAATCACAAGCAGGCAGAGAGGCAGGCAGAGAGAGAGAAGGAGAAGCAGGCTCCCCGCCAACAAGAGAGACAAATGCAGGACTCGATCCCAGGACCCTGAGATCATGACCCAAGCCGAAGGCAGCGGCTTAACCCACTGAGCCACCCAGGTGCCCGTGGCTGACATTTTTGATGGAACCTGTGCTCTGGACTCCATCACAGTCCCCACTTGTTCAGCTTCGTGCATTTATATTATGTCTGGACCCTGTGAACATCTGTGAAAAACTCTTAGTAGCTGAGTTTTATTTAACATAAGTATCCTTTTGGTTGCTGCTTTTAATTTTATTTTCAGTTTTGCATAAGAGGGGTGGTCCTTAATTTTGGAAAAATACACTTGATGGAAATCATAGAAATACAGCTCCGACATTATTTTGCAACCCCTTTGTGATACCACATCTCCTCCTCTTTTCCTCCTCTCCTCCCTACCCACTGACTTCCCACAGAGCTACTGAAGAAAACGGAGTTGGTTCCAATTAACATACCCCAGGTGTCTTACTTAGCCTGGTAGCTACTATAGTCAGTCAGGAAAAAGATTTAAACCATTCATATATCCATTTACCCTCCACAGAAACTCACCTAACTGATCTAGATTTACCTCTTTGGCTGGAGCCTAGCAAACCTTTTATCAGTGCCATGTTTGGAGTTGGAGTTCAAGGTTCCTAACTAAGGAAGTGCAATGTATGCCCTCTGAAACATGTCCCAATGCTGAATGCGTACGCATGACCCATGAATTGCAGCTTTTCACTGGAGCATTTCCCACAGCTACAGAAAAAATTAACGGAGAGGAAATCTCATTCCAGAAAAATGTACTGGGCCATCAGTGACATCTGTATGATTGAAAGGGTAAATATGATAAGTTACTATTTTTATACATACACACACACACACACACACACACATTAGGCAACTCAGTGGGGGAAGACAAAACTTTTTTACTGCCTCTGTAGAAGCTAAACATGAGACTTTGAAGAGAAATTTCTGAGATTTGCCTCAGGATTTCAGAGCAACCATCTTTGGGGTCATCCCCTGCCTTTAGTAGTAGCCTTACTATAGCAAATCTAGGAGCAATATATACCTCCATGAGTCACCTATAGCAGTGACAAATACAGTGCCACAGGAAACGTGGGCAAGCGGGGAAAGCCAGAAGTTTGTTCCTCAACAAATACTCTGGGGGTGGCTGAACCTGAGGCATGTGACCCCCAGCCCTGTTCAAACATACAGTAGCAGTCAGCTGGACATAGCCTCACATTCCCAGGCAAGACTGTGAGCTCAGCTGTAGTTTAGAATACCTGTAACAGGTTTTCCTGATGAGAAATTATCATTTCTAACCATCTGATATTCAGTGCATTATAAGAAATAGGAATAGATATAGGCCGGACTTTCACACAAAATGGTCTGTACAGGGTAACCGTTCTTCATTATTTTTAGCAATGACTCCCATGGAACAGGTTAGATAATTATTTTGTCTGAAGTGTCAGTATCCTATGTTTTCAAAAACTAGTATTTAATTTTAATCTTTTTTTAGCTCCTAATATTTCAAAAAAAATCATTTTCTATTTTTATTACAAATACTTTCATTACAGTGTTTGCCTGGAAATCACAACATAAGGCAGGTTGCCCTGAAGGGGGTCATATGTTTCCATAAGAACAATGTCATAATGGGGAGGAGAATATGCCATCTAATAAATTATAGTAATAATGAAAAATTCAGAGTGATAACAATAACAAAACTACAACTCTATGCCCAGTTTCATGACAAAATTGTACTTTCAGTCATATAAAATAAGCATAAAAATAAGATACAATAGTTATATATATGACAATTATACAAAGGCCCTCAATGTATCTATATCTATATCTCCCCATGTATATGCAACTAAATAAAAAAACCACATCATAAAACTGACCTAAAACTAATGTAATACCTATAGCAAATATAAATATAATTTTGTTTGACTTCTTAGCATTTAGAAGAGATTTGAGAGAGATATAATTTGGATAACATAAATTCTCAAGCAACATCTCACAAAGGTTTGAATCAATACAATGCTTTCTCTTGAAAATTTCTCATTTAGTAAGCAAAAATGCTCTCCATTCTTTTTCACCTCATCACTTTCCTAAAGACTGCTTAGGGGTCCAGTTCCTATATATTTTCCTTACTGTTGTATTTTGATGAAAATAACCTATTATTATCCTATCTCCTCGGTTTGGATTTTCAGAAGGCTCCCCCGCCAAGTCTTTTATAATCTATAGGTAATCCCAACATTTTAAAAATACATGGAAGAGTTAATTAGCAATGTGAAAATTGATAAAGGGAAACCTCACTAAAATGAAGTTGTGATGCCACAAGGGGGAGCATACTGCTCAGTGCCAATTACAGGAAGAATTGTGAGTTACAGCCCCCAACAGAAGAATATTCAACAGGGAAGGAATCAATTACAGGGGCCAACTGGAAAAGACATATATTATCTCATCTACAAGAAATTAACCACCCCTAAAACTCAGCCAATGAGAAACTGTCATCACCCTTAACTCATTTTTCTCCAATGGACTTTCATTCAAAACACCCCTTCCCAGTTTCTTCCTTCTCCATAAAATAACATTCCTCTCTTGTTGTTTGTTGGACTTGCTTATGGTTTTGTCCTAGCTTGCATGTCCTGAATTGCAATCTCTAATAGTCTTTGGTAGACTATTTTGCTGGTAAGGTAACTGGCTGCCTTATTGATAGAAAAGTATTTTTATAAGCCCAACTTAAAAGTTTTTACTTACTACAGACTCAGTCAGTGAGATTTCTAAGTTGAAAACAATGTGAAAACAGAAGCGGTTAATAATAACTGTACTTGTATCACAACTTCAGCATCTAATTTGTTTCTGTGATTTTTTTTGGCTACACAGTATTGTGAAAATGCTAATAAAATTGGATATAAATACTGATAGTTCAAGTAATAGGTTGTAATATTAGGATTTTAAAAGTTGAACTTATTCAAAAACTTGAGGGAAAACTTGTTAGAATCTTATTGCTAAAAGTGCTATGGTGAGTGCTGCGAAGTGTGTAAACCGGGCGATTCACAGGTTTATAATAATAATAAATATTATTAGGGGCTAATAATACATTTTATGTTTATAAAAAATTTTTTTAAATTTAAAAAAAGGAGTACCAAAAAAAAAAAAAGAATAACGAATCAAGCTTAGGCTACAATAACAATGCGTACTATATTAATCTACACATTGTGCACAATACTATATACATACACACCCTGTATACAGTGAGGTATTTTTACTACATCGCATGTGAGCTTGCATACTGTGAACGTTGGTCAAGCAGAGGCTGGGGTTTGTCCATCACTGAGTAGCACACACATGCTATGGCACTGTATTTTCTTCTGTAATTTTATAGGAATTGCAGAGCTAGAAAATACCTTTATTAGTTATACCTAACACCTAGCACAGAGGTAGATCATAATAGGCATGTTTATTGAATGAAATGGATAGAATTATTTAAGGCTTTGGTGAGAGATCTCAGACCATTTCTTAAATTATTGATAATCCACTATACCAATTACCAAGTCATTATAAAGGACCAATGTAAAGGCTAATAAAATATTTATTAGGTGTAGTGAAACTACATAGTGTAGACATATTTGTATACATTTTGTTGCCTGTGTTACACTGTGCAGAAACCACAAGTTAATACTCTTGCAAAAGTGGACACAAGTGGTGCCACTGGCCATCACCTCCTATGTATCAGTTGCAAGGACTGGAAGGCTTATGGCAGAAATACCTTGCCTTTCACTTATATTGTGGGTTAAATAGGATTTTGTGTTCTAGCCTGAAGCACCAATGTAAAAATATGTATTGAATAAACATTTGATTATGGTTCTACTGATAAGTAATATATATGTGAAAATGTGATCAGGAGATCCAAACAGTGGATTTATACATTAATTTTTAAAATAAAGCCTATTGAAAAGAAATGAAATAAAATAAAATGAAAAACACAATAAAGCCTATTTGTTACTTGAGAAATTCCCCTACTATCCTGGTTGTTGTACCTACTTTAAAAAAATGCTCAACAGAACTACATTATCTAAAACTTGTTTAAAGTTTTAAAATTTTACCATTAATAATTTTGGTTTTGGAATGATTTTAAAAAGTAATGGATGTTAATGACTACTCATGGATTTAAAAAAATTTGTTAAGTGCCAGGAACTGTATCAACACATTAAACGTTGCCTCACTTAAACATACAAATTACCTCATTATTATGATCATTTTAAAAAATTAGGCAACAGAGGTCCAGAGAAAGGCAGTCATTTCTCTGAAGTCATATTGCCAGTTGAATGGGTAAGCCATGATTGTACCCTGGAGTGATCGCTCCAAGGTCCATGTTCTTTCCCTTACACTTTGCATCTTACCCATGAGTGAAATACTAGTGCAAAAACAGATCATGAAATGAGAACACTGTGATCATGGACCTAATGATGCCTCCTAGGTAATGTCTGCTTTGGAGGGTCTTGAAAAATGATTTGGACCTGGTAGACGCTGTGGTAAGTTAGACTCTGCAACAAGGGTCTTCCATGTCCTTTACTCCTCTGATTTGGACATAATGCCCTCTATTTGTTTTTCAAGTCCTCTGAATTTTACTATGTGATACTATAGTCATACATCTAGCTTTCTTTGCTCTCCATTAGACTGAATAAACTGAGGGCAGAAATGTTCTGTCTTTTATCTTGATGTCACTGATGCTTTGCCCAATGCCTGTCAACCTGTAATGCAGTATCTGGTTGGTGTTTCCTAACTGTTTGAAATGAATGAATAAAAAGGCAAGAAGCTTTACCTTGCCTCAAAATCAGACCTTGCCTAAATAAGTAAAATGCAGAAAACCTACTTCACTTATTATTTTGGGTTTTAAAAGACACCAAATTTTTCCTGCTATTTCTACTTCTTCCCTGTAGATTATTGATTTCCTTTTGCCTAAGGGCCGCATGAAGATTAGTATAATAAGTTTCTTAGAAAAAAAAAATCTGTAAAACAAAGGTAAGTTTTTACGGTTCTTATTTTATGCAAAAAGGTATAGGTTATATTTCCTAAATTTTTACTTTTTTTTTTTTTTTTTTTTTAAAGATTTTATTTCTTTATTTGACAGACATAGATCACAAGTAGGCAGAGAGGCAGGCAGAGAGAGAGAGGGGAGGAAGCAGGCTCCCTGCTGAGCAGAGAGCCCGATGCGGGGCTCGATCCCAGGACCCTGGGATCATGACCTGAGCCGAAGGCAGAGGCTTTAACCCACTGAGCCACCCAGGCGCCCCTATTTCCTAAATTTTTACTTTAAAAAAATATGGATGGTTCATTACTTTGGGATTTTTGAAAAAAACAACAATAACTAAAACAATTCAATTATTCTTGGGACAACACAAACATATTTTCCTTTCTTGCAATTTAAAACCATCACTATGTAATGCAATTAAACAGAAAAGAAATGTTTCTAGTAATATGAAGAGACTTTCCTTCTATTCGTTTCTGAACAAAACTGAAACTTTTTTTGCCATTAGATAACTAATTAGTTTCTCATTATATGTGCCAGTAAAATCTTTAAAAAAGCTACAAAAATAAAAATACTTTTGAACAATAAAGCTATAAAAACTCACTTCTATTTTAGATAGCTAGTTTTCTAGACTCTTCCTCACCTATACTGTTTATCCATCTCCCCCTTATAAAATTTTACTAGTGGCTTCCTTTAGATCTTATTAATTGCAAGATAAACAAATCCTTAATAGAAAGTTACCCTTTCATTCTAAATTTTGTCCTTAAAAAAGTGCTATTTAACTGAAAGAAAGGCAGAACGTACGCTTTCACAGTTAGACTCCAGGAATATGGGGATATTAAGATACACAGAATCCAACATTTATCTACACAGCTTTTCATTTCTAGATCTATGAAAGGAAATTGTAAAGAACAAACTCAAGTATAAATAATGAGGGAGCAATATTTAATTAAAATGAAATTTCTTAGGTCCTCATTTATGATTGCTTCACTTATGGAATCGGTATTCATCATTTTTATGATAGTCTTTGTGCCCCTTCATAATCTATTTCTAGTAGAGCTGTGTGAGTGTTCCCTACACCAATCATAAACCAACAGGTATACTCCAAGCTGCTATTGTTCTCATTGTCTGAAGGGCAACAGGATGTGAGTGGGGAAAGTACTGATCTCATAAAAAGTCAGCAAATTTGGGTTCAACTTTGTGGTCTCTCATTACCTAGTCAGATGCCTTTGAACAAGTCACTTAAACACTCTTGAACTCAGCTTTCTAATCTGTGAAATAATGGCATCGAGGCTGTTAAGTTTTGAGATCCCTTTTCAATGTAAAACTCAATCAAAATTTCAGAAACAATTTACCTTTAAGATTCAGAAAATATGTATATCTATAGGAATTGATGGCTGTAAACCAAACCTAGTATGGCAATCATTTCACAACATATGTAAATCAGATTATTATGCTGTACACCGTAGCCTTATGCAGTGCTGTATGTTGATTATATCTCAAAAGAAAGGAGGGGAAAGATTCAGAAAATAATAAGTACATGGACAATAAGGGGATTATCTTTATGAATATCTGTTCTCATTCTCATTCTGCACAGGCAAGTTGATTTAAAAGAAAGTTCTGGTTAATTAGATTCAAGTTTTGAAGTCATGAAAGCTAATATTTGTAAAGACCATTGATATTATAGTCCTTTTTAAAATGTATTTTAAATGTAAAATCTTTCATCCGCTTACCAAACATCATTCCAATGAATGGGTTTGTGATCATTGAAACTGCTACACCCAATACTAGCACATGGCTCAGGTCTGTGATTTTGGTACAACCTCTTTTCATATTAGACAACATTTTTAGAATTATCTTTGAGTCACCGTAGCAGTTGGGCTAGCATGGTAAACTACCTCTCCCATGTCAAGTACATATAAGTATTAGTTCAATGTCATCATGCCCCCTATTTGTATATATTTTAAAAAGATGTAAACCAATCAATGTGTCCATATGCAAAAGAGTGACCGTGGATACCATCTCATATCATATATAAAAATTCATTGAATGGGCACCTGGGTGGCTCAGATGGTTAAGCCTTTGCCTTGGGCTCAGATCATGATCTCCATGTCCTGGGATCAAGCCCCATGTCGGGCTCTCTGCTCAGTGGGGAGTCTGCTCTTCCCTCTCCCTTTGCCTCTCTCCCTGCTTGTGCTCTCTCTGTCTCTGTCTTTCTTTCAAATGAATTTAAAAAAAAAAATCTAAAAAAATTATTTAAAAAAATCACTAAAAATATATCATATTCCTAAGCATAAGAGCTACAACTATTCAAATATTAGAAAAAACACAGGATTAAGGTCTTTTTAACTTTGGATTAGGCAAAGATTTCTTAGATATGACACTAAAAGTACAAGTGACAAATGAAAATATAAATTGGACTTCATCAGTATTAAAATCTTTTGTGCTTCAAAGGATACCATCAAGGAAGTGAAAAGATAACCCACACAATTGGAGAAGAATTTCCAAATCATATATCTAACAAAGATTTTTTATCCATTCCCAGCTCAACAACAGAAAGATAAATTATACAATTAAAAATGGGCAAATGATTTGTTTAGGCATTTATCCAAGGAACATATAAAGATGGGCAATTAGCATACAAATCGATGCTCAATATCTTTCATCACTGGGGGAATGCAAATCAAAACCATAACAAGATACCACTTCACATACACACTAGGATGGTTGTAAGCTAAAAGACACCACCAGTAAGTACTGAGTATTAAGAAATTAGAAAACTCACTCATTACTGATATGAATTTAAAATGATGCAGCCACTGTGGAAAACAGTTTGACAATTACTCAAAATATTGAGCATAGATTTACCCCAAATCAAGAATCAAGCAGTTTCACACCTAGGTATATATCCAAGAGAAGTGAAAACATATATCCATCCAAAAACTTGTTCACTAATGTTCATAGCAGCATTGTCCAAGATAGTCCCAAAGTCCAAATAATCCAAATGTTCATCAACTGAAGAATGGATAGACAAAATGTGGTATATCCACAAAATAGACTATTATTTGCAATAAAGAGGACTGAAGTACTGATACAGGCTATGGAAGTTGGAGAACTGCTACATACACAGTCCTTTTGTGATAATGGAAAAAAGTGAGAAAACCTTAAATGCCCATCATGGTAATAAATAAGTTAGAGTAGATTCATGTAATAAATAATAGCCAATTTCTGAAATGAATCAGTAAGACATATGAGAAATATGGGTACATTCAATACATATCTTACATTTAATAAAACATGGTGCAGTTGATTTGGCATTTAGTCTTTAAAAACATATAATATGCTATATGTCTCAAAGATATTTATGTCTGTATATAACATGTATATGCACATATTTAAAATTTATATTTATTTTCATAACAGAAAATATGAAGTGAACCAGAAGAAGACACACAAATTTCTTGTAAGGATGGGAGAATAACCCTGGAAAGCAAGAATAAAATGGATTTCAACTCCTTACTGAACATGTGTGTACATGTGACAAATCTGATCAAACACAAACATTTTTTAATATGCTAATTCTGTGCAGTGAGTACACAGGCAACTTTATCCCCTTCTCTGATTGAGATAAATCGATTCAAATCATGCATTAAAGTTACACAATGAACTACAAATGCCATTTTAAAGTTTGTCAAAACTTGAACCAGTAAAAGCCAGATGGGCCTGGGGATTCATTTGGTATAGGACTAACTCTGAGGTATATAAATACTCACAACTTTTTTCAAGTGTGTAATGAGTAAAAACCTAAGAAAATAGGCCCAAATGATAACAGCCTCTATTTGTTTTGGCACAGGACTACATGGTACTCGATGGAGATGCAGATCTTTGAAGCACATTAAATTCAACATGGTGACGCACTTCACTCTATGGAGGAAAATGCCATTATTATTACCATTATCATGTGTCCAGGTGCTCCTGTATATGGCTCTTTCCTACTGTCCACCCACTCTGAGATCCTGGGACAATGGCAACCCATCGGTTTCTCAGTGTTTGGGGCCAGGATTCTATGTAGGCAATATAATCCCAAGGGGTAGCATCAGACAAAACACTTAATCTCTATCCCTTACTTTCCATATCTATAAAATGGGGATAATAACATTTAAGCCTAAGGTTATTATGACACCTAATGAAATTGTGTATTTAAAGCACCATGTTTGACACCTAGTGCACCCTAACTAAATACAGTTATTTTTGAAGGAATACTCACAAACCACAAATTGGGAATAAGCATTAGTTACAAATATGCGAAGGATCAAATTTTTACGACATAAAGATTTATACTGAATTAGATTCCCCTCTCCTGCCTTATATATACAGAAAAATCAAGCAAATAAATGGGAAAATACACTGTTAAATGTTAACTGGAATGTAAATAAAAACTTTTAAAAAAATGAAAAGAAATAAGATATATGCATGGCTAATGAATGTGAGAAATATTTAACCTTACATACTAGATACTTGGAACAAACGTGTGAAAATTATAAAAACTAAATGTAATCCCATATTTAGCTACTCAAATTAACAAAAGTTTTGTGTTTATTTGTTTGTCATAATTACCTCAGAGGTGATGAACCCAGGGTTTTTGGTAGAAGGCAGGAAAAAAGTTCATTCAGCTGGGTTAAGAGACAATTTAAAATACTTAACTGAAAACCTCCAAAGTATAAATTGATTAATTAATTCCTCTTGTACAGATCTGTGCTAAGGATCAAAATATATACACAACAGTGTTTCCAGTTTTTCACTATTATAAATACTTCCACTGTTTAACAATAGAATATGATTAAATGAAGTGTGGTTCATGCGAATAATGAAGCTTCATGCAGACATTAAAAATTATGCTTTCAAATGGTTTAAATAGCATGGCTAAATGTACTATATAATTAAAATATTAAGAGGAACAAAGTAGTATATAAACACAATACTTACCCAATTTGTTGGATAGGTAAAGATACAGAGTATAGTAATGCATCAAAAGGTGACAGTTTATCTATTTTTAAAAAATATTTTATTACACATCTAGTTCATATTGTTCAATAATAATTAGAAAACACAGATAAGAAAAAAAAGAGAGAGAGATAGAGAAAACCACCTATAAGTCTATCAAAGAGAGAACAGGTGATGTGTACCTATTTCTGGATTTTTTCCTTTGTAGGTATATATTTTTTAAATAAAAATTTCTCATATTTCTTATACTTTTTAACATTTTTACACTTTCCAATTTTTACTGTAACAACAGTAGTGTATTAAACTAAATCTTTACATTTATTTTTAATCATTTCCTTAGAATAAATTCTTACAAGTAGATTTTTTGGTTCAAACAATGCACACACATATATAAATACATACACACACAGACACACACTTAACTTTATGTGTCAACTTAACCGGGCCATGGGGTGTCCAGATAGTTGATCAAACATAATTCTGGGTGTTTCTGGGAGGGTGTTTTTAGATGAGCTTAACATTTAAATTGATAGACTTAGTAAAATAGATTGCCCTCCCTAATGTGGGTGGGCCTCATTTTATCAGTTGAGGGACCGAAGAGAACAAAAACGTTGACCCTGGCCTGAATAAGACAGAACTCCTCACGGTGGACTGCCTTCAAAGTGCAACTAAAACATCAAGTTGAACCTGGCTTTTCCCTGCCTTCAGACTTTAGCTGAAACAGCTCTCTCTGGATCTCAAGCCTGCCAGACTTCAGAGTGGAACTGTATCATTAGTTCTCCTGGGTCTCCAGCTTGCCAACTACACATCTTAAGACGTATCTGCCTCTATAATCATGTGAGCCAATTTTTTTTTTATAATAAACCTCTTCCCATATATAGATAGATATTCATCCTACTCGTTCTGTTTCTCCAGAGAAACACTTACACTAATAGATAGGTTTTAAGAAGTGCATATAAATTTATGCTGCCACCAGCCGCATATCAAGGTTCCCATCTGCCGCCACCAAGGCCAATGCTATGTGTTCCTAATTTTCTGTACTTGCCAATTTATATAATAAAAATACTATCATTTTGTTATTTTAATTTACATTTTTATTAGTTAAAAATAGATATTGTCATACCCTTAACGTTTCCATTTTTTTCTTCAACGCGTTATCGTCATTTCTTGGTCTATTTTTCTTTTATGTATAAATATTTTGTAAAGAAGCTTTGTAAGTCACAGATATTAACTTTTTGTCATATACACTATATATACCACAAATGTTCTCAGGGTTTTCTTGTTTTTCCTTTAATTCACCTATATTTTGTTATTTTACAAGGACATTTTATTTAGGTATGCAAATGCAATATTTCTCTCCTTTATGGTTTCTGGTTTAGTGTCAGCCTAAGAAAGTCTTTCCTCAAAAAAAAAAAAAAAAAGGAAAGTCTTTCCTCAAAGCAAGATATATGATCTTCCAGAACTTTTATTTTAAAAATAAGATAAAGTCTTTACTTCATTTGGAATTTATCTTGGTATAGGTTGTGAGATAGACATCTTTTTTCCCCACTACATAATCTGTTCCTCTTACACTAAAATAAGCTGCCTGACATAATCCAGTGTTTGGTACCATTCACTTTTATCAGAATCAGCATCAGCAAAGTCAGCAATCGGAACTATGACCCTTTCCTTCAGCAGGTCCTATATGGTGGTCTTAATTTCTATAGGTCTTGTTTGAATCTGTACTGAATTATATTAACTATTTAACCTGGGAGTAGGTGAAGGGGTAGTCAAGGAGTTCCATTTTATTAAGCCAATTTCAAGTGCCAAAGGCTTAATTTTGTTTAATGACTATTGGATCCAGAACATCAATGCCCACTATGGGATATTATAGGGCACTGGACACTGTAACCATGAGAAATTTAGGCAAGACAGTGTTTCTGATGGTTAAGGTGAGGCATACCTATTTATCCTCTATTTTATGTACGGTAACTCCCCTCAAAGTATAGAGGATACCTTGTTTAAATTTAATAGGATCCCCAGGCATATCTGCAATTCGAACCCGAGTATCAGTTTAGGCCACCAAGGTTCATCAATTAGTGCATCTCAGCAGATGTTAGTTAATTTAGAACATTTACTATAGAGATACTATAGCCAGCGGGTAATCTTTTTATCTTTCTTTTGCATAAATTCCTTTAGTAAATTTTGAATTTCCAATTAGGTCAAATCACAGACCCCTGCTACCATTCCTGTTTCTTCCCACTGCATAAAGAAATCATTTTGTTTTATTTTGTTGTGCTGTAGTTTTTGGTTGCTGGATATACTGGGGGAGAGAGGAGTCCTCTCTATCCTGATAGTATTTATTATGTCTCCTATCCAAAATAGACCAGATCAGTAATATTGGATTTAGGGGCCTCTCCCAAAGTGAATGTTACTTGTTTGGGTTAAGGGACCCTGAAATTAAGTTGAGTTTGAATTAACCACTTGATATATGAATTAATTAATTAATAAGTTGAGTTTGAATTAACCACTTGATCATATATATATGATATAAGCTTTGGTACCCAATCAAATCTATAGTCTTTATCGGTTTATTTTATAGCTATCTAAAAAAATGATGCTGTATTTTGGTCCGTGCCATGGGCTTCCATGAGAGTTCCTCCCCATAAGCTTGAGGATGATGATCTTTGTTGCTAAAGAGGCCTGGGCAGTAGCAGCAGCAGCAGCAACAGCAGAGGCGTTTACGGTATTCAAGAGTCCCAGGGAGCCCAGTACATTTAGGAATGTGGACCTACTTGTGCAATATAGTGACGACTCTTCCTCACAGAGGCAATCAACTAATGGACCCATACACTGCACAGGTGTCAATGCCTGGTGACAGGATGAGTCCCCTGGACCTAGAATCAGCTATGGTTTCTGCTGGAGATAAAACACCTAAATAGGTCCAGATCAAAACCCACAATCCAGGGCTGCTTTAAAGACGACTTCAAAACCCACACTCCTGTCCTTCAATGCCTATCAAAACTTCCAGCTCGATTAGTTACCTTTATAACAGATGTTTGGTAGGGCTCAGCAAATGCATCACAGCAGAGCACAAATCAAAATACAACAAAATACAAGCCCAGCAGCACACAGCAATACAACTCACAACATAACACTGGCCAGCAGGCAGCAGCTCGATCTGCATGCTCACCAGCAGGCAAAAAACAAGAGAAGAGAGGGGCACCTGGGTGGCTTAGTTGGTTAAGCAACTGCCTTTGGCTCAGGTCATGATCCTGGAGTCCCGGAATCCACTCTCACATTGGGCTCCCTGCTCAGCAAGGGAGTCTGCCTCTCCTTCTGACCTCTCCCCTCTCATGCTCTCTCTCTCTCTCAAATAAATAACTAAAATCTAAAAGAAAACCACAAGATAAGAGAGACCTCCCAATGCCAACTGTTTTGTGGTTGCCCTGGGTGCGATCAACTCCCGACCTGAAATTTGTTCAGACTTTGACAGACTGGTGCAACAAGAGGGCATGAAAAGGTTTACTGCTCACATAGGAGGCCTTCTGGGGAGAGGAAGGCAGGCACCAAAGCAAGTCTAAAATGACTTGAGTGAAGGAAGGTACCTGTGGCTTTGGTCTATATTGTGGTTAGGGGTTGGGCCTGGGTCAGGGTCCCTGTGGCTTGAACTTCTTCAGTGTCAGGGTAGGAAGAGCTCAGGGTTTCTTAGCAGCTTGCCCAGACGTGAGGCAAGAGCAGAAAATCGTCATCTGTCAAACATCAAAAATGGAGTCAGAGTCTTTGTCATGATATTTGTTTTTCTTTTTGTCCCATCATTGTTAGATTTTAGGATCAGTGTTGTATGAAGGGAGGAAAAGTGATTTTGTATTTTGGAAGCTTCCTACATTCTTCTATTCTGTGTCATAATTTAATGAGCATGTGAATTAATTATTCCCTAAAGCTTTGCCAGAACTTACACAAAAGATGTATGGGTCATTTTTCGAGCTAATTCTCTGACAATATAAATTTTTCTAAGGTTACTGATATTCTTGACTTCCATTTCCACTTAAGTCAGTTTTTATAATGTTATATATTCCTGATTATTCTATTTAGGTCACTTATTTATTTTTTTGGTCACTTATATTTTTAAGTAACAGTGTAAATTTTCCTTTATACTAATTTCTTATTTTCTAAGTTTCTTTTCATGTTTGTGGTTCAGAATTTTGAGTTAATCATAGTCCATTTCATGATGTATTACACTTATTTTTTTAAAGATTTTATGTATTTATTTGACAGAGAGAGAGAGAGAGATCACAAATAAGCAGAGAGGCAGGCAGAGAGAGGGGGAAGCAGGCTTCCTGCTGAGCAGACCCCAACGTGGGGCTTGATCTCAGGACCCTAAGATCATGACCTGAGCAGAAGGCAGAGGCTTAACCCACTAAGCCACCCAGGCACCCTGATGCATTACAATTATTGTTTCTCTAATTTGATTTATTGGTTTATTTAATCTATTGCTTTTACTCACTTTCTTCACATTTCTCTTCCTTTCAGAAGAAAATACTCTAACATGTTTATTGTGTATCCTTTATATGTATGCACTATTGTGAGTCTTGCATTGTTTGCACATGCATTTTAATTTAAATAAATAGTATTCTGTAGATACCATTCTGAGTATTACTTTTTAACTCAACTCTGTATTTTAAAAGATATAGCCAAATTTCTGGACATATATCCACTGATTCTGATTGCTGCATAATAGTCTGTAATGTGCATTTGCATTATGTTCCTTATCCATTCCCCTAGCAATGGACAACTACATGGTCTCCCAACTCTAGGTTTCTACAATTAAGACTAATGAAGATTCTACATATCCCTTCGTGGGTCTGTGTGTGAATGTCCCTGTGATGTGTAACCAGGAAAGAGACTCCTAGAGTCCAAAGGACACATATAATCATTTGACTATGGCAGACGTTTTTCTCAGATGACTAAGACAATCTACTTAAGAGTAGAAATATATTTTAGTAAAAAATGTTTTTGACAAACATAGATAACTTTTTCAAACTCCTTCAAAAAGGAAGGTACACCTTCCTTATTCAGTCCTTCGTTCATCATACATTTAATGAGAACTTATCATGTGTATGGCGGTATGTACTGAGCTTACAGAGATGTCTAGACACAGTTGCTACTCTAAAGGTATTTCAAATCAAGCTGAAGATACAAACATGAAGCCTATTGTGACAGCCATTAGCATACATGCTTGTAGAAGTTGAGGTTGGAACATCAAAAAGGATGTTATCATTTCTACAAGTCATCACAGAAGAAGCTATACTTGAACTAAGTAGACATGGAGGTAGTTTTCACGTACAAGGACTGGCACACGACAGAGGATAAAATTGTCTGGTGCATGCACAATCTGCAAGAAGTTAAATGCATCTGGAACACAGGATAAAGAAATGAGAGATAAGATTGAAACACTGCAAAACAACAAGTCATAGATGGATAAACTTGCAGGTGCTAAAGAATTTTAACATAAGCAGATTTATGCATAGGTCTTTCTGAGATCACCCAGAAGCATAGTTTAAGATACCCAAAGATATGAGTCCAGCAAAGAATTACATCTGTAAGACTAGAGGTCAGGAAGGAGAGCTGGGGTAGACAAAAATTTTGGAGCCATCTTTGTATACACTGCATCTATAGCCAAGGGTTTGAGTTGAAACTGTACATTATGTAGTAAGAAAGCAAATTATAAATGGTACATACAGAAGATAATATGTAGTAGGAATGACTCTGCAGAGGCAAGAAGACTCAGGGGAAAAAAAGGTAAAACTGTTATCTTTTCACTTTTATTTCTACCTTAAGTCCGTCTAATCACTCGTCATCATCAATTCAATTTGGTCTCTCCTCTTGCATTTGTTCATACATAGCTTTGAAAGTCTCTTTCACTCTTGTTCAAATGTTTTACTATACTAATTAGATGGCCACTTCTTGAAGAGGTTCGCAATAACCATTAATTAAGTCTTAAAAATTAAAAGTGTAAATGTGTGCATAAAGAAACCTGGTTAACCTTATTTCCTTGTTTTACATCCATAAATATGCAGTGTGGAGCAATGGAACAGGGTACGATTAAATAGTGATATTAATAAGGCATAGAGATTTTTAAGAATTTCACCTCATTAAGTCAGATCCATCCAGGATAATCTTCCTTTGTATTAACTCAAAGTCAGTTGATTTGGGGTCTTAACTAAATTTTAAAAAATCCTCTCATCTTTGCCATGTTCTGTTGGCTAGAAGCTAATCACAAGATCTGTCTACACTCAAGGGGGAATTACACAAAGGTATGACTCACTGGGAGTCATCTCAGGGTATATCCCCTTGTTCAATGAGTGTTTATTGAGTGCCCATTCTGCTCCAGGTGATAAGACAGAACAAAGTTCTTGATCTCACATAGGATATGTTCAATTAGGGGAGACAGATACAAGAATAGATGAACACACACACACAGGTATATAATTTCTCAATGTAATAAGTGTTATGAAGGAAGTATAGCAAGACAAGGATATAGAGAGAGAGGTTGGGTACTTTCAGTCAGATAGTAAGAAAAAGCTCTGTGAATTTCTTGAGGAATATATACATAAGACATAACCCAACACAGCAAGGCAGATAAACATTAGATGACCATTAGAAGCCGGGCCTCATATTCCAATGAAAAGTGTTCTGACCGAGTTCAGACCTATGAGAAGACTCGCTTTTTTCAACCATAATAACACTTAAAACGTAATGACATTGTATGTCTGCTCCTTTCAGCACTACCCTTAGTTGGTAGTTCCAGAATAAGAAAGACCCACTGAAAGCATCCCTTTTACTCCAAAGACAAAGGACTGAGAAATAAAACTTACCCTAGTTTCTAAAACTCTGCGGGCCGAGGCTGACCTCTCAAATCTACTCTGGAGTAAGGATTATCTAAAAATAGGGATTACCCACTTCTCTTTAGGAATAGAGAAAGAAAAGAGATTTAACCACAAGAGTGCTGACCTTTAAACCAGAGAAGGAATTCCATTCCTAGGAAACAAGGTCTAATGGAGTATCTCATTACACTTCTCTTCCTTGGAGAGCATCATAAGAACAAGAGGAGGTTAGGGTTCTCCCTAATGTAAAAACACCAAAGTAACAACAGAAAAAAAATTCAACCGGCCACAACAAATATTAAAATTACAATAATAGACTGAAAGATGAATGGGTACTAGTCCCAGAATAGAAGAATAAATCTGGAAGTTTAAAGTGGAAGTTTAAAAAAAGAAAAAAAATTACAATAATAGTAGTCACTGTTAATATTTCAATATTCAGCAAAACTATGATGAACTGTAAGACCCAGAGTTGTAAATAATATTAGTCTTTATTAGAATAGTTAATGCTAATCAAAATAGTTAAGGCCCACTACCATTAAAGTTACTTAAATATGTGCATGTTGTAAAACGTTGTCTTGATCCAACTGATTTCATGGACCTTCGAGAATAATTCGTCAAGTTATGGAACTTTAATTAAAATTTGTAATCTTAGCCTGGTTCGATCCACTTTATTAAAATGAAAGAATATTAGTAAAAGAGCATTACTGAGGAATAAAAGACTTCAGGATAGATATTTAAAAAATTTTTTTCACTTTCATCTGAAATGAATTGAACATTAAAAATATTTCATAGAATTTATGAGCAGAATTATACAGCCTAGTAATGAGATGCAAATATCTCTGTTCATTAAGGTTCAACTGTTTGATCAATTTTGCATACATAGTTCAGTGAGGACTGATAATTTTATTGCAATGTGAAAAATGTTTATTAAGTATCAGGATGAGGCAGCTAGGTGTATCCAATTATACCCATATAATACAATTTCACAAAGTGATTTGATTTTTATTTATTGCTTCATGGTCTTAATTTTAGTGGATCTGATGGGATTTGGCATATTTTCAAAGTGAATTACAAGTGATGAAAACACTTAAATAAATACCCAGAGTCCTTAAAATTAGAAGTCTGATTTTAATTGCATTCTATATACATATGTAACATATCCCTCTTCAAGATTATATAAAGAAATATCACTGAATTTTTTAGTTTGCGTGTGTATACTGTATATGTTCATTTGATTAAATACTTTTGTAAATTTAAACCACTTAGAGCTTTGATCTGAGTATTAGAATGTTTGTTTCATAAATTAGTTATGCCAGATTCCTTTTCAACTTCATTATACTAATTCCATAAAATAGACTGTACTAAAGAGAAACATTGCAATACCAAGATAGATCTTCAAAGAAGTGGAATTTCCCTTGCAACACAATAATACAATAATGATATTGTTTATAGAATCTGTAATCTGATGTGCTGACTGACCACATTCATAATCACAGTTGCATGGACATAAGGCAAATTATTCAGTGAAATTCTTTTGGGAATATCCTGGAATTGCACTTTATTCTTTAACAATCATTTCCAATCAGTTTTTACTAACTTATTCCTAAAGTTAAGAGATTTTCCTCCTTCCTTTGTCTTCCAAATTAACTCTTCCATACATGTGCAGACAAAACTGGGCACATGGCTTCCACCCCATAGATAGATCTGACCTTCTGAGTAACTCTTGATCTAAATTTATCTTGTCTTTCTTTATGATTATGCTATTTATTTTTTAGAGGTAAACATTCTTCTTATCCACTTTATTTTGTCACATATGTTCTCCATCACTTATTAACATCTTTAATCTTATACACTGGTTTATTTTCTCTTTTTCTCAAACATATACAGTATTTCTCATTAAAAACAACAAGAAATAAAACACACACTCTGTTCTATTATTCCTTTCAATACATCTTACTTTTGTCTTTTCCTTAATGGTCACTGTCCTTGAGTACTTTAACAGATGATTCCATTTCCTTATCCCCTCCTTTCTGCTTAAAAACTAATTTTCAACCAAACTGCTCCACTGAAGTTACCATTTGGAGATAATCTCTTACTTTCTAGTTCCATTTAAGCCCATTTCTTTACCCTCATTTTAACCATACCTCTTTCTTCGGGCCTGCTGATTAGTCTCTCTTCTTCTACCTTCTCTTAGTTTTTGTGATATTTCCTTCTTCTGGTTCTTCTACTTTTATGATCATGATTTCTTTGTCCTCTCACTAGTTTTACTCTCTTTTCAACCTCCTTAATCATTTATTGAAGTACACCATAAACTAAAGACAAAAAGTGTAATTGTACATCTTCATAAAAATTTTTACGAAGTATACATTCCAGTGTAACCAACATCTAAGTCAGATAACAGAATATCAACACCATCCCAGAGGCCAATCAGTACTCTATCCCATTCTATCTTAGTAGTCCTTAACTTTATTCTTCTCCTTCAACAAATAACTTTTGTGAATTAACTTGTGATCTCCACATTGATGAATCTCAAACTGACATTTCAAGGACAGATGCATTGTTTGAAATCTTTGGTTCATTCATCTCCTAATCCCTTTTATTCAAGCAGATATCAGAATGTAACAACTTTTTCAACATCTCAATTTGTTTCTTTCTTTTCATTTCCATGTCACCATGTGGTTGAGACCAGAAGTCCATAAACTATGATCTACAGACCAAATAAACCCTCTGTCTTGTAAATAAGGTTTAATTAAAACACAACCATGCTTATTTGTTTATATATTGTGTCCAGTAATTGCCACAGAAATCGTATGGTCTAAAAAGTCTAAAATATTTACTAACTTACCCTTTATAAAAAGTTTACCAAACCCTGATTTATGTCTTCACTGTATTACACTAAATGGCTGCAGCAACTTCCTACTTGGTCTTTTAATTCTAGTTCCTCTCTCCTGCAATCTTTGGATAACTGCCTTGTTAAACCTACTGAAACACGCTTAGTTTCATCATGAATTCCCTTGTTCAATAGAGGATCAAACTCCTTTCTCTGGCAAACAAACTCTATTAGAACACAAAGTAAGAAGTACAGGCTTTAAAGGAGGCTGCAGTGGTGTACAATTTTCAAGCCCATTCCACTACCTCCTTCCTTGATGCCTTTACTTCTTCCTTTTTCCTATACCTTAATCCCCTTCACCCAGGCCTCACTCATTGCTGTATCTTGCTGTTACCAGATGTTTCCCTCTTCATTCCTTATGAGTATTTCCCCCTTCCATCATATCCATCCCTTCAAAGCTTGCACGCTCTTCATAGTTGGCTCAAGTTCTACCTCCCCCTCAGGTAACCCCAAAGCCTGTCATCTTCCCCATTGTTAGCATCCCGCAACACTTGTAGATTGTAACACAGATACACCTCTTGATCATCTATTGTCTTATATTATTTCCTCATTGACTGAAAGCTCTCCAGACGCAGATGACATCACTTCTGCTTTCTAAAATCCACTGGGCATATAGTGAAAACTTAATAAATACTGGTAGTTTTGATTTCTAGGCTTCATGAGGAAATTATCAGCAATCAGAATTATTGTTCAGAAAATGATACCATAGTCTCAGTTACCATGGTAGACTCAGGAAACTACATTTTTGATTAAAGCCTTAGCTTGGAATAGAATCTAGAAATTTGGGTGACTGAGCACAACTGGTGAAGAAAAATATTCTACAGAAGGTTGCAGCTCTAAAAGCCTTCACTTTCATACCTCAAATCACCTACACTTTGTCAGTCTAGGTACAGTAGCTTAGAAATGGCATATTTCACATTCTGTAAGTTTTCATCGTGGACAGAATGTTCATTTTCTTAATACTTACTCAATTTGTCTCAAAAAAATCACATCCGGAGTTTTTTCACCACATTTTTTTCTGGTTTCCGAATCTAAAAAAAATTAATGCTTTATTGCAAATAACCACCAAAGTAACTTAGAAGAATGTGGATTCAAAGGAAATATAAAACCCTGGGACACCTGGGTGGCTCAGCAGGTTAAGCATCTACCTTTGGCTCAGATCATGATCCTGGGGTCCTGGGATCAAGCCCTGAGCCTTGTGTTGGGCTCCGTGCTCAGCAGGGAGTCTGCTAATCCCTCTCCCTTTGCCCCTCACCCCACTCATTCTCCTCTTGCTCTCTCTCAAATGAATAAATAAAATCTTTTTTAAAAATTCAAAGCTATATATATATATATATATATATTTATACACACACACACACACACACACTTGAAAATATTTATCAAAAAAAAAAAAAAAAAAAAGAACAGGTAAGAGTTAAGAGCCTGAAACTGCTAAAAATACCCAAGGATGAAAACTACCATATGCACTGTCTTCCATGAAAAGGCCACCATGAACAACTTTTACAAGTTTCTTCATATTGAGTGCAAGAAAAAAATCTCACTTGCAATGAGTCCAAATGCTTGAAGTTTTTAGAACTCTGAATCGCATTGTTACCCTATAGAGAGAAAGCAAACCCCCTACGCCAATTGAAGAATAAGGCAGTCAAGGCAGAAGGAATAGCAGACCACAGGATTCATCAGACTGGGCTATTTGCCTAACATTGTGCTACCCAAGAAAATATTATGAAAGGTTCATTGTAACCTAAGATATTGGATGTAGTCCAGTAACATTCCAACTGTAACTGCAAGTAGTAGTAGTATTACTAATGTAGTACTAGTACTACTAGTACTAGTACTACTAGTACTAGTAGTACTACATTAATAGTACTAATGTACTACTAGTACTAGTAGTAGAGGCAGTAACTAAGGATCTACGATAGTGGGCACAGGGCACCCAGCATTCAAGTGACAGTCCTTTCTAGAGTATACTTTTTGCAGCCACGGTAACACACACACACACACACACACACACACACACACACACACAGAAAAATGCCATTAAGAAATCCTAAATTATAAACATTTATTTTCCAAAGTCTTTTTGCTTCTTTCCTGCCATCTCATGTTTTCTTTTGGAGTTTTCTGGAATACAAAACTATAAACCATAAAGAACAAACTCAAAGGTCTTTTGGGTATAGTGATTAGAATGAAGCAAAAGTTTAAAGAGATTTAAATGGCCTCTGGGATAGCCTCGTTTGCTGTAATTTCTTTTTTGTTGATGGCAAAGTATGCATCTTTTTTGTTGATGGCAAAGGATGCAATTTATTTTTTGCTCCATGATTACTTCAGGATGCTCTGCCTAATCTCTTCCTTGCACTCTCAAGGCTCAAAAGTGACCCTTTTTCAAGGGCTTCTGGGGCCTCCGTTCACTGACTGGGGGAAGGAAACATGACACAGAGGTGATGCCCCAGAGCAAATGTAAATTTTACCTGGGTTCTGCTCCAACAGACTTCTTGTCACTTAAGAGTGCTATGAATTTTAATATGATTCTTATTGCAACTCAGTGGCTTACTTTTAATCTTCAATCTGTGGAATGTATTGATCATATTCATCAGGTCATAGAGGTGCCCTTGCTGTAGGCATCAAAGCTTTTATAGAGAAGGATATTCAGTTTCTGCTTAAATACTTAGTTATCTCTCTGAAAATTATTCCTGATTTTAATTTTCAGCTTTCTTTTGTTTCATCCTGATTTTACTAGATGGAAATTAACTTCAGAAATATCGTCACCTATAACAACTGATCACCTTAAACATTTATGTAACCAGTATACATCCAAATGTTCTATTCAGAAGCACTCATTCAAGTCACACACTTTAAATAACTACTGCATATATAGACACTGAGCTCAGAACTGGGAACATCGTGATAAATAAACCCAAATACAGTATTTGTCTTTATGGTGCTCAAGGCTTAGTGGGCAGAGATAGGCACTAAGCAAAAGACCATAAAACAAATGTGAAATTTCGATTATATCAAGTGTTATGCAAAAGAGTCATTTCATGCTATGAAGACCCACAATATTTTTTTGAAAGATCAGATCCTTCTTCCCTAAGGAAGTGATGTTGAAACTTACATATGAAGGATGATTAAGAGCTAAAATAGGCAAAGAAAGTAGAAGAGTGTACCAGTTATAACAAATGGCATAATGAAGACTCTGCGGTAGAAGGTACCTGGTGAGCGTAGGCATTGAAAAAAAGTACATGTGAGTGAGGTAAAGAGAACAGAAACATGCGGGTATAAGAACCTGAGTCCTCTTGATTCTACCCTCAAACTATCTCTTGATTGTGTTCATTTCTCTCTGTCCTCACCCTATTGCCCTACTTGAAAGTAGGATCTGTTGTTTGCTCTTACCATTTCACTGGTGCCCCCTAAAATTAATTCTCTGCATTCTAGCCAGTGATCTTTTCCAAATACAAATTACATTTATGTCACTTCTCTACTTAACACCAATCAATTGCATCTTACCTTTTATTGGATAATAGAACTATCTGAACAGTCAGGCCCTACCCACTTCTCCAATATCATCTCCACTCATCTAACCCATGCCTTCAATGCTTCTGACATTCTGGCCTCTCTGTTCCTCCAGAGAACATTTATACAAGCTGTTATCCCTGCATGGAAGTTTCTTATATCTTCAGCTGATAACCATATAATGGCTTCCATAAAGAGAACATTGGTTATGAAAAGGTCTCCCAAACTAGATTGGGTCTTCCTCCATTTATGTATTTTTATGGCATCCTATAATTTTCCTTTCTGACTTATATCGTGGATTTTATTACTGACCCCAATTTTTCATTCTTCCTTTTGTCCAAACTTTTTGCCATGTAGCATTTTAGCTCCTGCTGCAGAAGTTGTGTGTAATTCTCTACTCCTTGCCTTTGAACTTGTGATGTAACTTGCTTTGGCCAATGAGACATTAAGTAAGCTGGAACTCGGAAACTTCTTTTAGTTAGAGGGCCCCCACTATAGGAAGAACACATCCTAGTTATCCCACTGGTCCAAGAAGAATGAAACATATAGAGTAGACCCAACCTTTATATGCTCCAGCTGAGCCCAGCAGAGATCAGCAGAGCCATGCACCACACCAAAATAAGTGGTTTTTATTGCATGTATGTCAGAAATTTTTGTAATTATCTATTACACAGCAGTAACTGATGCAACTTGTAACAGGTGTGGATGTTTTAAAATAAGAAATATAAGATATGTCACATTATTTGTCTAAACCAATAAGGTTCTATGAATAGCACGGGTAACCACTGAGGGATTTTTACAGATGACGATTTTAGTTACCTGGAAGAAGTTGGCAATAACCAGAAAAAGAGCTCACTGTCACTAACTACCTGGGTGATCACGAACAAGTTACTTAATCCCACTGGTACTATGCTTTCCTGTCTTTAAATAAGGAGAATGGACTGAGCAGGAGTAATAAATAGGTTCATCTTGAGAACTGACTCCAGCTGATGGCTGTGACTTTCTGGAATGCAAAGACCCTAAGGCCAAATTTAGGCTCTGTCAGCTGAGTGTCATGATCCATTTGGAGTGTCTTCCTTGGATAAGAGAGGAAGGTTTTGCAGCACCAGAGCCAACATATTTGATCCCCAGATTAGAGGAATTCAATGTCCTTTCCATATTTGACATACCCCATAACCAGAGAAGTCAATAAATTGATAGGAACAATAGAAATGAGTTCTAACTACAACCGTGTACAAGAATGATCTACTTTCTTTATTTTTTTTTTCCATGTTTCTCACCAAAGTTTTAGGTACACAGAATTGTTTCATAAAAAATTGTGACTGTTTAATTGCTGTGGTAACTCCACAGAGCAAGGGTTTAGTCAATGGGCTGATAAACCAGAAGCTTTTTGGATACAACTGACACTCACCTTACTACAAACACTCACTAAATTAGGGAGGGAAAAAAAGAGGTGAAAATTACTGACTTGCATTTCTTGAGTTGTTGGTTTCTTACAGGGCTAGATTTGGGGGCTCAAAATCATGTTTGGAGACTTAGGCTTTTTTTCTCCATCCCCCCAACTCAGCTCCCCCTGGGGACTCCCCATGGTAAATTCTGCCCCCTGGCAGTTCTAGGCTCCCTTAATAGTTTTGGGGTGGGGGGGGAAAGAGTACTGAGTCTCACTGGACCTAATTCACCCATCTAGGTTACTCCTGAACCAACCCGTATTTCTAAAGAAAATGTCTTACTGAATTGACTGTGTCAAGGAAGAGCTGTGCGTGCTGGGGGGACTGCCATTGATTTTTATTTTCTTCTTTATATTTTTCCTATATATTCCAAATTTTCTACAATGACTATATGATACTTTTATGATCAGAAAAATGAAGATATTATTTATAAAAATAGAACAAAAAAGGAGGAGCAAAATGTCCGATTCACTCTTCGTTTGAACAATATACAACTTTACTATCTTTGAACCTATTTCACTCGGTTCTAGGGAAATAGATCTTAGATATACTCCATTTTTCACACATTATGTTACAAATCAAAAGACTTCTTTTGATCCAGGCCATTTTTAATTCTGCTAAAAATAATTTTTTCATGAAAGCTACTAGACAGCCAGGCATGAGACAACTTGCTTTAAAATGTGCTTGTTTTGGTTAACAAAAGATCTGGACATAGTGATACACTACTTGCTTCTGCACAGAAGACTCCATTATTTCTTCTGTTTTACATGCAGCTATTATTTGCAGGATTAAAAGATGCTTCTAAGTATAGACCATCCACATAAACTTTGAGAAAAACAAAAGGATAAAGTTAATTATAAATTCAGGAAAAATACTGCGTGCCCAAAGCAAATCTATGGTGTAATGAGTAGCCTGAACAATACTAACTTTGAATAAGTATTGTTTATCCAATGCTGTGTACTGTGTGAGATTTCCTTCAAGATTGAAAGTGCATTGTTCAGGTCTTAAAAGGAATTCTTAAGATCTCTCACCATATAATAACCATAGACTAAGACTCCAGTTAACTGCAATAGATTTGAAATAATATAATTAATAATGTTGATTAGATTTATTTTTAGTCCACAATGTACTAAACAAGCAGATCTCCATCCTGCTTATCCTAGATTACTAGGATATCTCTTCCTTGCCTGCTTTCTTTTGGCCAAATTCTAACACTGAACCCTGACTCCCATGCTATCCTGCTTTTGGCCCCAGTTCAATTTCTTCAGATCCTGCTTCTGGAAGGGATCAAATAAAATAAATTATGCTAGGTTAAAGTAAATAATTCAAAAATGTCCAAAGATACATATATTGCAACATTTTTATCTTCCAAGGAAGAGAATGCTTTTATTTCTCTAAGTCAGCAACCTAACAAAAAAAAATGGATAAAAATTTTGTCACCTTAGCCGGCTAGCTAAGCAAAATTGTGCACACACACACACACACACACACATATATACACACACACACATATATATATACACATATGTGTGTAATATATAGATATATATTACATATTTTTGTAAAATTTGGATTTCAGGATGCTCAAATCACACATAAAAACAACAGCTTAAGACATATCCATATTAAAGATTTATTTATTTTAGAAAGAGAGTGTGTGAGCTCAAGCTGGGGGAGGAACAGAGAGAGAGGGAGCGAATCTCAAGCAGACTCTGTACTGAGAGCGTGGAGCCCAACATGAAGATCAATCTCATGACCTTGAGATCACGATCTGAGCTGAAATCAAGAGTCGGAAGCTTAACCGTCTGAGCAACCCAGGTTCCTGGATATATACATATTATTAAAAACTACTTTCTCTGTGTAAATTCAACTCAAATAAAACTACTTTCTCTGTGCAAATTTGATTTAAATATCTGCACAGATATATACATAAATTTTATTCTACAGAAAAAAAATAAAAATTCAATCAAGGGAATAATTGAATTTGAAATAAAGTTTTGTGTTTTGGAAACCATTAAAACTCACTTTAATATCATTTTTCTTTTTAACACTAAGAAAAATTTCCATGGAACACAGAAGTGGAACTAAATGGGGACCTATGATGTAGAGATTAATTCTGTCTAGCTATTTATCGAATGTTCCTTCTTATCTATCTATATCTGCAACTGAAAAGTGTTATATTTTGGTTAAAACTATAGGAGTCACTTTATTCTGTTGCACTGAAATAATGACACTAGTGTGCGAAACCTAGAACTGCTGCGTCTCTGTATATCAGGTGCAGTCCAAATATTTAATTTAAGATGACACATAATTTGGAAATAACAAACTTCTTATAAAGGAAGATTGCTTTAGTAAATTATAGCAAGCACCCTGATAGTGCTTTATGCAACCATTTAAAAGGACATTTAAAAGGCTATGTAGAAATAACAAAAATGTTTGTATGATTTTATGTATAGAAAAGCTTCACGAGAGCATGTGTGTCACAGACAAGGCTCAGAAAGCAAGGTGCAAAGGATGAAAAGTTGTGTTTGAGTACTGGGATTAGGAGTGACTTATTTTAATATCTTCTTAAAGATCTTTGGTAATAATGCTCTCAAGGAACAAAGTTCATGTCTTCATATTTAGCTGTGACTGTTTCCACCATTAATAGATATTCATGGGTGTTGTTTTCAACCAAATTGTGGAAGGTCATAATATCAATCATCTTTCACATTTTAAACACCTAATTGTGGAACAGAAATCTCCCTATAAAAGCATTCTGTATTTAAGATTTCTCATCTTATTCTCCCATTTCTTCTTAGTCAGTGAGTGCTATCAGCAGATGAATTTGATTCAGTATCCTTCAGTTAAGAGCAAATATTTTCATTATTCAAATTATGTTCTGAACAGCGTGCTTCTAATTATACAGAAAGCAAGGTTCCCTCACAATCTTTCATGACATTATCAATAGAAAGCAAGCATACATGCATGTCCACCAAGAATTTAAATTTTTAAGCTGAATGTCATTCAGCTTAGAAAACATCAGTCTAGCTAGAAATATGTATATGTAGACTTAATTTTGATTCTGTAACTATAAAGGAAAGTAAAAGGGCAACTGGAGAATGTCAATAACCCAGTTACATTAAAATGTTTCATGGTTATCGGACCAAAGATACCTCATCTCTCCTGCGGCTCTTAAAATTGATGATCACAATGCAGAAATGGGTGAGTTTGATTTTTTCACTAGCTTAGTCCCACAGAGGGACCTCTGCATACCAGAAATTGAAATTAAATCATAAATTTTAAACCCCACAGCACCACATTCTCCTTCTACCATACTACCTAAATTTCTGACACATCTCAAAATGGTAACCCCAGTCCACAATACATAGAACCATCACTTTGTTCTAGCTACCTTCTCTCTTGAAAGAGATCCATGTGGTCTTTGATGTTTGTCTCAGCCTCACTCATCTTTCCATTGTTGGTTTGCAAACTGTCCCTGTACACAAGGGATGTACAGCAAGGAGAGACTTAAGAGAGACAGGCCTACTCCATATTGGTAGATGCCAGGTTTAAAAAGCTAGGGAACTCACTTACAAGGCTTGTCTTGGCGGCTGCGGGAGAGTTAGATCTCTTCGCCTACCTGCTAGAAGCCTAAAAGTTTATATAGAGGCCTTAAAGTGTTCAAACATATACACCATTCAGATGATCTTAATAATACGTTGCTATCCCAAGACTGTGTCCTTGGGACAGCTTCTAGCGTGGGGAAGATAAGCAGAATACACAAAACAGGGAAGGAGGTAAAGGTCTGATCACCAGGCTCAAGCTCAAGGATCAACAGGTAGTCATGTCCTCCCAATGACCTCCTCCACTGCCTGTCCAGATCCCATTATAATCAATAGATGATAACTCATGTGACTATTTATGTCTAACTTTAATAATCAGGGCTCCAGAGGACTTCTGTCTCAGTTTAGCATCAGATGAACAGTACAAACTTAATTTTATAACCTGTCCTAAGCAAGAAGAAATAAATGGGTTTAGCTTTTCATGTCAGTAAGAGTCATCATTTTTTGAGCACTTGAAAGCCAAGCATCCTGTAAAATACTTTTAAATAGCATTAAATTTACACAAAGGCCCATCTGACAGATAAAAATACTGAGGAATATTCAAATTCAAGTCTGACTGACTCCAATACATTAGCACTGTACTCCATTATTATCTAATTCCTCTACTGAATATATCTAAACCCCAACTCAGTCCCCATTCCTAAGCCATCCTGTCCATGATCTCCATGCTCTGGTCATAGGTCCTGTACTCTTATTTATTAGAGATCTTTAAAAAAAAACAAAAACAAAAACAAAAACTAGTGTTGGCTGTAAAATGGGACAGCCTGTGTATTATTAATTTCTGCATAGCAAATTACTCTGAAAGTTAGCATCTTAAAACAAACATTTGTTATCTCATAGTCTCTACAGGTCAGGAATCTGGGCATGGCTTACTCAGATGCCTCTGGCTCAAAGTCTCTCAGGAGACTGTAGTCAAGCCATTAGCCACACCTACAGTTTCATGTGGAGGCTTGACCAGGGGTGGAGGAAGTGGCAAGCTCTTTTACCAAATTCACTGTGTTTGTTGGCAAGTCTAGGTCCCCTGCCACAGAGACCTCTCCACAGGACCTTCTCATGATACGGCAGCTTGCTTCCTCCAGAACTGGGATCTTAGAGAGAGGTCTCAAGACAGACGCCACAGCTTTGTTGTAACATAATCTTGGAAGCAACAGCTCATCACTTCTGCTATATTCTCTTCACTAGAAGCAAGTCACAAATCCAGAAAAGGGGATTACATATGGAGGTGAATACCAGTAAGCGAGATCACTGAGGGCCATCCCAGAGACTGCCTTCTGCACCGCCACTCCAGCACTCCCTACCACCTGTGTCTCACATCCCTGTTGTCTCTTCATCTTCCAGTCATAACTGCCATTCTACTGCAAGGCTATAAAGACATGTTTATTATTCTCTTAGTCGTTATTCCTGGGCTCAAGTTCCTGACTCCTTTCTGAAAATGGTACCTGAAATCTCTATTATATAACTCTTGAAATCTTTTTTAAGGTTCTTAAAATCAGGTTAAGCTGCTCAAACTGTCACTGAAGCTAAATTTGAATTGGAGGAAATCTTGGCCTTACCTTCACCTGCTTCCCAATTTATCCCTTGACTAACCCCTAATATTAGCCCATAGGCTTAGTCTTTGGTTTTTCCTTGTTTGTCTGTTTCCTACCTATATAAAGGAATTTCTCTGAATATACTCCTCTGAGCTTCAGGTAATTTTTTACAAGCCTTAAATGCCTACCCACACCCCATGCCCCACCATACCTCAATGTTTCATTTTTGCCTTTCCCAAGATAGACCTTTTCTAAGACAGACCTTTCCCACTTGGCCTCCAGAGATCTTCCCCTGTGTCAGACATCTCTGCACTGGCATGTAGCCATCTCTTTCACCACTGCTCTTAGGAACTTCCGTAACTTGGGGCCCTGGAAAGCTCTCAGTCCTATTCAGATTGGTGCTTCACAGCTCTTCCCAAGTTGCTAAGGCTGGTTCTGCTCTTCAGTGAAACTTAGTTCTAAGTCCTAACCTAGTGTTACCATTTAACATCTCCATAGCAACGTTTTTAAAATTTATTTACTTTGTTTTACCACAAAGATTTTGTGGGTTGGGGAGCTACCAGGACCTACTTCCTCTATTGGTGCCCACTTTCTGGCAGGAAAAAAACACAATGGTATATCAATGAAGTGTCAGATTTTTGAGGATTTATATTCACATATCTGCTTTAGTAAAGGGATATGGGTAATTCATGTTCGAAATGTCATGTATACATGTTTTAAAGTCAGATATTAAGAGATTATAGCCCTAAAATATGCTTTATTTTTCACTGTAAAGCTAACCAATCTATAATAAAATGCATTGATAATAATGAAGACAAACCAATCATTATCTGTTAGAAAGAAGAGCAGCAATCCAAAATCAAGCAAGTCAAGGTAACACTGATGGTTTACTGCTACACAAAGCATTCTTTCCTAAAATTGCAGAAACTCCATCTATCTGCCTGTATGCATGTGCAATGGAACTTGCCGAATAGTAACAAGCATTAGGGGAATACTTTAACTTGTTTCTACAATAATAAGAAAACATTCAGTTAAGTATTAATTACAAGTTGATCCTCTTAATACACTTATTTTACTAGTGAACAATGCTTAGTTTTATGTAAAATGCCTACGGATTTGCATATCACCCATCTATAGGAAATGGAAGGACTGAATTTTTAACTAAACTCATAGCACAGCAGGAGAAAACTCTTGACCTGTTAGTAGAACTCCACATCCTTTGTGTGACACCCATAGGGTTAGATATATTTCAGAATTTTTCAGATTTAAGAAAGAATCCAGTACACATACTGTATGTGATACACCACGGCAGTGCCAAGGGAAATACCCTGTGAACAAATACGTTTATACGTCTACTGTATGTTTTACAGTAGATAAATAAAGACTATAAATAGTTTCAAATCATTTCAGGTCAGGATTTGCTGTGAAATGAGTTTACACCAAACTTAACAAAAATCTGTTGGTTCTATTGATTTGGATTTTGTAATTTGTGGCTAAGAAATTATGTATTTATACAGTGTTCCAGATGGCATTTCAAATCTGAAATGTTTGAATCATCCTGACATTAATAATCACTAGCGTCTAGGGGCACCTAAATGGCTCAGTTGGCTAAGTGTCTGCCTTTGGCTCAGGTCCCAGGATCCTGGGATCAAGCCCCACATGGGGCTCCCTGCTCAGTGGAGAGCCTCTTCTCCCTCTCCCTCTGCCTGCTGTTCTGCTTTACTTGTGCTCTCTATCTCTCTGTTAAATAAATACATAAAATTTAAAAAAAAATCACTAGTGTCTACCTCCAAATGCTTTCTTTAAAAACTCAGTCAAGGGGCACCTGGGTGACTCAGTCAGTTAAGCGTCTGCCTTTAGCTCAGGTCATGATCCCAGGATTCTGGGATCCAGCCCCATATCGGGCTCCCTTCTCTGCTGGAAACCGGCTTCTCCCTTTCCAACTCCCCTGCTTGTGTTCCCTCTCTCACTGTGTCTCTCTCTGTCAAATAAATAAATAAAATCTTAAAAAAAAAACAAAAACTCTTAAAAAAAAAAAAACCAACACAAAACTCACTCAAGCTCCTCTGGGTCCCTATTTTTCTATTTTTTTTTTTTTAACCTGACAAGTATTTTATTATGTTAATTATTTTTCACTCTCTCTCTCTCTTTTTTTTTTTTTAGGTTTTGATGTAGTGTTCAATGATTCATTATTTGTGTGTAACACCCAGCTGATTATAACACGCACCTTCCTTAATACCCATCACCCAGCTATTTAATAAGTGATCTATTAAGGATTTATGCATGTCCTTTTCTTTTCTTATTAACTTTATTGAAAGTTACTTTTCAAAAAATGATTTACTTAAAATAAACTAAATCTAATTAAAGACCATAATTTTCAGTTTTGATAGTTGTATACACCTGTGAAACCAAGACCACAATCAAGATACAAAACATTTCCAACTTCCCCAAAAGATTCCTCATGCTCTTTTGTAATCTCTTTCTCTCCACCCTTCCTCAAGTTGACCATTAATCTGCCTTTTTCCCCCACTTAAATAAATATGAATTTTATGATTAACAAATCATATAGTTAAAAATACAGTTAAAAATCTTTTGTGTCGGGGCACCTGGGTGGCTCAGTGGTTTAAGCCGCTGCCTTCGGCTCAGGTCATGATCTCAGGGTCCTGGGATCGAGCCCCGCATCGGGCTCTCTGCTCAGCAGGGAGCCTGCTTCACTCTCACTCTCTCTGCCTGCCTCTCTGCCTACTTGTGATCTCTCTCTGTCAAATAAATAAATAAAATCTTTAAAAAAAAAAAAAAAAAAAAAAAAAAAAAAAAAAAAATCTTTTGTGTCTGTCTTCTTTCACTTGTCATAACATTTTGAGATTCACCTGTGTTGCTCTATTCAATGGCAGTTCTTTTTATGGCTAAGTACTGTTCTAATGTGTGGACATACCACCTTTTATCATTCACTTATCATTAGACATTTGGGCTGTTTACAATTTGGGACTATTGTCAATCCAGCAGCTGTCTTTGAATGGACATAAATTTTCATTTCTTACTAATGTAAATACCTAAGATCAAAATGGCTGGGTCAAATAGTATGTATATTTTTAACTTTTTGAGTTTTTTCCAGAGTGGCTTGCAATTTTACATTTCTATCAACAGAATATAAGAGATATATAAGTTGGGGTGGCTGGGTGGCTCAGTCAGTTAAGTGTCTGTTTTCAGCTCATGTCATGATCCTGGAGTCCTGGGATCAAGCCCTGCATTAGGCTCCCTGCGCAGCAGAGTCTGCTTCTTCCTCTCCCTCTGCCCCACCCCACCACTCATTCTCTCTCTTTCTCAAATAAATAAACAATTTTTTTAAAAAAAAGAGTAATATATAAATTGAAAATTTGTGTAACCTAATCGTGAAGCCAAAATTCAAGTGGTTTTTTCAAATTTTCTTTTGGGTTGCTTTTCTTCTTGTAATTGAGTTAAAATCATTCTTTTTTCTGGATACAAGTCCTTTGTCAAATATACATATTGGAACATTTTTTTCCCATCTATGTCTTGTCTTTTTGTTTTCTTAATGGATATCTTGAGGAGCAAAATCTTTGAATTTTTATAAAGTCTGATTTATCTTTTTTTTCATTCTTATAAAGAGTTTCTCCTGCTTTTTAAAAAGTTTTGTAGTACTCAATTTATATTTAGACTTATTACTCTTTTAGAATTAATTATTATATATGGTATGAAGTAAGAGCTAATGTTCCTTTTCTAAAAAGTATGTCTCCATTGTTCCAACACCACTTGGTTAAAGACCTTCCTTCCCCATTGAACTGTCTTGACATTTTTGTTGAAAATAAATTGACCATTTATGATAAAAAAAAAAACCTAAACAAAGTAGGATTAGAGGGAATATACTGCAACATCATAAAGATCATATATGAAAAACTCACAGCTAACATCGTACTCAGTGGTGAAAAACTAAGAGTGTTTCCCGTAAGGTCAGAGACAAGACAGGATTTCATTTTTTTTACAACAAATTTACAAATTGGTAAGGAAGAAGTAAAACTTTCACTATTAGTGGATGACATGATACTATGTATAAAAAACCCTCAGGACTCCACCAAAAAATTAATAGAACTCTCAATGAATTTAGTACAGTTGCCCGATAAAAAAATCAATGTACAGAAATCTGACATTTTGTACACTAATAATTAAGCAATAGAAAGAGAAATTAAGAAAGCATTCCCATTTACAATTGTACCAGAGATAATAAAATACCTAGGAATAAACTTAACCAAGGAGGTGAAAGACCTGTACACTGAAAACTGTAAAACGCTGATGAAAGATATTGAAGACAACACAAACAAGTAGAAAGATAATCCATGCTCATGAATTGGAAGAGCAAATATTGTTAAAATGTCTATACTACCCAAAGCAATCTGCACCTTAATGCAATTTCAACAGTATTTTTCATAGACCTAGAACAAAAAATCCTAAAATTTGTATGGAACCCCAAAAGACTCCAAAGAAGCAAAAACAATCTTGAAAAAGAAAAAAAGCTTTGTTTAAAGCTGGAGGTATCACAATTCCAGATTTCAAATTATACTACAAAGCTGTAATAATCAAAACAGTTATGGTACTGGTACAAAAATAAACACACAGGTCAATGGAATAGAATAGAAAGCCCAGAAATAAGACCACATTTATTTGGTCAATTGATCTTTGAAAAAGGAGGGAAAAATATGCAATGGGAAAAAGCCTCTTCATCATGTGGTATTGGGAAAACTGGACAGCTATATGTACATGCAAAAGAATGAAACTGGATCACTTTTTTATAACATATACAAAAACAAACTCAAAATGTATTGAAGATCTAGATGTAAGACCTAAAAACATAAAAATCATTGAAGAGAGCACAGGCAGTAATCCTTCTGACATCAACCATAGTAACTTTTTTCTAGATATGTCTTCTGAGACAAGGGAAACAAAAGCAAAAAATAAACTATTGGGACCTCACCAAAACAAAAAGCTTCTGCACGTGAAGGAAACAATCAACAAAACTGAAAGGCAACCTACAGAATAGGAAAAGATATTTGCAAATGATATCTCTGATAAAGGGTTAGTATCCAAAATACACAAAGAACTTTTACAACACCCAAAAAACAAATAATCCAGTTAAAAAATGGGCAGAATATATGAACATAAATTTCTCCAAAGAAGAAATGTAGATGGCCAACAGATACATAAAAAGATGCTCAGTGTCACTCATCATCAGGGAAATGCAAATCAAAAGTACACTGAGATATTACTTCATACCTGATGGAATGGCTAAAAATCAGCACAAGAAATAAGTGTTGGAGAGGATGTTGAGAAAAAGGAACCTTCATGCACTGTTGGTAGCAGTGCAAATTGGTGCAGCTACTGTGGAAAACAGTATGGAGTTTCCTCAAAACGTTAAAAATAGAACTACCCTATGATTCAATAATCACACTATTGGGTATTTACCCAAAGGATACAAAAACACTAATTCAAAGGGATACATGCACCGCTATGTTTATTGTGGGCATTATTTACAATAGCCAAATTATGGAAGCAGTCCAAGTATCCAAGTATCCAAGTATCCAGATGAATGGATAAAGAAGAGGTGGTATATACATACACAATGGAATATTATTCAGCCATGAAAAAGAATGAAACCTTGCCATTTACAACATGGATGGAGCTCTCTAGCGATTATAATGCTAAACAAAATAAGCCAGCCAAGCAAAGTCAAATATCATGACTCCACTCATATATGGAATTTAAGAAACAAAATAAGTGAGCAAGAAAAAAAAGAGAGAGAGACAAACCAAGAAATCGACTCCTCATATATCTATTGTTATAGATAACAAACTGATGGTTATGAAAGGGGAGGCAAGTGGGGGGATGGACAAAATAGATGAAAGGGATTAAGAGTACCCTTATCATGATTAGTGCTGAGTAATGTATAGAATTGTTGAATCACTACGCTGTACACCTAAAATTAATATAATACTATGTTAATTATGCTGGAATTAAAATAAAAATTTTAATTTAAAAAAGGATAATCAATTGACCATGAAAGTATAGACTATCCCTGTGCTCTCCATTCTGTTATTTGATGTATTTATCTATCCTCTTGACAACACCACAATGTCCTAATTGCTGTGGTTGATTGTAGGTCTTTAAATCGGGAAATGTACAACCTCCAAATTTGTCCCTTAAAAAATTATTGTGACTATTTGAGGTCATTTGAGTTTTCGTAATAAGTTGAAAATCAACTTACCAGTTTCTAAAAATCTTGCTATATTTTATTAGAATTTCATGGAACTGATAGATCAACTTGGGGAGAATGGATATCTTAACTATAGGGAGTTTTCCAGTCCAGAAGCATGGTATACTGTTTCATTTAGATAAGTTTCTGTAATTCCTCTAAGCACTATTTTGTGGGGTTTGGTGTAAAAGTCATACATGGATTTTTGTCACATTTATCTATTGGTATTATTATAAATTGAATAATTACATTTAATTTCAATAACTCATTTTTCCAACTGCTGTCAGATGATATAAAGACAGTTGACTTTCATTTATTTACCTTTTATCCTAAAAACTTGGTAACTTCATTCATTAGTTTTAATAATTGTTATATGGATTTCTGAGGATTTTCTACATAAACCGTCATGTCATCTGCAAATAGAAACAGTTTTACTTCTTCCATTCCTGTTTATGCCTTTTTAAAAAATTACCTTATTGTAATAGCTACAACCTCCAATGCAGTTTTGGAGTAAGTAGTAAGAGTAGACATACTCACTGAATGTAAGGGGAAAGCATTTAATATCTCGCCATTAGTATAATACTATCTGCAGGTTTTTCCATAGATGCCTTACTGAAGATTGAAGTAGTTTCCTGGTGTTCCAGTTTTGTGTAGAGTTATCTCATTTTAAAATCATGACTAGAGGTTGAATTTTGTAAAGGGTTTGTTCTTCATCTATTGATATAATCATATGAATTCCCCCATTTTTTGTATTTTTATCTATTTTTGAATGTTAAACCAATAAACTCCATGTGGTCATGATGTATTATCCTTTTGATATATAGCTGGTTTCAATTTTTAAATATTTTATTAGTAATTTCTGTGTATGGGGTACCTGGGTGGCTCATTCAGTTAAGCATCTGCCTTCCACTCAGGTCATGATCTCAGGATCCTGGGATCGAGTCCCACATTGGTCTCTTCACTCAGTGGGGAGCCTGGTTCTCCCTCCCGCTCCACGCTCTCTATCTCTCTCTCTCACACACACACAGTGCACACACACTCTTTCTCTCTCAAATAAAATCTTTTAAAAAATTTTTTTCTCTGTATATGTTCATAAAGGTTAGTTTATTTTTCCTTTAATACCAATGTCTATTTTTAGTATCATACTGATGCTAACCTCAAAAAGATTATTTGACAAATGTTCCCTCTGTTACTTTTTGCAAGATTTTTTGAAGACATGATATAATTTCTTCCTTCAGTGTTTAATTGTTTAATAGAATTTTTAATTTAACAATGAAGGCATTTGGCCTGCAAATTTTTTTCTGGAAAAGCTTATAGTAAAAATCTAATTTCTTTGTTAGATATTGCAGATGTGAGCAGAAGAGAGGCAAGAACGTGCAGGCGGGGCACCTGGGTGGTTCAGAGGGTTAAGCCTCTGCCTTCAGCTCAGGTCATGATCTCAGGGTCCTGGGATCGAGCCCCACATCAGGCTCTCTGCTCAGCAGAGCCTGCTTCCTCCTCTCTCTCTGCCTGCCTCTCTGCCTACTTGTGATCTCTGTATGTCAAATAATAAAATCTTTTAAAAAAATAATAAAAAATAAAAATAAATCTTTAAACCTGGCTTCTTTTACTTAGCAATATGCATTCAAGCTTCCTTCACATCTTTTCTTGGCTTAATAGCTCATTTGTTTTTATTGCTCAATAATATTCCATTGTATTGATATACCATGGTTTATTCATCTATTGAAAAAGATCTTGGTTGCTTCCAATTTGGGGTAATCATTAAAAAACTTGCTATAAACACCCATGTGCAGGTTTTGTGTGGACTTAAGTTTTCAGCTCCCTTGGGTAAATATCAAGGAACACACTAGCTCCATCATCTTGCAAGAGTATATTTAGTATTTTAAGAAACTACCAAACTGTCTTCCAAAGTGGCTATACCATTTACATTCCCACCAGCAATGAGTGAGAGTCATGTAGTTCCACACCCGTACCAGCATTTGGTACTGGCAATGTTTTGAATTTTAGTCATTTTATTTATTTTTTAAAAAAGATTTAATTCATTTATTTGAGAGAGAGAGAGAGCATGAGAGGGGAGAGGTCAGAGGGAGAAGCAGACTCCCTGCCAAGCAAGGAGTCTGATGTGGGACTCAAGCCCAGGACTTCAGGATCATGACCTAAGCTAAAGGCAGTCACTTAACCAACTGAGCCACCCAGGCACCCTAAATTTGAGTCATTTTAATGGGGGTGAGGTGGTATCCCATTGTTGTTTTAATTTATAATTCCTTAATGACTTACAATGTTGAGTATCTTCTCATATGCTTATTTGTCATATATATGTGCATCTTCTTTTGTGAGATGTCTGTTCAGGTCTTTTTCCCATTTTAAATTGAGTTGTTTGTTTTCTTCTTGCTGAGTTTTAAGAGCTCTTTTCATATTTTGGATACCAGTCCTTTGTCATGTATGTGTTTGGTCTTTTCTTTCAGTCTGTGGCTTTGTCTTTTCATTCTCTTAACAGTGTCTTTGCAGATCAAATATTTTTTATTTTAATGAAGCTCAGCTCATCAAGTCTTCCTTTCATGGATCATGCTTTTGGTGTTATATCTAAAGTCACCGCCAGGGGCGCCTGGGTGGCTCAGTCAGTTGGGTGTCTGCCTTTGGCTCAGGTCATGATCTCTTTGTCTTGAGATCGAATCCTGCATCTGGCTCCTTGTTCAGTGGGGAACCTGCTTCTTCCTCTCCCACTCCCCCTGCTTATGTGCTCTCTCTCAGTCATATAAATAAATAAACTCTTAAAAAAAAACTTACCAAAAAAATGAAGTCACTGCCAGACCCAAGGATACCTAGATTTTTTCCTATGTTATTTCTTAGGAGTTTAATAGTTTTACATTTTACGTTTTGAGTTAAGTCTTGTGAAGGGTATAAGGTCTGTGCCTAGATTCATTTTTTGGCCCATGGATGTCCAGTTATTCTAGCACCATTTGTTGAGGCATTGAATTGCCTTGGCTCCTCTATCAGAGACCAGTTAACTATACTCATCAGTGCTTATTTCTGTGTTCTCTGTTCTGTTCCATTGATATATTTGTCTATCCTTTCACCAGTACCACCCTGTCTTGATTATTGTAGATTTAAATTATGTTTCGAAGATGGGGATTTTCAGTATTATGACTTTGTTCTTCCCCTTCAATATTGTGTTGAATATCCTTGTTCTTTTGTTTTTCCATATAAACTTCAGATTCATGTTGTTGATATCCACAAAAGTACTTCTTGGGGGTTTTTATTAGCATTACAGAGAATCAATAGAAAAATTTGAGAAGGACTGACATCCAAACAATAACCTTCTTATCCATCTTTATTAGCTTGTCTCTCCATATGTTTAGATCTTCTTTGATTTCTTTCATCAGTTTTGTTACAGACTTTTCTTCATATAGATTTTGTACTTGCTTTGTAAGATTTTTATGTATTTCATTTTTTGAAGTTCTAATGCAAAAAATATTGTGTTTTTAATTTCAAATTCCAATTGTTCACTGCTGGGCTTATGCTCTGGTAAGCTGAAGCTTTCTGTATCTCTCTATCTGTCTCTCCAAACTGGGGGACAGGGATTTGTCTTATGATATTCCTTCTCTGACAGATCTAAGAGAACTAGCTTTGGCATTGTTAATTTTCTATATTGTTTGTTATTTATTTTATTGCTTTCTGTTCTTAACTTTATTATTTCCTTACTTTTGCTTATTTGGGGCCTCCTCTTATTTCTGGTGTTTTCAGATAAAACATTGTCTCACTAATTTTAGAATTCTATTCTTTTCTAATATAGGCAGTTAAAATAAAGTACAATATCCCTCTAACCACTCTTTTTTCAGTATTTCTCAAATTTTAAGAGTTTATAGTTTTGTTAACTTGAAATATTTTCTAATTTTCTCTGTTTCCTTCTCTGATCCATGAATTTAGAATTGTGTTGCTAAATTTACAAATACATTCATGGTTTTGTGGATAGCTTATGGTTTTTGACTCTTTATGATCTGGGAACATAATCTGTATTAGTTTGATCTTCTATTCAGACTTATTTTACACACCAGCATATGGTTTATTTTGTTGACTGTTACCATATGAGCTTGAAAATAATGTGTATTCCACAGTTGTTGGTTTTCATTTAGAGTTCTATAAATATTAATTATTCGAGATGACTGAGAGGAAAAGAGTGGTCAACTCAAAATTCTAGATCCAACAAAATCATCATGTTGAAATGAAGGTGAAGGAAATACACTTTTAGGTGAATGAAAACAGGAATTCATTGCTACCAGAAATATACTACAGAAAATGCTAATGGAAATTCATCAAGCTGAAGACAAATGATACAAAAGGAAGACTGAATCTCTAGAAATGAATAAAGAACTTCGTAAATTATATATAGGTGGGTAAATATAACAGAATATTTTTATTTTAATTTGTTCAAAATACACATGACTATTTAAAACAAAATTATAATATTGCCTTATGGGGTTTATAGTTTATATAGATAAATACATCCTCATTTGCAACCTCTGCTGTAACAGGAAAAAGTAAAAAAAAAAATGCTAAACTTGGTTATTTGGACAAACAATGCAATATATTTGAGAGTTCTTTAAATAATGTTAACTCATGAATTTTTACCAACTTCAGAAAAAATTTAATGTTAACAAAATAATTTCTATGTTTAATAGAAAATAATTTCTATGCTTAAATTAACCCAAATTGATAATTTTACATAAATATGGTGTTAGGTAGGTGTTTCAAGATTATGTACTTTAGATGATATTTTAGATGATAATTTTAAGGCCCAGCTAGTGTAAGCAGCTCATCTCAGGTCACAACTCAGAATAGGGAGGATCTGGCTTCCCAGAATCCTCATCAAGCACTGTGTATACCTGTGGCTCCTTTTATCCTTACTTACTGTTGTGTCATGGTCCATGTTACCTTTAATTCACTTTTTAAAAAAAGATGTTATTTATTTATTTGACATGGAGACGGAGAGGAGAGACAGAAAGCACAAGCAAGGGGAGCAGCAGGTAGAGGGAGAGAGAGAAGCAGGCTCCCCGCTGAGCGGGGAGCCCGAAGTGGGGCTCGATCCCAGGACCCTGGGATTATGACCTGAGCAGAAGGCAGATGCTTAACCAACTGAGCCACCCAAGTGCCCCTTTAATTCACTCTTTTAATGATTATTTTTTTTTTAACACCTGCTTTCTTGGAGCTTTCTGTACAGAGGAATGGTTTCTTCTATTCCTCATGTATCCATTCATTGCTTACATGTAACAGAGCTCTACAAATAGCAGAGGCCTCAACAATTCTCATTGAGTAAATGAACACTTATTAAAAAAAAATAAGGTTTATGAAAGTTCAGAGGGACTTCAGGGTGCTGTGTGCAAAGGGAAGGGGTGATTGCACGACTTAAGGAATAAGCAGAAAAACTGAATTCTGAGGTGATTCAGCCACTGCCCCTTCCTAAGACACCCCTGACCAGATTTGCTGAAAACAGACAGCTTCATCCTCTCTAGGTCTGCATGTGCTCTAGTTCAGCTTATTATTTTCCTTTCAGCTTCCCCATAATTTGGCCTTTGTTTACATTTAATAAATTGAACATGTTTCTCCAGGCTCCTATTTAAACCAGAATTTGAACCATAGTTTTTTTGCACAAGAAACAATGCAAATGGTGATACAGTTACTTGTACCAGCTTCAAGTAACACCAGCGTAATTCTCAATAAATCATTTAAGCAGAAAATGCAATTTTATTTTTAAAGGATCATTTAGACCTTGATTCTTTTTTTTTTCATCATAATAAGTCTCTATATAATGGAAGACATGAGTCCTCCAGATAAATTTATCTCTCTCAAAGGTTTATTGATTGAGAGTAGAGAATACAAAACAGAACAAAAAGCTTGGCTCATTTGCAATCCACGCAAGTAGCAATCATGTTGAATTGTATGATTTGTAGAGTGCCTAGAAACTTTTTAGCACACTGCAGCTTCTAAAAATTAAATACTGATTTTTTGTTAAAGAAAGTAACAATTTGAAAAATTTACTTAGCAAAATCAAAAGTGCTATTTCTAGTCATAAGTTACCTAGCTCCCTAGCATTAATTTAAGGTAGTAATTATATAATATTGGCAGAATTCTCAAGCTAAGGAAATGATTCATAACATCTCATCTACCCCTCCCTTCCTTTTCATTTCCTCTGTCAGCATCTTATTCCAGTCTTTCTCCTCTGGGGTCATGGATGGCTACAACAGCTACCTCATTTGTTTCCTGAAGTCCCCCAGCCCACATCAGCCTGCACCGCCAATTACTCTTCCAAAAGACTAATTCTTCCAAAAGAATCTCACATCACTTACTTCCTTGCTTAAATTATCTTAGTCACGGGTTGCCTGAGTGGTTCAGTCCAGTCCATTAAGCATTTGCCTTCAGCTCAGGTAACAGGACTGTGTTCTGCGTAGGGCTCTTTGCTCAGCTCAAAGCCTGCTTCTTCCTCAGCCCCTCCCCTTGCTCATGCACTCTCTCCCTCTCTCTCTGACAAGTAAATAAATAAAATCTTTAAAAAAAATTATCTTAGTCACTCAGGTTATCTCCTCTCTATATCCCAAGTTCCTTACCCTCACATTCAAGGCCCAACTCCCTATTTAGTAACATTGCCACCCCACTGGCCATCCCTTCTACCCCAACCAGACACATCTCTTTTCTCCTGTATTTCTCTTCTTGTCTCTGATCCTGAAGCATGCCTGTGGGAAGCAGATCCCATGTGTCCTCTTCTCCACCCACCTGAACACTACAATTCTCTTTGGCCCACATAATGTCTCAGGCTCAGTAATCCTGGACATTAAGTTTGTAACTCTTGCTAAGTTTTCCCTGCCAGAGTTTAAGTTGTATTCGGTGACTTCAGAAGTTTTTATCTTAATCATATTCCTGAACTTCCTTAAAGATAACAAGGGTGCGAGGGCCATTGATGCCATGCTTTCCTCTCCCTGTCCCACCCACAAAGCTATGAGCTAAAGAGCCCCAAGTCCGCTGCAAGCAAGGCCTAAATAACTTCTCTGAGCTACAGCTTCATCATATGTGAGGTGGAACCAGCCCCTGCCTGCCTCATGTAATTATGTGCTAATAACAGCACCCACCTCATAAAATTATTGAAGATCAATGAGAACTCTATAAAACATATTTAAAGTATCAGCCCCTGCAGAATAAGTACTCAGTAACAGCTAGTATTATTATTTTTTCATATTTTTATTACTACCACTCTTTTTATTCTGCATAAACTGTAAAGGTCTGGAGACAGTTTCCAAAAGATGTGAGTGAGACCAGGGCATGCTTGGCTATGACAATGGATCTAATTCACTTTCCCTTGTTCTCCATGTTTCTCTGTCAACTTCTTTGAGGTCCTTCACACCATAGGAGTGAAAAGATATGAGACTCAGAGTTGGACTTCTGTCAGAAATAGAAAAAGCAGGGCTTTGTCCTGCTTTAATCTGAGGCCATTGAACCAATTAAGTGCTACCACAAAAGTCACTGGATGGGGTACTTGCAATAATTATGTCCTGGTAGTTCATGTGTGGTGAGTGAGCACTGTCAGGATCTTGGTAGTGAAGATATTAGCATACTGAAAGCCACCAGCATATAAGGTCAAAAGAACTGAGACTAGACTGTGGAGGCATTGAGGATGCTACATCACTACCTGCTGGAAAAGACCGGAGTGACCTTCTATTCCATATGCTGTACTAAAAGCCAGGCCACTGCTATAGGAAATTTTCTGCTAAGCCATTTCTATTTTGCCGAAGTGTGTCAGTTTTAGACTGAGCTGACTTCAGAAAAAATAGTTCTTTCCCAGAAACTCTCTATAGGCATTTTTTCCCTTTCCTTTCCTTTCCTCTCCTCTCCTCTCCTTCCCTTTTCTTTTTTCTTTTTTATTTATTTATTTATTTATTTATTTATTTATTTATTTATTTTTGGTTGTTCCTTGAGGTAAAGAAATGTGACTCTGTAAAAGCCAATGCCTTCCTCCTTATAAGCAAATGGCTATCAACATTCCCTCGGTACTTTGTGCAAAATTTGAAGTTGTTTACCAAGAACAACATTCTTACCAACTGTTTGAATTGAATAGGATACTCTGTGCTCTGAAAACTTTCAGAAGTCCTTCAGAGCCTAGAAGAAGGCCAACTCCCTCTTGTTCGTGTTCAGAACACTCCAAAATTTTATTGCAGCCTCCCTTGACTCTTATCTCCAGAACTTCTTATGGCATATCTCATGTTTCAGCTTAACTCATTCATTCATTCATTCATTCATTCATTCACAAACACAGTTATCAAACACCTACCCTGAGCTGGGCCCTATGCTAGGTACTAAGGATTCAGTGATGACCAGTTCATGAACCAGTGGGACTTAGAATCTAGCAAAAGCATCAGTTATTAAGAAAATAAGGTACCTGAAATTTTAAATACAGATGTGATAAGCAACACACAAATATAAAGTGTGCAATGACAGTGTATAACAACAGAGCATCTTACCAAGTATCTGGATGTGAAACTTTATGAAAATTACGCATAATCCTGATTGTAAGATTCAGTGGGTTTAGTCAGGTGAAAGTAAAATGAGAAAAAGCAATGTTCCAGGATGAGGGAATGGCATGTCCAAAGGCCCCATGGTAGGAAGGTACTTGGTATATAGTTGGGCAAATATCAGCAATTAAATCTGAAGAATTAGTCAAGGGCCAAATCATGTAGAAATTGAGGAATAATTTAAGTATTTCACCATTTTTCTTTTACATCATGAGACTTCTTGCTTTGAGTTTTTGCACACCTTGTTCTCATCTCTCTACATATGTTTCTAAATATGATTTATCTTAAGAAGTCAACTTCATGTGATATGTTCTCTATCTAACCATCCCTGTTCATTAAAGCTGGGCACATCAAGGTAGGAAGGGGTTTCTCTGGTCCTCAGTCCCCAGTGGCTTCTGATTAATTCCTTGACCACATGGTTCCTCAGAGCAGTTCAGCTCCTATGCCTCAGAAATCCAGAAACCCATAGAAGACCAGCCCTCCTATGCATACCATACAGACTTTTTCTCTAAGGTTCATCAATATCCTTAGGGTATTTTCATCAACTGGTCTGGGGGTCCTTTCTCTCTGAACCCTATTTTTCCCCCAATTTTTACTGGTCTTAGCTAAATCACCTTCCTACCACTCCCCACACCCAAGTACATTATCCTCAAAGGTCCTTGGCATGATCTCAATAAATCCAGGATTCAAGAAAGCAAAGCTGGGAAAACACACATTTCATAATCATCCACTTTGGGCCCCCTACCTTAGACACTGAGAGGTCTGAAGAATAAGAAAAATTTAAATATAATTACCCTGCAGTATTTTTCACTTACCAATTGGATGGGACCCTGTTTATGTAGTGAGTAGGATTTTCACACCCATTGTTCTAACACATAGAATAATAACTGTGGATGATATTTTCCCAAGTTTTTCCAGGGGATAAGTTTATGAGCCTATGAAATGGACAATTTTCTTATCACTCCTTGAAGAGTCTCCTGCTTTCCCAATTCTGACCACAGAATATCCCCCAAGTGTAGAAAAGGCTCTTATCCTGTCGGTCTTATATCACCATGTGATTAGCTAAAAGCAACTGCATGAAGACTCAATTCTGGAAAATTATGAGGACTATTAATAAAATTAATATAAAATTATTGACTAAAGAAAGGTGATTAACTACTAAGTGGGGAAAAAGAGACAAAGGAACAAACATGGGGAGCGGCTACTACATCAAGGGCTGAGAGGCGGTACGGAGGAAAGGAATTACTTGGAAAAAGGCCCCCTCAGCCCAAAACTGAGATTCAGACCTGAGAGAGGGTGTGAACAGAGTTCACTGATGTACCCAGTCTCTAATCTTACCCTGAAGGATAGTTAGAACATTCACATTTTCATATGAATTCAAAGCGTGTTTCAAAATATACAAATATTCAAACACAGGCTCTGAAGAATGATTTCCTTTGAGGGTATGATGGTCTCTATATCTGGGCATGGACTCAGGTATCCCTCCAGTGTTGCCCACCTGCAACTCAGTTCCACCTGTCATTGCAGCAGTACTGATGACATATGATCCGGGATTCAAAGGTTTCTTCTCAGTGACATTTCCATGTTTAGAAATTCTATCTCTGGAAGTTCATGATTACCTTCTTCAGTAAAACAGCCTTCCCCACCATCTGTACCATTGCTTTAGGCTATGGCTCAGGTGCCATGTGTAGGTGAGGTGCTGCGTAAGTGTTTCTTTGCTATGGGATTCTGCAGCCGGGGTTGCCAGGGACCATTCCCCTCCTTAGAAAATCAAAGTCAACACAAGGAATTTAAAGTCCATCTTTTACGATCCTCCTTTTCAAATTATTATTTTGTGAATAAAGGAGACACAAATCCTATCAACAAGGCATGAGAAGTTGTATTTTCTCTCTTTTCCTTCTCCTTGTCAAAAGTTTATAACTTTCCGAAGGTTTTCAATCATTTTCATTGCAATACCCTGGTTTACCCCAAATCAGTAACTTCTGAGAGCCCACACTCTTCCTTGAATAACAACCAAGTTTTCAGCAATGGTATGAAAATCTGTTGGTCCCATTCTAATGAACTATAATCAGTCCATGGAGCAGATCTGGGCTGCAAAGGGATTGATAGTAAAGCCTAGTAAATCTCTATGTAGCAGATATAAAATTTAGTTCACAAGCTCACATGAAAAAGAAATAACACATTTCATTTTCTTTCCTTTAAATTCAATCAATCCTATTGTTTCATTTCCTTTAAATCCAATCCTGACCCCATTTTTCTCAAATATTACCGGAGCTCCCCAGCCTAGGTCGTTTCAAGGGTACAGGGCCAGGGAGACCCCTCCACTGACATCACTGTTTCATGCAGGCTTACTGTGCCATGCCGGTTGCTCACTCCACATGGTTTCTGTGGATCAGGTGGTTCTGCCTCTGTGCCTGTATAGAATCCAGTAATCTTTACAAATGTCAGAAGCTCAGTACCTGGGCTCCTGTCTTCTTAAGTAAATCACACACACACAGATATCCCTTCTGAGAGCCTACCATTCCCTAGAGGGATGTGTATCACATATGGCCCAGCTTTCCAGATTCTCTTCTACTCCAACATCCAACTGTTTATTTTTATTACAAAAAAGTTACTCGTTCTTTTCTCACTGACACACACTTTAAATCGTCTCTTCAATGAGCTCATGCTTTAGGACAAACAAGCCAGTGAGGCAAGTACCCAATGGCCAGCCCTACACTAGGTGTTTGCAAGGCAAAGAGTCACTAAAAGATCTGGTTATCTCAGGGAACTGAAGGACAAATAGTAACACAAGGTAATATTTTAATAAACTATCTGCCAAAGCTATACATGATTAATTCTTCCGTTTTATAACCATAGTATATTGTCTCTGATTACTTTTGTCCTCCTGTCTGAATATGTATGTATATAAGTATACATACATCTTTATTTTTCTATCAGTTAATAAGATTTATAAAGGGAGTAATATAATGTATATTTCTAGAATGCCTCATAATAACTTCTGTGAGGTAGGCTCTGACTAAATACTTGAAAATTAAATTAATGAATGTTTATAAAGCAATGAAAACATGATTTAGGGGCGCCTGGGTGGCTCAGTGGGCTAGAGCCTCTGCCTTCGGCTCAGGTCATGATCTCAGGGTCCTGGGATCGAGCCCCGAATAGGGCTCCCTGCTCAGCAGGGAGCCTGCTTCCCTTCCTCTCTCTCTCTGCCTGCCTCTCTGCCTACTTGTGATCTCTGTCAAATAAATAAAATCTTTAAAAAAAAAAGAAAACATGATTTAAAATTTCAAATGTAAAATGCTTTCCATGTAGAAAAAAAAATACTTAAAAAGCTGTTATAAGCAATTTATTTTATTTTCAGTCATCCGACTGTTATAAAACATCATTTTAACTGCACATGTTCAAAAGGCTAAATATGATTTAGACTGTTAGATTTCTTACTAAAGTAAGGAATAGTCTAAGAATCATTATTTAGGATTAGTAGCTCACCCTTTGAGAAGATGTTCTTGCCTCAAAGCTACTAAAGAAAACAATCTACATCTTTTTCTCCCAAAAGAAAGTGTCTTGAACTGTTGTCTCAGGTAAGAACGAACACTCAAGATCTAGGTCTATAGATGTAGCAAAGGTTATACTACAAGTTCATTCCCAAGGACAAACATCGGGTCTTGCCAACCAAATGATAATTAAATGACAGTAATATATGAGTATATAACAGATGCACTGCACAGATATTCAAAAAGTTGCAAATTGCATAGCTTATGGCTTTTGTGTTCAGTTCACCCTAGTGAGGCTAGCAAACACCTTGATTTAGAGAACTGAAATTTCTCACTCAGTTTCACGTTCAAATCAAGAAGTGAGTAGCATAAGAAAATATTTCACAGAAACAAAAGTCCTCAAGGGTGAAGAGCTCTTGTTTTGTTTTATTTTGTTTTGTTTTACTTATTTTATGCCCTTAAGCATTATTATAAGGCATTCATACACAACAAGATGGACCGTGTTTAGTTGTCTTAGAAATACATTTGCTTCCATTAAAGGACCACATTCATTTCCTATCTTAAACTCAATTTATCTTGTCACATTGTTAGATTAAGGCATTTCCCAAATATTTTAGTGTCAAATAAAACCACCACCCTCATTAGCTTAAGGAAATTGGAAAGATCAAATTGAAGAGAAGTGTCAAGAGTTCTAAGTTTTCAATTTTGACTGTGGCAAATAGCCCAGCCCCGTGTTAGTCATTAAGAGCAAAAGCTAACCTGGAATGCACAGGTCCACACACATAACACATGCACGCTCACAGGAGAAACTGTAGTGGTGTTTTTTAACTTTCCCTCAGGCACTTTGATATTCAAGCCTTCTGAATTCTTCTCAGCATTTTTTACTTAAGAAGAAATCATTTCAGGAAAGCATTAAAAACACAGCAAATGTCAGTGTAACATAAACAACATTCTTAATCCTTTAGCAGTGTGCTTTGGCCCTGGACACCTGCTCTCCAAGAAATAGACTGAGATTACATTCTCCTTTGAATCCGCTAAAACACCATTTTATGTCATTTCCTTGGTCAAGAACTAAATATGCAAATCCCTTAGGTATTTACCTCCCTACTCTAACATCAGCAGCGGCAACAACAACAACAAAATCTCCTGATTCAGGCAGGACCTATTAATAAAATACTCATTGATAGTAATTAATTATTGCTGACCACAAAACATCACTCTTAATAATATTCTAGTAACCAAAAAGTGTTACCACGGTTCTGGAAGAAGCTAAATTCTAGTGAGTAATCCATGCAAGAGGGAGGTAAGATAGAATACAGACAAAAAGAGAGTTCTAAAAAGAATACATGGGGCTTATATTTTAAAGAAAGACCAGGACAAAAGCATGAGGACATAAATAATAAATCACTTTGAATTTTACAACTCAAAATTTGGCTTACAAACTGTATGCTGGAATTGCATTTCCCCACTTCTTTGATGAGGACAAATCTCTTTTTAACTGCACTGAACATTCAGCAGCTCAGTATATGGCATGATCGTTAAATCAATGAGCCAGCTTTTAGAAGCAGCCTATGATAATGAGCCACTTACAGCCATCTCCCTTAGTACTCCTCAGCCATCATTTTATTTTACTTTGCTCTTCTGACCTCAGTATCAATGCTCTATTTTACTACTACAAAGATGATATTTTGAAAGCAGATTCAACCTTTAGCTGCACATTCTCCAACTCTGATTTTGCCCTGTACTATCGAAGAATGTTCTCAAAGAAAAAAGCCAAAGGAATAAAAATTCCTGTTAAGTGGTCAACATTTTTCACTGACACTAGCTCCTTCATTTGCATAAGTTGTTAGACAACCCAAAAAATCAATCAGCACACATTTATTATGCACCGGCTTTATTCAGGGCACTGTGCTAGCTACAAAGGAGCAAAAATAAATAAATCACATTCTCACCCATCTAAGTGCTTATAGTCTAATTCGAGAATGGCAAATTTGTGGCATATATGTCATTATTCTCTTCTCATGGACCAGTCTCCACATTGCTAGTCAATTTGAATACAAAACCTTCTGATCTCCAAGTTGACCTTAGAATCCTTCTCAGTGATTGAAACTAGCATACAAAATGAAACTTCTCCGTGATTGAAACTAGCAGGCAAAATGAAACTTATTTGCCAGTGATAATCCAACTGGAGAAATGGAATAGATATTAAAGAGAACCACCAAGAAACAGTAAGAGATGTACTCCAAATGAATGATACAGACATTAAATGCCATAGAATTTCAAAGGAAGAAGAGACCACTGTGGATGGGGAAAGAAATCTCTCTCAAGGATTTCAAAGCTCAACTAAGTGGCCTCAAAAGGTAACTTGAATTTAGCTAGAGAGAATGAGGGAGTACGTTTCAGACAGTAAGAAAGGCAACAAGGACATGGAGGCAGGAACAGAACAAGCCCTGGGGATGGTTGGGGCTGAACTCACTTGATCAGAGAGAGATTTACATGGATAATAGCAGCAAATGGAATTAGAAAGAAATGCAGGGAGTCAATTGCAAAGAACCCCAAATGCTGCACTTGAGTGCTGAGTTTTACTTTTTATTCAATCCTAATTTGAATTTGCTAAAATTCAAGCTATGAGTAGGTTGATAGTCTAAGACACTTGAAATGGAGTTTGTGCTACTTACTCTCTCTATGTCCCATCCAGCTCCAATTTCTGTCCATCCTTACTGTGCTTTCTGCCCCAGGATGTTAATTCTGTGGAGTGCATTCCAGGCTCTCTGGCCTTCTGACTTCAGCCAAGACACCAGGAGATCAGAAAGCAGGGGTAAAGAGAATGTAGGTATTTATATCCTTCACACCCTCATTGACAAGCTATGATTTTAGAAGCAGATTGGTTCCTTTGCTTACAGCCTATTTCAGGTGGTCTCTTTCCCAGGACAACGGCTCTTACCATAGTCCGGTAACTCCATTCCTCTTCTTGCCCCATTACGTCTCAAGATGGCACCTGTTGCTAATTGCTAGCTATGTTACCATTCTTTGTTACTTAGTTTTTTGTGTTTTTTTTTAACCTAGCCAAATTTTTGTCCCCTTACTCTCTCTTCAATCAGCACTTTAGATCCATCATCTCTTTCTTGACAGGATTCTGACTGATACAAAGCTCAACTCATTGTTAATGAAGCATCAACCATAAATGATATCAGTCTTACACCAGTTTGGTACATTAAGAATTGAATTGCCCTGCACCAAAGAATGATCTTTGTGAAGTTCTCCATCCATTCCCCCCATGCATGTATAGTCTATAAACAACTTAAGACGGGGAAAATCAGTTCATCATATGTGCCAACTCTAGTAATTCTGTAGCAGAAGCCTATGAAGGCGTGCCAGGCCCACTACAAAAAATTTTCCTAACTGATAAATGATATCTGCATTGGACACAATGCCTCCATTATACTTATCTGTATTGCCTCATACTACCAAATGTACTCTATACTTAGAAGTTGTCAAATCTCCAGTCAAGGTATTAGACATGCCATTTCAAGATCCAGTTATGTTCATGACTTCTGGTGGTCCTTAGCACACTGGAGACCCGGTAGTTAGCCATGGCCTTTGGATCACCTGAAACTTAACTGACCCTGGAAAATTTATTGCTGAGTATTTGCCTACATATGTCCTTGGCTGACACCTACTCCCCACCCCCAACATCTTTTCCAGCCTCCTCCCTCATTAGGGCTTTTCTACCATATCACTTAGATCAGATGCTTCCTTCCAAGGTCATGGTCAATCCCAGGAGCAAGATATGCCAGAAATAGAATTGCCTGAATAGCCAACACTAGTTTTAGAAATCCAAAATTTTCCCTCATGTGTCTGTTACTTAATATCGTACTTTCTATATAGAAAAAAAACCTTTATATTAGTTGTCCCATTACTACATCACTCTTGCCAATGGCCATGCCCTAATGGGTCTTAGGCTGACTTAGGGTCCCCAAATGGAATATAGTCAAGCCAGATCTTTGAAATGTATTTATCTGTAAGTACCTAACACAGTATAGACCTGATTTGTTTGCTGTAATTTATAAATTGTCATTTCTAGATTTTAGGTTTTAATTATGTCCTAACTAGAACTATTTTTAAGGCTTTCTGTTCAGAAATTATTTTTTTTAAGTAGACTAAATTGACCATGACTTGACTTTTTTTTTTCAAGAATTCAGAATTTTTCATCCACATTCAAGACTGACATCTTCTACTTCCTCTTAGAACACATATTTAATGCCATCTGGTTTGTTATGCCAAAATATTGCAGCAACACTTGACTCCAAGGAAATACAATAGACTCAGGAATCAGAAATCTGAAAAATGCTTCCACAGTCCCCAGTGTAATGAAGTCCTGGTACACATCTTTGTGATTTTAGGTCTGAGAAGATATGTGTTTAGTAAATTGTGCTAGGTAGACTTGGCTCATCAAAATGCTATTGGAGGGAATAGACCTAGCATATTATTGAACTGTCCAATGTCGGAAGAGTTGAGTAGATAACAAGGACTCTTTCAACAAAGCAATTTACAAACACAGGTCTTATACCATTTGGATTGCTGATGCCTGGGAAATGATCTCTGTATTCCCTTTGCTCTCAATCCTACTAATAAGCCAAAATCACTGGCCTATTGTTGTTATAAATTAAAAGTAAGAGTACTTTATGGCACTCACAGAAAAGCCTAACCAAAACACACAACATTTAATTCATTCCTAAATTTCCTGAATGGTTCCGTATAAAGTCACTTATGGAGACTGATTTCTGTCACTTTTGGATTTTAGGGGGAATAACTTCAACATAGGATTTTCCACATTATAACCAATTTTTTTTTTCAGCCCTAAGAAATAGGGAATGCTCATGGTCAACAAATTCAGGATAAGAAATAAATTACTAGAGAAATTTGCCGCTAGCAGTTTTGACACACTAATGCAAAAAACTAACAAACCATAAGTGGCATATATCTCTCTACTCAATCAGCAACTGCACAGCATTTTTATAGTCTCTGTTATTCATCCAGCGGGCATACTCATTGTCTAGCTGTGGTACATTACTCTTTCTAGCACAGGTACAATGCACCTATAAGAATTAAAAAAAAAAAAAAGAAAGAATTTGAGGTCTTCTCAGATTTTATCATTTCCCTGAGAAGTCTTTTATACCATCTGACTCTAATCTCAAGTTAGTGATAACTTGCAGTGTTGGACTTACCACTTTTTGTATAAACAAGCCTTCCAGGCCTAGCATCAGGCATATTATTTATCTAAGGGTTTTGTAGCAACCTGACACTTTTAGCACACCTTTGGAGCCAAGAACCGATAAATGCTGGAAAATATTCATCTATATGTATCATTCTTTGTCAAAGATGACACTAGTGGGAACATCTTCAATAGAACTGAGGAAAAATGATCAAGCAAAATAAGCCTGCACTTTGCTGTCTCTTCTTAATTATTAATCTTCCAAATGCCAAACGTTGTCTTAAGAGGGCAGTTGAGAAAGCTGAGATATGGAGGAAGAGAATGACCTGTGTAGACTAGATGTTCAATGAATATTTGTTGATTAAGTGAAGAGATGCTCTAAGAGAGAGAGAAACAAGAGGTATTTGTTTCCTAATGTCCCCCTAACGAAGTACCACAAACTGGAGAGCTTAAAACAACAGAAATTTATCCCCTCACAGTTCTGGAGGCTGGAAGTTCAAAATTAAGGTGCCAGCAGAGCCAGGCTTTCTCTCAGACTCTAGGTGGAATCCTTGCCTCTTTATAGCTTCTGCTGGTGCTCGTCAAATCTTGATGTCCCTTAGCTGGCAGCTACCTCTTTCCAATCTTAACCTCTGTCATATGGTCTTATTCCTTGTGCGTCTCTGTTTTCACCTGGCGTTTTCTTCCTCTTTTAAGGAAGCCAGTCGCATTGGGTCAGGGTCTATCCTGATCACCTCACTCGATTTTATCTACAAAGACCCTAATTCCAAGATCACATTCACAAGCAGCAGGAGTTAGGACTTTAACATACCTTTTTAGGGGACACAGTTCTCTACCCACAAAACAAGAGTACAGAAAATGAACAAAGAATAGCAATATTGCTTAGAACACTTCTGAAAATAATTCTGAATACTGATGCATTAACTACAGTAATGCTTTCTAAACCCATGCATTTACATTGAGTCACGTAAGTGTTTCCTCTGTTGTCTTTTTCTCCTGACTTTCCACGCCTCAGGTAATTTTTTCCACTTGCTACTGGCAATGTTTTCTGATCATTACAACCAATGGTCATTAGTTTCCACATATTTACATTTTATTCGGCTTTACAGACCTTCTCACCACTAACTTCTCATCACCACAGTGCTTATTTTTTTGTTCTCTATAGCAAAGGGGGATCAAATTATTGAGATAAAAAATGAAGGGTCACACTTACATTTTTGCATAAATTAAAAATTACTATCTGATCCATCATGAGCTATTTTCTATTAATCCCACTCCTGGTACTAATAATTAGTGTGTATTCTATACACACCTGGGTAGTTATCCTTTACCTTGTCATTTCTCCTGAATTTGGTACTTTTGCAACTACTTAGATATTCCAAAATTTTGGAAAATTACTCCTTGAGCAAATATTAATTAAAATCATACTATGCCCAAAGTCAGACTTGCCATCTGCACTTCAAAAAACATTTCTCATTTCCTGAGCAGTATAATTTCATTAGTGGTAAACATTTTCTTCTTAAAAAAGCAAACAAGAAAGTTCAAAGCCACTCTGGACTCCTTTGTCCTCAAGATTCAATTTGCCTCCAAATCATGCCATTCTCTCTCTAAATCCTTTTCTACCTTGTTCATCTGCATTCTCATCATCTGCGTCTCTTTTTATAGGCTGTTACAATTGTGTAGCTCTTTATATTCCTGCACTGCCATAAGTTTTTTGGTGACAGAAATCATACTGGAAACACCCACAGGGAAAAGATCAAGGTCATGCACATACAGCATTAAATTAGCTGAGACACACATCATTAGGGGCAAAAAGAAAATGAAGATACAAGCAGATATAAGTTGTACTGAAAGATTTTTAATAACAGAACCTATTTAGAAGACTGATGTTGTGCGGCACCAAGGTGGCAAAGTTGCTTAAGTGTCAAGTCTTGGTTTTGGCTCGGGTTGTGATCTTAGGGTCATGAGATCAAGCCCCACATTGGACTCCACACTCAGCACGGAGTCTGCCTGAGGTTCTCTCCCTCTCCCTACCCCTCCGGCTTGTGTGTACTCTCTTGCTCTTTCTCTCTCAAATAAATAAGTAAATCTTGGGGGGGGTGGGGGGGAAAGTGATGCTATACCACTTAGCACCCATCTTCCACTACTCTTACCCCAACTCTCTTTTGATAACAATAATTCTGCTCACAAAATCTTTTCTTTCATTTTTTTAAAGATTTATCAATTTTTTTTTTAACACAGAGAAAGAGTACAAGCAGGGGGAGCAACAGGCAGAAGGAGAGGGAGAATCAGACTCCCCACTGAGCAGGGGCCTGACACAGAGCTCGATCCCTGGACTCTGGGATCATGACCTGAGCTAAAGGCAGATGTTTAACTGACTGAGCCACCCAGACACCCCAGACACATAATCTTTTCTACAGTTCCCTAAGGTACCTCTTGATCACAGAAGTGTCAGTTTTGAATCTTGAATGGTTGAATAGCCCTATTATTGTTACTCTGGCCATTAAGTAATGAAAGCAGCTACTGAAATGCACTAATCAATTATTGCTCTATTATCCAGAAAGCTATTATCTTTATAAAGCTCTAAGTTTATTCAGTGGACTCAAGAAAACTGACACAAATAATAACAAAGATGTCTGAGTCTTTGACAGACTTTGACAGTGACCTACTGCAAGATCAACCTTAATGTGTCACACGGGCAGCCAAAAATGGGCAATTTGCAATAGAGTATTTTTACATATTTTTAAAATTCATTTTAACCTTATACCTTTATCTTTTCAGGTGTTCTTGACATGTATCTCTGGATGTTTGATAATATTCTATACTTTAAATATTAATTGAGGACACCTGACATATGTCAGAACTTCTGTAAGTCTCTAAGGTCTATTTTACAACCTCTTTCTTACCAAGCAATTGAGCTGGAAAGGAAGGCTAGATAGAATATTTTGTCAGCAATGTGATAACAGACAAATACCCGAGTGAGACAAATGACAGAATAAAATATTTTCATGAAACATGCTGCCCATAATAGTCTATGCTGGCTTGTCTTCCTTAACATTTTAAATGTCACCTAATCTGTTTCTCTATGTAAGAAGCTCAGCAATACATTATTTAGCTCAACCCAATAATTACCTTCAAACGGCAATTTAAACCTTTGAAAGAACTTTTGCATGTTTATTTTATCTCACTAACAAAACTATCCTATTAGGGGCTCCTGGGCGTCTCAGCTGTTAAGTGGCTGCCTTCAGCTCAGGTCATGATCCCAGGGTCCTGGGATCAAGTCCAGCATCAGGCTCCTTGATCAGCAGGAAGCCTGCTTCTCCCTCTGCCACTCCCCCTGCTTGTGTTCCCTCTCTCACTGTGTCTCTCTCTGTCAAACAAATAAATAAAATCTTTAAACAAACAAAAAACTATCCCATCAGAATTAAATCAGGATATCAGAGCTACAAGCTATACAGTAATAAGTTTTATATAGGAACAAAAGTCTACAAAGAAGTGATGGGAGCTGGGCAAATGAAGGTCTGGAAGTGGGAAATGAGAGCTGAGTAGAAAATAATCACTAATCATGTCAGCAAGAAGTGCCAATTCACAAGACAGGAGGTAATTTTAGGGATATGCAACAACTGTGCAGATTCTATGATTTATATCTTCTGTGGAAATGTCTACTTTGGGGAAGTTTCTGCCTCTGTGGAAATCATATTTGTGGGCCTGGAACCCAGTGCCTTGTAGGAGTCTTGGGACCGTTGTTGATCAGCAGGGCCAGGAGCCAGGAAAATGAGCTGAACGCAAAGCAGGAGGAGAACATCACCCTGGTACTCACCACACACCTTTGTGTCTGTCCATCACTGTCTTTGTCTCTCCCAATCTTCCAAAATACCTCTGCTTCACTTTGGTTTTCCAAATTTCATGTGAGCTTCTCTTTTGATTCACAGTAACTTGGAACCATGCAGGAGAGGTGATTCAGGTAAATGCAGTTCTCTACCCTGGACAGAAGTAGACATGCCAAGTTGATGCTATTGTGTTAAGGTGTCAGAATCAGGGGCGCCTGGGTGGCTCAGAGGGCTAAGCCTCTGCCTTCGGCTCAGGTCATGATCACAGGGTCCTGGGATCGAGTCCCGCATCGGGCTCTCTGCTCAGCGGGGAGCCTGCTTCCTTCTCTCTCTGCCTGCCTCTTTGCCTACTTGTGATCTCTGTCAAATAAATAAATAAAATCTTTAAAAAAAAAAAAGCTGTCAGAATCAGATTTTAATACCCCATTCTGAGATGAGGAAATTGAGACAAGGTTTGTGATGGGGTTTGGGTCAGGCTGCTCTCAGAATGTGCCATTTTGACATGTGGATTATTTGAGTTAAAGGCAATCAAGGCCTGACAGACTCAGGAAGACCTTTTTAGCTCCCCCTAAACTACGTAAAAGAATTTAGACGATGAGCCTATACCTGGAAGAGGTCTATTACCAAAGATAACTTTTATTTTTACACAAAAAAGACTTATTCTTATGGCATGGCAAATATTTGTCTACCAAATATTTGCTCTTCCCATCTTCCCGTGAATTCTATTCCTTCTCTTTGGAAACCCAGACCCCCACCCTTCCTCCTTAGCTCTTGATGGCATACAAGCCTCAACTGCCTGTCTTTGACCCTCTCCTGTCTGTGTGAAGTCCCCATAAATACAAAATAAATTTTTTTTCTCCTGTTAATTTGTCTTATTTCAATTTAATTAATAGGCCAGCCAAAGAACCTAGAAGGAAAGATGGGAAAATTTTCCTCCCTTACTCTCGTTTAACCTTACTTGGCTAATAAAGATAGATTCATTTAAACAGACACTTAATGAAAGAAAAATCCAAATGGCTAATAAGCATATTTTACATCAATGATTTTTTAAAAAACTCTGATGTCACTATATACCAAAAGTAGAAAAAATTAAAAATTCTGACAATACCAAGTATTGTTGAGGAATAGGTATGGCTTTGGAAACCAGTTTTCTATTATCTGGCAAAACCAAAGTTACTTTCTATGCTTGACAATCCCTCTCATACACATAATATACTCTAGATAAACAGGAACTCCAGTGTATATATATAAATGTTCACAGAACTATTGTTTGTATTAACCTAAATTTGGAAATGACCCAAATGTCCATTTACAAAGCAATAAATAAACTGACATCCTCATGCATACAATAGAATAGTGCACAGCATGAAAAATTAATGGATTAGAGTTATATAGAAAAAGCGTGAATAGGGGTGCCTGGGTGGCTCAGTTGGTTAAGTGACTGCTTTTGGCTCAGGTCATGAACCCAGAGTCCTGGGATCAAGTCCTGCATCAGGCTCCTAGATCCACAGGGAGTCTGCTTCTCACTCTGACCTTCTCCCCTCTCATACTCTCTCTCTCTCTCACTCTCTCTCTCTAACAAATAAATAAATAAATATTTTTTTTTTTAAAAGAATGGATTAATCTATAATCATGATAATAAAATAATCCTTGGGCTTTTTTCTAGAGCTTAGATCCTATACCCTCAGACTCTGTGCAGTGATAAAATATGTATAATGCTCAATGTTTGTGCAATTCAACATCTTATTTTAAAAATCTAGGACAAAAGACATCTTTGAATTAATTCATTTTCATGATGCACAAAATCATCATTAACCTCACAAATCTGCATAATGGGTCTCCTCTCATGTAGTTCAGCTATTTAAAAGTAAGTAAAATCCATTTTGGTCCTTACACATCCAACGAAATGCCTTATAAACCAAAAGAGAAAGTACTAAACAAAATTCCTTTTTTTTTCTTTTTAAAGATTTTATTCATCTATTTGACAGAGGTAGGGAAAGAGGGAACACAAGCAGGGGGAGTGGGAGAGGGAGAAACATGCATCCCTCCAAGCAGGGAGCCTCATATGGGGCTTGATGTGGGTCTCAATGAGGAGCTCAATGAGGGGCTCAATCCCAGGATCCTGGGCTCATGACCTGAGCAGAAGGCAGACACTTAACAACTGAGCTACCCAGGCATCCCCAAACAAAACTCCTTTTAAAGTCCTGTCCTCAAATCCCAAATGGCTGTATTGTAAGTAGTACTGAAACCAAGTATACATATTCTCTCCAGGCATACAGGGAATATCCATAAGAATTGACTTTAGTTTTGGTGTGCCACCTGGAGGCACTCTACTGGGTCATTGTACCCATTCCCCATCCATTAGCACACTCCTCAGCTAACTTCCTCAGCTGATGAGTCACTTTGCCTTAAGATGACTGGGACATTACACCCCACCCTAAGGGTCAGGGTGGCTGGCCAATATAAGGATGTAATAGCACCCTTGTGTTTGGAAAGGACAACTTCTGTAACAACATTCACATTCCAGAGCTCCTGTAGGATTGGGCTAAGGTTATACACCTCTCCTGAAACACACTTTTGCTTGGCTTCCTCTGCTCTATTATGCTTCCCTCGCTCCTTTATAGGTTTCTCTAGAGAACACTCTCTCTATAAATAACTTGTACACAAATTTCATGCCTCTAGAAACTTTACCTAAGACAGCTCGTACCAGAGTAGACTTCATGGTGATAAAGAATGTAAAGTTGGATAAGGGAGAATTTTTTTAAGAGTGCACCCTCGCCCTGCTCCTCAGTTTAATAATATGGAAAGAGATTCTCACGTTGGTTTAAATATGCTGATGGGACAGCTCTTTGAAGCTTGAAAAATGGACAGCTTGTAAACCCACATTACATGTATGCCAGAATTGCTACGACAGGCTGTGGAAGAAGAAATCAACAGGCTCAGAGAAGTAGGCAGGCTCCAAGAGAACTATCATAGAATCAAAAAACCCATCAGCTGACCACATTCCTAGACACATCCAGAAAACACTCCCTTGCAAGGCAAAAAGGAATGCTCAGCTGAGGGGTCACCAGAATCAGTGAAAAGTTCAAGTGTAGGGGTTCTCTGCAGACCAGTACTGATAGTAAGACATGCTGTTGAAGAACTGGACTCATTAGCAACAATAGAAATAATAGGAATCCAAACTAGGAAAAGCCAAAATGTAGCACTTAACCCTCATAGATGAGGTGGACATAATTACTCAGAATGGTGAACAAATTGGTATGGCAGCCAGGAGATCCTGACTCGAAGGGATTTGTAGCTATTTATTCATATGTCCTTCTTACATGTTCCTAGAGACAAGAAGTTGGATAGCCAGCAGGAGTATTGCATATATAATAATAAAAAAAAAATGAACGAAAGGCTGAGATCTGGCCTCCATGAAAATTACAATCCCTTGCCCCACCTCCAGATCTAAGTCAGCTCTCTGACCCTGAACCCCTCTACTGAAAAAAAGCCTGTTACCCTTGAGGAACACCCTGCAATACTGTAACCAAGACGAAGTAGTGATTCCTCCAGACTTTCCATCAAAGAGCCATCTAGCTCTTTCAATTTATTTGAATAACCCCATATGAATTAAAGAAATTAAATTTATTTTTTTATATTAGTTAAATTCAATTAATTAACATATAGTGTATTATTAGTTTCAGAGGTAGAGTTTAGTGATTCATCAGTTGCATAAAACACACAGTGCTCATTACATCACACACCTTCCTTAATGCCCATCACCCAGTTACCCCATCCCCCCTCCACCCTTCCCTCCAGCAACCTCAGGTTGTTTCCTATAGTTAAGAGTCTCTTATGGTTTGTCTCCCTTTCTGATTTTTTCATATTTTATTTTTCCCTCCCTTCCCCTATGATCAATCCTCTGTTTTGTTTCTTAAATTCCACATATGAGTGAAATCATATAATTGTCTTTCTCTGATTGAGTTATTTCGTTCAGCTTAGTACCCTCCAGTTCCATCCACCTCATTGCAAATGACAAGACTTCACTTTTTGATGGTTGGGTAATACTCGTGCATGTGTGGGTGTATACACATGCACAGCACATCTTCTTTATCCATTCATCTGTTAATAGACATCAAGGCTCTTTCCATAATTTGGCTATTGCTGCTATAAACACTGGGGTGCACGTGTCCATTTGGATCACTACATTTATCTTTTGGCTAAATAATTAATAATGAAACTGCCAGGTCATAGGGTAGTCAATTTTTAACCTTTTGAGAAACCTCCATACTGTTTTCCAGAGTGGCTGCATCAAGTTGCATTCCCACCAGCAGTATACAATGGTTTCCCTTTCTCTGCATTCTTGTTAACATTTGTTGTTTCCTAACTTGTTAATTTTAGCCATTCTGACTGGTTGAGGTGGTATATCATTGTGATTTTGATTTGTATTTCCCTGATGGTTAGTGATGTTGAGATTTTTTCATGTGTCTGTTGGCCATTTATATGTCTTCTTTGGAGAAATATCTGTTCATGTCTTCTGCCCATTTTTTGATTAGATTCTTTGTTTTTTGGGGTATTGAGTTTGATACGTTCTTTAGAGATTTTGGATACTAGCCCTTTATCAGATAAGACATTTGCAAGTATCTCCCATTCTGTTGGTTCTCTTTTGGTTGTGTTGACTGTTTCCTTTGCTGTGCAAAAACTTTTTATCTTGGTGGTGTCCCAATAGTTCATTTTTGCTTTTGTTTCTCTTGCCTTTGAAGACACGTCTAATAAGAAGTTGCTGTGGCTGAGATCAAAGAGGTTGCTGCCTTTGTTCTCCTCTAGGATTTGCATGGATTCCTATCTCATATTTAGGTCTTTCATCTGTTCTGAGTTTATTTTTGTGTATGGTGTAAGAAAATGGTCCAGTTTCATTCTTCTGAATGTGGCTGTCCAATTTTTCCAACACCATTTGTTGAAGAGTCTGTCTTTTTTCATTGGATATTCTTTCCTGCTTTGTTGAAGATTAGATGACCATAGAGTTGAGTGTCCATTTTTGGGTTCTTTATTTTGTTCCACTGATCTATGTCTGTGTTTGTGCCAGTACCACACTGTCTTGATGATTACAGCTTTGTAATATAGCTTGAAGTCCAGAACTGGGATACCACCAGCTTTGGTTTTCTTTTTCAACATTCCTTTGGCTATTCAGGGTCTTTTCTGGTTCCATACAAATTTTAGGTTTGTTTGTTCCAGCTCTGTAAAAAGTGCTGATGGTATTTTGATAGGGATTTCATTGCTCTGGGTTTCATAGACATTTTAACAATATTTGTTCCTTCAATCCATGAGCATGGTATGTTTTTCCATTTTTTTTTTTTTTTTTAAGATTTTATTTATTTATTTGACAGAGAGAGATCACAAGTAGGCAGAGAGGCAGGCAGAGAGAGAGAGAGGGAAGCAGGCTCCCTGCTGAGCAAAGAGCCCGATGCGGGACTCGATCCCAGGACCCTGAGATCATGACCTGAGCCGAAGGCAGCGGCTTAACCCACTGAGCCACCCAGGCGCCCTGTTTTTCCATTTCTTTGTGTCTTCCTCACTTTCTTTCATAAGTGTTCTATAGTTTCCAGAGTACAGATCCTTTGCCTCTTGGTTAGCTTTATTCCTAGATGTCTTATGGTTTTTGGTGAAATTGTAAATGGAATCAACTCCTTAACTTCTCTTTTTTCTGTCTCATTGTTAGTGCATAGAAATGAAACTGATTTCCGCATTGATTTTATATCCTACCATTTTGCTGAATTCCTGTATGAGTTTTAGCAAGAAATTAACTTTATTTTTAAAATCCCTTCATTCACCAGTGGCTTCCCTGGTGAATTCTACCAACATTTAAGGAAAAAATGATACCAATTTTACACAAATTTTTCCAGAAAATGAATAGGAGAGAATATTTCCCAAATATCAAAATCAAAAATTAATACCCAAGGGGTCAAAATACCACTAAAACCCCTCTATTAGAGTAGGGGTTTGTGGAATTTGGGAAATAAATGGATTCCTGGACTAAGGTCAACCTACAAAGAGTCCACTGAGTCCACAGACATACCCAGTACTATTTTCTGAGTTTCCAAATGGAAACTGGCCATACTCAGACACTGACACTACCCTAACAGAGATTCCTTTGTCCATGAATAAAGCTACTATACTAATGAAGGTAAAGTGGAGACCCCTGAAATTGCCACTCCCCAATCTCAGCTAAGACAGCAAAACAAAAATATAGTACATCCTAGGTAGATTAGTAGACATTAGCATCACCCTCAATGGAGTAAGCAATGCAGAAGTGATAGTCCCATCATATTCTTATTTAATTAATCAACTTGTCCTCTGCAAACAGCAGTCTAGATCATAGCATATGACAACTAATGCCACCTTAAACCAAGTAGAAGCCAAAATGCAGTTAATATGCCAGATGTGATGTCATTACAAGTAGATTTTTAACATAGCCTCTGGTATGTCCAAATTTAGCTGGGAGATATGTCTTTTCCATTTCCATCTGGAAGGAGAATCAAAAATAGTTCTTACGTACATCAGATGAACAATACTATGCATTCACAGATTTATTCTGGGGCTCTTTACTCTCCTGCTTTGGGTCACAATATTCTCTTCTTTATCACGAGCAAGAAAAGACTAAAGTAAAAAAAAAAAAAAAGAGAGAGGAAGTCGGGCACCTGAGTGGCTCAGTTGGTTAGGCATATGACTCTTGATTTTGGCTCAGATCATGATCTCATGTTTTGTGAGATCTGGCCTCCTGTCCAGCTCCACACTCAGCGTGGAATCTGCTTGGGATTTTCTCTCTCCCTCTCCATTAGTCCCTCCCCTTCTTATGTGCTCTCTCTCTTTCTCTAGAATAAATAAATAAATCTTTTAAAATATAAAGAAAAAGAAAAAAAGGAACTATGGGCTATCTTATCTTTTTCTTCCCTTCTATATCATCATATTATGACTATAACGGTTGGCTTACACAAGAAAGTAACATTACAAAGAAAGGATATGATAGGGTTCCTTAGTTGTTCATTTTTCTTGGAAAACTATTACCTCCTTTCTACATTAGAAGTAAGCTGGGGGGGAGGTGCCTATGTGGCTCACTCAGTTGAGCATCTGCCTTCAGCTCAGGTCATGACCTTAGGGTTCTGGGATTGAGCCCCATGTCAGGCTCCCTGCTCAGCAGGTAGTCTGCTTTTCCCTCTCACTCTCTGTGCTCTCTCTCTCTCTCCATCTATAAAATAAATAAAATCTTAAAAAAAAAAAAAAGGTCTTGTATAAACAGAAAGCATGGCCACTTGGAGCTATCAGCACCTTCCCTACTTACTCAACTTTTGATGTATCATGTGTATCTTGTACCCATGTTGAGTCTGACTGAACTCCCATGTGTCTGGTGTCCCCCAGAACTCTCTGCTTATGGGACATCATGAACACGATATGCAGAGGAGTCACATATTGTTTTTATTTCCTCTGCTTATTCACATATTCCATTGTTCCATCAGACTTTACTTAGAAAATATAAATGCAAAGATAAAATTTTTAAGAATCCCAAGATGGCAACAGAGTGTTAAACCAAGCAGTAGGCACTTCTGAGCATTGGAGCCTCATGCAACTGCACAGGTCATGTGCCACTGAAGCCAGCTCTGTCAGAATGACGTTTTGTGGAAATTTTAATGAATGAATGCATGAATGAATCTCACTAAAAAAAAAAAAAAGAAAAGAAAAAAGAAAGATATTCATATTGATAGAATGAGTTTGTTTTCATCTATCAAGCTATCAAATGTATTTTTTCAATGATAACACCTGTTGGGATGAAGATTCAGTTAAAGTTATTAGACCATACTGGAAGACTGTTTCTACTTTTCTGCTGTAAAGATTCCTAGCAGAGTTCACAGTCTTTAACTATAGCAATTCTACTTTTAGGAAATATTTCAAAGTTTCAAACAGATGTATATTTAATCATGTTTATTGAGCATTATTTTTAAGCAGGGAAAACCAGAAACACCCTTAATGCTAAGAATGGGGGACTAATTAGAAAAAGTTTAATATTTTTGTATGAAAAATATTAGGTCATCATAGAAAGCATCTGTATCAAAAATAACTGTTGCAAAAAAATTTCTTGCTATGTAAAATACCTCATAATATTATTTAATGAAAGGATAGAAAATTGTAATTATATTTTAATAAATAATTATACATAGTAAAATGTAGAAATAGATAATGAAATAAATGTAATATTTATTATAATATGACTATATATTTATTAAAACAAAATTACATATGTATTATATATTACATATATGTTTTAAAGACTAGAAGGAATTCAGGAGAACATTAATAGTGCTGATTCTAGTAGTGGGATTACAAGCAATTTAACTTCCTTATAGGTTTCCTACTTCTTCCTTGTACCATCCTTATCTTCTTTTGAAATTAAAAAAAAACACACACGTTAAACATTAATCAGAGGGAAAGCTTCAAACTAATTCTAAGTATTTTAGAGCTTTATTAATATTGTAGTATTCATTCACCTGTGTCTGGTACATTTTTCATAATTTGTTCACTTTATCCTTTCAATTGCTTTGTGAAATCAATTGCTCTTAGCTCATGCTATCAAGCCTAAAAGAGGGAGATAAAATAGTGTGAAGGTAATAATGGTTATACTGACTAAAAAAAAAAGTGCCAGACACTCAAATAGCCTGTACCTTCGCTATTTTTACTTATGTACAGAACTGAAATTTCAATTGATCCTTGAGGCTTTAGCCCAACACTTCTTATCCTGTCTCTCTAGGAGATGAACTCTGGCACAACTGACACAGTCAGGTAATTGAAACGCTATAGAAACAGCCTCAGGGATGCTATTGCTGCTGTTGTGCATAATTATTTCTTCTGAAGTTGTCATTATGTTTTCACAGAATTTTAAATAGTATTTATTCTTCTACATTTTCTAGTTTTGCTTATATTTCATGGTTAGGAAAAAGATACATTATATCAATATCATAAATTGATCAATACTTGAATATTCATGACAAAGGTACACACACATACATTCCTATTCATAGAAATCCAAATGGTCACTTTCTGCCAGCCAAGTAGGCATCATTAAAGCCTCTCCTCCCCCTGCAGTCGTGTCTAAGCCAGAGTCTCCCAAAGAGCCTGAACAGCTGCAGAAGCTCTTCATTAGAGTTTGGAGCTTTGAAACAACCAATGGGAGTCTGAGGAACCATTCTGAGCAATGGGAAATGCTTACAGACTGTGTGGTCATGAGAGATCCAAACACCAAGTGCTCCAGAGGCTTTGGGTTTGTCACATATTCCCCTGTGGAGGAGGTGGATGCAGCCATGAATGCAAGGCCACATAAGGTGGATGGAAGAGCTGAGGAACCAAAGAGGGCTGTCTCAAGAGAAGATTCTCAAAGACCTCATACCCACTTAATTAACTGTGAAAAAGATTTGTGTTGGTGGCATTAAAGAAGACACTGAAGAATATCATTTGAGAGATTATTTTGAAGATTTTATTTATTTATTTGACAGACAGAGATCACAAGTAGGCAGAGAGGCAGGCAGAGAGAGAGGAGGAAGCAGGCTCCCTGCTGAGCAGAGAGCCCAATGTGGGGCTCAATCCCAGACCCTGGGATCATGACCTGAGCCAAAGGCAGAGGCTTAACCCACTGAGCCACCCAGGCGCCCCTGAGAGATTATTTTGAACAGTATGGGAAAACTGAAGTGGTTGAAATCATGACTGACCAAGGCCGTGGCAAGAAGAGAGACTTCGCTTTTATAACATTTGATGACCATGACTCTGTAGACAAGATTGTCATTTAAAAATACCGTACCGTGAATGGCCAAAACTGTGAAAGCCTTATCTAAGCAAGAGATGGCTAGTGCTTCATCTAGTAAAGTGATGAAAATGGTTCTGGCAACTTTAGTGGTGGTTGTGGAGGTCGTTTTGGTGGGAATGACAACTTTGGTCATGGAGGAAACTTCAGTGGGCGAGGTGGCTTTGGTGGCGGTCAAGGTCATGGTGGATATGGTGGCAGCAGGGATGGCCATAGCAGATTTGATAATGATAGAAGAAACTCTGGAGGTGGTGGAAGCTATAATTTTGGCAATTATCATAATCAATCTTCAAATTTTGGACCCATAAGGAAGAAATTCTGGACGAAGCTCTGGCCAGTGGTGCTGGTAGAGGCCAATAATTTGTCAAATCATGAAACCAAGGTGGCTCTGGCAGTTCCAGCAGCATCAAGAGCTATGGCAGTGGAAGAAGGTTTTAATTACTGCCAGGAAAAAAGTTCAGCAGGAGAGGAGAGCCAGAGAAGTGATAGTGAAGCTATATACACTACCACAGATTTGTGAAAGCACCACGCACAGTGGTGACAGGGCCTCGCTGTTACAAAGAAGATATGTTTTCAACAATACTTGTGTGTATGAGCAAAAAACTTGAAGACTTTATTTGTGACCAATTGTATAACAGGTTATTTTAGCTTCTGTTCTGTGAAAAGTGTAAAGCGTTTCAACAAAGGGTTTTAATGTAGATTTTTTTTTTGCATGTATGCTATTGATTTCTAAATGTAATAGTCAAATTATAATGCTTAATAAATGTCTTTAAAAAAAAAAAGAAGTCCAAATGGTCATTTCTAAGTCTTTAATTAATAAGAAAGGCAGTGAATCTAATCTCTTAACTTATTCAAACCAATGCAGCAAATGTCTATTGAAAACAGTTTATAGGGGCGCCTGGCTGACTCAGTGGGTTAAAGCCTTTGCCTTCAGCTCAGGTCATGATCCCACATCCTGGGATTGGGCCCCACATCGGGCTCTCTGCTCAGCAGGGAGCCTGCTCCCCCTCTTTCTCTGCCTGCCTCTCTGCCTACTTGTGATCTCTGTCAAATAAATAAATAAAATCTTTAAAAAAAAAAGAAAACAGTTTATAAATTATTTTGTAATGAGCTTTGAGTTTGAACTTTTTAGTGAATAGAGAATGCACCATCTCCTCTTCCTTAAATAGATAAAAATTTCAAGTGAAAAGACAAACCGAAAATATTTAGGTCATGATGACCTACCGTTTTCTGGACTGATTCAATTAACAGTTTATATCCTCACAGAAAATCATCTCCCTGTGTTGCCCCTCTACACATCAAGCTTAGGAGGTTTACATCAACCTAAGATTCTCAAGGTTGGAGATATCCCCAACACCCAAGATCATGGAGTCCATCAGTTCTCAAATGGACCCACTTATGTTGTGGTTCTAGTGGTTCTTTGTGAAATAAGTAAAATGAAGACAAAATAATGTGTTTCATAAAGCTAATTTCTTTAATTTGGATTCATGTCCTTTAGTCTCAGAAAATACCACTTCAACACTTTTGATATTAAAATATCTTTTTTATGAAAAGGTAATTAAATTAGGTGGCTACCTTTTCTTCTTTTTTATGTATTTACTGAAAAATAGGTGACTCTACATTAGTTTTCTTTGGAAATTCTCTGTTCCATGTCTAAAGTCCTAAATTAGATCAACAAAGAGCTTGTTTTTTCCCAAGCCTGAGGCAGCTGGGGAATAAGTGTCTGTGGGATGTGATGGGCAATGAACAGCTTTATAGACAAATGGTTTATTTGAAGTCCATGTAACTTCAGAGAAATTACTTAATCTAGTTGAATAATTTATTTCTTCACCTGTACCAGCTTAACTAATGTTACCTTTGTCTTGCATTCTTGTAAAAATTAGAAAATGAGTGGTTGGCTGGTTCTCCAACAGTGCAATGCAAACAAATGTCACCTTTCAAAAAGGCCTTACTTGCTCTACCCTATTTAATGTTCACTCCCTTCTTACCCATTCACTCAGCCGTCCTCTATTCCAATCAGTGTACTTATTATTCTCTGGATTCATTTTATTTTCCCAACCAAAATAAACGATTCATGAGAGAAGGGACTGAGTCTGTCCCATCCCCACTGCATCCCCAGCAATTAACTATATGGCCAAAACATGGTAGTACTCATTAAATATTCATTGAATATAGAATGAGTATAAAGTGTTTGATATAAACAAAATAAAACAAAAAAACCTCAATAAATGTTATTTTCCTAAGTCAGACTGAGAGGGACAAATCCATCTCTCTAAATGTCACATTGGTCTTCATCCTCCAAAGCCATCAGAACCCATCCCAAAACACAAGGTATCTCTCTTTCCAAAATATATATTCCCAAGTGGGAAGTAATTTTTTAGGTAACTGTTGATAGGGTCATCCTTATTTCAGAACTGGCTACAGTAAGAATGACTATATGATGGTAAACTCAAACTGGGCTTTGGAGGCATATTTAATTTACTGAATAAAGAGAATGTCTGATCTTTGGGATTCACAGATTGCCAGGGAAATGTCATTTAAAGCCTTCCGTTTTAAGACCATGTATAGTATCTGGTAATTGCTTGTATTAATTTGCATTTCAAATCAGTATTGAAAAGTCTCATCAGGCAGCCATCTTCAACTAAATTATCTATTCTGATAAAAGCTACCATTAAGGAGTAGAATGTTTAGCTTAACACAAACATGCTAAATACTAATATTAAAAGGAAAAGGAAGAAAGGAAGGTAGGAAGGAAGGAATGAGTGAAAGATGGAAGGACAGATAGAAAAGAGAGGAAACATGTTGCCTCTGAGTAAAAACCATAAATAAGGAAATTAAAGGCTCTCTACATCTCAGAAACCAAGACCTCAGGGAAGGTCCTATATACTTGAGATGCCAAAAATGGACGCTCCTGGGGAAACTGAGGTTCTAGCCCAACAAAGAAGGGTTTTGGGCCACAATGCAAATATACATGTCTGGAACAAGGAAATAAGAAACGAGTAAGGTAATCCCTAAATTCATCTTGGCTGTCATCCATTACTCACTTTAGGTTAAGTTAGTACTTCTATTTCAGAGATTAACAATCATTAAAACACAACTTGCCAAAGCTCCAATTCTTTTCCCTTGGCAAGAAGAGGGTAGGGAAGCTAAACAACAGATGTGAAGGTCAAAGCCCAGAGACACAGGGCCACTAAACAACTGAGATTTAAGCACAAGATTATAAAATGCTTCCCCTCTCTCATACCTTACCACCACACCAGCAATGTAATACTGGATTCACCTGAAAAAACTGCAAGACTAAGACTCTAGGGAACCCCAAAGATAACAGGGCATTCCCTCTATCCCCAAAAAAGCTAGAGGAATTGAAGCTTCTGCTACTCGCGGCTATAGCAAACATTAAGTATGGTCCAACTACTAGCCAAATTAACATAAAACCTCATACTAGGGGCCTAAATACCTCAGTTTAATACATCATGTCCTTCTTTCAGTAACAAAAATAAATTACAAGGTATACTTGAGGTATACTTAATACAAGGTATACTTAATGAGGAAAAACACTTAATACTTAATTTATACTTATACCTATATACTTATACTTAAGGTATACTTAATACAAGGTATACTTAATGAGGAAAAACACAGTCTGAAGAGACAAAACAAATATCAGAATCATACTCTGGTATGACATAAATGTTGATTTTATCAGGCCTGGTTTGGAATTTCAAGTAACTATGATTAATATGATAAAGGCTCTAATGGAAAAGATGGACAAAAATAGGTGAGTAATATAAGCAGAGAGATGGAAATTCTGGGAAAGAATCACAAAGAAATGCTAGAAATCAAAACCACTGTAACAGAAATGAAGAATGCCTTTGGTAGATGCAGTAGTAGACTGGAGGTAGCTGAGGAAAGAATTGGTGAACTTAAATATAGGTCAATAGAAACATTCAAAACTGAGCTATAAAGAGAAAAGAGAATGAAAAAAGGGAAGAGAATACAACATCCAAGGACTGTGGGATAATTTCTAAAGGTAAAACATACAAATAACTGAAATGTCAGAAGAAGAAAAAAAGTCAAAAGAGTAAGAGAAATAATTGAAGTAATAATGGCTGAGAATTCCACAATTAATGACACCAAGCCACAGATCCAGGAAGCTCAGAGACCACAAAGCAGGATAAATATATACATATATACATACACATATACATACACATGTATGTGCATATGTATGTCTACCTAGGGATACCATATTCAACTACAGAAAATCAAAGATACAGAAAAAATCTTTAAGAAAGCTGGGGTAAGGGGGATAAAAACAAACAAACAAAAAACTTACCCATAGAAGGTACAAGAATAAGAATTACAGTGAACTTCTTGTCAGATACCATTCAAGCAAGGCAAAAGTGGCAGTGAAATTAATGTTAAAAGAGAAACCATCAACCTAGAACTTTGCAACCAGTGAAACTATCCTTCAAAAGTAAAGGATAAATAAAGACAGCTACGAAGAAGAGTAAGCATAGATACTGTTCCTACTGTGGTAGTGGGTTTTAGCTCCATTCAGCCTCAAAAGGGAGCAAGCAAGGAGGTGGAAGCTGTCATCTTCTTTGGAAACATCAGGCAGAGGAAGTGACAGAGACCAGGACTGCATGAGGAAAGATAGTCCCTAAGACAGAAATGTCAAAATAAGAGAATTGTTGTTAGGGGTGGGGAGTTAACATAGGGGCCAAGTATGCTAGACTAGGTATGCAATTTGCAACTGGTTCCTTCCATTGCTAGGCCTCATATTTTTGCCTAAAAATAGGAACACTTTCTAAACACCATTTGGACTTAACTCTACACTGTAAATATTAAATCTGTAGATATCCAGACAAATATATGATTAATAGCAATGTATCATAGTAGTAGAAACTTAGATGCTAAATGGTGAGCTATAAGTGATAATCTCTCAATCATGTCTCCAAAAAATGTTTATTAAGCTTCTACTCTGTCAGCCACCCTTGTAATCTCAGGGAATTTTCATATAAGTAGTAGAAAACAAAATACAATAAGTAAGTAAACAAGTAAGAAAGATATAAACAACAAACAAAACCTAAAATCAGCAAAAGGAAGGAAAAAATAAAGATGAGAACAGAAATAAATAATATAGAAACTAAATAATACAGAAATAATATAAAAACAACAACAATAACCACACCACAACAGAGCAATGAAACCAGGAGCTACTTTTTTGAAAAACTCAAAAAAAATTATTAATAATCCTCTAACCAGACTTAACAGGAAAAAGAGAATGGACTAAAATAAATAAAATCACAAATGAGAGAGGAGAAATAACAACCAATACCACAGAAATACAAATAATTATAGGAGACTATTATGAAAAACTATATGCTAACAAACTGGACTACCTAGAAGAAATGGATAAATTCCCAGAAGCATATAAACTAAAAAAACTGAAACAGGAAGAAATAGAAAATTTAAACAGACCAATAACCAGCAAAGAAACTGAATCACTAATCAAAAGACTCCCAACAAACAAAAGTCCAGGACCAGAGGACTTTACAGAATGCTACCAAACATTTAAAGAAGAGTTAATACCTTTTCTTCTCAAACTATTCCAAAGAAAGAAGAGGAGGGGAAACTTTCAAATTCATTCAATGAGGCCAGTATTACCCTGATACCAAAACCAGATAAAAACATCACTAAAAAAGGGAACTACAGACCATTATCTCTGATGAACATTGATGAAAAGATACTTAACAAAATACCAGCAAACAGAATCCAACAATACATTAAAAAAGTCATTCACCACGATCACGTGGGATTTATTCCTTAGTTGCAAGGGGGTTCAATATTCGCAAATCAATCAACAAAATACATCACATCAATAAGAAGAAAAGATAGGAACCATATGATCATTTCAGTTGACACAGAAAAAGTATTTGACAAAGTACAACATCCATTCATGATTTAAAAAAAAAAAAAGAACCCTCAACAAAGTGAGTTTAGAGAGAACATATCTCCACATGATAAAGGCCATATGTGAAAACCCCATAGCTAACATCATCCTTAATAGTGAAAACCGATAACTTTTCCCCTAAGGTCAGGAACAAGATACAGATGTCCACCCTCACTACTTTTATTCAACATATGCTGAAAGGCCTAATCACAGCAATTAGACAACAAAAAGAAATAAAAGTCATCCAAATTGGCAAGGAAGAAGTCAAACTTTCCCTACTTGCAGATGTCATGATACTATATATACAAAACCCAAGACTCCACTGAAAGATTTCTAGAACTATAACACAAATTCAGTAGAGTTGTGGGATACAAAATCAATGTACAGAAATCTGTTGCATTTCTATATACCAATAATTAAGCAGTAGAAACAGAAATTAAGAAAGCAATCTCTTTTACAATTACACCAAAAATAATGAGATATCTATGAGTAAACTTAACCAAAGAGGTAAATGACCTCTGTTTTGAAAACTGTAAAACACCAATGAAAGAACTTGAGACAGGGCACCTGGGTGGCTTTGTCAGTTAAGTGCCTGCCTTCAGCTCAGATAATGATCTCAGGGTTCTAGCATAGAGCCCTGCATCAGGGCTCCCTGCTCAATAGAGTCTGTCTTTCCCTCTCCCTCTGTCCCTATCCCTGCTCTTGCTCTCTCATGTGCCCTACCTCAAATAAATAAAATCTTTTTTTAATTAAAAAAATAATTTGATACAACATAAAGAAATGGAAAGATATTCCATGATTGGAAGAGCAAATATTGTTAAAATGTCCACATGATCCAAAGCAATCTATATATTTAATGCAAACCCTATGAAAATACCATTTTTCACAGAACCAGAACAAACAATTCTAAAATTTGTATGAAATGACAAAAAACCCTGAATAGCCAAAGCAATCTTGAAAAAGGAAAGCAAAGCTAGATGCATCACAATTCTGGACTTCAAGTTATACCACAAAGCTGTAGTAATAAAAAGTGTGGAAGTGGCACAAAATAAGACACATAGGTCTACAGAGCAGAACAGAACAGAGAACCCAGAAATAAACCCACAACTACATGGTCAATTAATCTTCAGCAAAACAGTAAAGAATATCCAACGTGGACAGCTACACTCAAAAGAATAAAACTGGACCACTTACTTAGATCATACACAAAAATAAATTCAAAATGGATTAAAAACTTAAATATGAGACCTGAAACCATAAAAGTCCTTGAAGAGGACACAGGCAGTAACTTCTTTGACATTGGCTGAAGCAACATTTTTCTAGATATGTCTCCTGAGGCAAGGGAAACAAAAGCAAAAATAAAGTATTGGGTCTACAGCAAAATAAAAATCTTCTGCACAGCAAAGGAAACAATCAACAAAACTGAAAGGCAAACTATAGAATGGGAGAAGATATTTGCAAATGGCATATCTAATAAAGGGCTAATATGCAAAATATATAAAGAATTTACACAACTCAACCCAAAATCAAATAATCCAATCAAAAATGGGCAGAAGACATGATCAGACATTTATCCAAAGAAGACATACAGATAGCCAACAGACATATAAAAAGATGTTCATCATCACTTACCATCAGGGAAATACAAATCAAAACTACAATGAGATACCACCTCACACCTGTTGGAATGGCTAAAATCAACAACACAAGAAACAACAGGTGTTGGTGAGGATGTGGAGAAATGGGAACCCTTGTGCACTGCTGGTGGGAATGCAAACTGGTGTAGCCACTGTGCAAAACAGTATGGGAGTTTCTTGGCAAGTTTAAAATTGAACTACCCTATGAGGCAGCAATAGCACTATGGGATAGTTACCCAAAGAATACAGAAATACTAATTCAAAGGAATACATGCACCCTGATGCTCATAGCAGCATTATCTACAATAGCCAAGATATAGCAGCTCAAGTGTCCTTTGACTGATGAATGGATAAAGAAGAGGTGGTATCTATATAGAATAGAGTATTTTTCAGCCATGAGAAAAGAATGAAATCTCGCCATTTGCAATGACATGGGTGGAGCTAGAGAGTATTATGCTAAGCAACATAAGTCAGAGAAAGACAAATACTATATGATTTCACTCCTGTGTGGAATTTAAGAAACAAAACAAATGAGCAAAGGGGAAGAAAGAGAGAGAGAGACAAACCAAGAAACAGACTCTTCACTATAGAGAACAAACTGATAATTATCAGAGGGGAGGTGGGGGGAGATGGGCAAAATAAGTGATGGGGATGAAGGCGGTCACTTACTGTGATGAGCACCAGGTGTTGTATGGAATTGCTGAATCACTATAGTGTACCCCTGAAACTAATATGACACTGTATGTTAACTAACTGACATTTTTTTAAAAGGAAAGAAGGATGTATACTGGCACAAGTTATGCATAGAATTAAAACTGAGTGATTGATGATAGATGACAGATAAGAAATAGATACATAGCTGATAATATTTATACAGACACTATATAAATTGAAACTTAAATAAGAAGAAGGAACTAACTGTGAAAAATTAAGGATTACAAACAGAGGGAACAGTTCACAGAGATGTGAAGTAGGAAATTGGATATACAAACCTGGATTTCAGGGCAAAGGCCACAATTGGAAATGTAGATTTGTGAGGTGTATGGATGGTATTGAAAGCCATAGGCCTGATTATGCAGAGTAATTACATAGAGTACAGGACAGAGCTCTTCGATACTCTATGTTTTCAAGGTTAAGCAGCAGATATATCTGCAAAGATATCTGAGAAGGAATAGCAAATGAGCTAGGAGGAAACCCCATTTTAATTCTACTGGACAGAAGCCTAAAGAAAACATGTTTCAAGGAGAACTGAATCATCAGTGCCACTGAGATGTGAAAGAAGATGAGAACTTAGCATAATGTTATAACTTAGCTATAATGTTTTGAATCTGGCGACATGGTGGTCAAGAGTGACCTTGACTGGGGCGGTCTTTGTAACATAATGAAGAGTAAAGCCTGAATGGAGTCAGGTATGGAAGAAAGTGAAGTGAGGCTGCAGAGATGATGACTGGAGAAGTTTTGCTGTGACAAAGAGTAGAGATGGACAGTGTGGAGTAGAAAGAAATCATCCAAGTTTGGAAAGCCTCACAGATGAGGCAGTGCTCCAACCAGACCAGGTGAGGACTGTATGAGAGAAGACAGAAGACCGGCTTGAATACCAACAGCCCCCACTCCTACCAGTCTTGGGGTGGGGCTTCCTTCCTCTGAAGTGGTAGTGTCCTGTCTTAGAGGGAAGATGTGGACGATCATGTTCATTTCTTTATTTACATTGTGGAGAGGGCACCTTCCCTCCTAAAGACTAGGAAATTCAAGCAAATGTATTGTAAAATTTGTAGGAACAACTGAAGTTTCATTACTAGCACCAATAAATGATTCCAACATCTAACTCCAATTCCCATTTGGGGAAATTGGGGGAAATACAGGATTCCATCTGCAGCAGCATAAGATACAAAGGAAGACCCATTTGCCCTTCTGTAGAAGCTTCCCCCAACCTCTTTCAGCTGGAGTAACATCACAGACTCTCCTATAATTCCTTGGCTAAACAGGAAAATAGCAGGTAGGGTAAGGGAATAGTGTCTGCCATGCCCCAAGTTCTTAAACCCAGGAAAAATTCTCTTCTGCCTCTCTAAGCTTTGTCTCTCATGATCTGTATTAGTCAGAGCTCTCCAGAGAGGTGAAAAAAAAAATAACCCAATATGATGTTTAAATGAATAAATAGATAGATGGGAGAGAGAGAGAGATTTATTTTAAGGAATTAGGTCAGATGATTGTGGAGGCTGACAAGTTCAAATCTGCAGGGTGGGCCAGCAGGCTGCAGACCCAGGGAAGGCTTGATTTTGTACTTCAAGTCCAGTGCCAATACTGGCAGAGTATTCCTTCTTTTTCAGAGAGGTCAGTTTTGTTTCTATTAAGCCCTTCAACTGATTGGATAAGTCACACTCACATTACTCAAAGCCTAGGGATTTCAATGTTAATCTCATCCAAAAAATATTTTCATTGTCACCTGAAACTAATGAATATTGTGTGTCAGCTATACTCTTTAAAAAATTAAATACTTTTGTTGAAACATGTAGAATCATGCTTGACTATTTAGTTACCACGACCTAACAAAGCTGACACATACAATTAACTACCACAAGTCCATCCCATATCAATCTGGCACCCATACAGATCTCCTTAAGCCGTATGTAATATCCAAATAAAGACAACAACAAGGTCATATTTCTACCTGACATGATACAACTATCCTATGTACACCAGGCATGCACTAACCTTTTCCCCCCAGAAGAGGATGCAAAGTCCTTGGGTGAAGTACTCATTCTGAGAGTGGTTTTCAATTCTCAGAACAGTGCCCAGGGAGGATCCTCAATAAAAAGAACAGTAATGAACACATGGTCTCCCACAGAATGTCAGTTTTATGGCTCCTATTTTAAGAGGTCCTTTAATTACTTGTTTTCTGGGGCAGTAGGTTTGCCACATAAAACTGTTTTCTTTTAGCTGGTGAGTATTCTAAATTAGATTTTGTTTCTGACTCTGACACAAACACTATGTAAAAAGAAAAAAAAAAACCCTCATGTATTAGATTCAGAATTCATCTTACATTTTCTTCCCTTTGCCATATCTTTTATCCCCTAGGGGAAAGCAACAGAAATTTGCATTACACAAAAGATACTTTGTACAAACAGAATCAAGTATTGATAGCTGTTTGGGGGCTTGGGAAAAAGCAAAACAATTGATACTGATGAATTTTCCACCTGAAAAACTCTGGTTTAACTGATAATAAATTCAAAAACCCAGTTTCTTGGAGGAAACTTACCAATAAGAAAGTTAAATTGTTCATAATTTTGCACATTACTGACCATAAATTTGCCTTCTACCCTGGTTCACAAAAGTTTCTGTCTTGTAGAATTTTTAATGATATCCAGATCTCTTGCTTGGTAAATGTAGTTCTAATATTGTTTTCAAAAGAGTACTTAGATAGTCTTATAAATAACAGGTGCAGGATCATATTTATAAAATAAATTTAAGAAATAAGGGAATTAGAAATAGCCAAGTGTTAGTGAGGATGCAGACAAAAGGAAACCCCTTGGGCACTTTGATGGGAATATGAATTGGTGCAACCACTCTGGAAAATAGTATGGAGGTTCCTCAAAAAGTTAACAATAGAATTACCATATGATCTAGCAATTCTACTTCTGGGATTTTTATCCAAAGAAAATGAAAACATTAACTCAAAAAAATGTATCCCCATTTTCATTGCAGCATTATTAATAATAGTCAAGATATAGAAATAACTTAAATAATTAATGGATGAAAGAGTAAAGAAAATGTGATATATATATGATATATGATATATAGAGATAAAGATATAGATGTGTGTGTGTGTGTGTGTGTGTGTGTGTGTGTGTTGAGAGAGAGAATATTATTTAGCCATAAAAAAAGAATGAAATCGCCATTGGTAACAGGGAGGGAACTTAAGGCCATCGTGCTAAGTGAAATAAATCAGACCAAGACAAATACTATTAGATCTCACTTATATGTGGAATCTAATCTTTTTTAAAAAAGCTCATAGATACAGAGAACAGATTGGTGGTCAACAGAGGCAGGAAGTGTGGGGTAGGTTAAATGAGTGAATAGAGTCAGAAATATGAACTTCCAGTTATAAAGTAAATAAAGTCATGATAATGTAATGTACAGCATGGTAACTATAGTTAATAATACTTTATTGTATATTTGAAAGTTGCTAACAGTTTTCCAAAGAAAAAAACTTGGGTAACTATGTATGGTAACAAATGTGAACTAGACTCATTGTGATTATTTTGCAAAATAGACAAAGATTGAATCACTATGTAGCACAACTAAAACTAATATAAAGTTATAGGTCCATTATAACTCAACTAAAAAAGTAACAACCATAGTAAACCTGTAAATATAAATATTTTTTTTAAAAAACTATATTTAAAGAAAAATAACTACAGATTCCTATTCTCTAAATCACAATCATTCACAGCATGTGTTTATCAAGTGCAATGGCAGGTAACTTGCCCAATTTCTCATGCTACCATATCTCATTGAATCTGAAGGCATTAACTGTAAGACATGTAATTTTATTTAACATCAGGGAATTTTAATGCTATCAATTAAACTATGTCACACCATCAACTGTAAGAAATATCCAGGTTTTAGAAATGTTAAAATGTGTGCTCACTTTGGCAGCACATATACTAGAAATGTTAAAATGTGTCTCTTAGAGGGGCACCTTCGTGGCTCACTGGGTTAAGCCTCTGCCTTCAGCTCAGGTCATGATCTCAGGGTCCTGGGATCGGGCCCCACATCGGGCTTTCTGCTCAGCAGGGAGCCTACTTCCCCCTCCCTCTCTGCCTACCTTTCTGCTTACTTGTGATCTCTGTCAAATAAATAAAATCTTTAAAAAAAAAATGTGTCTCTTAGAATTACTAAGTACAGTATTGACATTCATAAGCCAAACTATGAGAGCCTCAAAAGCAAGGAAATTCATTTTTTGTCCCCTACAGTGCTTGTATATAGTAGACAATAATAAGGAAGGAAAGAAGGAGGGAGGGGAGGAAGAAGGGAGGAAGGGAAGGAGGGAGGGAAAGAGAGAAGAAGGAATGAAAGAAGGAAAAAGAAATTAAATGTGTAAATTAAGGAAAACCTCATACCAAAAGTAAAAGTAGAGATTAAAAAAGGAACTAAAAGTTGCTTCATCCCAGAACTGGCATGGTAGGGTCAAGCGGATTCTGGTCTAAGGCTAGAGGAGCGATGCACTTAAGGACTGTTAGGTTCTCCAAACCCGTAGCAGTGGCAACATCACTTGGAACTCCCATCTTGCACCAGTCCAATGAGGGACCACAAACCGTATTGGTGACATAGCAGCCCAGACCACAGTCTTCAGAAAAGATGTTTTAACACACAAAGCTTGTTAGTTCTGGCCCTAGTTAGTGTTTGTAATGGGGTGAATTATGTCCCCCCAAAATTCATCTCCATCCAGAACCTCAGAACTTGACCTTACTTGGAAATAGGATCTTTGCAGACATAATTAGTTTTGTTAAGATAAGGTCACGTGGGATTGAGGTGGACCCTAAGTCCAATGACTGCTGTCCTTATAAGAAGGAAATGTAAAGATCCAGCAAAGCACAGAGGAAAATCCCATGTGAAAATGGAGGCAGAGATTGGAGTGATATGTCCACAAGCCAAGGAAATGCCAAGGATTACTGATAACTGCTAAAGAGGCCAAGAATGATTCTTTTCCTAGAGCCTTTGGAGGGAACATGGCTCTAGCTCCATTTCTGGCTTCTAACCTCCAGAAACATGAAAGAATAAATTTCTCTTTTATTAAACCATCCAGGTTAGGGTAATTTGCTAGAGTACCCCTAGAAAATGAATACAGTGTTTTTTTTTTAAATAATAATAATTAGCAACCATCATCTATAATTTTACGATTTTTAAAACTGTTTACTGGGTTTTTAGCTTACAATAGTAATACAGATTCAATCTAACAGATTAAAATATATAAATTTATGAAGCTAAAAACAAAAGCCCCACCTTTTTACCCTATATCCAGTCCCTGTATACTTACAGTTTTTCCTTCTCTATGAATATACACATAAGCACTATTTTTTTTACAAAAAATGGGATCATCCTACGCATAATGTTTTTTAGCTTGCTTTTTTTCAATAACTATATTATGAAATAGAAGGGCATCTTTACATGTCAGTATGTAGAGATCCATATCATTCTTTCAATGGGCTGTATAATATTCCATTATAGCCACCATCTCATAACTCACAATTTATCCATACATAATTACTGTAAGCTATGAACTAGGCATGGAATCCCTGTTTTCACAGAGCACAACAGATAAATAAGCAGAAAGGATATTCAACAGGCACAGGCAAAGAGGACTGTGAGGGGATGGGAAGGGCTCCAGGCACACAGGGGAGCATGTACAAATTACAGGAGACCAAAAGGAATCATCTTTGGGACAAAACAAGCAGCATCTCCTCATTCTCACAAGTAATTGCAAAGAAAGTACCATCTACATGAGAGCTCTGGAAGGTTACACCTGGTCAGGTTTCCTGGATTTAGATAGACTCGTTTCAAGAAGAGTATGCAAAATTACTAAATCATCAGTTGGCTCAACACAATGTGCTATGCGGCCTGAGTACTTCATCAGTTTAAACACGTAAGATGTGTTCTACTGGTGCTTTAAAAGATACACACCTCATTATTGTATGGGTCTTGGCTGCTGGCACATGGACCCAAATGAATCACTGCTTACATTTCTAGAAAGTTTTTCCAAGGATGTAGCTCTGATATGGGACTCTAGACAGCTGCCATCCCAGCAAATGAGGCCAAAGAGCATAGCTAAAGTGATCTTAAAGTGTTGAATTCTGAAGGCAAAATCCTCAAGCTCCATCTAAATGAACCCCATAGAAGGATGATTTATTACCAAAGGATAGAGAAAATGATTAGTCTTAATGAAGCACCTCATAGTTTATGCAAATTGGATCTGATTCACCACTGGTCTTGGACTAAAATTCCCAGTGACTTCTAGCTAATCAACTTTAATCACAGGGATGCCTAATGGACCTCTTGTCTGAGGCCTTGATGTACTGCCTGGCTTTATTATCAGGTGATGGGGTGGGAGAGCACATGCCTACAATCAGGAATGGAGTAGGACAGACCAGAGGCCAGGTCATTTCCCTTTGGGAATATCTGAAATCTCCCTTCCACTTCATCCTTCTGCATTCATTACCACAAGGGGAAGCAGATCTAAGTTCTCCACCCCCACTAAGGAAAAAGGGCTCCATCGTATCAGGAAAGATAAGGACAGATTCCCCCCAAGTCAGTTCCAGAATGCAAAAGTTCCTTGATAATCTAAGTGTTAGTACAAATAGAACATACTGTCGCTCTTCGTAGTCAAACTGGCATTATCAGAAACGCAGGCTGGCACAGTGCCAATCCCAGAAGGAAAAGACATAGAAGAACCCGGACAAAGGTTCTAGAAGAAACTCTATAAATATTTTAGATCACCTGATAGTTGTTTTTCAGTCCGAGATAAATATGTAATGGGAGTACTAACTGTATTATAAAGTATAAATTATCATCAGATTTTTCCCTAATGGCTGATGCCTCAGAAGCTATTTGGAAAATTCCTGTAATAAGGGTGTGAGCATGACTCCTGGCTGAATGCTATCTGCCCACGCACAAGGCAGGAAGTCTGAAAGCGTCAGCAGCACTGGAGTCCTGACTAGGACCAACATTGATCCAGTTGCAGAAGTGGTTTATCAGCTCTGGGCACAGAAAGACTTCCTCAGCTCGTGGATGCAGGCCTTACAATTGCTCATTCCTCGTCTCAGACTGTTTTTCATGGAGCAGATCCTGCTTCCTGGCTTTATTGCTGAATCAGGCCATAAGAACTAATTTCATGTCCCCTTTGAATCCTGTCAATCTGACTTATTTTGACGAAGAGAAAATGGGAGCGTCAGTCAAAGCAGTCACATTTCACAGCCCTTCAGACAGCTTATCAGGAGGAATTCAACTATATCGCATTCCATTCACTGGCCTGGATATTTAATTCAGAAGGGCAGCAGTCAGGGGACCTGGGTCAGTGAGGAGGAGCTGGCCAAGCCCAGGCCCCAGGCCTTCCTGCACTGCAGGATAAACCTAGATTTAGATGCGTCTCTGACATGGATGTCTCTGACCTCAGGCTTTGGAATTGAGGGACAAATAAAAATTTAAATGTCAACGTATATTTACCTTTTTGTTTGTTTGTTTGGCCTGGTGAACAGATTAAAGAAAATCAGCTGCCATCCACTCTTGCTGTCATTTCAGAAAAGAACCATTTAAAACAACAAGATAAGAAGTTCTCAAAGAAGAATTTGTTTAAATTGAAGCAGAAAATTAACATTATGAAAAACTCATTATGTTGCCTTTATTTTTTTCCATTTTTCTTCAAATTGGTGAAAATTTCTCACACTAAAGTGCCTTAGGGGACAAGAGCAACTAGTTTCCTCCTAATTCCAGGAAGACAAATAAGGAGAGAAAGGCAACAAATGCATCAGAGTATAACTTTGTATGCCAGCCTTTCTGTGTCCTTTTCCAGCAAGTGCACCCAGGCATAACCAGAGAACTTTTCTTTGTCCTATGACCATGTATTATGTCTCAACCCCCAACTCAAGACCTCTTCGGAATGTCCCTAAAAGACCATATTCCACACTTTTTAATAAGTACCATGTATGATACTCAAAACAGAAAAGAATTTTGAGAGGAAAATTCTATTTACAAACCAATGTAGGAGCACCTAGGTGGCTTAGTGGGTTAAATATCTGCCTTGGGCTCAGGTCATAACCTCAGGGTCCTGGGATCCAGCCCTGTTTCAGGCTCCCTGCTCAGTGGGGAGTCTGCTTCTTCCTCTCCCTCTGCTCGCCTGACTCATGGTCTCTCTCTCAATTAAATAAAATTTTTATTAAAAAAAAACAATGTTTACAAGACACAAAAATCCTTATACTGTTTCTGTTTCAAGACATTAATGCCCTATAATAAAATACCTGCATTCTCTTAAAATTAATGTAAGGTTTTCTTTAAAGAAGCTTTGGGGAAGCTGGATGGCACAATTGGTTATGTGTCTGACTCTTGGTTTCGACTCTGGTCATGATCTCAGGGTCGTGAGATCGAGCCCTGCGTCAGCTCTGCATTCAATGTAGAGTCTGCTTGGAACTCTCTCTCCCTCTTCCTCTACCCCTACCCCACTTGTGCTCTTGCTCTCTCTTTCTCTCTCGAAAAATAAATGAATCTTTAAAAAAAAAAAAGTAGTTTTAATCACTTCTGGGGAAGACAGCAAAGTAGGAGTATCCTAAACCTACTACATCCCACAGATACAGCTAATTAACACCCATGTCAGTATAAATAACCCAGAAAATGACCCAAAGACTGCCAGAACAAACTCTCCAAAACAAGGGAAGAGGTCAACTGAAGAGGGTAGGAATGGCAGAGACTCGGTGGAGAGTCAAACTGACCCACAGGGCTGTCCATGGAAGGGAGGGGACTCCGCAGGTACAGAGACAGGAAAGGAAAAGATGCCATACCAGGTACCATAGACACAGGGGATATGCATGGGGAAGACAAATCCCTAGAATACTTGATTTTGAAAACCAGAGGGGCCTAACTTTGAAAGTTCTTATAATCAGCAGGGCTTACCATTTGGAACCTTAAAAATCAGTGGGCTCTGCTCTGGGAGAGCCAGGAGGGCAATAGGAAGCCAAATCCCCACCTTAAAGAAATAGCGCAACACACAGCCCCATGGGGACACAATACAGCAGCAAAGTTTGAGTGGCACCTGGGGTATATGCGAAGATTTATTTACTAACCTCAGAGTAAGTGCTGGAGGGAAAGGTATCTTTGAGAGACTTCAACAAAAGAGCTGATGGGCACCATTTCCCTCCCCTGCTCCCCCAGACTAGATACATAGAGATCTACATCAACCAGGGTAGCAGGAACACTCTTTACTTAGCTTGCTAACAGCCCACCCCATCCCTGCACACTTCCATTGACTGGCACCCTATAGGCAGGTCTCCCTCCAAGTCTCCTCCCACAACAGACCCAGGCAAAGCTTGCTAACACCATGTGTCTTGCCCCAGCTCTTCTGAAAACCTGCCCCCTCCATCCAGGGCTGAGGCAGGATTTTTTAAGCAGCTGCAGGCCTCCTCCAACAGCAGACTTGGTGCTGGCACCAAGTACCCTGCCCCCTACCTTCTCCTGCAGACCTGTCCTTGACAGGAGTCCATCCAAAGCCACACCACAGTCAGCAGAATAAAAGCTGCACTGACAGAGGACAGCACCACTCTAGAGTGACTCCTATCCTGAGACAGAGGAAAATAATCACACATACCAGTCTGAACAGTAGTGAGCTGAGGGCAGACATCTGGTCTAACTGCAGGCCCCGTGCACCAATGAAAGTTATTCAGGAGAGAACATGGTCAAAGTACACTGTAGCTCTGGCAAACACCTGATCTGACTCAACTCAAGACCAAGGAGACCCCAGACTGTCCCACTAAGCACACAGGAACCAAACACTGCCTGCAACAGGCAAAGACAGCCATTGACTAAAGGCTAACATGACTCAGCCACAACAGGGAACACACAACATACATAAGAGATACCCATGAAGTGCCAGGTTCTGATAAACAAGGGACACAGCACCACAGGGGGCTACAGAACCTCTTCTGCATAAAGTCACCACTCTCAAGAGCAGGAGATGTAGCCAACTTTTCTAACACATAGGAAAATACACAGAATTAGACAAAATGAGGAGACAGGAATATGTCCCAAATGAAAAGTTAAGACAAAATCACAGCAAGAGAGCTAAATGAAACAGAGGTAAGTAATGGTCATAAAGATACTCACCGGGCTTGAGAAAAGAGAGGAGGACTTCAGGAAGAAGCAACAAGAGAAAAGAAAACAGTTACATACAAGGGAAACCCCATAGGGTTATCAGCTGCTTTTTTTAGCAGGAACTTTGCAGTCTGGAAGGGAATGGCATAATATATTCAAAGGCATAAAGGGGGGAAAGTCTGCACCAAAAACACTCTATCCAGAAGGCTATCATTCAGAATGTAAGGGGAGATGAGGAGTTTTCCAGACAAACAGAAGTTAAAGGAATTCATGACCACTAAATCATCCCTACAAGAAATGTTAAAAGGCATTATTTTAGTGGAAAGGAAAAACTGTAAGTATGAGTAAGAAAAGTAGGAAATACAAAAGCAATAAAAATAAGTGTATCTATAAAATCAGTCAAGGGATTCAAAAAGAGAAGGATATAAAGTAGGACATCATATACCTAAAATGTGGGGTGTAGAAGAGTAAAGAATGGTTTCAAATTTAACTGACCGTCAACTTACTATAGACTGCTATGTGAATAAGATGTTGCATACAAACCTAATGGTAACTGCAAATCCAAAACCAGTAACATATATGCAAAAAATAAAGAAAAAGGAATCCAAGTACGTCACCAAAAGAGGCCAGCAAACATTGAGAGAGGAGAGTAAGAAGAGAAAGGACCAGAGAACTACAAAAACCACCACAAAACAGAAACAAAATAGCAATAAGTACATACCTATCAATAATTACTCTGAATGTAAATGGATTAATGCTCCAATTTTAAGACATAGGGCGACAGAATGAATAAAAAGGCAAGATTCATCTATAACCTGCCTACAAAAGACTCATTTCAGACCTAAAGACACATGCAGATTGAAAATGAAAGGATGGAAAAGCATTTAGCATGCAAATGGAAGTGAAAAGAAAGTCAGTATAGCAAAACTTATATCAGACAAAATAGACTTTAAAACAGAGACTGTTACAAGAGACAGAGAAGGACACTGTGTAATCATTCAGAGGACAATCTGACAAGAAGATAGAACAACTGTAAATATTTATGCACCCAACTGTAAATATTAAGCACCCAAATACATAAACCAGCTAATAATAAACATAAAAGAAGTAATTTGTAGTAATACATAATACTAGGAGACTTTAACACTCCACTTACATTAATGGATCGATCATCCAAACAAAATCATCAAGGAAACAGTGGATTTGAATGACATGTTGGATCATGTGGATCTAACAGATATAGTCAGAACATCCCATCGTAAAACAGCAGAATATACATTCTTTTCAAATGTACATGGAACATTCTCCAACATAGATAACATATGAGGCCACAAAACAAATCTCAATGAATACAAAAAGATTCAAGTCATACCATACATCTTTTCCAAACACAATGCTATGAAACTAGATAACCACAAGAAAAAATCTGAAAAGATCACAAACACATGGAAGTTAAATAACATGCTACTAAAAAAATGAATGGATCAACCAAGAAATCAAAAAGGAAATCAAAAATTACATGGATAAATGAAAATGAGAGCACAAGAGTCCAAAATCTCTGGGCTGCAACAAAAGCCGTTCTAAGAGAGAAGTGTATAGCAATACAGGCCTACCTCAAGAAGCAAGAAAAGTCTCAAATAAACAACCTAACCTTACAGTTAAAGGATCTAGAAAAAGAACAAACAAAACCCCGAACCAGTAGAAGGAAGGAAATAATAAAGATGGGAGCAGAAGTAAACGATATAGAAACCAAAAAAGCAATGAAACAAAGAGATGGTTCTCTAAAAAGATCAACAAAATTGATAAACCTTAAGCCAGAGTCATCAAAAAAGAAAAAAAAGGAGAGGATTCAAATAAACAAAATCAGAAAGGAAAGAGGAGAAACAATTGACACCACAGAAATACAAAGATAATAAGAGAATGTTATGAAAAACTATATGCTAACCAATTGGACAATCTAGAAGAAATGGATAAATTCCTAGAAATACATAACCTCCCAAAACTGAATCAGGAAAAAATAAAAAATCTGAATAGGCCCATTACCAGCAATGAAATTGAAGCAATAATCAAAAAACTCCCAACAAAAAAAGTTTAAGACCAGAGGACTTCACAGGAAAATTCTGCTAAACATTTAAAGAAGAGTAGTACCTTTTCTTCTCAAACTAGTTCAGGAAACAGAAGAGGATGGAAAGCTTCCAAATTCATTCTAGGAGGCCAGCATTACCCTGGTACCAAAACCAGATAAAGACACCACTAAAAAAGAAAGCAAAAAGCCAACATCTCTGATGAATATAGATGAAAAACCCTCAACAAAATAGTAGCAGACAGAATCCAATAATACATTCAAAAAGTCATTTGCCATGATAAAGTGGGATTTATTCCCGGTTGCAAGGGTTGTTCAATATTTGCAAATCAATCAACATGATACATCACATCAATAACAGAAAAGATAAGAACCATATGATCCTTTCAATAGACACAGAAAAAATATTTGAAAAAGTAAAACATCTATTCGTGATAAAAAAAAAAAACCCTCAACCATATAGGTTTAGAGGGAACATACTTCCACATATAAAGGCCATATATGAAAACTCCACAGCCAACACCATCCTTAATGGTGAAAAACTGAGAACTATTCCCCTAAGATCAAGAACAAGACAAGGATGTCCACTGTCACCACTTTTATTCAACATAGTACTGGAAGTCCTAGCCATGGCAATTAGACAACAAAAAGGAATAAAAGGCAACCAGATTGGTAAGGAAGAAATAAACTTTCACTATTTGCAAATGGCATAATACTATATATAGGAAACCCAACAGACGCCACCATAAAACTACTAGAACTGATAAATGAATTCAGTAAGGTTCCAGGATACAAAAATGAAGGTATAGAATCCATTGCATTTTTATACTAGTTTAAATTAAGCAGCAGAAAGACAATTTAAGAAAACAATCCCATTAACAATTGTACCAAAATAATAAAATGCCTAGGAATAAACTTAACTAAAGAAGTGAAAAACCCATACTGTGAAAACTGTAAAACACTGATGGAAAATTGAGGATGGCAAAAACCAATGGAAAGATATTCCATGCTCATGGATTGGGAGACAAATATTGTTAAACTGTCCATACTATCCAAATCAAGCTATAGAATTAATGCAATCTGTATCGAAATACTAAGAGCAATTTTCATATAACCAGAACAAAAAAATCCAAAATTTGTATGAAACTACAGAACACCCTGAATAGCTAAAGCAATCTTGAAAAAGAAGAACAATATTGGAGGTATCACAATCCCAGATTTCAAGAGATACTGCAAAGCTGTAGTAATAAAAACAGTGTGGTACTGGCACAAAAATAGACACATAAATCAATAGGACAGAATAGAGAATCCAGAAATAAATCCATTATTATTTGATTAATTCAACAAAGCAGGAAAGAATATTCAATGGGAAAAAGACAGTCTTTTCAACAAATTGTGTTGGGAAAACTGGACAGCTACATGCACAAGAATGAAACTAGACCACTTTCTTAAACTACACACAAAAATAAACCCAAAATGGATTGAAGATCTAAATGTGAGACCTGAAAACATAAAAATCCTTGAAGAGTGCATAGGTAATAGTTTCTCTGATATCAGCCATAGGAATATTTTTCTAGATATGTCTCCTGAGGCAAGGAAAATAAAAGCAAAAATAAACTATTGGGACTACCTCAAAATAAACAGCTCTGCACAGGGGTTGCTGGGTGGCTCAGTCATTTAAGCATCTGCCTAAGGGTCAGGTCATGATCCTGGGATCCTGGATTAAGCTCCCACATTGGGCTTCCCACTCCACAGAGGGCCTCCTTCTCTCTCCCTCTGCCACTCCCTCCTGCTCATTCTTTCTCTCTCTCTGTCAAATAAATAAATAAAATATTTTTAAAAGGCTCTCACAGTGATGAAAACAATCAACAAAACTGAAAGACAAACTACTGAATTTAAGAAAATACTTGCAAATGACATCTCTGATAAACAGTTAGTACGAAAAATATATAAAGAACTTAAACAACTCAACAACAAGAAAAACCCAAATAATCCAATTAAAAATGGACAGAAAACATGACCAGACATTTCTCCAAAGAAGGCCAACAGATACATGAAAACATGTTCGACATCACTAATCATCAGGGACATGCAAATCAAAACAGTATGGAAGGACTTCAAAAAATTAAAAGTAGAATTACCATATGATCCAGTAATCACACAACTGGGTATTTACCCAAAGAATATGAAAACCCTGGGAGTTCCTGGGTGGCTTCAGTTAAACATCTGACTTCAACCCAGATCATGACATCAGGGATCTGGGATTGGGCCTGTGTTGGGTTCTGCGCTCATTGGGGAATCTGCTTTGTCCCTTTGTTCCTACTCCACTCCTACATTCTCTCTCTTTCTCTCTCTCTCTCTCAAATAAATAAATAAAATCTTTCAAAAAAGAATATAAAAAAATTTCAAAAAGATATGTGCACCCTCATGTTTATTGCAGAATTATTTACAATAGCCAAATTACAGAAGCAACCCAAGTGTTTATAGATGAATGGATAAAGAACACACATGAACAAGCAGGCGCACATGTGCGCGCACACACACACACACACACACACACACACACAATGGAATATTACTCAGCCATAGAAAACAATCAAATGTTGCCATTTGCAACAAAACAGATGGGTCTAGAGGATATAGTGCTGAGTGAAATAAGTCAGTTAGAGAAAGACAAATACCATATGATTTCACTCATATAGGGAATTTAAGAAACAAAACAAATGAATAAAGGAAAAAGAGACAAACAAACAAACAAAACAGACTCTAAACTATAGAGAACAAATTGGTGATTACCAGAGGGGAGGCAGGTGAGGAAACGAGTGAAATAGGTGAAAGGGATTAAAGAGTACACTTATTGTGTTGTGCACAAAGTAATGTACAGAATTGCTGAATCACTATACAGTACATCGGAAATTAATATTATACTGTATGTTATTATACTGGAATTAAAATTTTAAAACAATAAAATAAAAAATAGAAACATTAAAATGAAATAAAAAAGCTTTGACCTCTCTGTTGCAAATATTCACCACAGACAACTCTGTCCCAAGCCACGTGACGTTGTTTACCACCACGTCATGCTACTAACACATGAGTTACCTCAATCATTTCTCATGTTGGGCACTATGGAATGAGAAAGAAGATTCCCAAGTGAAGTAAGCATTGCTAAGAGAATCATTCAAAATAGGATTGGGAGAATATTAAGGAAGCAAGGCTTATGGAAGTCTCCTCTTTCAAATTTTGGAACACCATAGACTTTTTGATTTTTTGTCAGTTGCAACTTATCAGTCAATTGCACCTGAATCATCCTCTGGAACACATTCTTCTACTTTGGACTGAAACAGAGATAATGTAACATCTAATACCTAAATAGCCAATAGAATATTAGATAGTTTAACTCTGTCAGTACCAATCATAATTCATTCAAAACAAGTTATGTAACTGTGTAGTTTTTGCCCTTATAATCCCACACTGCCCATTTGCAATTTGGAAGATGCTTTCAATTCCAGTCCACTCTGTGTGTCTGAAATTGCAATCCCTAAAACTCCCAATAAATGCTTCTGGTTGCTCTACAGCCTCTTCTTGGTTGACAGGGATTAGGAAGTGAATGTGACAAGCACCCTGTGTATACCCTTTGCAGGAGTTACTAAATGTCTCAGAGACTTTCTGATCTGTAATGTGGAGATTCTAATCCTTCTCATCTCAGAGCATTGTTGAAAAGACTAGATAAGACATGTAAAAATACTGTAAACTGTAAAATTATCTACTCATATGAGGCATTATTGATGTTGTTTTTAATAGAAAGAAGTAATGACAAAACAGTAATAATATTTCAAAAATAACTTCTGTAGCAATGATGATAAAGTTGATTATGGCAACAAAAAGAAACACTAATGAAATAAAAACATTTCTGTAGGGTTTTCTTTGTGCCAAGTATTATACCAAGCACTTTTCAGTTTTATTTTTTCTTATGCAATCCCCATAACAATCACATGAGATAAACACTGATGTTATCCCAACTTAATAAATGAGGAAGCTAAATTCTAGAGCATTAGATAGCCTTGCCAGCTTCCCACAACTAACATAAAGTAGAGCTAAGATCCAAGCTCTGGTTCTGTCTGATTCATAAACCCTATGTGTGAGATTTAGCAAAAAATTCTAAAGCCACCAGAAAGACATAAAAACAAAAAACAAAAAACCTTGACTTAGGACAAAGAGAAAAAAATAAGCAGAGCTTGGCCTAAATCTTAAAGCAGATGGTATAACATTAACTGATGACAGAAAAAGAATAGAAATAGTCAACTATTTTGCTTATTTATACGTCATCAAGAAGAATAATTGTCAAACTGGAAAGAGTAGAATAAGGACTATTAAGAGAAAACCAAAAACTAAAATAGAATTGATACTGAAAGGAGCCTTGAAAAAACATACAGCCCAATGTTTTTGGTTTACAGATAAAAAAGCCAATGGGATTAAGTGTCTTGCTCAAAAACATAAGTAAGTCCAAGGCACTGTTTGGATAGAACTGTCTTCCTGGCTCGTTTTAATGCTCTTTCCACATATTGCATTTGAGGGATAATAATGAAGTGCAAACCCCTGCATTCTAATTAATCAAATCACACAGGGTACTGAAAAAACAGAATTACAGAAGGTCTGATGGTAATTTTTGAAAACATGGAAAATGAGAAATACATTAGAAGGTAGGATTGTCCTTCAACTGCATAGCCACTAGAATGAGCACTATTAATTCAATATAAGCTACTATTTACCTGGTTTGGTCACTCTGCATCAGAATATTGTCTTAAGAAGTAAGGAGAGTTCATAATTCATTTAAATAAATATCAATACCTAAAGAGTTCCTTAAATTTAAGAAGCTATAAAAGATACAATGGATACTCCTTTACTAAAAATTAAGAACTGTAGACATCCTATTTTATATATATTTTATATATTTTTATTTTATATTTTATAATATAAATACATATATAAAAGTATATATCTATATCTATTTATATATATATATGTATTTAGCTATATTATTGCCATGATGAAAAGAATCATCAACCACTTTCAAATAGAGTTTAGTAAAAATAATTAAAAATTAACATTGATATCTCAGTAATTTCTTATAATTGTAATAATTAATATATGGTTGATATGATTTTCACTTTTATAATAAATTACTTGGTCCACACATTTTCTCACATCCAGGGTACAGATGAATAAGCCCACGTTACTACCTCATCCTGGAGACATTACATACAGCTGCCCCTATAAGAAGTCATTCAGTGTAAGCACCTGCCTTTTTTACTTCCTGATAGTCATAATAAAGCAGATTCTCTCTAGGACCAGCAGATATTTGCAAGAAAAAACTTCAATGTAATTGATGTTCTTCAAAGCCAAGCCATCAACAAAATTCATTGAAATGCAGAGGGCTATACCACTGCTGTTTTTTTTAATTGTCTGGATTCTAAATGTTACACTTTTAATAATGATTTCTTTAATCTGTTGTCTCCAGTATATTGTATTCCAGTGTGATTTTAGCAATGAACAATATGTCCATTTAGATCCAGTTTTACATCTCAAACCTCATCAGCAGGGGGAAAAGCCCGGAAACATTATTGATGTAGGTTTCAACATTTGTTTTCTTTGTCAAAGCTTTCAGTAGATGTCGTGTGTCTTTATCAACTGACAGTCAAACATCGCTGTAACTGGACTTTATTATACCTGTCTATGGGAAAGGAAAACCATGCCTCTCTTAATCTTCAGTTGTAGGCCTCTCTTAACACCCAGTTTCTCCCAAAGTAAATTCTGGAATGCTTTTTGGCCTCCTTTAAGTCAAACCATTGCAATATTTACAATAGTTTACTGCGTAGGTATCCTCAATATTTGAAAAAAGCCATCCAGCTCTTTTGGTATTCTGTGGAAACAGATAAGACTCTTAATTTTATTTTGGACAACAAAGCATATGATTCGAATTCTGCTATAAATGTACAATTCTTCCTCCTGAAGGGAGGAAAAATTTTCTCTCTACCCATCTAGGATCTTCTGGCTAGTCTAAAATTTGAATTGACATGAGACCAATTAACAGGGAAAAACTAATTATGTACCTATAGGGGGGGTTGCATAAGGAAATGAAACCCACAGGCAGTCAAGCATTTAAGGCTTATATGCCATTCTGAGCAAGAAAAGGGAATAGGAGGCGAAAGAAACAAAAGTGAAAATGAACTTTTGGGACTTCAAGATCAGAAGCTTCTGCACAGCAAAGGAAACAGTCAACAAAACAAAGAGACAACCCACGGAATGGGAAAAGATATTTGCAAATGACAGTACAGACAAAAGGTTGATATCCAGGATCTATAAAGAACTCCTCAAACTCAACACACACAAAACAGACAATCATATTAAAAAATGGGCAGAAGATATGAACAGACACTTCCCCAATGAAGACATACAAATGGCTATCAGACACATGAAAAAATGTTCATCATCATTAGCCATCAGGGAGATTCAAATTAAAACCACATTGAGATACCACCTTACACCAGTTAGAATGGCCAAAATTAGCAAGACAGGAAACAACGTGTGTTGGAGAGGATGTGGAGAAAGGGGAACCCTCTTACACTGTTGGTGGGAATGCAAGTTGGTGCAGCCACTTTGGAGAACAGTGTGGAGATTCCTTAAGAAATTAAAAATAGAGCTTCTCTATGACCCTGCAATTGCACTACTGGGTATTTACCCCAAAGATACAGATGTAGTGAAAAGAAGGGCCATCTGTACCCCAATGTTTATAGCAGCAATGGCCACGGTCGCCAGACTGTGGAAAGAACCAAGATGCCCTTCAACAGACGAATGGATAAGGAAGATGTGGTCCATATACACTATGGAGTATTATGCCTCCATCAGAAAGGATGAATACCCAACTTTTGTATCAACACAGACAGGACTGGAAGAGATCATGCTGAGTGAAATAAGTCAAGCAGAGAGAGTCAATTATCATATGGTTTCACTTATTTGTGGAGCATAACAAATAACATGGAGGACAAGGGGAGATGGAGAGGAGAAGGGAGTTGAGGGAAACTGGAAGGGGAGGTGAACCATGAGAGACTATGGACTCTGAAAAACAACCTGAGGGTTTTGAAGGGGTGGGGGGTGGGAGGTCGGAGGAACAAGGTGGTAGGCATTAGGGAGGGCATGGATCGCATGGAGCACTGGGTGTGGTGAAAAAACAACGAATACTGTTACGCTGAAAAGAAATAAAAAATTTTTTTTAAAAATTTAAAAGAAAAGAAAAGGGAATAGGAAACTGGGACTTTAAAGGAGAGAAAGATAATTTATGGAAAGATGGGAAGAGTAAATGTGCAGTAAATAAATGTTTGTGGTGCCATGCAGAGATAATAGGACACAGAGAGGACTTTGAACAAACAGGCCTTGCTGAATTCCCCCCACCCTAATACTATAGCTACATTCTTTATAGTTATCTCTGGTGATAGCTCTCTTCCTGGACCAGACCGTCTACTTAAATTCTAATAGGCAGTTAAGGGGAAAGTAAAAGCTCTTCCTAAATCTTTTGGGCTTTGATTGTTTTCAGTTTCAACTACTCTGCATGGCAAAGTGGTATATTCTGAGGACACTCATTCTGAATCCCACTAGAATCTCACTAGGTCCTTCTTCTAAAAATTCCCTGGAAGTTTCACATATTTTAAAAGCTATACTGGTTGCTGTGGGAGAAGATTTGGGTTAGCCAAGTGGTAATAGATCTGCAAAGGGAGAAGAGAACATAGATTAGAATGAGGATGAACAAACAGAAAAGAGCAAACTGAAGCACATTTTTCCACACCCTATTAAATCAGCCTCCTAATCCTAGGACTAGATCAGTCCAAAAAAAAAAAAAAATGGCTGTGCTTCATTTATTTTATGGAAAGTATTAATCTTCTCTTTTAATAGATGTAAGTTAGACAGTATTTGTCCTGTTTGATTTACACCAAAGCAACATTTTTCACCAATAACTGCACAAGCCCCTCCTTGCTGGGCCATCAGGGTATCTAGAGCATGACAATTTTGGAGTACAACAGAGGCTAAACTGTTAACTACTGACTGGGGTAGTTCCAAAGTTTTCATAGTGCTGTTGAACTCTTATTTTATTACCATGGAAGAAGACTGCCTTTTCCAATTCATAACTTCCAAAGTTTGGGAAGAAGGTCCCCAATGCTGAAAAGAATTTGGAGTGATGACACACAAGTAGATTTTCTATCACTTCTCATACAAATGTTTATATGGCCCAACTTTTTAAACAAAGGAGCTCAAGTTTGTAATTTGGCTTGCATTTAAGGTGAAGTATCTTATGAAAGAAGAGCCAGGCATCCAAGAAAACATCATCCCTGATCATTTAGATGGGAATCCTTTATATACTTTGTCAGCACATAATACAACAAGTCCAGTGTAATTCAAGATAAGATCAGAGTAAAATCTGTAATTTTTCAGATTTGGGGCATTTCATGACTTTTGCTACTATTACTGTTAGCCTCCATATACTTCCATCTTTCATGTAGTCCTGTCAGTTTGAAAGAGAAAAATAGAGGAGGCCTGCGGTCTGGCTTTGGCAGCTATAAAGCTCAGTTTTGTCACCTAGCCAAGTTAGTCCAGATTTTATGTTAACCCATAGGTAGTTTGGGGTTCTGGGAATTCTAATCAGGGAAGCAGTCAAGATACTCCAAGTCATTCAGTGATAGCCTGTGAACCATCCAAAACGCATGGTGATTTGGCAAACATCTGTGCTACAAAAGTTAGTCCTAGAGTCACTTTTAATCTCTTTCACAGGTTCAAAGATGCCATTTATAGAATCATACCACAGGGTTTGACTGCAATATTGTCTGGTCTATGGCCCAGAAAACATCCAGTGGCATGTCTGTTTTCAATACAAAGAGAACAATTTTCATCTATTGTCTTTATCTGGGTAAGAGATAGTCCTTGGGCTTCTACACAGGTTTTCCTGGGCCTACATAACTCAGCAGAAGGAGCGACAGAGTGCTGCTTTTCTAGTTATGGATACCGTAACTTACTGCTCATCCATCTCCCATAAATACCACCAGGTATTCATATCAACAGGAACAAAGACTAATTCAGTTCTTTTGTACTAGCTAGATGTTGAAATAACCAACAATCAGATTGATTAGTTAGTGTGACCAGAGTTTGGTAAACTGTCATTATAGGTGTGTTTGGTCTGTGCTCAAATATTTGAAAATGTAATAGTTAATTAGAGCAAGGCACAGTTGAAAAAGAGCCAATAGAGGAAACCTAGAGAGAGGAAGTAGGTAAGATAGAGACAAGCCCTCTCCAGGCAGCTTTCTAATAAAAGATTAATAAATGTAGGGGAAGTGTTCATTAAGAAGAGAAGGCAGATTTTTGCTTTTTGGTTTCTGGCTTTGGGTTTTGTATGTGTGTGTTGTCATTGTTTTTGTTGTTTTTAGTGTATGCATATAAAAAGTCCTTAAAAAGGAGGGAAATAGGACACCTGGGTGGCTCAGTGAGTTAAGCCTCTGCCTTCAATCCAGGTCATGATCTCAGGGTCCTGGGATTCAACCCCACATCAGGCTCTCTGCTCAGAGGGGAGCCTGCTTCCCCCTCTCTCTCTGCCTGCCTCTCTACCTATTTGTGATCTCTCTCTCTGTGTCAAATAAATAAATAAAATCTTTTAAAAAAAGAAAAGAAGGTGGGAAATAGGTGAAAGCATGGTTTCCTGATCTGTGATCTTAGAAAAAGCTGTTTACTTTTAGATGTGGACTGCTTCTGGGTCCTGGGAATTAACCCTGGATATCTTTATTTTAAGGTCACCTGTAGGGACTGTCTCCAGTTGTCTTGAGAATGATGTTCTGCATCTACCTCAGCATGGGTTGAGATTCATTGTGTGAATCCAGGAAGGTTTTTCTTTCTTTTTTGTTAAGATTTATTTATTTGTTTGAGAGAGAGAACGCACATGTGCATGTGAGTGGGGGGAAGGACAGAGGAAGAGAATCTTCAAGCAGACTCCCCGCCGAGCACAGAGCCTGATGTGAGGCTCCATCCCACAACCCATGAGATCACGACCTGAGCTGAAACCAAGAAACTGACGCTTAACTGACTGAGCCACTCAGGCGCCCCTCTAGGAAGTTTTTTCTTTTATTTTGGTGATTAGCTGTACTTTGTAAGATCCTTCCCATTGTGGTGACAGTGAGTGCTTTCTTCTAAAGATCTTGTATGCCCAGTCTCCTGGTTGAAAAACATGGCAAGGCTTGTCATTCATTGGGGGCCATGCCTCTTTCATCTGTTGGTGATATGCTTAAAGTATAGAGCTTGTATATAGTATATTCTTGTATAGTCAGTCATAGCATCAAATTGTTCACTTAAGTTCTCATAATGCTCACTTAACCCATGAAGAGAAGGTTTACAGATGCCAATATGCATTGGATGACAAAACTCTATTTCAAAAAGGGTCAATCCATGTCTCTTATTTTAAGTATTTGAGAGCTTTATAAAGGCCAGTAGTCATGCTTCTGGCTTTAAGTCCAGTTTCTTAACAGATATTTCCTAAATTTTTTTTGTTTGAAATTTTTATGTCCCACTTTCCCTAATGATTGAGGATGATATGGGGTATGAAGTTTTAATGAGCACTCAAGAGCTTTTGCAAGCAAGTGGTTTATCTCTGCTATTAAATGAGTTCCTTTGCCTTATTCAATCCATAAAAGAATGCCAAAATGAGGACTAACCTCAGTTATTAATTTCTTTACCACTGTTGTAGCATTGGCCTGTCTAGTCAGACACTATTCAGTGCATTCACTAAGCATAGAGACAATAACCAAAGAGTGAGAATAGCCTAAGGCTCAGGGCAAATCTATAAAATCCATTTGGAGTACTGCCAAGGACAGCATGGGCCTAGGAGAGCTTCCTGATATATACTTCTTTCTTCCAAAAAGTTGGTGAGATTTATAAGTAGTGCATTGGGAAATAATTTGATTAAAAATATTGTGGATGTCAGGACAAAACCAACTGTCTTACAGTTCCTTAACTATCCCTCATTTGCACCTATATCCATTTGATGAGAAATAAGTTCAAGTCAGCAGATCAAAAGAAAAGGGGATACAAGAAGTCCATTTGGCCAAATGTATAATCCATCTGATAGTTGTTTGGCACCATTTTGTGTCCACTTGTCTTTTTCAGACCGTGAGGCATTTGCCTGATAGTTAACAATGTCAGTCAGATAAAGACAGGTTTAAAAATTGGATAGGGAAAAGACAGGGTGGTCCATTTGGGGCTGCATATTTAGCACCCTTGTCAGCCCTATCATTTCCTAAGGTGTATCAGCCTTAGTCTGGGATGAGAAATGAAGAAGAGCAATTTTAGAAAGGAAGTGAATAGCTTGCAATGGGGCAGCAATTATATGTCTATTAGTGATGGGAATTCCCACAGAAGTTAAGGGTTCACAGGATTTTCTAATTGTGTCAAAAGCATGGCGTACTCCTGGAGTCTATGTAAATACTAGCAGTCTTCCCTTTTGCTGATGTGCAAGCTCTAGTAAGAACTATTTTTCAGAAACTAGGGCTAATTTTACAGAGAGCAAAGAATATGTTTTAAGCGTTTTAAGTGGAGAAACTATGGTTTAACCAGTTATTATGTTTCCCTAGAAATTTCTTTTATAGGAGCTATGGCAAAATAAAAGTAAATATGGGTCGGCCAAACAGGTGTCTAAGAGATCCTTTTGTGACTTTGAGACCATTTCAATAACTGCCAGGCAATCATGTGGAATGGAGAGGGGCTCTGCACCATCAGGAAGGAGTAATAGAGTAGTTGTATTTAAAGTGTTAAATGATGTGAAATGTTAGAAGCGTTAGTCAAAAGAGGCTGTTTGTAAGTGGTCTGTTGCTACACAGAGAGGTGTTATCTTACAAAATTTTAAGAGAGAAAACACAGCTTGGGGGAAACAGAGGTGACTGCAGCAGCCTAATATGAGAGTACTGGCCTTGTCAATCAAGGTGGCACAGCATGGTGGCTTACCTGATGCCAACAGGTTTAACAGGCATGAGAAATATGCTATAAAGTATATTTGAAAGGCAAGTGTCTATCCTAGAACACCTGAAGCAACCCATTATTTTCATGGCAGTATAGATGAAATTACATAATCAAGAACTGGAGGTGTTGACAATGTTAAATTTGAGGTTTCAAAGGAGACTAATGCCTTTGAAAGTCAGATAATGGGTTCTGGGATATTATCTGGGAGGAGAGTATACAGAGGTTTAGCAAGGATGGCAAAATTAGGAATCTACTGGCGGCAGTAGCTAGTTGTCCATAGAAATTTATGTAACTGTTTTCTCATTTGGGAAAAAGGGATTGACAAACCTGACTCAAGAAACTTTGGGGCGAGATTTTAAGTGCCCTGAGATACCTCATGTCCTAGGTACATACCAGAAGTTCGCATCTATTGAAATTTAGATCTGGAGGCTTTAATGGCCTTGTTCTAGCTAACGTCTTTAGGAGAATGAGGGGGTCTGTAAGAGCCCTCTGTTTAGTTTGATCACAGACTGAACAACAGTGGAGCCTTGGTGAAGGCTACAGAATCCGAGTCAGTTAGATTTGGAAAAAGATTGAGGAATATCTCTGAAGTGTGCAAGTCCATGTTAACTGTCTCCTTCTAAAGAAAGTGAGAGTCAGGATGCAACAGGATATGGAAGAAAGATGACTAGAGGTCAATCACTATAAACCAACAGCAGCAGCAAGAATTGAGGTAAGAATAGTCCCCAGATTAGGGACTGTGGGGCAGCAAGGAATCGCAAGAGTTTATGGCTTCTAGGTCTTACAGAGATCAATAGATTTGGTTCCCATCTGAATCAAATTTATCTTCTTTCTTTATTGGCAATATTAGAGAGCTAGAGGATGAGGAAGAAAAGACAAGTACACCTTGCTGCAAAAGAGTCTATTAGAGGTTCAATTCCTCCTTCTGCATCTCTGGAGAGAGATAGGACCACTGATGGAAACAGCTTATTCTTTTTCCACGCAAGGCTCACGGACTCCACGCTCAGTAACAACCCAATTTTATTTGCATGTGTAGCCCAGAGACTAATTGGCACATCTTTTAAAGGCTCATCCTCTTCAAAGGAATTTAAATCAAGATGAGTTTCCAATAAGGAAAGTAGAAATTTAAAGTTTGATCTGAGGGCAGGAAAACAAAAATGCCTTATTCATTGCAGTTTATAGTGGCATTAAATTCATGTTAGAAAAAATCTCTACCAAAAGGAGTTGGGACACTAGAAAGCCATGATGAGTATTAAGAAGAGCCTAAGGATATTGGGGTTGGCTGAGATATGGCCAATGAAATAAGTTGCCCAGAGACTCCAATAGCTTGAATAGAAACAGAGGTGACAAGTAAACATAAATCCTGAGCAGATGGTAGAGAAAGCTGCACCAGTGTCAATTAAGAAATCCAGTTTCCAATCCTCTATGTTAAGTTTAATGGTGAGCTCTGGGTGCTACTGAGGATCAGCTAACCATGTCATTGGAGGGGGATCTGTCCCACAGGAGGAGAACAACAAACTTTCCAGGAGTGATGGAGTGTACAGAGATTGCTCCTTAAACTTTCCTTTCTCTTAAGTGTAGGACAATTTTTCTTCCAGTGTCCTGATGCAATATCTGCAACAGTCTGGAGGCAAACAGGGAGGAGTCCGAGTGGGCTTTAGGTTACTCTCAGTCATGCTTTTTTTGCCTTTCTAAAGATTCAAGTTGCAAAGCAAGAATTCTTATATTTAACTTTTTTTCTTGCATTCCTGTAATTTTCAAAAACCTGAGGAGCTTCTTCTATTATCACACTGCGAGGTTGGCTAGACTGCCCATTCCATTTTGAATTGAGGATAGATAGATAGATAGATAGATAGATGATAGATAGGTAGGTAGATGATAGATACAGAGATATCAGGGAGAAAATTTCCCACTAAAGCAGAAATTAAAAGATTCTTATGTTCTAGAGCTTCCAGTTCAGTGCAGTATACCTTTAAGAAGTCTGTATAAAATGCTCAACACAATGACCTTCAGATGCTATCCTCCTTTCTGAGTGCAAAATTCAACCTTAGACCAATTTACTTTAGGGAGGAAAGCCTATTCTATTACTCCTATCAAGCCATGAATATCAGCCTCCAACTGAGCTATTTCCTCATCATTTGTAAGAAGACCTGGGAGAAATTCTAACCATTTGTTTCCTCTGTGAAGGGGTTTTTTCCCCAGGGGGCCATCTGACTTGTCTGGTAACCACAGTATAATCATGGACAGGAAGAATACATCTTAGCAACCAATCTAGGTCCCTGCGAGTGCAGTTGTGAACAGCCACTGATCTTTCTAACTCTTCTCCAAATTTGGTAGGATCTTCTGAAAGTAGAGGTGAAGGGTTTTATCATTTAAAAGCTCTGCTGCTGTCCAGGGGACATGAGTTCTTTGTGCTGGAGGTCCAGGATATACCCACAAAGGACATTGCATAGGAATGCCTAAAACTGGTAGAGCCTGACTGCAGAGCCCTGGAAAGTAAAAGGAATTAGAAGAGACAGTAAAGCAAGCCCTACTGCCTGCCTCAGGTACTTCTGCCAAATTCACTTTCTGACTTGTAGTATTCATACGAGTAACCTAGATACCCCAGGCCTGGAGATCAAGTCTGAGAGCTGTCAGTAAATCTTCTTTAAAAGGGAAGTAAAAACAGGCACCTGAATGTTTAAGGGATTTTCTGGGGAATTTGGAAGAGTTCTAGAATCTAAAAGAACCAGCCAAGAAGATGGAGCTGGGTTTTGAGAGGGGGTTTTAGCCAGGGACCCAGAGACCCAAAAAGATCTTCTGTAAGGACAGGGACAGAGAGTTGGGAGTAAAGGGCACATAAGAGGGAGGAGAAGGGCATTTGTTAGATGAAGCTTTAAATTTTTGTTCTAAGTCCAATTTCTTCTCTTCTTTCATCTTATTGAGGGAATAGGACTAAGACTAGCCACTATGCTTCTTTGTATCTTATTTTCAATCTGATCTTCCCATAGGAACCAATGGGATAGGTATTTAGGATGAGAGCTCTGTAAAAAAATTTTCAGATATACAAGTTTTTCCAATTTAAAAGCTCAATCATTTGACTATTTACAAGTAAAATCTTTGATAGCATATTTATTCCAATAATGACTCCATTTAATAAATCTTTTCATGGAAAAACCAAGAGGTAAATTTCCAGCCTTAGAATAAATCACTACTATGGATGCAAGAGACATCCTGGAGTGGGTGCAGAGGAAGCAGCTCCTGTGATCCAGTAAGTTCACTTCCAAAGTTGAAGAAAGTAAAAGTTCTTCATTGCTACAAGTGGTAAGAATGGTGTAATGAAAACATTATTTCTAGTTTGCCATGAGAAGACGTAACACCCCCAGTTATGGACTTGTTATTCTGTGACACCAGGCAGGTGCTATTGGAATGGGGTTTTCTTTCGGCACTAACAAAGCAATGAAATTTTGAGCCCTTATGGCCTGGGACCTCTTGTGACAAATTCCTCTGCTTGCTGGCACAATGGGACACAGTGAGTGCAGCTTATAACTTCATGTCTCAGAACTCCTGACCAGCAGGATATACATTGATAGGTGCACCTTCTGACTGGTGGAGACCAAAAAAGAATATTCTCACTGGTCACAAAGTCAAGCTTTCAGGACATAGAACAAGATAATAGGAAAACCTCATCTAGCTTTTCTTATATGCACATTAACAATTTTATCTAAGCCTTGGGTGTCTCAGAGCCAAACCCATACCTAAGAAGAATGTGCTTCTGGATTGAGAGTTGTGTGGTATTTTTACAGTATATCTCATTGCACAGAAATTTTCTTGATGTTGGCAGATGACCTAGTGTCAGTCTAATCCATTCTCAGGCCAACCTATCCTAACGTAGGAGTCTTTGGGTTAGGTGACCTACTCTACTAGATCTTAAGTGCTTGACCTGTGCTCACCAATTTTGCCACTTTAGCTTGCAAGATGTCCCTTAGCAACAGCCTTCACCTTATGTGCAAATTAACCCACAGCAAAGTTTGTTTAAACAGATACTGGCCTGATGAGAACTGTGAACTCAGCAAACTGCAAGCCAGCTCAAATAGCAGACATAAAGGGCTTATGCCTGAGTTTTGCCTGTGATTTCTGTCCCTTTGACAAACAACAAGACAAAGACAAAGAAAAACCATGATCATCTCTAGGGAGAAAACAATCAATAAAAATCAAGAGTACTCATAACAAATCTTTACCAGTCACTATACCCAAGGAACTAGTTCCACAAATATTTTCTCCAACTAATATATATTTAGAAAAGAAATTCCTTCCACTGGACCCTAGGCAGACACCCAGAAGACTGTTAGGATAAGAATTCTTGCCCTCTGCCAGCTTTTTGTCAGAGATCTTGGGATCTCTGACAGCAACTGCTACAGCAGCCTTAGAGCAAGTAATGTTCAACGAGTGAGGTTTATCCTGCTGACTATGCCAGCTGTAGGGGAGGAAAATATTTCCTTGATCCTTCTAGGTTTTCTGGCTGGCCTAATAATAAAGTTAGTAGAGACAGATTAACAGGAAAAAATTAATTATGAATGTACAGGGCTCCATAAGAATATAAGATCCACAGGCAATCAGACAACTGAGGCTTATATGCCATTCTGAGCTAAGAAGGAGGGGATAAGGGTCTGGGACTTCAAAGTGGGGGACTTCAATCTACAGGAAGATGGAAAGAGCAAATGTTTGGTGAATAAATGTTTGTGGTGCCATGCAGAGATGACAGGACACAGAGAGAACTTTGAACAGACAGGCACTGCTGAGCACCCTGCCCCACCCCCACCCCCCACCCTGCCCCAGTTTTCCACTCTTAGTCTATATTCTCTGTAGTTATCTTTGGTGATAGCTCTCTTCCTGGACCGGGCCATCTACCAAAATTCCTTTAGGCAGTTCAGGGGAATGTAAAAGCCCTGTCTGAGTCTTCTGGGCTTTGACTATCTTCAGCTCAAAACAGCATGTGTGCCAAAGTGCCACATTCTTGGAAGACTCATTCTGAGCCCTGTCACTCTCAAAGGCAGTGGTGATAACCTTTAGCAATCTGATTTTCTGGTTTAGCTTAAATTCTTCTTTTTATTGAACATGTTCTACAGATTTTCTTCCACATGACCTATGCTGCTCTTTTCAAGCCATCTGTCTTACGATATTACTTTCTTATTTAGGGTGATGATTGCTTTTCAGGGAAACTTACCAACTTTGGCATTTGAACCCATAAAAGCTACTATTTTACCAACTACTTTCTACAACTTATTTCAGGACATTCCCACATAAACTCCCAAAACAACCATCCTCTTCCTAACTCCACACCTAGTCTGCAGCTGCTGAGGCCTACAGTACTATTAATTTCAGGCCCAATATGGTGATTAAAATCTGATTTTCAAAAGAAAGGAAATAAACTAACTTCTGATTTTTTTTTTGTTATGGCTATTATACTGATTAAGCAATACTTAACTAACTAATGTGAAAATTAACCAAAAGGCAGGAAAATAGTGTATCTTGATATCAATAAGGCATTTTTTACAGTTTTATATGGTAGTACTAAAAAAAAACAGAAACAGGTAGGAGTCAAGATGGCAGAGGAGTAGCAGACTGAGATGACATCAGGTCGCAGGAGTTCAGCTAGATAGTTATCAAACCATTCCGAACACCTATAAACCCAGCAGGAGATCGAAGAGAAGAGCAGCAATTGTAGAAACAGAAAATCGACCACTTTCTGAAAGGTAGGGCATGTGGAGAAGTGAACCCAAAGTGACGGGAAGATAGACCATGGGGGGAGGGGCCGGCTCCCGGTAAGTGGTGGAGCAACAGAGCACAAAATCCAACCTTTTAGAAGTCTGCTCCACTGAGGGACATCGCTCCAGAGGCAAAGCGGGGGTGGAGCCCACATGGGGATGGTATGGTCTCAGGTCCCGCAGGGTCACAGAGGGATCGGGGGTGTCTGAGTGTAGCTGAGCCCGCAGGTATCAGAGCACAGAAGCCAGCTATAGAGATGGAGCTAAGGAGTGTGCTCTCAGTTTGGGGTTACCTTAAACTGTGAACCATGGCACGGTCAGACCACTGGTCTTTGAGCAGGGACCCCACATGTGGCAGATCCGGGGAGACCCACCTTCCTTCTCTGGAGGCAGGAATCTGCTGGGTTTCAAGACTCCAAATGGGGCTCTGTGCCAAAGACAAAAATGCTTGGTCACAGGCTGGGTGAGCTCGGAGTGCAGCCAGAGACCAGGGACAGGGAGTGGTTGAATGCTTTTACCCAAGGGCACACTGAGGAGTGGGGCCCCAAGCTCTTGGCTTCTCTGGGCTGGAGATTGGGAGGCTACCATTTTTGTTCCCATCCTCCGGAGCTATATGGAAAGCAATCAGGGAACAAAAGCTCCCCAGAGCAAACCTGAGCAGATTACTTAGCCCAGCACCTGGCAAGCGCAGCACAATTCTGCCTTGGGCAAAGACATTTGAGAATCATTACAACAGGAGCCTTCCTGGAAGATCAGCAACAATATCCAGCTAAGACCAAGCTCACTGATCAAGGAGAACAACAGAATTCCAGAGGAGGGGAAAGCAAAGCATGGAATTCATGGCTTTCTCCCCATGATTCTTTAGTCTTGCAAAGTTAATTACATTTTTTCAATTTTATTTTTTTTAATTCTAATTTTTTAACTTTTCATCTTTCCCCTTTTAGTGTTTTTTAACTAGTTTATCTTAACAATACCTTTCTAACAAAAAAATATTTTTAAGCCTTCATTGTTATAGTCATATTATATCCTTCATTGTATCTAACTATATTTTTTGTATACATATAGGGTTTTTTTTCTTCTAAAAAATATTCTAATAGATCAAAATATATCCTAAATCTAGCACAGGGATTTGTTCTAGTCTCCAGCCTGAGAAAATGCACTCCACTTTTGTTTTCTTTCTTTTTCCAACCAACTTATCTTATCAAATCGTTTTTTAGACATTTTAAAAATTTTCATCTTTACAGTCATATTCCATCCCTTCATCATGTTTATCATTATTTTTGTATATACATAAGTTTTTCCTTCTTTAAAATTTTGGGAGGTAGTTTCTTCTAAGAGACCAAAATACACACAAAATCAAGTGGGTGGCTCTGTTCTATTCATCAGTCTAATATATATATATATATATATATATATATATATATATATATTTGTTTAACTTTCATTTAACTTTTACTAAGTTTTTTAAAAATCTTTTTATCCCCTTTCTTCTCCCCCTGATTTGGGGTCTCTTCCAATTTGGTTAGCTTACATTTTTCTGGGGTCTTTGCCACCCTTTTACTATTTTATTCTCTTTCATTCTCTCATATATTCTTATCTGGATAAAATGACAAGGCAGAAAAACTCACCACAAAAAAAAGAACAAGAGGCAGAACCAAAGGCTATGGACATAATCAATACAGACATTGGTAATATGTCAGAACTAGAGTTCAGAATGACGATTCTCATGGTGCTAGCTGGGCTTGAAAAAGACATGGGGGAATACCTGGGTGGCTCAGTCGTTAAGCTGCTGCCTTTGGTGCAGGTCGTGATCCCAGGTGCAGGTCATGATCCCAGGGTGCTAGATCGAGTCCCGCATTGGGCTCATTGCTCTGCAGGGAGCCGGCTTCTCCCTCTGCTTCTGCCTGCCACTCTGCCTGCTCGTGCATGTGCACGCTCTCTCTCTCTCTGATAAATAAATAAAATCTTAAAAAAAAAAAAAAAGACATGGAAGATATTAGAGAAACCCTGTCTGGAGAAATAAAATCCCTCTCTGGAGAAATAAAAGAACTAAAATCAAACTAAGCTGAAATCAAAAAAGCTATTAATGAGGTGCAATCAAGAATGGAGGCTCTCACTACTAGGATAAATGAGGCACAAGAGAGAATTAGTGATATAGAAGACCAAATGATGGAGAATAAAGAAGCTGAGCAAAAGAGAGACCAACAACTACTGGACCATGAGGGGGAAATTCAAGAGATAAGTGATACCATAAGACGAAACAATATTAGAATACTTGGGATCCCAGAAGAAGAAGAAAGAGAGAGGGGGGCAGAAGGTATATTGGAGACAATTATTGGAGAGAATTTCCCTAATATGGCAAAGGGAACAAGCATCAAAATCCAGGAGGCACAGAGAACACACACTCAAAATCAATAAAAATAGGTCCATACCCAGTCATCTAATAGTAAAACTTAAAAGTTTTAGTGACAGGGGGGAGACAAGATGGCGGGGAAGTAGGAGGAGGCGCCTTTTCAACCTGCACCCTAAAGTGAGCTGATTACCTACCAAAGAACTCCGATCACCCATGAAATCAGCCTGAGATCAGAATTATACACGTCTGGATCTCTACGGGGGCCAGAAGACGCCAGTGGGCAGGTAAAGTGGAGTGGGAACGTCGGACTGATATTGGAAGATAAACAAAAGGGGGAGGGAGCCACCAGAGGCGACCGACTGGAAAATAATACCCCAATACGAGAGTGCCCGGCATCTGGGGACCAGCATTAACTTGGAGTCTTGTTGAAAGCACTCAAAAGAGCAAAGACTCGCGCGGGGAAATTGTGGGAATCGGGGCGGATAGGGATAGGGGCTTAAGTCCCCAGACCCAGGGCAGCATCCCCTGGCGCTGAGCCGGACAGTGCGGCGGAGAAACCTGGTCTTTGTCCCGGAGCCGCCAGTGCGCCCGAGAACGGGTGGAGTCCGGCTCCCGTGAGGGGCTGGGGCCACGCCAGACGGCAGAACGCGCACCTTCCTGGAGATGCTCGCGTGCCTCAACCTCCCCTGAGAGAGGTGCACGAACGCCCAGCCTGGTGTTCTGGGACCCACGCGGTGATAGACCCACGCGGCGATAGAGCCGATAGAGCTGGAGGCGCCGCGCCCCAAACCATCCCCTGGGAGAGGTGCGCGCAAGCCCTGAGCTCTCAGCCCCAGCCAGCGGGAAAATCTCAGTGTGCGACCGCTGCTTGGAACGTCTCTGGCGGTCTGGAGCTGCCCAGACAGCCACAGCTGCCTTGGTTTTGCGTACAAGCAGGAGATCCTGCGTCCCCAGGGACCGTGACTCAGAACCTGCTCTGCCAGCGGCCCAGCGGCTGCAGCACCTGCAGGGGAGCAGACTGAGGCTTCTCTCTGAGAGGGAGGTTGGGGTGCAGTTTTCTTTCCTCTAAACCTCCAAAAACCATCAAAAGCTGTCAAGGCGAGAGAAAAGAAGTGAACAAACATAAAAACCTCCAGAGAACAAAAACCTGAAAAAAACGTTTTTCTCAGAGCCCACCCCCTTGAGGGGGTTGGGAGGATTTAACTCAGGGAACATCATTGACTGAAAACCCACGTGGCAGCCCCCTCCCCCAGAAAACAAATCAGGAAAAAAAAAAAAAAAAAGACTACAAGAGAACAACCACCACTACTTCATAGATACAACTTTTATTTTTAATTCTTTCCCACTATTCTGGTTCATTTTTTTTCTTTTTTTATATAGATAATTTTTTAACCTATTTACCATCACAGTGAGATGTCCAGTACATCAAATTCCATGATAAACTTCTAACCTGAATTTTTTGATACATACACATGTGTTTTTCTTTTGCTTTTCTATTTTCTTAATTTTTAAAAAAATTTTTAATTTAGTTTAGTCCAGTTTATTCCTTTTTTATTTTTATTTTCTAATATTCATATAGAGTTAAACTTCAAGGTAACCCCCTTTCTCCAAGCAATGCTACCCCTATAGGTGAACCAATTTTTAATCCCCCTTTTTCTTAGGAAAGTTGAGTCCTTTAACAAAGATATCAAGATACATCCAGGAAGAATCAAAATAACCTTCCTCGCCCACACCGAGAATCTATAACCATGCTCCCATCTTTTTCTTCTGCCAGTGTCTCTGTGTATTTATGTTTGTCTGGATAGTATATAAATCTTATACTTGGGGTTCTTCTTGACGAGGCTCCTCCTTTTTTTTTGCTTATATATATATTTTTTTTCTCTCATCATATACTTTTATCAGTCTTTTTGTTTGTCTGTTTTTGTTTGTATACGTCATAAACCTTACCCTGGGGCCCATTTGGGCTGAACCTTCACTTTTATCTTCCCTTTTTTTCCTGTCTCTCTCTCTCCCTCTTTTTTCTTTTTCTTTTCTTTTTTCTCTCATTTGGGTGGGGAATCCTGAGTGCTCAGAAGCGTTCCAGGGTGCACCTTGACTGCACCACGGTCAATACATCCAGCTACATCTGTCCAGTCATCTCTCACCAAAATGACTAGGAGGAGGAATCCCCAACAGAAGAAAAATACAGAGGATGGGCCTTCTGCAACAGAGCTAACGGCTATCAACATAGACAATATGTCAGAAAGAGAATTCAGGCTAACAATTATCCAGGCAATAGCTAGGTTGGAGAAAGCCATGGATGACCAAACAGAATTGATTAGGGCAGATTTGAAAGCGACCAGAGAGGAGGTTCATAATGTTAGGGCAGAGCTGAAGGCCACCAGGGATGAGGTTCACAACGCTCTCAATGAGTTCCAATCTAATCTAAATTCTCTAAAAGCTAGGGTAACTGAGACAGAAGATAGAATTAGTGATCTGGAGGACAAACAAATAGAGAGAAAGGATCAGGAGGAAGCCTGGAACAAACAGCTTAGAAGCCACGAAAACAGAATCAGGGAAATAAATGATGCCATGAAACGTTCCAACGTCAGAATTATTGGAATCCCTGAAGGGGAGGAGAAACAAAGAAGTCTAGAAGATATAGTGGAACAAATTTTTCATGAAAATTTTCCCAATCTTGCGAATGGAACAAGTGTTCATGTACTAGAAGTAGAAAGGTCCCCCCCCAAGATTATAAATTCAAAAAAAACATCCAGGCACCTCATAGTAAAATTGAGGAATCATAATTGTAGATACAATCTCTTGAAAGCTGCTAGGACAAAGAACCTCCTTACATACAGAGGAAAGCCCATCAGAATAACGTCAGACCTGTCCACAGAGACCTGGCAAGCCAGAAAGGGCTGGCAAGATATATTCAGGGCACTAAATGAGAAGAACATGCAGCCAAGAATACTTTATCCAGCAAGACTGACATTCAAAATGGATGGAGAGATAAAGAGTTTCCAAGACCGGCAAGGCTTGAAAGACTATGCAACCACCAAGGCGACACTGCAGGAAATATTAAGGGGGGTTCTATAAAAGAGGAAAAATCCTAAGAATAGCATTGAACAGAAATATAGAGACAATCGACGGAAAGAAAGACTTCAAAGATAACACAATGTCAATAAAAACGTATCTCTCAATAATCACTCTCAATGTGAATGGCCTAAATGCACCCATAAAACGACACAGGGTTGCAGATTGGATAAAACGACAGGACCCATCCATATGTTGTCTACAAGAGACCCATTTTGAACCTAAAGATACACCCAGACTGAAAGTGAAGGGATGGAGAAGCATCTTTCACGCCAATGGGCCTCAAAAGAAGGCCGGGGTAGCGATTCTCATATCAGATAAATTAGATTTTAAACTAAAGACAGTAGTCAGGGATACAGAAGGACACTACATCATTCTTAAAGGGTCTATCCACCAAGATGATCTAACAATTGTAAATATCTATGCCCCCAATATGGGAGCAGCCAATTACATAAGAAAACTATTAATCAAGATAAAGAGTCATATTGATATGAATACATTAATAGTAGGAGATCTTAACACGCCTCTCTCAGAAATAGACAGATCATCGAAGCAGAAAATCAATAAAGAAATAAGAGCATTGAATGACACATTGGACCAGATGGACCTCATAGATATATACAGAACATTCCACCCTAAAACAACAGAATACTCATTCTTCTCAAGTGCACATGGAACCTTCTCCAGAATAGACCACATACTGGGTCACAAATCAGGGCTCATCCGATACCAAAAGACTGAGATGATTCCCTGCATATTCTCAGATCACAATGCTTTGAAACTGGAGCTCAATCACAAGGAAAAGTTCAGAAGGAACTCAAATACCTGGAAGCTAAAGACCACCTTGCTTAAGAATGCTTGGATCAACCAGGAGATCAAAGAAGAACTTAAACAATTTATGGAAACCAATGAGAACGAAGACACTTCACTCCAAAACCTATGGGATACAGCAAAGGCGGTCCTAAGGGGGAAACTCATAGCCATCCAAGCCTCCCTCAAAAAAATTGAAAAATCCAGAATACACCAGCTGTCTCTACACCTTAAAGAACTGGAGAATCAACAACAAATCAAACCAACTCCACACGTAAGAAGGGAAATAATCAAGATTAGAGCAGAGATCAACGAGGTAGAAACCAGAGATACAGTAGAACGTATCAACGAAACTAGAAGCTGGTTTTTTGAAAGAATCAATAAGATCGATAAACCATTGGCCACACTAATCCAAAAGAAAAGAGAGAAAGCCCAAATTAATAAAATTATGAATGAAAAGGGAGAGATCACAACTAACACCAAGGAAGTAGAAACAATCATCAGAAGCTATTATCAACAGTTATATGCCAATAAGCTAAGCAACCTAGATGAAATGGATGCATTCCTGGAAAACTATAAACTCCCAAAATTGAACCAGGAAGAAATTGACAACCTGAATAGACCGATATCTAGTAACGAGATTGAAGCAGTGATCAAAAACCTCCCAAAAAACAAGAGCCCAGGACCTGACGGATTCCCTGGGGAATTCTATCAAACTTTCAAAGAAGAAATAATACCTATTCTCCTGAAGCTGTTTCAAAAAATTGAAGCAGAAGGAAAACTTCCAGACTCTTTTTATGAAGCCAGCATCACCCTGATCCCCAAACCAGGCAAAGACCCTACCAAAAAGGAGAATTTCAGACCGATATCACTGATGAATATGGATGCTAAGATTCTCAACAAGATCCTAGCAAACAGGATCCAACAGCACATTAAAAAGATTATCCACCATGACCAGGTAGGATTCATCCCTGGGTTACAAGGATGGTTCAACATTCGCAAATCAATCAATGTGATAGAACAAATCAATAAGAGAAGAGAGAAGAACCACATGATCCTCTCCATTGATGCAGAAAAAGCTTTTGACAAAATCCAGCATCCGTTCCTGATTAAAACGCTTCAAAGTATAGGGATAGAGGGAACATTCCTGAACTTCATCAAATCTATCTATGAAAAACCCACAGCAAATATCATCCTCAATGGGAAAAAGCTTGCAGCCTTCCCATTGAGATCAGGAACACGACAAGGATGCCCACTCTCACCACTCTTGTTCAACATAGTATTAGAAGTCCTAGCAACAGCAATCAGACAACAAAGAGAAATAAAAGGTATCCAAATTGGCAAGGAAGAAGTCAAACTCTCTCTCTTCGCAGATGACATGATTCTTTATATGGAAAACCCGAAAGACTCCACCTCCAAACTACTAGAACTCATACAGCAATTCAGTAATGTAGCAGGATACAAAGTCAATGTCCAGAAATCAGTGGCTTTCTTATACACTAACAATGAAAATACAGAAAGGCAAATTAGAGAATTGATTCCATTTACTATAGCACCAAAAACCATAAGATACCTCGGAATAAACCTAACCAAAGAGGTTAAAGATCTGTACTCGAGGAACTACAGAACACTCCTAAAAGAAATTGAAGAAGACACAAAAAGAGGGAAGACCATTCCATGCTCTTGGATGGGAAGAATAAACATCGTTAAAATGTCTATACTTCCCAGAGCAATCTATACTTTTAATGCCATTCCAATCAAAATTCCACCAGTATTTTTCAAAGAGCTGGAGCAAATAATACTAAAATTTGTATGGAATCAGAAGAGACCCCGAATTGCTAAGGAAATGTTGAAAAACAAAAATAAAACTGGTGGCATCACGTTACCTGATTTCAAGCTTTACTACAAAGCTGTGATCACCAAGACAGCATGGTACTGGCATAAAAACAGACACATGGACCAGTGGAACAGAGTAGAGAGCCCAGATATGGACCCTCAACTCTATGGTCAAATAATCTTTGACAAAACAGGAAAAAATATCCAGTGGAAAAAAGACAGTCTCTTCAATAAATGGTGCTGGGAAAACTGGACAGCTATATGTAGAAGAATGAAACTTGACCATTCTCTTACACCGTACACAAAGATAAACTCGAAATGGATAAAAGACCTCAACGTGAGACAGGAATCCATCAGAATCCTCGAGGAGAACATAGGGAGTAACCTCTTTGATATCAGCCATAGCAACTTCTTTCAAGATATGTCTCCAAAGGTGAAGGAAATAAAGGCAAAGATGAACTTCTGGGACTTCATCAAGATAAAAAGCTTCTGCACAGCAAAAGAAACAGTCATCAAAACAAAGAGGCAACCCACGGAATGGGAGAAGATATTTGCAAATGACAGTACAGATAAAAGGTTGATATCCAGGATCTATAAGGAACTCCTCAAACTCAACACACACAAAACAGATAATCATATCAAAAAATGGGCAGAAGATATGAACAGACACTTCTCCAATGAAGACATACAAATGGCTACCAGACACATGAAAAAATGTTCATCATCACTAGCCATCAGGGAGATTCAAATCAAAACCACATTGAGATACCACCTTACACCAGTTAGAATGGCCAAAATTAGCAAGACAGGAAACAACGTGTGTTGGAGAGGATGTGGAGAAAGGGGAACCCTCTTACACTGTTGGTGGGAATGCAAACTGGTGCAGCCACTTTGGAGAACAGTGTGGAGATTCCTCAGGAAATTAAAAATAGATCTTCCCTATGACCCTGCAATTGCACTGCTGGGTATTTACCCCAAAGATACAGATGTAGTGAAAAGAAGGGCCATCTGTACCCCAATGTTTATAGCAGCAATGGCCACGGTCGCCAAACTGTGGAAAGAACCAAGATGCCCTTCAACGGATGAATGGATAAGGAAGATGTGGTCCATATACACTATGGAGTATTATGCCTCCATCAGAAAGGACGAATACCCAACTTTTGTAGCAACATGGACAGGACTGGAAGAGATTATGTTGAGTGAAATAAGTCAAGCAGAGAAAGTCAAGTATCATATGGTTTCACTTATTGGTGGAGCATGACAAATAATATAGAGGACAAGGGTAGATGGAGAGGAGAAGGGAGTTGAGGGAAATTGGAAGGGGAGGTGAACCATGAGAGACTATGGACTCTGAAAAACAACCTGAGGGTTTTGAAGGGGCGGGGTGGGAGGGTGGGGGAACCAGGTGGTGGGTATTAGGGAGGGCACAGATTGCATGGAGCACTGGGTGTGGTGAAAAAACAATGAATACTGTTACGCTGAAAATAAATAAAAAATTAAAAAAAAAAAAAGTTTTAGTGACAAAGAGAAAATCCTGAAAGCAGCTTGGGAAAAGAAGTCTGTAACATACAGTGGTAAAATATTAGACTGGCAGCAGACTTATCCACAGAAACCTGGCAGACTAGAAAGAACTGGATTGATATATTCAGAGCACTAAACAAGAAAAACAAGCAGCCAAGAATACTATATCCAGCTAGGCTATCATTGAAAATAGAAGGAGAGATAAAAAGCTTCCAGGACAGGGGCACCTGGGTGGCTCAGTGGGTTAAAGCCTCTGCCTTTGGCTTGGGTCATGATCCCAGGCTCCTGGGATTGAGCCCCGCATCGGGCTCTCTGCTCAGTGGCGAGCCTGTTTTCTCCTCTGTCTCTGCCTGCCTCTCTGCCCACTTGAGATCTCTATCAAATAAATAAATAAAACCTTTAAAAAAAATAAAATTAAAAAAAAAAAAAAAAGCTTCCAGGACAAAAAAAAAACACTAAAAGAACTTGTAAACACCAAACCAGTCCTACAGGAAATACTGAAATGGGTCCTCTAAGCAAAGAGAGAGCCTAAAAGTAGTAGACCAGAAAGGAATACAGACAATATACATTAACAGTCACCTTACAGGCAATAAAATGGCACTAAATTCATATCTTTCAATAGTTATCCTGAATGTAAATGGGCTAAATACTCCAATCAAAAGACACAGAGTATCAGAATGGATTTTAAAAAAAAAATCAATATGCTGTCTGCAAGAAACTCATTTAAGACCCAAAGCCACCCCCAGACTTAAAGTGGGGGATGGTGGTGGAAAACAATTTACCATGCTAATGGACATCAAAAGAAAGTTGGGGTGGCAATCCTTATACCAGATCAATTAGATTTTAAGCCAAAGACTGTAATAAGAGATGAGGGAGGACACTATATCATACTCAAAGGGTCTGTCCAACAAGAAGACCTAACAGTTTTAAATATCTATGCCCCTAACATGGGAGCAGCCAACTATATAAACCAATTAATAACAAAAAGAAAAGAAACACATCAACAATAATACAATAATAGCAGGGAACTTTAACAACCCCCCTCACTGAAATGGACAGATCATTCAAGCAAGAGATCAACAAGGAAATAAAGGCTTTAAATGACACACTGGACCAGATGGACACCACAGATATATTCAGAACATTCCATCCCAAAGCAACAGAATATATATTCCTTTCTAATACACATGGAACATCCTCCAGAATAGATCACATCCTGGGTCACAAATCAGGTTTCAACTGGTACCAAAAGATTGGGATCATTCCCTGCATATTTTCAGACCACTATGCTCTGAAGCTAGAACTCAATCACAAGAGGAAATTTGGAAAGAACCCAAATACATGGAGACTAAAGAGCATCCTACGAAAGAATGAATGGGTCAACCAGGAAATTAAAGAAGAATTGGAAAAATTCATGGAAACAAATGAAAATGAAAACACAACTGTTCAAAATCTGTGGGACACAGCAAAGGTGGTCCTGAGAGGGAAATATATAGCGATACAAACCTTTCTCAATAAACTAGAAAGGTCTCAAGTACACAACCTAACCCTACACCTATAGGAGCTGGAGAAAGAACAGCAAAGAAAGCCTAAACCCAGCAGAAGAAGAGAAATCATAAAGATCAGAGCAGAAATTAATGAAATAGAGACCGAAAGAAGAGTAGAACAAATCAGTGAAACTAGGAGCTGGTTCCTTGAAAGAATTAATAAGATTGATAAAGCCCTGGCCAGTCTTATCAAAAAGGAAAGAGAAAGGACCCAAATAAATAAAATCATGAATGAAAGAGGAGAGATCATAACCAACACCAAAGAAATACAATTATAAGAACATATTATGAGCAACTATATTCGAGCAAATTTGACAATCTGAAAGAAATGGATGCATTCCTAGAGACATATAAACTACTAAAACTGAACTAGGAAGAAATAGAAAACCTGAACAGATACATAACCAGTAAGGAGATTGAAGCAGTCATCAAAAATCTCCCAACAAGGGCACCTGGGTGGCTCAGTGGGTTAAGCCTCTGCCTTCAGCTCAGGTCATGATCTCAGGGTCCTGGGATAGAGCCCCACATCAGACTCCCTGCCCAGCAGGAAGCCTGCTTTCCCCCCCTCTCTGCCTGCCTCTCTGCCTAATTGTGATCCCTCTCTTTGTCAAATAAATAAATATGTATATTTTTAAAAAATCTCCCAACAAACAAGAGCCCAGGACCAGAGAGCTTCCCAAGGGAATTCTACCAAAGATTTAAAGAAGAATTAATATCTATTCTCCTGAAACTGTTCCAAAAAATAGAAATGGAAGGAAAACTTCCAAACTCGTTTTATGAGGCCCTTTGATCCCAAAACCAGACAAAGACCCCATCAAAAAAGTAACAGATGAATATCCTTGATGAACACAGATGCAAAAATTCTCACCAAAATACTAGTCAATAGGACCCAACAGTACATTAAAAGGATTATTCACCACGACCAAGTGGGATTTATTCCTGGGCTGCAAGGTTGGTTCAACATCCACAAATCAATCAATGTGATATAATATAACAACAAAAGAAAGAACAAGAACCATATGATACCCTTAATAGATGCTGAAAAAGCATTTGACAAAGTACAGCATCCTTTCTTGATCAAAACTCTTCAAAATGTAGGGATAGAGGGTATATACCTCAATATCATCAAAGCCATCTATGGAAAAAACCACAGCAAATATCATTCTCAATGGAGAAAAACTGAGAGCTTTTCCACTAAGGTCAGGAACATGGCAGGGATGTCCATTATCACCACTGCTACTCAACATAGTACTAGAGGTCCTAGCCTCAGCAATTTGACAACAAAAAGAAATTAAAGGCATCCAAATTGGCAAAGAAGAAGTCAAACTATCATTCTTTGCAGATGATATGATACTTTATGTGGAACACCCAAAACACTCCACTCCAAATCTGCTAGAACTTGTATAGGAATTCAGTACTGTTTCAGGATATAGAATCAGTGCACAGAAATCAGCTGCATTTCTATACACCAACAACAAGACAGAAGAAAGAGAAATTAAGGAGTCAATCCCATTTACAGTTGCACCCAAAACCATAAGATACCTAGGAATAAACCTAACCAAAGAGGCAAAGAATCTGTACTCAGACAACTATAAAGTCCTCATGAAAGAAATTGAGGAAGACACAAAGAAATGGAAAAACGTTCTATTCTCATGGACTGGAAGAACAAATATTGTGAAAATATCAATTCTGTCTAAAGCAATCTACACACTTAATGCAATCCTTATCAAAATACCATCCATTTTTTTCAAAGAAATGGAACAAATAATCCTAAAATTTATATGAAACCAGAAAAGGCCTTGAATAGCCAGAGAAATGTTGAAAATGAGAGCCAAAGTTGGTGGCATCATAATTCCAGACTTCAAGCTCTATTACAAAGCTATAATCATCAAGACCATATGGTACCAGCACAAAAACAGACACATAGATCAATGGAACAGACTAGAGAGCCCAGAAATAGACCCTCAACTCTATGGTCAACTAATCTTTGACAAAGCAGGAAAGAATGTCCAATAGAAAAAAGTCTCTTCCACAAATGGTCTTGGGAAAACCAGATAGTCACATGAAGAAAAATGAAACTGGACCATTTCCTTATGCCACACACAAAAATAGACTCAAAATGGATGAAAGACCTCAGTGTGAGAAAGGAATCCATCCAAATCCTGGAGGAGAACACAGGCAGCAACCTCTTTGACCTCAGCCACAGCAACTTCTTCCTAGAAACATCACCAAAGGCAAGGGAAGCAAGGGCAAAAATGAACTATTGGGACTTCATCAAGATCAAAAACTTTTGCACAGCAAAGGAAACAGTCAACAAAACTAAAAGACAACTGACAGAATGGGAGAAGATGTTTGCAAATGACGTATCAGATAAAGGGCTAGTATCCAAAATCTATGAGGAACTTATTAAATTCAACACTCAAAGAACAAATAATCCAATCAAGAAATGAGCAGAGGACTTCAATAGACGTTTCTGCAAAGAAGACATCCAGATGGCCAACAGCCACATGAAAAAGTGCTCCACATCACTCAGCATCAGGGAAATACAAATCCACAATGAGATACCACCTCACACCAGTCAGAATGGCTAAAATTAACAAGTCAGGAAATGACCGATGTTGGTGAGGATACAGAGAAAGGGGAACCCTCCTACACTGTTGGTGTGAATGCAAGCTGGTACATTGTGGAAAACAGCATGGAGGTTCCTCACAAAGTTGAAAATAGAGCTACCCTAATCGCACTACTGGGTATTTACCCTAAAGATACAAATATAGTGACCCGAAGGGGCACGTGCACCTGAATGTTTATAGCAGCAATGTCCACAATAGCCAAACTATGGAAAGAACCTAGATGTCCATCAAGAGATGAATGGATAAAGAAGATGTGGTATATGTATATTCGGTATATATATATATATATATTCAATGGAATACAATGTAGCCATCAAAAGAAATGAAATCTTTCCATTTGCAAAGACATAGATGGAACTAGAGGGTATTATGCTGAGCAAAGTAAGTCAATCAGAGAAAGATAATTATCATATGATCTCCCTGATATGAGGAATTTGAGAGGCAAAGTGGGAGGGTTTGGGGGGGTAGGGAAGAGAAAAAAAATGAAACAAGATGGGTTCAGGAGGGAGACAAACCATAAGAGACTCAATCTCACAAACAAACTGAGGGTTGCGAGGGTTGGGGGTAAGGAGAGGGTAGTTGGGTTATGGACATTGGGGAGGGTATGTACTATGGTGAGTGCTGGGAAGTGTGTAAGCCTGGCGATTCACAGACCTGTACCCCTGGGGCTAATAATACATTATATGTTAATTTTTTAAAAAAGGTAATAAAAAAAAGGCAAAAAAAAAAAAGACAGAAACATTTGGATGATAAAACATTTAGGTAGATTCTTGACTGGTTGAATGACTCTTCCCAAACAGAGTTGACTCATGATCTCCAAGTTCTGCCATTGACCCAGTTCTATTAACATGTTTAATTAATAATAATAGGTAATATATATTGAATCCTTACTCTGGACTAGGGGTGGAATTTTAAGCATTTTGCATATTAATTGATTGATTCCTTACAAAAACCCTATGAAGTAGGTACTATGATATACTTCATTGTAAATCGAGGAATTAAGGGTGAGAAAGATAAGGGCACCCATTCATGATACACAGGTAGTATGTAGAGCCAGGATTTATGCCAGATTGTCTGACTTCAGAGCCCAGACTTATTTCTACTCAGCTTCCCTGCCTCTCTACCAACTATGCACAGATCCAGAAGTCAGTCTTATTAAATTGGTATATGGCATACAACCAAGAGAACTGGCTAATTGTCTGAGTGACAGAGTTGAGACAAGTGAATACTAGTAAGATAAAATTTAAATAGGATAAAAATGTTACATCTGTATTTAGATACAACAAAATCAATACAATGCATATACAAAGAAATCATCTTGTAACAATTTATGTTAAAAAAATACCGAGTTGTCTCAGTTGAATAAAAGCTCAAAATAAATCAACAGTCTTCCTATTAAGAAATTTACCCTGCATATGCTTCCAGACCAAGGGAAACAGCACTGCACATTTCAGTGTTCAGCCCATCTCTGGAGGATCGAGTTATATTCTGATACCTCATTTAAAGAAAGATACTTGGTCATGTGGAATGTGTTCAGAGAAGCATAACTAAGATAGTACAAAATCTCATCATAGGCCTGATGACTAAACAAAATATATAATGTTCAATGGCAAAAAGTTTTGAGATGGATGGGGTGGAAAGATAGATATCATAATCCACAGAAACAAAATTTAAATATAGGTTGATTGCAAGATAGTCTTATGAAAGATAGAGAAGTTATTCTGCACTGTTCCAAAAAGACAAACCAGGGTCAATGAGCCAAATTTATAGGAAGCCTGTTTTCAGCATGGTGTTCAAGGAAGAAGTTTTTCATAAGTAGAATCATCTAAAAATTAAATGGTTGATAAGTAATGGGTAAAAGCAATCTTATGTATCAGATACACTTCCTAGAATATATGTGAGCTTAGAAAGTTGCTGAATAGAATTTGCTTTATCTTTTGTGAAGATTTTATGTATGTATGTATGTATGTATGCATCAGAGAGAGAGAGCACACGCACAAACAGGGGGAACAGCAGCCAGAAGGAAAAGCAGGTTCCCCACTGAACAGTGAGCCTGATGTGGGACTCGATCTCAGGATACTGGCATCATGCCTGAGCCAAAGGCAGATGCTTAACTGACTGAGCCACCCAGGCGTCCCTAGGATTTGCTTAACATAGCTCAGCAAAGAAAATCTGGTCGGGAAATAGCTGAAACAAGAATAGAAAAATATTTATTATTGTTTATTCATTATTGCTGAATACTTACATAGTTTCCTTACATAGTTCTTTCTACACTATATGTAATTGAAAGTTTTACTTATACAAAATGAACACATTGGCTCAGTGGGTAGTGAGGTCCCATTTTTAGATATGTTCACACAAAAACTGGATGTCCGCTTGAACAGGATGTGCAGAGTGCACAGAATGTTGTACTTTAAGGATTTTCTAAGATTATGATACTGCAAAGGAAGCTATCAAAGATGTGTGAAGTAATTCAGAAAAGAAGATAACCCTTAACCAGCATCTTTTATTGTTGACAGACTTGCTGCCTGCTCATCATGTCTTTTACATGCTCCCTTGTTTTGTTCTCTGGATTACCTGTTCCACTCCCTGGGGGGTTGAATGCTGTCAAGGTCGATTATTATACAACAGAGACTCTCATAGTAAATCCTGTAGCTAAAAGGCACAAAGCTGTCAAACAGCCTTCAGCTGACAACTTTCTCAAGCGTTAAACTTTCACACATTAAAACAGATTATTCTTGGAATAGAGAATCAAAATATTTCACCTCCCTTATAATTACACTTTGAAATCTACCACTAGATAATCATGAGAGGTCTCAAAACAGAGCACCAGTGCTATCAAATGTGAATTTGAGAGGATCAGATTTGATCCACATTTGAAAGAATCATATTTCAGAGAGTTGAGTGCCATATCAGCCTAGCTGTGACAACCAAGGTATATTTTAAGTAGATGAAAGCAGTTGGCCAGATATTTCAGGTTCTTAGGTATTTGGTAGTATTGCACTTCCTGGTCCTCATATGGGTAGCTGTAACCTCGTGTAATTCTGGCCAGTAAATTGTAAGTAAAGCATTTTCAAGGTAAGACTCTCCAGACCTCTCTTTTCCCATGGCCTTGGCCATCAGCAATATTCGAAAGGCAAGTGTTCCATCTGTCTATGTCCCTGCATGATAACAATGAGCAAAGCCCCTTCGAGATCCCATGATGGACATGTAGCTTGCGTGCAGCATAAGCCTCCATCGTTGTAAACCACCGATATTTGGAAGTACTTGTTACTACAAATGGGGGGTAAACTTTTAAAATGGCCCCCTGATCCCCTCCCCTTGAATGCGGGCAAGACTTGTGAATACATGGTGAACTATCACCCTCATGATATGGCCAAAAGAAAGTTTGCAGATATGATTATGATCTTTAATCAGTTGACTTTAATCAGCTGACTTAATCAAAAGGGAGTTTATCCTAGGTGAGATTGGCCTAATTAGGTGAGCCCTTAAAAGAGACAAAAAGCAGAACCAGATATTCCAACTGGCTGGAAAGAAGCAAACAGTCATGTTATTAATTGTCTATGGACAAGGGCAGCTTCTAGGAGCTGAAAGCAGTCCCCAACTGGTGACTAGCACTCAGATAACTTGCAATCATGCAGCGGCAAGGAAATGATCTCTGACAGCAACCAGTGAGCTTGGAAGAGAACCTCAAGCTTCAGATGAAATTGTAGTCCCAGCTGGCATCTTGGTTTTCAGGTTGGTCAGTCTGAAGACAGGACCAGACAAACCTATCCCCAGAATTCTGACCCTCAGAAACTGAGAAATAATAAATTTGTGTTGTTTTATGCTGCTAAACATGTGGTAATTTGTTACCATAATAAAAACTAAGACACCACAGCATATCTGAGTCTATCCTGGTTGACAAAAGGAAGAAATTAACTGCCATATTATGATTATTATAGTGCCAGAAATATTTAGGAAAGCAGAAAAATCATGTTGATGAATAACACATCTGTACGGTGGAATTCCATATAGCCATTAAATTGAATGAGGGAGGTCTCTGTGTGCTGTTATCGAACAATATTTGACATATTTGTCCAGTGAAACCCAGGTACAGGTCATGTATACAACATGATCCCATTTGCATTTTAATGGCTATATAAAAATTGTATATCCATAGGCAATTTCTGGAATAATAAATAAAGAATTATTAACAATGACCATATCAGAGAAGGGGCACTGGAAGCCCAAGGTAAAAGGAAGGATGACTTTTCATTGTATAAACATTTGCACTCCTTGAATTTTTATCATGTGCTCATATTATGCTTCCAATTTTTGGAAAATGAATATAAATGAAAAACAAACTAATCAACCTACACTTACTGAATATATCCTGAATGCAAACCACTTTCCTCGGTAGGGAGTTACACATTAGATCATGGAGTAGCTGCTTGTTTGGCAACGAATGCACTAAATGAGACAAATTTGAAAAAGCTGATGTCAACACAGAGAATTATAATTTCTGTGTAAAACTGGGAAAATAGTTGGTGGTTCAGGAAGTCCCAAGAGGGCATATTAAGAAAGGGTATGCAAATGCTGCCAAGTATGGAAAAAGGAGGGCTTTGAAGGAAGGGCACCATCTCTGACGTTGCAGAGTCAAAGTTGCCATTTAAAGGGCTTTGTCGTCCATCTAAACAAGTCTAAATGTGATGCGTTGGATGCTTAGGGAGGTAAACTGGGTTTGTAGCAGATGTTCCTGGCACCTTGAGTCCATCTGCTCAGCCCACCTCTGATTTTAGCCACATCTGTAGTGGACACTTCCGTGTAACCTACAGCTTCACTTCACAAAACCTTTGCTTTTCTGCTTAGGACCTTTTGCCAACTCTGTGGGGACCCAGCGTCTGGAAGCACTGGGCAGTTAACATCTCAGAGGGTCACCTTCAACTAATGACAGTGGAAGCCAGTGGATAAATGCTGCCGTTTCCCAGGCCTAAGAGAGAATTCTGGAGAGCATTCTGTGTGCTGAACCCCCACTTCCCTACAACAATAGAGAATTTAGAATGCAGCCTTTATTGGCTTTTCCTTCTCCCACCTTACTCCTCCTTCTTTCCCTCCTACTTCCCGAAATCCCTTCCCAAATAAATGATGTGCACTAAATCCTTATTGCAAGCTTTCACTTCTGTGGGTGAATCGAATCAAACCCAAATCAAGACAGTGTTTGTTAAGGAAGGGGGAAAACCATGCAGTTTTCAATGGCTAAATATGCAAAACAATGGAGAACTGCTTCTGGCCACGTTATTTCTAGGGACAGCCTAAAACAGTCTTAAATCATCAGTAAAAGTGTTCACCGTGCTCTCGGCAAGAGAGGATTCTACAGCGAAACGGAGAGCATTCAATCCCAGCAAAAGCATGTTGTGCTAAATTAGGCCTGTTCTAAGAAGGCTAACCTATAGTTGCTCCTGGCAGGAGGCATTCCAGATAACTCACTAAATTCTCCTTACTTTCACTTTACCTCGTTATGCTTCATTATGCCCCAAGTAACACAGCAAAAACTTCCCTTTGGCCCTCACTACTTACTGCTTTCCAAATACGAACAAAATGCTTACCATCCTCTTCCTCCCTGTCTAGCCAAACTCATCACTCTTCTTAATCTCATTTTGTTCGGCCATTCTAACCACCTTGCTGTGAATTCCATCTTGCTGTTTACATGTGCCAAGCATTCCAAGTAAAGAGTCTCATCTCGTAAGTAGGATGCCTAAGACAGGTTTTGGGAAGATTTCAATTTGAACAACACCAACAAAGAAGAAAGCTGCTTTGTCCATCTTCAAAATCCTTCCTCTCTTCCAAGAGCCAGGAGAATTTGTGACCCCATTTAATTCCGCAGGGGAAATCTAGGATTCTCAGATTCCTCTCCATCAGAACAACTATTTACAGTAGGTTTTCCTCAGATATACCTGTTTCCTTCATGCTACTCCTTTTGTTGTAGGTATAATTAAGCTGATTGCAGTCCCAGGTGGACACTAGATCCAAGGAAAAAAACCCAGTAGCAATTCAAAATGATTGCTTTAACTACGCACTTTTCTCTCTGCCATGCTCACCCAGAGAATGGTTGTGTGGCTCTGAGGCTCTCATTGTTAATATTAGATAAATTTTCTTCTTTTATAAATCTTCATTCTAGCCTCCTCCTCTTTCTCCAGAATGTCTTCTTCTGGGGCCCAGCTGTTTCTTGTGACAATCATCCTTCTTTGCTAGAAGTTCCTGAGGTTACAGAAAATCTGCCTGTTATCATTCCCCACATTTGTTCCTCTGATCACCTCCCCTTCTGTGTGTGTGTTTCCTCCCAGAGACAATTTAGTTTCTGAAGCCCACTAAGCAGAGATCCAGTTCACTGTAAATTATGTCCAGATCTGCACATTAACTAAGTAAAAGAAACTTAAGGGGAAAAAAAATAAATCTTTAATTCTTCTTAGTAATTTTTAACTTCAGGGAAATAAAAGAACACATTGTGGTGACATCACCAGATTTAAACAAAGGACTTAAGATACTTTTTCTGAGTACTTGTTATTAGGCTAATACTTCACATTAAGACTTCAATCTGTATTTGGAAATTTTATGACATTTTATGTAATCATTTCTGAAAGCTCAGTTTGAGACCACTCTGCACAATGTATGAAAAGAAGTAGGATACAGAAGTAATGTTTGTGAAGTGGCTAGTCCACGCTGGACACATTTCACACATGTTGGCTCATTTGATTTCACAACCATCTCCATCCTACAGATTATCAAACTTAGAATAAGGGACCTGCTCGACTTACTAATTACATCAACAGGTGAAAGAAAATCTACCCACTTTCCACTTCATCACACTGCTTTCAAGTAAGACTTACTTTCTCAATTATTCTATGTGCTCACAATTGTTTTCACAGTCAGAATAAATAATTCAGATAAAGGTAGCCACTCCTTCCTAGTTTGTAATAGTTGGGAATATGGATTGTTGAATAGAAGAAAATCCAGACCTTTAATACTTGTCCTCTTTTTTTTTTTTTAAGATTTTATTTATTCATTTGACACAGAGAGAGAGATCACAAGTAGGCAGAGAGGCAGGCAGAGAGAGCCGGGGGAAGCAGGCTCCCTGCTGAGCAGAGAGCCCAACGTGGGGCTCGATCCCAGGACCCTGAGATCACGACGTGAGCCGAAGGCAGAGGCTAACCCACTGAGCCACCCAGGCGCCCCAGTACTTGTCCTCTTTAGGGGAGTTGTGGGATATAATCTCTTGCTTCTTGCAAATGTTCCTGTGATATCAGGAGCTATTTTCCATAAATCCTATTAGAAAGTTGTGGAAGACACTGCTTGTCCCTTGGCTGTCCTAATCATTACTCCCAATCCATTATTCCAAACCATATTCCATGAGTGGGCATCAAAAATCTTTATGGCTAACATACATGCCAAAGTTGACTAAGGGATTTCTGTGAAAGCTTTTTCTTTCCTGATACAGATGCCAACAATTTCCTCTCATCTTCTTCTTCTTCATTTTTTATTTTTTTTTTTGTTTTTGTTTGTTTTTTGAGAGAGAGAAAGAGATAGAAAGAGAGAGAGAGAGAGCCAGTGGGGAAGGGTAAAGAGAGAGAATCTTAATCTCCACACCCAGTGTGGAGCCCAACACAAGGCTCGACCTCACAAGCAAAGATCATGACCCTGAGATCATAACCTGAGCCGAAATCAGGAGTGGGACACTTAACCAACTGAGCCACCCAGAGGCCCCGCACCTTCTCCTTATCTTAAATATTGATGATTTGATTGGAGCCAAAATAGCCACCTTTCAAGCATGAAGGAAAGACTAAGAAAGGAAAGACTAAGGGTGATATGATGCTGGTGAACAGCTGAATCTGTAATAGGAATAATAAACTCATCTTTGTTTAAGCCACCATAGTTGAGTTTTTGTTATTTACAGCTGAATGCATTGCTGATACAGGAACAAAATATTCTACAGCACAAGTTTGGTTCCATTAAATGAGAATGCATCTTACCAATAGGTACTTATGTGAAAAATAATCTAGATCAGGGTTATCCAATTTCCATTGTGTGATAATGAAAATGTTCTACATCTGCACTGTTGCATATGGTAGCCCTCCATGAGTTTTGAGCTCTTCGAATATGGCCGGGACAACTGAAGAACTTTATTTATATTTTATTTAATTTTAATCAATTCAACTTTAAATTTAAATCGCTAGTGGCTAATCTATTGGACAGTGCAATCTAGACATTTTGTGAGTCATGAAATATATGTCATGTCTATGTTTGGGATGAAAACGGAAAACATGCAAACCTACTTGAGGCAAATGAATTATCTGCTTGTTTAGCAGACGTCTCTATTGCCAGAGAGAAATCTTCAGCTTAAAAGTTGCTTGTGGTCTTGAACTAAAACACCGTTAAGGTATGTCTTTTGGATGAGGGAAAACAGCCAATTCTGAGACTGAACACACAGAATACTGTTTCATTTTTCTGACAGGGCCCCTCCAAAGCATTGACACAAAGGAGTAATCATTCTTAAGAGACATCATAAGTTAAATTCATTTCTTTTCATCCAAGTCATTACCTCCATAAGAGCAGCAGTGAGTATAGCCTACTTTCAGCAAAGGTGTCTTCTAGGTGCCCCAATCCACTTCACCAGCAGCTCCCCCTTCCAGGTTTCATACCTTTTCCTCCAGTTATATCCATCTCTACTTTGATGGTCTATGGTATGGCTTTATTCCCTTACTCCTAGGGAATATTCTAAAGAAATCTTTCCAGGGTCAGTATGTTATAGGTTTCATCACATTCAAACTCCTAACATTCAAATTCATCACGTTCAAATTCACATCCAAATTCATAAGTTAAAGAACTCACCCCTGGTACCTCAGAATAGGACTGTGTTTGGACACTGTGTCTTTAAAGAGGTAATTAAGTTTAAGTGAGACACAATTCAAATATGACTAATGTCTTTAGAAAAAGAAATTAAGGAAAAAAACAGATAATATATAGACCCAGGGGTTAACATATGAGGACGCAGTAAGAATGCAGCCATCTGCAAAGCAAGAAGAGAGGCATCAAAAGAAACTCAACCTACCAACACCTTGTTATTGGCTCCTAGCCTCCAGAACTGTGAAAAAGCAAATTTCTGTTATTTAAGCCAACTAGTCTGTGGTATTGTGTTATAGAATCCCTGTAAATTAATACACAGTATCTGCCCACTTTCCCATGATCCCTCAAAAAGAGGCTCTATGTTGCGAATTCCAGGAAACGTTAGAGAAGGCAAGAGCATGGTGGCACGCTCATGGGGGAGATATTTTGGCAGTTGGAATGTTGAGGTCTGCACAGTCACATGTATGAGATTATCCCCTTCGCTAGTCAGATGTGTATGGGGGCAGGAGCAATGAGTTCGAGATGGAGTGGAATAAGGGAATCAATTGCTTAGAAAAATCTACAACTTAGATAGTTGAACACCAATTATTTCATACAATGTTAGGTCTGAAAGAGACACCACAGGGGCACCTGGGTGGCTCAGTCATTAAGCATCTCCCTTCGGCTCAGGTCATGATCCCAGAGTCCTGGGATCGAGCCCTGCATCAGGCTCCCTGCTCAATAGCAAGTCTGCTTCTCCCTCTCCCACTTCCCCTGGTTGTGTTCCCTCTCTCGCTGTCTCTCTCCCTGTCAAATAAATAAATAAATAAAATCTTAAAAAAGAAATCTTAAAAAAAGAAAGAGAGAAAGAAAGAAGGAAAGAAAGAGACACCACAGATAATTTAGTTCAACATTTTCTTTGTATAATTGATAAAACTAGGCCCTGAAAGAATAGCAGCTTGTCCAAAATCACTCCGTCGGCTGGCAAACTGGGATTGGATCCAGGTGTCTGGTTCATTGTTCTTTCTTTGATTCCATCCCATTTTGAGGCAAGAATATCTTCAGTTTTTCCTTTTTTTTTTTTATTAGAATAGCATTGCAAAATGCTTATAAATCAGAATTTGTATTTAAAAATTTAGCTCAGTGTCCCAGTTTTAAAACCACCAGTTACCAGTTTATGTCCTTAGGCAGTCACTTAACCTGTTGAGGACTCAGTTTTTTTATCTGTAAAGTGATGGCGATAATGGCTGCCCTTTCTATGTTATAGGATTGTCTTAATAACAACAATAACAAAAAAGATAATGCATGAAAAGATGCTTTGAATATCACAGTTCTTTATCATTTTAGGGTAATAATATTATAGCTTATTGTAGCTGAAGGTTAAAGTCTATTGTTTATTACCCATGAGGGCTTTACTCTTAAACAAGTCCATTGTATCAAAATAGATAGTTTAAAAATAACATTTTAGGGGTGCCTGGGTGGCTCAGTCAGTTAAGCGTCTACCTTCAGCTTGGGTCATGATCCCAGGGTCCTGGGATGGAGCCCTGCATTGGGCTCCCTGCTCAGCGGAAAGCCTGCTTTACCCACTCCCTCTACCTACAGCTCCCCCTGCTTATACACTCTCTCTCTCTCTCTCTGTCAAATAAATAAAGTCTTTAAAAAAAATAACACTTTAAACCCAAACTGATCACCAGAACTAGTCATATCAAGGGAAAATATCCATGAACTCTGGAAGAGGTTTAAATGGAGTGGTTGCCTGCATCTGTGTTTATGTTACTGGAGGAAAGTCATTGCCTCTGGCAAAGAAATCAAGAAATCTGTAGCTCATTTCCCCCTTGATTACAAGATGATAGATAAGTGTTCCTATACATCTGTCTTTGGGGGCTTCAGATAAACATATACTGTAAATTCAAGCCAAATCCTCAGAAGCCAGTTATAAACAAAGTTTAAAAACCTCCTGCACCCAGAAACCCCTCAGCCAACCTGATCCTCCACACTGAGTCATCGGCCACAGCAATAACACTATTGTATTCATTCCCAGCTTCTTTATGAAGGGACTATCAGAACTGAGCTCTTTATTTCCAAGTCCATTTCTGGTTCTTCACCAAAGAATTTGTATAAGAACTTAGGTGGTATGTGGACCAGACAATTACGAGAGAAATCACGTAACTAGATGTGCCCTCCAGAACATTCATCTGCTGTATTGTTCATATTTTAATATTAAGTTTCACATGTAGAAATTTATGCCACTTATTAAAATTGGTGAAAATATTACTGATAATCACACAACTGAAATCAAGACAGCAGTTATAGTATTTTATCAGCTTCTGCTTCCAAGTTATTTTTGCACTTAACTTTATAATATATTTTTAAATCACAATCCACACATATGAGTAGTATAAGGGATAAGAGTTTGAGTTGCAATATCATGATACACATGAACTGAAATCCCTTTCTAGTAAAATGTATTCTCCTGAGGGCGGGCGCCCTTTCTGTCTTATGGGGTGCTGAATCCATAGCATAGGGCCTAACACATCAGTCTTTAAAAGAACAATTATGTATTTATTAAGTGAATCCATTGGCTGAAAAAAAATATTCTTGGAAAATTATGTACTCAAAGTTTATTTTCTATTGCTATGTAAACCCTTCTCATGTTTCTGCTTGTAAATAAACTACACGGGAAGCTCCAACAATTACCTGTGTCACTTACTATATTATTGTCTCTCTGTTTCAAACTCTCCCTTCTATACTCTTCTTTTGGGCTGCTAGGCCATGATTCTGCAAGCCAAATTTCTGCATAGTGAGTTGGAGCCCCACTAGGCTCTTCTAACCTAGGGCACTAGAGAGAGAATGCGAGTCTAGGGGAGGTGGAAGAGACTTGGCTTGTAGTTCCTATGAGCGTCCCCCCAGCCCCGCTCCTTCACCCTGGCAGTGGAAGTGGCAGTTCCTACCTGCAGCAGCAATGAATCCATTTGCAGTCCTTCTAACACCTGTGAGCCAGCCCCACTCTCTCCCTCACCCCCCAGAGATAGCACCACTACCCAGAGAATGTCCCATCTTCAGAGGTGTGGATCCCAAGCCCCTGGGGAATCTCAGATCCCACCACCACCAAGAAGCAACTCCCCCTCCTCGGAAGTCTGATGGTCAGCTCTGCAAGCTCTCCTCCTCTGTCAAGTGTGAATCATTGCAACCTCTTCCTTTCATTCTCTCAGCAAACCTAAAGGTGGTTCCTGCTCTTCAAATGTTAGCACACCTCAAAATCACCTGGAGGGCTTATAAATCACAGATCCCTAAGCCCCACTCCCACAGATTCTGATTCTGTATGTCTGGGGCAATGCCTGAGAATTTGCCTTTCTGACACGTTCTCAAGCAATATGGAGGCTTCTGGGCTTGAGTTCGGTTTGGATCAAATCTTTAGACTTCAGTGTTGTACTGAATTGCTAGCCAAAGGGAAGTGGGATGTGAAAAATCCAAGACATGCAGTGGCATTCATAGTTAATCAAATCATGGGCTCTGGACGATTGTGATGGAGTTCCTTGCAGACTCAAGCAGCTCCTGCACTTGACCATGATGTCAATATGTCAATAGAGATCATCACAAGGATAGTGGTGTGAGCTGCAGTCTTCTGTGTGCACTGAGTTGCTTTAAAAAAAAGAGAGAGAGAGAGAGAGAGAGAACCTCAGGTCTTTAAACTCTCATTTCACGTCAGATCAGAGAACTGAAAAGTTTTCATGGCAGCCCTAAAGAATCTCTCTTTGACCCGCAAGGCCAATATTGCTGAAAAGAAAATACAAAGTTTAATTTTTTGATTGGCAGGAGTCACAGCCACTCAAAGTCTCCCTTGAAAGATATGATGCTGGAGGTGAGAGGACAAATGGGGCATCTGTTTGCACTTGGACAAAACTGAGAATTTTGAAAACTCAAGTAATTCTGAGCCTGTTTTGCCAGTGCAAGAAGCTTACTCTCCTATGATCTGGGGAGCCTTCCCTTGCTTAAAAATATTGTATTAACCTCACCTAGAGCCTCTGTCCAGTCAAAGTGCCCATTTTTTCAAGGCTCATCTCCTCAAGGGAGAAGCCCATTATATCAACAACTTATTGCCATTAGAGCCATAATTAGAGTTAGATCTCTGCATGGGGAAGGGAGCATCCTTATTTAATTTTTTCTGTTTGGCAATCGCAAGGTTAGTATAAGAGGGAGACAGAAGGACCAGAGTCAGAGAAAGAAGGTGATATGATGATGAAATCAGAGAAAGACTGAGAGAGAAGGAAAGAGAGAGGGAGATTTGAAGATGCTATCCTATTGGTTTTGAAGATGAAGGGATCACAAGCTAAGAAATGCAGGTACCCTAGAGAAGCTGGAGGAAAAAAAAAAAAAAGGATGTGGATTTCCCCCTAAAATCTCTAGAAGGAATATAGCCCTGCCAACACCTTAATTTTAAGACTTCTAACCACCATAACTATAAAATAATAGATTTGTATTGCTCTAAGACTCCAACTTCATGGTAACTTATTACAGTAGCAATAGGAGAGGAATATACTGGTCCTTATATTGATGATATTATGCTGATTGGATCTGATGAGCAAAGATTAGCAAGCTCTTTACCTTTATGAAACATAGGTGAATCATTGTTTTGGAGATAAATCTCATAAAAATTCAGGGTCCATCACCTCATAAAGTTTTAGGCAACTCTAAGACCTAATGGGTACCAGCTAACTTTCTATTAATTGCAGAACCTATTATTTCAATTCAGAACAAAGTATTCTCTAATCTTGATTTCCTCTGAAGTGACTTGTGTTCCAAAGTCTCTTCAACAAAAATCCATTTACTTTATTTCTTGCTTACATAGGAATTCAATGTTATGGTCAGCAGAATTTCAATTTTAGTATCAAAATGACCAAATTTGAACACAGATTCAAGATGTTCTAAAATTTTGAGCTTAGAAACTGTCACCAATAATAATAATTAATTCTATTTTTCTAACGCTTTTATGTTTGAAACATAAGGTAAATTAATAATGAAGATACTAAATTTATAGATATAATATTATAGATATACTTTTCACACTAAGAAATAAGAGATCCAGTGAAGAAAATAACTAATATGCTGGACTTTAAAAATAAATGTCTTCATGTACATCTCTATTTGCTAAGGTTTTATAAAAATGTTTTTGTTAAAACCAAAAAACCTATGGCAACATAAAATCAGAATTACAATTACTCGTTAAACATATAATATGTAGTAAACACTCTGAGATGCTTTCTGCTAAATGTAAAATTGGAAAGGTCATGGTTTTCACCCTCTAAAAGCAATCTGGAGCTTATACAAGGTATGAAAATGCTAAAAGTCACATAAAAATAAAAAACTCCGGTATAAGAAAAATACCATGTAGTGACATTCCTTGCCAAAACAACTGAATAATAATAGAAAGGAGCTGAGATCATGACACTTGGAGGAATTGGAATCTGAGCTGCGTTTTTGAAGAAGGAAAGGTGAAGAAGAGAAGCAGAGTATTCTAGGCAGGTGGAATGGCCAATAAGCTCGGCTCTTATAAGTCAAAAGGACAATTTTAGTAGTCCTTTCTAAAGACAGGAGTCTGAGCCTCAAAAAGGTTAATGCTGGTATGATTCTGTATCTGTATCTTTGCAATGTCGAGATACGTTCCTAAAAGTCTTCAAAGATTCAAGGATCCTCAAGTCGACAAGGGGTGGTGCAGAGATGTCCAGTGCAACGATTTCTACATCCAGATAATAACGCATGAACTGACTACAAGATCTGTAGAAAAACCAAAATCTAAATGGGCAAGGATGTATTTCTTTGGTCATCATGTACTTAAATTCCGTAAACTTAACTCACAGCCATTGTGTTTCACATTTTGTAAAGAGAGAAAGCACGAGATAGCAGGAGAAGCTGACCCAAAGCCAGGAGACTAGAAGTCCGGATCCACCTGTACTACATGATTTCTAAGCCTCATCAGCTCTAAAATCCTATTTCAATGTGGAAGTTTAGTAGGTACTAGGCCAGGATAAAAACAGTTAAGCATAATATTCTCCCAATTCAAATCCCAATGCTGTATTTAGGTTAACTTCTCTCTCACAACTAATTAAAATCACTGGCTCTTTTAGGACAACTTGATCTACAGGTCTGACTCATTTTCTTGTAGTGGTAGAAAGCGGAGGAAACACAAAGGAACACAGTTCTGAGTCCACATGGCCCCATCTGTATGCAAATCACCAGAGAATGCGAAACACTTAACACCAATAATGTCAGAGTTATTAAAGCAAGTAATTTCCTTTTCCTGACACCATTTTCATGAACCTTGTCAAAACAGTCTCTTGCAAGTTACTTAAGGTCTAAGAGGCTTTTCCAAGAAAAGAGCTTCCCATGTTAATGCAAATTCCTTCCACTTTTGAGCAGAAAAGAGTTCAAGGGGAGAATCTGTGGGTGGGAACCATGACCCTACAACCATGACCTTACCCGCTTCTGAAACTTCACCACCTCCTCAGAGTTTTCTCACTGCCATTACCTTTCCTTTGCCAGGACTCCAAGCATACACCATTCCCCTTTTTAAGTTCTGCCCCAGATTTCAGTTCAAACAAAATTTCCTTCCCTTATCTTCTTTGGGATATATTAAACTGCTATTTTGAAAAGGGCTTTCGGGAAAATTTTGAGAAAACAAGCAAAAGGAAAAAAATCAAAAGGCATAGACCACTTTTCAAAGTATACATTTCCTCTCCTGGACTAGCTAATTCACTCATTTACTCATCACCTGTGTCTACTCCATTCTATACCTGTTGGAAGCACAAAATCACCCTTTGAACTTTAGGTTCACTTCCTTCCGTTCCCTTCTTTGTCACCTTTCCTCCCAAGTCACATTATGGTGTCAGTGTGATAGCCACTCAGACCTTCTGAGAAAATGACTAGCCAGTGGGTTTGATGTGTGGTGTGACTCGCATTCTGATTAAGAGCTCCGAGGTGAACAGTGGGAGCTGAATTCTCTATCCCTCATTTCCCAGCAGCTGGAGCTACTTCTTCACAACTTCATTATTTTACTCTTCTTGACCGTGCACCCAAAACGAAGCACCAACAACAACAACAACACAAAATCTCTCAGAAAATAAGTCTATAATTAGATGAGACAACTTTTAAAAATTCCAAGGATTTTAAAAATTGGGGACCACTCACCCCTTCTCCCCCACTGCAACACAAGGTGAGCAAGGTACCTCCCAGCCCCTGCGTGCTTTCTCGGTCGTCACTGCCACCTGCACAGATATTGCCAAAGATGCAAGTTTCTCTTCAATTTAAGACTGAATATTCATTGTAGTTACCAGCCCTTCCTCCATTCTGATGTTGGGAAGGACATGTGACATTAATCTCCTCTTCCCTCTAGGGCTTGCCAAAGATCAAAAAATCTTTTGACTGTAAATTGCTCTCGGCATTGATACATCCGAAACCATCTGTGTACATCAGGAAAGAAGGAAAGCTCACTTGCTTCTAAGAAAAAAAAAAATTCATGTTTCTTATGCTCCAGGCCTTACTCCTGAGAATTAAATTGGAAAACACCATTTCAAAAGGCACATTCAAAGCCAGGGACAATCTGTGAAGGGAAAAATATAGCTGCTAGAAACAAGTAAACAATTCTATACTTTGGATCTTTGAAAACAAGATAAAAGCACTTTACAAAAAACAAAATCTAAGAAACTCAGAAAAACTGAAGTTAGTTGTGAACCTGATTTGCTGATACTCTTTTTATAAGAGGAGGCCAGTGTTTTGTTTTTTGTTTTTTTTGTTTTTTGGTTTTTTTTTTAAGGGTTGCCTTACCCATTTTATAAGAAGCAGTATTTGAGTTCTTTCCCTCATAATATACTATAAAAACCTTGTAATATACATAATATACAAAGCAATAACCTTGTAATACACATGATAGGAATATTTCCTTCATGATATAATTGTGAGCAAGTTCCCATTGCCTATAGAAGAAAGGCCAAACTCCTTGGTATAGTTTACAAAGCTCTTCATGAAACGGCCTCAGCTTGTTTTCTGGTCATATCTCCTCATGATCCCATATGCACCCTTTGTTCCAGCACTACTGAATATTAGCAATTTCTCACATTGGTCACATTCTCTCAGGTCTCTACACATACATCCTTTGCTATTTTTTGAATGCTCAGCCCTCCCATCTCACTGTCTAGCTAACTTCTATTTCTCCTGGAAGAGTCAGTGTAAGTGTAAGTCTCTGATTCCCAAAGGATGAAAAAGGTCCCTCTCTGTTCATATTTGTCCTCTGCATTCATTATGTTACTCTGCCCAGGGTGGGTGAATTTAGGTTAGGAAGTCCTCTAATGGCATAATGATTTCAATCCATTATCCTTCATGGGCAGAACTTGTAGAGAGATTTTTAAAAAACTATACTCACCATAGGTATTTGACAAATATGAATACCCAGAAATAGCTTTATAAAGAAGATATAATACCAAAGCATTAAATAATAAATTTTATGTGTTTAAAATTATACTAAGGTTTATATTCTTCCATGTGTTTGAAGCAATTCATTTCATTTATTTGTAATTATTGATTTATACATACATGGAGGTTTCACAGTGTTGGAAACAATAGCTCCCGGTTTAAAATTTTATGGCTTCCAACAAATATAAGCTAACATTTAAATGAATCCAATGGTGAATCAAATTTATAAAAGTAACCATAATCTTATATTAATCTTATATATATTATACATGCTTATACACTATATAAGGCATCTCTGTATAATCAATTACAACTAAATAATAGCATCACAAAAAAGCTGCTGGGAAAAAAAAAGCTGCTGAAATGAATGATTAAAATGGACATACTTCTTGTCTCAAGTTTGTATTAAGCAGGGGCTGGAAGGAGGAGAGGATATGCATTTTTATGGAAGATAGTAAGTAATAAATACTGCAAAACAGTGTGCCTGTATGATCTTCTATAGATAAATGTTGGTGAATTATACATGACAGTGAATTTTGCTTTGCTAAAGTAAAGAAATATGAATACTTTTGTTTTGCTAATGTAGGAATTGTAAACCAAGAAGTGGTAGGAGAGGAATACAAATTTTGAGTTGGGGGTCTGAGAATAGAAGGTGGGCTTAGAGTGGGAGCGAGATTTCAGAGGACAGTTGAAGACATTTTTTAATTCAGAGTAAAGCTCTATTTCATTGAGTTAAGCAATTGGTAGTCCCCATGACTCTTAAGAAAAAAATAGACAAAGATAATTTTTCTAACTATGAAAAACAATGTGGGGAAGGAGAGAGATTGATAAGGGATTGTTTAGAAATAAAGTCCTAAGGGAGGAGAAAGGGAAGAAGAAAGAGACGACCTGAGAAATAGTGCCATAAGGAAAGAGTCTAGAATAATTCTGTAGTTATATAATTCTGTAGTTAGCTTGAAGAAGCTAAGGAGTCCAGTGGTCAGCAACACTAAAAATAGGTCAAAGGGTAGGAGAGCACTTATGATGTGTACCTTCAATATTTTAAAATGTCAGTCTTTCTCAGAATATTATATGAAGTTATTTCAGATCAAGTAAACTCCCAAAGTTTGAAAAAAATGCAAATACTCCTTGGGGAGAGGTAATAGAGGTGATGTGACAAAGTGATTCTTATGACCAGCTGGAATGTAAATTAACAGAAACAAATAATAAAATAAATTTAAGAAATAATGACAGGATAATTTTTTTCATTTGCTAGTTACTAAAGGTTTTTATAAATGATAACATAGAGATGCCTGGGTGGCCCAGTCAGTTAAGTGTCTATCTTCAGCTCAGGTCATGATCTCACAGTCCTGGGATCTAGTCCCGCATTGGGCTCCCTGCTCAGCAGAGAGCCTGTTTCTCCCTCTCCCTACCACTCTCCCTGCTTGTGCTCTCTCTGTCTCTCTCTCACACACAAATAAATAAATGAAATCTTAAAATATATGCATATGATAAAATAATAAGAAATAAAAGCAGTACGATATTCATCATAGGAATTGGTAAATATGATTACACAAAAGAAGAGAAAGCCTAGAAAAAATCCATAGTATATATAAAAATACAGTGTATAATTAAGGGAAATTTCAAATAACTGGAGATAGAAAAATTATTCAACAAGTGGAATAGGTTAACTATTTTAAAATAAAAAGTAAGATTCCTTCTTTATACTAAAATGAATTCCAATTGGATTAAAAATTTTAATGTAAAACACCCCCCCACACACACACACAGGAACATAAGAAAATACAGGCTAAATTATTTTTATTTGAAAAAGAGAGAAAACAAATTTGAGAAAATTTTAGCTAAATTGACCAAAATAGAAAAGACTTGAATTATTAGAATCAAAAATGAAAGCAGACATTACTAGCAACTTTAAAGAAATGAAAAGGAGTATAAAGGAATACCATAGACAATTGTATGCTAAGAAACTTGTTAACGTAGATAAAATTGACAAATTCTTAGAAAGACAAACTGCCGAAACTGATTCAAGAAAAATAGATATCATAAATAAACCTATGTGACTTTGCTCAAAGCAGTCAAAAAATTGTCAACATAAGCCATCATTCTGAGTCTTTCCTACCATTTCCCTAATGCTACCGATTTGGTCAAACTGTAGTCTACCATCCAGAGTAATGCAGGCCTCAAAAACCTGACCAAACATTCTACCCCACGTAATTTGATGTACCAGCTTCTCAGCCTATGCCCAGCTATAAAAGTCAGGGGAGCTATTACTATGGAAGAAGGGAGGATGGACATGGGTGCACCACCAGCACTTGGTCAGAGCTTCCAACAGCATCACTGTTTTCCCCCTTATTAACTTTATTTTTACCTTCTGGAAAAGTCCTTATATTGTACTAGTTCTTGGATAAAAGAGCTGGGTTGACCATTCATTATTCTCATTTGACTATCTTTGGTCACTCTTGATGGGGAATACTCAGATATTTTTTTCTTCCTTGGCTGCTTTCAAGAACACTTCTTTTTAGTTTTTCCATGATTCCTTATTACAACATGAAGGATAGGTTTTTTAAAATTGATCCTACTTGGGGCACCTGGGTGGCTCAGTCAGCTAAGCATCTGCCTTCAGCTCAGGTCATGATCCCAGGGTCCTAGGATCGAGCCCCTCGTTGGACTCCTTCTTTGGCAGGAAGCCTGCTTCTTCCTCCCCTACTCCCTATGCTTGTGCACTCGCTTGCTCCCTCTCTCTCTCACTCTCTCTCTCTCTGTTAAATAAATAAATATTTTTTAAAAATAAACCTATCAGAAATAAAAAGATTGGTTAGTAATCAAAAAGTTACCTACAAATAAAAGCCAGTCCCCAATGGCTGCTGAATACTATTAAACATTTAAAGAAGCATGAATACTAATTCTTCACAAATTCTTCCAAAAATTAGAAGAGGAGGGAACACTGCCCAACTCATTTTACAAGACCAGTATTACCCTGGTATCAAAACAAAACACATCATTTGAAAATCAATTAATGTAATATATCCTATCAATATAATAAAAAAATCATATAGTCATCTGAATAGAAGCAGAAAAAGAATGTAATTAAATCCAACACCCTTTCATGATAGAAACATTCAACAAACTAGGAATAAAGGGCACTTCCACAACCTGATAAAGGGCTCCTACCAAAAAACCTACAGCTAATGTAATTCTTCATGGTGAGAAACCAGATGCTTTCCTTCTAAGATCAAGAACAAGGTAAGAAAGGCATCTGACTGGCTCAGTCAGTAGTGCGTGCAACTCTTGATTTCAGGGTTGTAAGTTTGAGCCCCATGCTGGGTAAGAGATTACTTAAAAATTAAATATTAAAGAAATAAAAAAACATGATAAGAATATCTGCTTTCACCGCTTCTATTGAACATCTAGACAGGGCAATTAGGCAAAAAATAGATAGAAGATGATAGATAGATAGATAGATAGATAGATGATAGATAGATAGATAATAGATAGATAGATAGATAGATAGATAGATGGATGATAGATATGTAGATGTTATTCAGATTGAAAAACAAGTAAAGCCATCTCATGTTATTCACAATTAACATGATCTGGTATATACAAGACCCTAAGGAAACCACCAAAAGTTCCACAAGTATGAAAGATGGAAAATTGCTGAACAAAAAATCATTTATATTTCTACACACTTGCAATAAGCAATCTGAAAATTAATTTTTAAATCTCCATTTATAATAGCATCAAAAAAAGAATAAAATGTTCGGGAATGAATTTAGTATAAATACAAAACTTACATGCTGAAAACAATAAAACATTATTGAAAGAATTTAAAGAAGATTTAAGTGAATAGAAAAACACCCCATGTTCATGAGTTGGAAACCTTAATATTTTTAAGATGGCAACATTCCTCAAATTGACCTACAGATTTAATGTCCCTTAAAATTTCAGCTGACTCTTTTGTAGACATTGACAAGTTGATTCTAATATTAACATGGGATTTTAAGGAACTCAGAATAACTAAAACAATCTTAAAAAAGAACATAGTAGGAGAACCCACACTTTTGAATTTCAAAACTTAGTGTGGTATGATACTAGCACAAGGATAAACATAAAGACCAAAGAAATAGAATTTAGAGTCTAGAAATAAACCCATATTTCTATGTTCAACTAATTTTCAACAAAGGTACCAAGATCATTTAATGGGGAAAGAACAGAATTCTCAACAATTTTTTCTAGGACAACTGGATAGCCACATGTAAAAGATTAAAGATGGACCTCTACCTCATAACACTTTCATATACCGAATCAAGATAGATCAAAGACCTAAACGAAAGAGCTCGAGCTATAAAATTATTAGAAGGAAACATAGGGGTGAATCTTCATGGCCTTAAATTTGGCAACATTTTCTTAGATATGACATCAAAAGCCCAAGCGATAAAAAAAATCCCAAACAGATAAGTTGAATTTGATCAAATTTTAAAACCTTTTGTACATCAAAGGATATAGTCACAAAAGTGAAAAGATAATCCACAGAAAGGGAGGAAATTTTTGTTAGTCATATATCTGGTGAGAATTTAGTATCCAGAATATATAAAGAATCTTACAACTCGGGACACCTGGGTGGCTCAGTTGGTTAAGCCGCTGCCTTCGGCTCAGGTCATGATCCCAGGGTCTGAGATCGAGTCCCGCATCAGGTTCCTTGCTCAGCAGGGAGCCTGCTTCTCTCGCTGCCTCTGCCTGCCTCTCTGCCTGCTTGTGTGTACTATCTCTCTCTCTCTCTCTCTCTCTCTCTGGCAAATAAATAAAATCTTTAAAAAAAAAATAAAACCTTTAAAAAAAAAATCTTACAACTCAACAACAAATAACCTGGTTAAAAAATGGGTAAAGCACTTGAATAGACATTTTTTTCAAAGAAGATATACAAATAACCAACAAGTACATTAAAAAAAGTTTAACATCATTAGTGATGGGGGAAATGTGAATCAAAACCACAATGAGATACTGCTTCATACCCAGTAGGACAGCTATATACATTTTTTTTTAGATTTATTTGTATTTATTTATTTGAGAGAGAGAGAGATAAAGATAGGGAGAGAGAGTGCAGGGAGAGAATCTCCACCAGACTCCACACTGAGCGTGTAGCCCAATGCAGGGCAGGAGGAGCCCAGTATAGGACAGAAGCCCAGTGTGGGGCTCTATCCCACCACCCTGAGATCACACCTGAGCTGAAATCAAGAGTCAGATGTTCAAATGACTGAGTGACCCAGACCCCCCAGATGGTTATTTTTTTTTTAATGAAAAATAACAAAGTGCTTAGAAGAATGCGAGGAAATTAGAATACTTGTGCACTGCTGGTATCAATGTAAAATAATGTAGCTACTGTGGAAATCAGTTTGACAGTTAACTTTTTTAACAAAAAGTTAAACACAGAATTACTATACAACCCAGCAGTTTCATTCATAGAAATATCCAAATAATTAAAAGCAGGCGCTCAAATGCATGTGCGTGATGTTTACAACAGCCATGTTCACAATAACCAAAAGGTAGAAACAAAACCCCAATTATCAATGACAGATGACAGATTAAAATTTTTTTTATATATCCATTCAATGGAACATTATTTGGCCATAAAAAAGAATGAAGTACTAATATGGGCAACAACATGGATAATCTTAAAAGCATGATGCAAAAGACCAAATATTACATGATTCCACTAACACAAAGTGTATGGAACAGGCAAATCTATGAAGAGAGAAAGTGGATTACAACATGGATAATCTTAAAAGCATGATGGAAAAGACCAAATATTACATGATCCCACTAACACAAAGTGTATGGAACAGGCAAATCTATGAATAGAGAAAGTGGATTAGTGGTTGGCTTAGAACTAGGCAGGAAGAGAATGAAAAGGTATTGATAAATAAAGGATTTGAAGTTCTTGTTGCAGTGATAAAAATATTCTAAAATTGACTGTGGGGTTGGTTGCACATATCCATGACTGCATTAAAAACCACTGAATGATACAATGGGTGAATTGTATGGTATGTCAATTATATTTCAAAAAAGCTGTTTAAGAAAAAGAGTGAAAGAAAATTAGAGAAGTATATACCAAAATGTTAATAATAGTGAGATTATGAGCAAGCAAATATATCTACATGGCCAATGGCTCATATTAGGACTTTATGAAAACTTCAAAATAGTTTTAAAATCACTCCAATTATGGCCAAAATGGAGAAAAGGGAACCAAATTTACCTTTCACTGAAAGCAGCAAAAAAGACAAAAACATGTAAAAGCCATTTTCAAGGCTCTAGATACCAGATAACAAATGAGAGTGAATTGTATTGAGTTTCCAGCCATGCTGCAAGGTAGGAAGAAACCAAGAAGTGCCCAAAGGACTCCCTGAGTTGTGATGGAAGCAGTTAGAATTCTCCAGATAGAGTTTCAGAAAGAGAAAAGTGAATAAAAGGGGACCCCAGAGGCCTCTTAAGAGTCTCTCTTAAGTTTTCAACTGTTTACTAATCAGTATATGTTCTTTGGAAATTACCCAAGGACAAGGAAAGAACTACTCTATAGAATTATAGGTAGTAGTGCCTGGTTTTCACATGGGTCCAAGAATAGTGCCTGTTCCCAACAACCAGACAGGAAAACCTCATGATTCACAGGGCATTGGTTAGAGAGAACAGAAGGGACTTACCTCACTATTGGGGGATAATCAGCCCAAGATGGAATGCTGCTCTGGTCTCACCTAACAAGCTTTTGAAGAACAGCTACAATATATCCTATTACAAATGGAAAGAAAAAAATCTGAACAGACACTTCAATAAAGAAGACATACAGAGGCCAAATAAGCACATGAAAAGATTCTCAGTGTCACTAGTCATTAGGAAAATGCAAATTAAAACCACAATGAGATAAATGCCTGGGTGGCTCAGTTGGTTGAGCATCCAATTTTCCGCTCAGGCCACGTGATCCAGCAGTAGTGGGATCAAGTCCCACGTGGGGCTCTGCACTCAGTGTGCAGTCAGCTTCAGATTTTTTTCTCCTTCTGACCCTCCCTCATTGCCCCTTCCCACTCACTCTTGCACGCGCTCTCTCTCTAAAATAAATAAAATCTTCAAAAAAAGAAAAGAAAAGAAAAGAAAACCCAAAGAGATACCACCTTAAACCAATTAGGGTGGCTAAAATTTAAGTAAATGATCATACCAGTCGTTGGTGAGGATGTAGAACTAGAACTCTCATACACCACTGTTGGGAACATAAAATGGCATAATCACTTCAGAAAATACTTTTGTGGTTTCTTAAAAGTTAAATAGATATCTACCATGAGATCTAGCCATTTCTTTCTAGATATTTCCACAAAAGAAAGCATATTACCATACAGGGACATACTGGAATATTTATAGCAGCTTTATTTGTTATAGATACACACTAGAAATAATGCAAATGTGAATCAACCAGTGAATGGATGAACTGTGACATTCTTACAATGGAGTAATATTCAGCAATATAAAGGGTTACACTATTGATACATGCAATAACACAAGTGATTCTCAAAACAATTAAGCTGAGTAACAGAAGCCAGACCCAAAACAAAAAGCACATGTACATACATATATTATTTCCTTTATGTAAAATTCTATAAAATGCTAACTAAACTATATGAGCAGAAAGTAGATCAATGGTTGCCTGGGCACAGGGCAGAAGGACAAGGAAGGGGAGAAGAGAGGGGCTATACCAAAGGCCTGAGAAAACCTGGGGTGATGCCTTCGCAGATGTATACAAATGTCAAAACTTTTCCAATTTTACACTTAAAATATGTACAATTTATTGCATATCAACTGAACTTCAACAACAATATTTGAAAAGAAAAAAAATGCCAACACTAAGTTCATGATTTCCTATTATAGAACGTGCAATTCATATTTTATAGCTTGCATTTTATCTAATTCCTTCCTCAACAAGAAATATGTCATAAACAAGAAACCAAGGCCATTTGCAATAGAAGAAACCTTAGGGATTATTTAATATGACACCCTCTTTTTCAGCTGAGGGACTTGAACCCCAGCAAGGTCAATCTGCCCAAGGTCGCATGGTTTGTAACAACCAGAGAAGGACTTCCACTAGTGTTCTTTTGTATCCCATGATTCGGTGTTTTATACCTTATAAATAAAATGTTCTCTATGAATATATAGACCATATATGCTATTACAACTACTTCTGCAGCTCATTCTAAGTTTTCATTTGGTAGGTAAGTATATTTGCCAATGTATAAATTTTTATCGGAATTGCTTGCTTACTGAAACAGTATTTACTTAGCAACCTTAAGTTTTTCAATGAAATATATTTTTTATATGAATGAGCTTGACAAATATGTCTGGTACCAGGAAGCTTTTAAGATAGGTCTCATAATACTTGAATTTCCTTTTTACCATGGTTTGTGTAAAAACCATAGACCACATCTCTACATTGGCTATATAAACAGATGTTTATACAGTATGAATATTCAAAATAGAATCTAGGTTTATTCCCAACTGTGGCCAGTTGCACTAAAAATAATTTGATGCCAGTAACATAGAAATGTATCTAGATTGCAAATAGTCTTAAAATGTAAAGTAAGGTCTTTTGAAATAATTCTTTACTATAGAAATCTAATAACCAGGATTTTCTTTAGAATACTAATGTGGTTGTTATTCATTACAGGAATGTGGGAGACATATTCAGAGATCTATTTTTAAATAATAGGCAAGAAAACTTCTATTTTCTGTTGATATCAGTAAATACGACAAATCTATACACCATATTGAACTTTTCACTCCCCACATCTGCCTCCTTTTGTTCTCCTTTCTTCCCAAAAAACAAAACAGGGAAATGAAAGAAAAATAGCATATAATAGTCTCTCCATGTTTCCTCAATGCTCCCTTTACTTGGCAATATATATTCTAGCAGGAAAGTAGAAAGACTCTGCCCTGAAAAACTGAGAGACTCAATATTTCTGGGCCAGTCTATGGTTTACCCAAATTCAGGGGTTTTAAGAGAAAAAATGTTTAATGATATGTATAAATAGACATAGCTACAACTTTCAGGTACTTTGAGATTCATTCATAAGATTCTGAAACATGTCCCAAATACACTATGCTAAGCAAATATTAAGTAGCAATAATCCTTTTGCTTTCCCCTTAGGCAGAAATTTTCACACATGAAGAGAACTGAGGATAATGGCGTTAGGGGGCTCATGCCTTGGCCTAGCAGATGCATTTGCAGTGCAGTGCTTTCAATGTGCACATGACAGACTCTCCTACATAGTAAAATCCTCAGCGTCAGTTCCTGTTAACATTTGACTCTATCTAGTGGCACATAGTTTTTCAAATACTGTCTTGACCCAGTTTCGAGGCCCTGACTAGAGGCCAGTCATTTCACCTTCTTAAGCAGCTAATTAAGTCCACACCCCCAACCACCTCCCCCTCAGTTCCCATGCTCTGGGCCACTATATACTTGCTCTAATTGCCCAAGGGCCAGGCACCTACAGCCAGAGCCAGAGTCCACTGAAATTAATTCAGATTGGCCAATCTAAACCTGCTTGTCCTGCCTCGCCTTTTCCTTCCCTCAAAACCAGTGATGAAGGCATTTACCCATAGTTCCTCTCTCTCCTCCTGCCTCCTGACTAATCTGGTGCTTCCTCTGAGTGGCCTTGTATTGCATGCTGGGTTCTATTCCTGAAACTCTTCCTGAAACTCTTCCTGGTTTCTCTCTCCTGCTTTGTTCTGGCCTCCCCATATCTCACCATACGTGATATTGTTAAAAGGATGGAAGGAAGGAAGGAAGGAAGGAAGGAAAGAAAGAAGAAAGGGAGGGAGGGAGGGAGGGAGATGGGAGGGAGGGAGGGAAGGGAGAGAGGGAGGAAAAAAACAAAGAAAGGAGGGAGGGGGAAATTACTTTAATTGGCTCTTAAAAGTACCATGTTTCTTTTTGCGAAAATTCAATTCAAATCAATAATATGTGTGCAGAGTATAAACTCTTTATGAGAGGGTGTAAAATGTAGCAACAATTTACAAAATATAATAAGCTACATCTATTGCATATTGAACATTTAATAAGTCAGACCATGTGCTTATCTCCTATTACATTATTTTGTATAATTCTGAACAAAAATTACTGAGGTAGAACTACTGTATCTTTATTAAATACAGGAATCTGAATTATAGAGAAACTTTTAAAACTGTCTGAAATGACAGAGCTAGAAATGGTAGAGCTGTGATGGGATCCCAGGGTTCTCTGAACCCAGAACCTAAACTCTTTTCTTTTTTTTTTTTAAAGAAAAATCTTAACATGATTTTATTTTTTTTAACTGTAATCTTTTTTAAATTTTTTTTATTTTTTTATTTAAAAAAATTTCTTTATTAACATATAATGTATTATGAGCCCCAGGGGTACAGGTCTGTGAATAGTCAGGCTTACACACTTCACAGCACTCACCATAGGCACATGCCCTCCCCAATGTCCATAACCCCACCACCCTCTCCATACTCCTCTCCCCCAGGCAACCCTCAGTTTGTTTCATGAGATTAAGAGTTTCTTATGATCCCATCTTGTTTCATTTTTTCCTTCCCTAGCCCCCAAGCCTCCCACTTTGCCTCTCAAATTCCTCATATCAGGGAGATCATATGATAATTGTCTTTTTCTGATTGACTTATTTCGCTTAGCATAATACCCTCTAGTTCCATCCACATCATTGCAAATGGCCAGAATCTAAGCTTTTAAGCGGTAAGTGATACTTACCTCTAAGTAGCTGATCATCCAAAAATATTTACTAAGCATCTATTATATGACAGACATTGTATTAAACGTTAGAGAAAAATCCACTGAACCAATGCTCAAGATGCTTACTTTCTAGTGACAGATGGGTTATGTTTTATCTGTTAAGAACAAGACAGCTTGGTAGGTATTAGAGGGATTTTATCCCGGGCACTACAGAAGTAACATCATTTATTTGATGGAGTATCACCTCATAGCATACAGACTTCCACCACTACTATCCTTTGCCCTTTCCCTCCATTCACACACATACACACACACACACACACACACACACACACACACACACACACAACTTGCTCTTTGGGCTAGTTCTTCCTCTGCCCAAGGATGAAATCTCAAGAAAATCTCATAAATTTTTTCTGACTACTCTCAAATACTAAAAAGTCCTCAGGTCACTTTTAGCCAAAGGAAATTTCTCTTTCCGTATCTGAAATATGTAAGGCCAGGCAATAACCAAACCCTGCACATCCTTTAAAACGTCCCCTCCTTGAGCTTGCCACAGCCCAGGAAATCTGCAGTGAGGGAGGCAAGGGCGGTTGCTGGCACCTACTTCAATTCCTCACCTTGTCCTTCTGCTTCTCCCTCCCACTCTATGGCTTCTGAGCCCCTGGAGTAGGAGGACAGGGGAGGAAGGCTGTTTTCTGAGCTGGGTGGTTATTTATACTCACAAGATACTTCTGTGGGTTTCTCAGAAACTCAGCTTTCCCCACCAGTAGCCTCCCATTGAACATCCCAGGACAGGAGCAACACCTATGATTCTATCAGTCTCTTCCAGACCCCAACCTCAGCCCTCACACTCTGGTAACCCACCCCACCCAGCCTATCAACAGCCACCCACCACCACCTGTAGCCCCTCTGAAGACTTGCTCTAATGGTGTTTCCTTCCTCTGCATGGCCCTCAAAGGAAACACCACTACCCCAGCCATTGGTAGAAGTGCAGCTTTTCTCACACACACACACACACACACACACACACACACACACACACAACCCAGGGACTTCTCATCCTCAGAGCTCTTAGACTTGAGGAAGACACCAGTCCACTGGGCTCCCAGTTCTTTATGTCAGACTCTACCTCTGAGAGGCTTGAGGTAAGCAGAAAGCATGTGGCTATCCTCCTCCATGAAGAGGGGAAAGTAGAGAGTTCCTCAGGTGACCACCAGTTCAATTCTTCTACTCAGTGCTTTCATGCCCTAGATGACTACATCCTTTGCATGTCTACCACAGGTGGCCTAGCACTTTACTTTGGAATACAAGGATGTTCAGGAAATATAGTTTTGTTCTCAGGCTTTGAGGCCTCAAGAAAAAACCAAGAGAGAGTCTCATTTAACCTCCTGTTTCAGAAACACAAAAAAGAGTGCTCACCAGACTAACACCTTGCACAGCAAAAATTGTCTGTCTCTCTGTATGATCATGTTCTAGTATTTCCCATTAAGAAATTTTGATTCTGCTCCTAGAAATGCTTTGCGAACCGCAGAAAATTGTTAGTCCTCTGAGTCTTCACCTAAAATGATAATAAATATAAAATTATTTAAAGGGTGTTGAAAACTCTTTCCAAGAAAATATGGCTCTGTCTTTTGAGATCCACATACGTCAGGCCTCCTAGTCCAGAAAATGGGAAGAAAACTAAAAATTAGCCAGAGAGCTGCAGGAAAACTGCCTTTACATAAACCTGAATTCATCCTCTATATCTGACATCATCCTCTACATCTCCAGGAGTAATATAAAACTCTTACTTTCCTAATCTCAGAAGCAGGTCACCCTACTCTAGCCTGACCATGTGCCCCAGCTCTAGCCACTGAGTTCCGTGTTGTTGTTCTCTCTTCCCCATTGCTTACCTGGCTAAGCTGCCCAGTAGACAAGCTCAACTAGGACTGTTCTTCTCTCAAAGACAAGGACCTGCCCTACATAAGCCAAGCATGAGGATTGTAGGGCCTGTTGCAGACATCTCTGAAGTGAGCACTTGCTGATTTATGAATAGTCTGTGCTCCTGGGACCACCATTCTCTCAGGGACGCAACCACCCAGGATGAGCTCCCTGGTAGCTGTTCTCTTACCCAAGGGCAGGACACAGATTACTTCACCAAAAAGGGAAGGGAGAGAGCCATCAGCAGACCAGAGATTTTAAAACCTCTAGAAGATGGCAAGTAGATGGATCACATTGTCAAATAAAATAAAAGAAAAGAGGCAAATATCCCAGCATTGAAGACACCTGGTTTCAAACTGAAAATTGTAGATGCTGAGCACAATGAATGAAGAAGACCACTACCTAGAAATATCCACAAGAAATTTTGTAACACACCAACTATAAAGAGAAAATCCTAGAAACTCCCAGGAAAAGGCTGTAGAAACAAATTACATAAGGTCCTTGAGGTCTGATAGATTCACTATAGCTTTCTTATAGTCATGAGATTGAATAGGGAAGCACAGTCATGCCTCAAAAATATCATTAATGGACTGGCCACCATAAGATTAGTCCTAACTCAAATACCCAACTCCCTGTCACTCTGACATCTGTCCTCATCAATCACATCACAGACTATTTTGTTCAATCTTGTATTGAATTTTTAATAAACAAGATAAAATAAATATCTTTTTTTTTTTTTTTTTTTTTTTTTTAAGATTTTATTTATTTATTTGACAGAGAGAGATCACAAGTAGGCAGAGAGGCAGGCAGAGAAAGAGGGGGAAGCAGGCTCCCCGCTGAGCGGAGAGCCCGATGCAGGGCTCGATCCCAGGACCCTGGGATCATGACCTGAGCCGAAGGCAGAGGCTTAACCCACTGAGCCACCCAGGCGCCCTGATAAAATAAATATCTTAATAAATGTATAATAATACATATATAGCATAAGTTTATTTTCTTTTTTTGCATAAATTGATTTTAAAACAAAATTGTGAATCTTGGAAAGATGTTAGATTTCATAGAGTTGATAAAAGTATTGATTACTTGAATCACCAACAAAGTCATCACTAAGTAAGGATTAGTAGAGTAATATCAGTTAATGATGAATGAGGAGAAAATCACTCAGGAAAAGAAGAGAAAAGTATTTTCAAAGGAGAATCATTTAAAAATTAAAGAATCTAAGACAAGTTCCTGGAGGAATTCTTAAAATGTTATTGTATAAATTATTATCTTTATGATTGTGTTAGAAAGTGAAATAAAACTTGGGAGATGTAATATCATGTTATCATTTATTTTTATCAGAAAACAGTACCATAAAAAAATCCAATTTAATTAGATTTCCATTAAGCAGGCTTTTCTGGTGCTGATTTTCCTAGAAAACAGAGACTGCCTGGTACATATATATACATACAAACAAAAATAGGATAGTGTTAGTTTTCTCATCAAGAACAATAAATGCTGAAAATAGTGAAATCATGCCTTCAAAATTTAGCATAAAATGACTTTAACAACTCATGTATAATCAAACTACTAATCAAATATGAAAGCAAAGGAATGACACTCAAGAACTCTGAAGGTTTATCTCTCATATATTCTTCTGAAAAAAAAAGTACATAAATATTTTAAAAGAGAAGGAAAGAAAAAGAGAGAGAGGAGGGAGAGAAATGGATATCAAAAAAATGGATTGGATGCTTAACATTTTTGTTTTGGATAATGAGAGGCTGAGTAATTTAATCAAAGCAAATCACATTTGTAAATATATATCTATAAAATCTTGATTAAATATATTATTAATTTTTTTCTTAAAAGTATCAAAGATATATCAAGATCATGAGGAATTACAGGACAAAAATCCAAGGCTTGGGAAAATGTTTGTCCTCTGAGAAGTTGCTTATCTGGAAGAGGTAGCTGATACATGCTTTCAAAAGCCTTCTAGAGCAAAAGGGGGAAGTCAGAGTTCAGGGCCACCCAACACAGGGGCTTGGGACCCCAAAAGGCTATACCTTGAGAATAGTAGTAAAACAAAAATAAACCAATCTTTGTTCAAATAGTAGACTCACTTCTTTTTTAAATCTCAATAGCCCATGAAATCTCGGGCTGTGAGCTTGCAAGGTATACCTTAGATTGTTAGTACCCCACTTTAGAGGAAGAGACTGTCAACCTGAGCCTCATGGTACTCCAACAAACACTTTTTTTTTTTTCAAACACAATGTCATCACTCACCGAAGCATAAGGAAAAACAAGACATGAATGAGAACCAAGCAGTGATAAAAAATAATCAAAATGGTCATAGGTATTATCAGACACAGTTCAACGACGCTTACCATTTTTGAGGAAAAGAAAAGTAAGCTCCAAAAATTTCAGCAGGAAACTGACAGCTATAAAAAAGTGAGTTAGAAGATATGAAAAAAGAACTAAATTGAAATCCAAGAATTGAAAATTTCACAAACAAAATTAAGAATTTATTGGGAATTGAACAACATATTGGACAGTTGAAGAGAGGGAACTGAAAACAGGTCAGAAGATACGCTCCAGAATGTAGCATGCAAGCAGCAAAAAAGGTGGAAAACATGGAAGAGAATGGAAAAGACAGAGAATCCCATGAGAAATTCCAAGTTCTGGCATCTAGAAGAAGAAAAAAAGAAGAGACATTGGCAATATTTGTGGAGATTTGGGCTTACAATTCCCCCAAACTGATGAAAAACACCAATCTTCAGATTCAGGAATCCCAATAAATACCTAGCAGACTGAATGAAAGGAAATCTCTACCTAAACACATCATAGTGAAACTGGATAAAATCAAAGAAATATTTAATGCAACTAGAGCAACTTGCCTTCAAGGTGGTAACAGACTGACAAGTGACTTCTCCACAGTAGTAGCAGAAGTCAGAAAGAGACCGCTAGGGCGCCTGGGTGGCTCAGTGGGTTGGGCCTCTGCCTTCGGCTCGGGTCATGATCTCAGGGTCCTGGAATCAAGTCTCGCGTCGGGCTCTCTGCTCGGCGGGGAGCCTGTTCCTCCCCTCTCTCTCTGCCTGCTTATGATCTCTCTCTGTCAAATAAATAAATAAAATCTTTAAAAAAAAAAAGAAAGAAAGAAAGAAAGAAAGAAAGAAACCGCTAACCTAGAATTTGTAATTAATAATAATAATAATGACATTGCAGATGAATAAAAAATTGGGAGAAATTACCACTGGGAAACTTGTACCTGCAGGAATTTGCAAAGGATGTTTCCTAGGAAAAAGGGAAATAATCATTGGAGAAGATCAAGGGGGCAAAAAATACAAGAAGAACAAAGAGAATTGCAAACATGTGAGTAAATCTCAATAGACACTGACTCATAAAAAATATATGTAGCTTGGGAATGTTGGAAATATAGGCAAGTTTTTTTAAACTTTTTGTATTAACCAGAAGAGTAAAATTATCAATTGATATTAGATACTGATCAGTCAATGATATGATATGATAATTTTATGATATGATATGATAATTTTAAATCCTAAAATGAACACTAAAAGGTAAAGAGCGTAACACTTCCAACTAAAAGATAGGAAGAAAAAAGTAATAATTAAGAAAATCAGTTCAAAGTCATGAAGTCCAAAAGTTGTAAGTCCACAGAACAACATAAGGTTACTTCCCTGGCTAAAGGTTCTCTACTAAGGATCTGGGGCTACCACGGTCTCCAGCTATCAGAGTTGATACCAAATCAATTTTCTGGAGAAAGCAAGCACTCAAAGAATCTCTTTAATTTTTTAAATACACAGGTACTATGATGATATGTGGAATGTCCCAGTTTATTCAAGAATCATTTCAACAAACTTGCTATGAGAAGCACATCACATTCAAGATAGGCCTTTCTTATATTGTGGAAAATACAGTGGATACAGGGACTTCTTAGGAGACCCTGGCGATGTTCCTCTTGATTTTAACTCCTCAGAAAGTAAAGATGGAAAATATGAGCTGGTAGCAGCAGCAAATTAGGTTATTCCAGAAGAGATGAAAGAGTTAATGACAAGTTACATGAAGAAAAAACATACAGAAAGTCTTGTGATAGGATTCTTAACAAAAATGCTTTGTTATGGAAGAATCAAAAAAGTGAAAGATAACAAGCAAATGAAATTAAGAATTCAGGCTCTGGGGGCACTTAGGTGGCTCAGTTGGTTAAGCATCTGCCTTTGGCGCAGGTCATGATCTCAAGATCTGGGGATCACATTGGGGCTCCCTGCTTGCCAGGGAGCCTGGTTCTCCCTCTTCTTCTGCAGCTCCCCCTGCTTATGCTCTCTCAAGGTCTCTCAAATAAATAAATAAATAAATAAATAATCTTTAAAAAAATAATTCGGGGTCTGATTTGTGCATCTAACAACAGGCCTGTGACATCACAGAAGAACAGAGTCCTATAAGTTGCCTCACATGCTTTCAATTCTGAAATATTTGTTCTGAGTTTTTCTTTGAAATCATGACAAAAGATCTCAATCTTTTACCACCAATTTATGATGATTACACGACTACTTGCTTTTGTCATCAAAATCTCCTTGAACTTTGTTATCCCCTGTGAATCAATATTCTGCAATTTCAGCTGTTTCCACAATATATGAGATGCACTTCAAAATTTCAGTCCCTAAAAGTGACTGAATAATGATAAAATACTTATCCTTTCTATTTTCCATATTATTGGAAGTTGAATTTGAAATTGTAGCAAAGGAATTGTACAGGAAAGTCTTTGACAAGAAACAATATACAAAACATACACAATTATTTTTTGTATAGCTAGTTCCTTAGAAGAAATATTTCTAACAAAATATTCTCATTGTGCTCTTCTAAGACAGTAATTTTTTGAGAGAGTTATTCTATGCATTATATATTTTTTATGCTTTCTAAGTTTGTACCAGAAATGGAGAAAAAAATAGCAAATTTGTGAGTCACATTTTAAATAGGATGATTATTTGCCAAAGTGAAGTTTTGGGTTTGATTATAGTTTTAGTGCATATTAGTCAAATTGAAGTTCTCTTCATGAGGTGACAGATATGTGAAATTTGAACATAATTTTAGAAAAACATGTATATATTGCCAACAGTTAACTTTGACAAGTTAAATAAATAAAACCCCAATTCACTAGTTTGAAACTACTTAGATATAAACAGGTATTTACTTCTTCACCTGGCATCTATCTATGTCTAGAAAATGTGACCCAAATAAAAATGGGGCATCACTGAGTGGGGTGACTAAAAATCTTACTTTAAATGAACAAGGAATGTCAGTAGACTCATAATGTAAGTTTTTCTTCAGAACAATGGTTTTAAGAGCTTATTTGTAAAGCTCAAGCCTGAGCTCTTTTGGGAATTTCCCAGAGATTGTTAACTTTCTTCTTTTTTCTTCTTCTTCTTTAAAGATTTTATTTATTTATTTACAGACAGAGATCACAAGTAGGCAGAGAGGCAGGCACAGAGAGAGAGAGGGGGAAGCAGGCTCCCCGCTGAGCAGAGAGCCTGATATGGGGCTCCATCCCAGGACCCTGAGATCATGACCTGAGCCAAAGGCAGAAGCTTTAACCCACTGAGCCACGGGCGCCCCTGTTAACTTTCTTTTAACAGTTAATGGCGATCCCCAGATATAATTATTTACATTTCCATGAAAAAAATGTATTAATATTAAAGATTCTTCTCTAGAAGCTTTCAAATGTAAATTTCTATAAATTCAAAAAAAGAAAATTCTTTATAATTTTAACATTAAAAGAAATTTAAGGGTTTTTTGTTCTTGAGGGTGTTAAAAGTCCTTTTAAGTTTTAACATTGAGAAAGAAGAATCTGAAGAATTGCAGCTTCTTTGTTTTTAAAAGTGAATGATAAAACTTGTTTATGCATGAAAGCTTCTATGTATTTCATTTTCTATTTATGCTATAATACCATCTTAAAAGCTGACCTTTAAGATACTTGGCATTTGGCCGCCTGGGTGGCTCAGTCATTAGGCATCTACCTTTGGCTCAGGTCATGATCCCAGAGGACCACATCAGGCTCCCTGCTTAGAGGGAGGCCTGCTTCTCCATATCCCATTCCCCTGTTTGTGTTTCCTCTTTCTCTGTCTCTCCCTCTATCAAATAAATAAATAAATAAATTCTTAGAAAAAAAAAAAGATACTTGGTGTTTGGCAACTTATTTCCAGACATATTTCATATCCTATATTTTCAGAGCTTTTAAATGTAAAAAAGATTTCAGTAATCAGTTGTACTTACATACAAAAACTTACTTAAGTTTTCCAACCTGCTTGTGTTTGTGATTTCTAAAATAATGTTTAATATCTCATAGCATACTTAAGCTTAATAGAAGTCATTGTTTTAAATCTAAGAAAAAAGTGACATTTCAGCAAGCAACATCTGAAACATGAATAATTAAATATAAGGCTAAAGTGTTTTTTTCTTTTTTACTTTTCATTCATACATTCATTTAATACCTTGTTTGCCTCTATTTAAATTTGCTTGAATTGATATACTTTGCATTTATATTAATTCTTATTTTATATAAAATTTTATAAAAATTAGCACTTAAAAAATAAAAGTTAAAAAAGATTAAAAGAAATACAGAAGAAGTAGAACAAATAGAAAGCACATTAAGACACTGGCTTTAAATTCAATATACCAGTAACTACATTTAATATGAATGGGTTAACTGTTCCAATTAAAAAGTAAAAAGGATCATATGAGATTATATATATATACACACATATATATGACACATATATAAAACAATTATCTAAAACATATAGTACATGGTTGAAAGTAACAGAATAAAAAAGATATGCTATGAAAACAAAACGTTATATTAATACTAGACAAAATAGACTTTAAGGCAAAAAAATTACTAAGCATAAAAATGGTCACTCATATCCCAAAAGTTTCAGTCCACCATAACACAGAGCAATATTAAATTTAATAAAAACTAATGACATAGTTTTAATAACTCTAATAACATAAATGCTAAGTTTCTAAAGCAAAATGTTAAAGGATGATAAGGAGAAATAGATAAATACCATACCATAAATTCATACCATGAATCAAAGCACATCTTTTCAATAATTGATAGAGCAGAGACAAAAGCCATGAAGGCCCTAAAACAAGCCTCAACATTTTCAAAACATTTGAAGTAATACAGAATGTATTCTCTAACCAGCACAATTTATGAAAACTGTGTATTTCTAAAAACAACAATACAGGTTGTGCTAGTAGTCAAGACAGAATAACATGGGCCAGATTTATCTTTATATCATAAACAACTAGAAAATCAGACAAAATATATGAAATGGCAATTTTCAGATATTGGACAAAAAGCAATATAGGACTATGATCCATGAAAGAAGAAAAACAAGCAAGATGAGCCCTACTATTGTCCAAGTTTATGTCCTGGGAGGCAGTTACCAGGCTGCAATAGGGAGCTGTGCAGGGAGAGGCTTAACATAAAGTCAGCCAGCCTTGCTAAGTTGAGAAGACAGAGAGGAAAGCTTGGGAAAAATCAAGACAATCAGAATTTGTAGGTAGGGGTACAGGAGAAGAGGGAGCTGCATAAAAAGAGAGCTCTAGAAATCTGCAGAGGGGTCCCTTTGAATTTGGAGCTGAGGAAAAACCCCTGGAAGGGAGTAGCTGAAACAATTTTCTAAGCATACAAGGCTGGAAATAGTTTGTGTTCATACCAGCTGGAGTGGAAAGACCTTATAACAGAAAAGGCATAAAATAAAATTTCTAACTGTAGTACAAGAAGAAGGGCAGTGAAAGGGAAAAAATGAACAAAAAAATTACCTCTCTGAAATCTGATTACAAAATATATAAATCCACAGATCCAAGCTCAATGACTGCCAACCAAAAGAAATATAAGGAAAGCCATGCCATGGCATAGAAGAATCAAATTACAAAATACCCACTGATAAAATCTTAAAAACATCAGAAGGGAAAAAAATTTCACTATGTGTAAAGGAGCAAAGATTGAAATAACAGCATACTTATCAAAAACTATTTGAACCAGAAGATAATGGAGAGACATTAAAATACTGAAAGAAAAAAAAAACTTATTACTTAGAATTCTTCAGCCAGGAAAAAAAAATCTTATAAAAATAAAGGCAAATTAAGACTTTTCAGAAAAATAAAAATTGAGAAAATTTACCTCTAACACCTATGCTGTATGAAATGTTAAAGAAAGTTCTTTAAGCAGGAGAAATATGAAGAAAATTTAACTCTACACAAAGGAATAAAGAGTGCCAAATGATAAACATATGAGTTAACAAAAATATATTTTATCCATTTTTAAATCTCTTTAAAAGGTCATGGACAGGGATGCCTGGGTGGCTCAGTGGGTTAAAGCCTCTGCCTTCAGCTCAGGTCATGATCCCAGGGTCCTGGGATCGAGCCCCACATCAGGCTCTCTGCTCCACAGGGAGCCTGCTTCCTCCTCTCTCTCTGCCTGCCTCTTTGCCTACTTGTGATCTCTCTCTCTCTGTCAAATAAATAAATAAAATCTTTTAAAAAAAAAAAAAGGTCACAGACAGCTTAAGGTAAAATAATAACACTGGATCATGTGGTGTAAAGCCAATGTAAAATTAAAATGTATAACTATAACAGTACAACAAATGAGAGAGAATAAATGGAAGTATATTTTTGTAAGGGTCTTATAGTAGAAAGGAAATGTTATAACAGTACTTGAAAGTTAACTGGGATAAATTAAAGATATATATCATAATCCCTACATAAATCCCTATATAAAATAAAATCCCTACATAAAATCCCCACATAAATCCCTATATAAAATATAAAAATAAAACATTTATCCAAGAGACTGATATGCTATAGGTTTTTTAAAAATTCAACTAATTCAAAGGAGAACATAATAACAAGAAAAAATGAACAAAGAGCAGAAAAGCAAATAGGAAACAAGTAGTGAGGTTGTTTTAAAATCAGCCCTATAACTAATTATATTAAATGTAAATAGTCTAAATACTGAATTGAAAGGCAAAAATTATTAATCTGGCTATAAAATGAAGGCCCAAATACATGATATCTATAAGAAACCCAATTTAAATATAATAAAGGCTGATAGATTAAGATTACAAGTATGAAAAAAGATACAACATGCAAAAATTAATCACAAGAAAAGTGGCATGATTATACCAATATCAGAAAAGTAGACTTGAGAAAAGAAAATATTACCAGGGATAAAGAAATACCTTTCATATGATAACATTAAGAGGATACAATCGTCCTAAATGCCTATGCATCTAATAACAGAGCTTCAAAATATGTGAAGCAAAAATTGATAGAACTTCCAGAAGAGAGAGAAATCCAAATTAAAATTGGAAATTTCAGTACTCATCTTTCAATTATAGTAGAATATATAGCAAATGACTAAAGATGTGGAAAACTTGAGTGCTATTATAAACTAACTTGACCTAATTAATATTTATAGAAAATTATACCAATAATAACAGATTAACATTCTATTCTGTTCATTCTTTAAGAATAAATATAAAATAGCATTATTTACCATAGCATCTTGAAAATATTAGAAGACTAAAACCATACAAATTATTTTTCTGACCACCATAGAATTAAACTAGAAATTTTAATAGCACAATTTCTGGGAATCTCCAAGTATTTTGGATATTAAAGACATACAAATAAGCCATGGATCAAAGAGGAAAACACACAAAAAAGTAGAATATATTTTGAACTGAAAGGAAAGTTTAAAAACTTATCAAAATTTGTGGACTACACCTAATGAATTGTTTAAAGGGAGAAAATATGTGTTTATTGAAAAGAAGAAAGATCTAAAATCCATGATATAAGATTTCAAGTTAATAAACTATAAAAAGTAGAGCAAATTAAACCCTAAAGAAGCAGAAGTAAAGACATAAAAAGATAAAAACAGACATCAACAATTAGAAAGCAGAAAAATGCTAGATAAAATTAAAGAAGACAAAGCAATTGTTCTAGAAAGTAAGCTCTTCAGGATGTGATTCTGGCAGTGGATTTCTCACTGGTCAGACAACAGCCAGGCCTCAGGGTGATTAGAAGTGTATGGTGATAATCCCTCAGATATGCTGCCATGTCTGGGAATAAGACTTTCTCCTGGGCTAAACTGGGATGGGGCACAGGTAGACAGGGAAGCATATGTGACAGTTCAGTTGTTCTGGAAGTGGACCTGTTTCACTAATTTGTATTTTCTTATTTTTCTACATTGCATTTCTAACATGACTCACTTTTCTAACCTCAAACAAAAAGCATCCTGATCTCTCCTCTGAATTAATAGTGACCAAAATTTCTGAATCATAAACAGAACATATGATCTGACTTTAGGTATCATTTCAGGAGAAAGAGACCACTTAAAAATAGTTTACAGTTTTCCAAAAAATGGCATCATCAGAACAGTTAGGTGATTGATAGAGTTAATTAGTTAATGGGACAAAATATTTACAACTGGGATGATTCAAAATATATTATTGTACTGCACTTAAAACTTGATCTAACTAACCCCTCATTTTTTGCCTTTTCAAAAAAAATATTGAGCCTGAATAATTTTTTGCACATGATTCTCTAATATTTCCTCCTCGATTAAGTGAGAAATTACTAGAAGGGAGGGATTTTTCTCTTAGCTTGATCATTTCCCTGCAAGAATTTTCCATAGACATTCACTTAGTATTTGTTCCTTTGGCTTCTGTATACAAGCACAGATATTTGAAAGGAGAAAGTATCAAAGAAATAGTAGAACCACAAGTATTTCCTTTCACTATGATTCCAACTGTCCTACTAAATGTCTCATGAGGATTATTCTAGATTATGCATTTGAGAGGTAGTAAAACTTTGGGGAAAACTATGAGTAATACCTCAGGCCTTGGTATCTCTGTGTGTTCTCTGGAAAGAGTGTTCTGAGAACACCCATGGGTCCTACATGGCCATGCTGAGATATTCCCTCTTTTATACTCTATCAATAATCCTCTCCACCAAAAGCAATTGAGGAGAAGGTGAGCCCAAACTTATCAGACAGATGCCTAGCATACAGCTGTCTTCAGCAGCATGGCTCACCCACATGCAACTTGCCATTAAAACTGTCCAGTCAGCACAGACTCTCACTTCGCTCTTATTAGTATGCTGGAAAACCATAATGGTCATGATTTACTCAAGCTAGGCCCAACTCTTTCATGAGGAAAAAAAAAAATGGAAACATGGGTCTGGCTAAAGGGAAAGAAGGAAATTTCCCACAAGAATCAATTCAATTTAAATTCTGACTAGATCTTTATAATCTCAAGTGAAAACATAAAAAGACCTATAAGGAGGGGGAAGGACAGCCTTGGACAGAGCATGGCAAATTGGAAAAGAAATCTGCAGGATGGATTCCCCAAAGACAATTAGCTTAATTATTTCCGTGGGCATCACTGCATTCAGTATGTATTGATTGACTTTACTGTTAATTAGACTAAATGACCTTGAGCATTTCTACACAATTAGTTACATTCTATAGAGCATTTATTTTCAGTGGTATCTGATACTGATTCAGTTCTTATCTTACATGCTAGAAGAAATTTCCTTTTGATATTTAAAGTATGCAAGGGATTTAAAGTATACTTAAACATATGTGGAAAAGGGATAAATGAAAATCAAATATAAATTATTATATAATTTCCTCCAATTCTAAAATCCTATAATCCTATATTCTGCCACTATACATTTCTTTGTAGCTATATTGAACTTTATATATCAATTTTGTAAATATGTTTGAAGGAAATCAAAGCCTTTGCTGTTCCAGAAAAAATAATCTGCATAAATGAAGTTATAAAGAAATAATTAATTGATAATTAAGAGAACTTAATATATGGAGAATTAGTAATTAGACCTGGGCTCCTGAAATGGGCTGAAATGAAATGGGGTACTGGAAACTCTTGAGATAGAAGGTAAGTGATCAATGAAGCTAGTAAGGAGATTCCTGCACTGGAGAGGAAGTTGAGCTTGGTGATCCCACAGGTCTTTTCCAAATGCAACATTTCTACCAGGCACTTGCATTTCTAGTCAAGGCAACATGGAAATTAAGATAGAATGTGGCCAGATATTGGCATATGGCCAAGGCAAGGAAGAACTCTGTGTCTGACTTTCTTTGTATAGAGTAGTGGGTGGTCTTGTGATAGGATAACTCTATGGATCCCAAGACACAGACCTCTTGCTGCTACCAACAAACAGACTGTTAAATGCAATGACCACTGTGCAAAGACCTGCTCAAAAGTTTCTTTTTGCTCAAGAGCTGACCTATAAACTGCAGATGGAGGGCTTACAAACATCAGCTTCCTCTCTAAGAGGCCTCCATATAGAAACCCAAATGGATCTGATCATTATTGCTTGTGGTAACTACATTATACTTCAAGTGTCCTACTGAGTTCTCTACAACCAACTTCTTGGGGTTAACTTGGAAAGTGGAGATGGCAGATGAAACCAGTATGACTGCAGTCTCAATGTGGGACAACGTGAAGGATGAAACATGCTGAGGGAAGCAGCCAGGAACACAGGATTGCTCACTTATGCACTTGCAGAGGAGCTCCATATTCAAGAGGTAACATTCACTTCATAGACAGCTTTACCATTTTGAACTACTGTTCAATTTTGATTATAACTTTTCTGACTCAAAAAATGGGCAATTTGCCTATTTATTATGACAGCTTTCTAGCACAGAGCAGCTCTATACTTTGTTCTTAAAAATCAGTATATTTCCACTATTCTCTAACAAAGAACAAATGAGTTTGATAATCAGAAGGCCTTGTTTGGCCAAATATCTAAAATAACCTGTGTTTTTACACAAATAATTACATTTCTGACTAGTGTACTGACAGGTAAATATTTGAAAATGTGAGCAACAAAGTCCTCTATTGGTATTAATGCACAGATTAAATGTAAAGCTGTATAACAAAGTTCATAATATCTGTTATTTGTTTACTAATATCTCTGAATTCTGAACTTAAGTCTACAAATACATTCGGGACAATATAAATCACTGTGTAATAGCAAGATTCATTTCCCATTAGTAATATACAAAGTCAGTATTACTTAGACATAAATTAGAGATCACTAAGTGATCATCCACTTAACAGGCAGTTGATTATCTTTTGTTATGGGAATTCTGGCACTATAAAAATTAACTTCCGTTAAAATATTGCAACCTCCTGATAACTAGATATCATTTAAGCTATATGCAAAATGTACAGGAACCAAAATTCAATCAATAGTGCTCTTGAAAAAATCAAAAGAAGAAATTCTGTGAAGAAGCATGAAGTAATTTTGCTTACTAAAATTATATCATTGCCATTTGCAACCCATGGAGGAAACTTGACAACACTATGCTAAGTGAAATAAGTCAGTCATAGAAGAACTGTTGCATTTCTATACTCTAATAATGAATCAACAGAAAAAGAAATCAAGGAATCAATCCCATTTACAATTGCATCAAAAACAGTAAGATACCAAGGACTAGACCTAACCAAAGAGGTAGAATATCTGTAATTCTTACCACAATTTTTTGAAGTTTTACAATAGCATGGTCACACTATTCATTAAAAGCTATTAGGCACAGAAATATAAAATCTCAAAAGTCAAAAGTGTGTATAAAACACTATATACATATCCAGATACTTTGGGGCACATTTAACGTTTTCAATATTAGATACCAACAACATTATTCAGAAAGCTAGAACAATCCCAAAATTTGTTTGGATTCACAAAACACCCCAAATAACCAAAGCAACCGTGAAAAAGGAAAACAAAGCTGGAGGTATCATGATTTCAGCCTTGAAGCTATACTACAAAGTTGCAGTCATCAGGACAGCATGATACCAGCACAAAAACAGACACAAGATCAATGAAACATAATAGAAAACCCAGAACTGGACCCATAAGTATATGGTCAACTAATCTTTGACAAAGCAGAAAAGAATATCCAATGGAAAAAAGACAGTCTCTTCAACATATGTTGTTGTAAAAACTGGACCACTTTCTTACACCATACAAAAAATAAACTCAGAATGGATGAAAAACCCACATGTGAGACAGGAAACCATCAAAATCCTAGAGGAGAACCCAGGCAGCAACCTCTTTGCCCTCAGCCATAGCAACTTCTTACTAGATATGTCACCAGAGGCAAGGGGAAAAGAAGCAAAATGAACTATTGGGATTTATCAAGATGATTCTGCACAGCAAAAGAAATAATCAACAAAATTAAAATGCAGCCTACAAAATGGGAAAAGATATTAGCAAATGACATATCTGATAAAGGGTTAGTATCCAAAATCTATTTTTAAAAAAGCATCAAACTCAACATCCAAAAAGCAAATACTCCATTTAAGAAATGGGTAGAAAACATAATAGACATTTTTTTCCAATGAAGACATCCAGATGGCTAGTAGACACATAAAAAAAAGTTCATCACTCATTATCAGGGAAATACAAATCAAAACCATGATGAGATAGCACCTCACACCTGTCAGAATAGCTAAAATCAACAACACAGGAAAGAACAGTAGTTGGTGAGATGTGGAGAAATGGGAAACCTCTTACACTATTGGTGGGAATGCAAACTGGTGCAGCCACTCTGAAAAATAGTATGAAGTTTCCTCACAAAGTTAAAATAGAACTACCTCTGATCCAGCAGTTGCACTACTAGGTATTTACCTAAAGGACACAAAAATACAGATTCAAAAGATTACATGCACCTCAATGTTTATAGCAGCATTATTATCAGCAATAGCCAAACTGGAAAGAGCCCAAATGTCCATCAACTGATGAATGGATAAAGAAAAGGTGGTGTGTATGCATATGTATCCATTCATATATATACATATATATGTGTGTATATATATGAAATGGAAGATTACTCAAGTGGTAGATAGATAGATGATGGATAGATAAACAGATAAAGAATAAAACATTACTCAGACATCAAAAAGAATGAAATTTTGCCATTAGCAATAATGTGGATGGAGCTAGAGTGTATTATGCTGTTAAATAAGTCAGGCAGAGAAAGACAAATACCATATGATTTCATTAATATGTAGAATTTAAGAAACAAAACAGATGAACATATGGGAAAGGGAAAAAGAGAGAGGAAAGCAAACCATAAGAGACTCTTAATGATAGAGAACAGACTGAGGGTTGATGGAGATAGGTGGATTGGGCATGGGCTAGATGGGTGATGGGTATTAAGGAAGGCATTTGTTATGATGAGTTATATGTAAGTGATGTTATATGTACGTGGTGAATTACTAAATTCTACTCCTGAAACCAATATTACACTACATGTTAATTAACTAGAATATGAACAATTTTGAAAGGAAAAAAAATACAGTTTTTTATGATGAGTTATATGTTAGTGGTGTTATATGTACGTGGTGAATTACTAAATTCTACTCCTGAAGCCAATATTATACTACATGTTAATTAACTAGAATTTGAACAATTTTAAAAGGAAAAAAAATACAGATGAAAAAAGGAGATATTGGTGAAAGTGAGTATCCCTTTAATTTCAATGAAAGCAAGCCATGTATTTTAAAAATAATTTTATATCCAATTGGTTATTCTTCCCAAGTTTGATTAAAAATTAAAACATCAGGGCACCTGGGTGACTCAGTCAGTTAAGCATCAGGCTAATGATTTCAACTCAGGTCATGATCTCAGGGGTCATAAGATTGAGCCCAGCATCGGCCTCCACATTCAGTAGGGAGTCTTCTTGAGATTCTCCCTCTCTCCCTCTCCCTCTGCCCCTCCCGACTCAAATAAATAAATAAATCTTTAAAATTTTTAAATAAATTTAAAAATTCAAAACATCTATTTTATATTTAATAATTCGATTTGCATTATGTCCTAAAGAATGGTTTTATGTTTGCAATAGTTCTTATTATTGAGGAAGATAAACCTTTTTCTAATTCGCACAAAAGCATGAAAAGGGCCAGCGGCAGCCTTGGAGGTAGCATAGCTCACAGGATATGGCACTGCAAAAAAATTAAGAGCCAGCCCTGAGGCCTATGTTTAGTATCTGACTCCACACCTATTAGCTGGTAGATCTATGGCCTCCTATCTGTCTTAAGTTTCCTCATCTGCAATGTGGGACTGACATAGTTAAAGTACTTGTTAGATGTTATTATGTAAAGTACTTAATACCTGATGCATAACAACTGCTCAATAAGTATTAGCTGCTACTATTATTATTATCTTTAGTGTAATTTAAAGTACATACCACCATTCTTAAACTCTAATAAGCATGAAACATGATATCTGTTACTATTATTATAATTAGCCCATCCCGGGAAATTTCAGGGAAATGAGATAGGGGAAAGCAACCCTCTCATTGAAACTTTGATGTGAACATAACATGTCAATGATCACAATTTTGAAAGGATGAGGGTTTTTTTCATTCATCTGAAATGAGTACTGTAACTTTTCTTCTTTTTTTTAATTTTTTTAAAGATTTTTATTTATTTATTTGACAGAGAGAGATCACAAGTAGGCAGAGAGGCAGGCAGAGAGAGAGTGGAGGAAGCAGGCTCCCTGCCGAGCAGAGAGCCCAATGCGGTACTCGATCCCAGATCCCTGAAATCATGACCTGAGCCGAAGGCAGAGGCTTAACCCACTGAGCCACCCAGGCGCCCCTGTAACTTTTCTTCTTAATGATCATCTTGCTTCTGCTTTCAGAAGATTCTAATTCACTCGTATTATTCCATTCATTAAAATGCTAAATGTTCAAGATACACTGGTGAATAATACATGATTCCTGACCCAAAGAATCACCCATTAACAGAGGTAATTGTTAGTGTGGGTAATAGCACAGTAGCTAAATCATCAGTAGCTTTTTCTAACAACCGCTGAAGGCTTCAAATTCCAGAAACAGAGTAATCAAATAGAAAAAGACTAGCTCCAGGAAGAATCCTACAGGTAGGACTCACTAACTTAATTCTTTGATCCTTGTTCTATGGTTGGTCTTTCCTGGTACTGTAAGTTGTACAAATATTTTTAGGAAAAAAACTTAAGTATTGATTGAAAAATTGCCCTAAAAATGGTATTCCAGTGTCCTATGACATCTTGAGGGTCTATTAGGAATGACAAAGAGTTTTGATCTAGTGGAAACATTGCTGAACTATTATCATATTACTAGTTCCCCCACTGAATGAGGCTGCAGCCACACTCTAGGATTTCAATGTCCATGTCATCACTTCAGAGTCAGGGTATAATATCTTGTTAATGAGCTGTTATTGCATTCCAGATAGAGTGACCTGAGGGCTTTAAGAACAAACTTAACTAGGTTTCATTTGCCTGGACTGTTTAAATAAATCAGCTACTGAGTATCATGGCTACCATAACTAATGAATGACACACAGAGATACAGACTTGGGATCCTTTAGGGGTAGTAGACACTTTCTAACACCCAGACCCCACACATCTCTGAAACATTCTCAGAGAAGTGCCATGGGTATCCATAACCATCATCCCTGGGGCTGGCACCTAACTCAGTGGACAGGTACACAGGCTGTTCCAGAAGTCCCTCAGCAGGGATCTCAGTATCACTTTCATACACCAATTGCCATTTCTTTGTCTGAATAAGCCTTATATGCTTTTGAATTTTACTTTAAATTTGTTTTCAGTGGTGAAAATAACATTCTGATTGCTTTGAGGGTTCTACTCCCAACAGTAGTCTGACTTCATTCCACTACTATGTCTATTTTGCTTTTCTCAGTCACCAATTATTTTCTTTGTTTCACTAAGTTCATCTTTTGGATCAGCAGGAAATTCAGTCAAAAAATGCTGACTTGAAATTGAAGATGACACAAAGAAATGGAAAGACATTCCATGCTCATGGATTGGAAGAACAAATATTGTTAAAATGTCTATACTACTCAAAGCAACCTACACATTCAATGCAATCCCTATCAAAATACCAACAACATTTTTCACAGAGCTACAACAATCCTAAAATGTGTATGAATCACAAAAGACCCTGAATAGTCATATAAACCTTGAAAAAGAAAAGCAAAGCTGGAGGTATCATGACTCTGGACTTAGAACTATATTACAAAGTTGTAGTCATCAAGACAGCATGGTACTGGCACAAAAGCAGACACATAGATCAATGGAACAGAATAAAAAATCCAGAAATAAGCCCACAATTATAGGGTCAGTTAATCTTCAACAAAACAGAAAAGACTATCCAATGGAAAAAAGACAGTCTCTAAATATGAGACTTGAGACCATTGAAAGCCTAGAGGAGAACATAGGCAAAATGTCTTTCACATTGGTTGTACCAACATTTTTTTAGGCACATCTCCTGAAGCAGAGAAAAAAAAAAAAAAACTATTGAGACTACCTTAAAATTAAAAGCTTCTGAACAGCAAAGGAATCAATCAACAAAGCTAAAAGGCAACCTACAGAATGGGAGAGATATTTGCAAATACCTTATCCAATACAGGATTAGTATCCAAAATAAATGAAGAACTTCTTTAATTCTTTAATTCAACACACACACACACGCACACACACACACCCCAATTTAAAAATGGGCAAAAGACATAAACAGACATTTTTTCAAAAAAGACATCCAGAAGGTCAACAGATACATGAAAAAGATACTCAACATCATTTATAATTAGGAAATGGGAATCAAAACCACAATGAGATATTCTGACACCTGTCAGAATGGCCAAAATCAAAAGCACAATGAACAACAAGTTCTGGCAAGGATGTGGAAAAAAAGAAGCCTCATGCACTATTGGTGGGAATGCAAACTGGGGCAGCCACTATGGAAAACAGTATGGAGGTTTCTCAGAAAGTTAAAAATTGAGCTACCCTAGGTTCCAGTAATTGCACTAAAGGGTACTTACCCAAAGAATACAAATACATTAATTCAAATGGATATATGCACCCCTATGTCTACAAAAGTATTATTCACAATAGCCAAATTATAAAAGAAGCTCAAGTGTCCATCGATAGCCAAATGGAAAAAGAAGAGGTGGTATATAATTGTGTGAGTGTGTGTGTGTGTGTGTGTGTGTGTGTGTGTGTGTGTGTCGGAATATTATTCAACCATAAAAAAGAATGAAATCTTGCCATTTTAAATAACATGGATGGAGCTAGAGAAATAGAACTAAGCAAAATGAGTCATTCAGAGAAAGACAAATACCATATGATTTCACTGTGGAATTTAAGAAAAGGAAAAAAAGAGAGAGAGAGAAACAAACCAAGAAACAGAATCTTAACTATAGATAACAAACTGATGGTTACCAGAGGAAGTGACATTGGGGATGGGCAAAATAGGTACTGGGGATTAAGGAGTGCGCTTGTCATGAGCCCCAGGTGATGTATGGAATTGCTGAATGACTATATTGTAACTAAACTGTATGTTAACTATACTAGAATTAAAATGTTAAAAATGGTAAATATCAAAAAAGAAGCTGACTTGAAGGAGTGGGGATAGAGGCTACAGATAAGCATTGATGAGCAAGAAATTCATTCTATATGTTTTCTGGACTCAATGTTTGTTTTCCCCTTCTAAGTTCATATGTTACAGCCCCACCCCCCAATGGGATGCTATTTGGAGATGGGACCTTTGGAAGATCATTAGGATTGGAAGAGACTATAAGGTTGGGGCCTCATGATGGGATTAGTACTCTTGTAAGAAGAGATACCAAAGAGCTTGCCTATTCTGTGCGTGTGTGTGTGTGTGTGTGTGTGTGTACATGCAACGTAACCAAAAAAAGGCCCTGTGAAGACACAAAGAGGAGGAAGTCATCCAAAAGCCAGGTAGAGTCCTCACCAGACAAAAGTGAACTGTCCAGCACCTTGATCCCAGCCTCCTTTTCCTCTCCACTGTGAGAAATAAATTCCTGTTGTTTAAGCCACCCAGTCTATATTATTTTATTATGGCAGCCCAAGATGACTAATATAGCATGGAATAGAACTGATGCTATTTATCTGAATATTATTGTAAATCTTTAACATTTTATGTCCTCCATTAGCAGTGAAGGGTGTCAGAAATTATTTCCTCATTTACTTATACATAGGTCTTACAGAATTATGAAATCTATGCTATACCTGGAAATGCCTATAATTGACACTCTTATTATATCAAAACCAGAATTCTCTTAGAAATTTTAAGCTATGGAGTCATATCATAAATTTAAGTAGAAGCATGTTTCATGATGCATTAGATTAGTTGTAAGAATCCAATGCTATAAAAGTTCAAATGTAGTATCAATTTAACTAAAACAAATTATTTTCAATCATTCAACACATTTAATGAAATTCCTTCTATATGGGTGTGGGGGTAAATGCTGTCTATTCGAAGGGATGTGTGGAGGAGTAAGAAATCAGTGTAATCAGTAAGGCATGGACTGCTCTACTAATGGATATAATGCCTGACATCCAAAAACCCATAAAATACCCACCTGAATAAGCTTCTGCAATAATTAATTTGCTGACATCTATTATAGACATATTCATTAAATTATCTCCATTTTTCAAATTCTTACTCATATTCCACTTATTATGACTTCATAGCCACAGTGTGAAATACATGTCCTTATTCCAAAAATGAGAATTTTTCCAGGTATAGAGATAAGAATCAATTTGATTTTCAGAATTAATTTGGCCTAGTAACATGTCTATGCAAAAAAAGGAAAAAAAGGGTGAGTTCAAATGTTCTTCACTTAGATACAAAAACAGACTATTCAAAAGCTTGCAGACTGCATTCAAGACTCTGTTGGAGATAATGAGACACCAGCTGCTTGTCACTCATTTATGGAGTTTTATGTAGCTGAAGAAGAATGATCAAATATCCTCTCAGAGCTAGATGCACCATCTATTTTTCTGTAGTGCGTGGTACAAATGCATACATTTCTTTTAGAAACCAAATACAATTTTTTTATTAAGAGAAATACACTTTTTAGATATATTTAATCTCTTAATAACATCTTCTGGCAGGAAAAGTATATTTTTCTCCTTCAAAGAATATTTGAGTTGTGAGCTTACCCACACCTGTTTCATGTCTGTTTATAAGAAAAAAAGGTAAACTTCAGCATAACTTCCACCCATGCCTACAGAAGAATAAAATAAAGGCAAGTAACAGTAGTAAAATGGGATGAAAAGAAAAGCTTCCTCCACCAGGAAAGGAGTGAACTAGCATCTATGGAATCAAAAGTGGATTTTGGAGACAGGATATTAGTCATAGCTAATCTCCCACTGTGAAATACTCTTAAGATTTTTCATGCCCTAAAAGTATTCAGGGGAATATTACCAAAAAAAGAAAAGAAAAAAAAAAAAGAAAAGAAAAGAAAAAAAATTAAGTGAAAAACAAAGACTGTTCAGATAATGATTTTAGGATAATTCAAAACTAAAGTGTATGACATACTTTTATTTAGCTGTAAAAGTCAGGAAGTAAGTTTATAAATGATTTAGTTCTTCCTGAACTATTTCTTCATATATAAAAGCAGTGTCTAAGAGCTGTAGTAACTTTAGGATACAAGCAGTTTGTTCTCACGTGGCATAACACCAAACAACAACAACAACAACAGACATGTAAGGAAAAGAAGTTGTGATGTTGCTAATAAAAAAGAAAAACAGAATGACAGCTAAGCCAGATAAGCAATATTACTTTAATATCACTTACATAAATGTTATTTAAAACTATGATTTTTTTTTTTAAGAGATGAAAACTTGCATTTGGAAGAACACAAGTCATCAACAGATCCTAAGGAAGATGACAGGAAAGAAGGACAGAGCAAGGAAAGGAGAGGTTTTTCCTTAGTCAAAACAAAGAAAACAGCAGAATGGACCACCTCTCTCATTTATGCACAGCACAACATTTAATAAGCTACCATGATTCAACTACCATGATTCAACTCTCAACCTTGAGACCTTCCCTGGTATTCTGAGATTCACCTACTCTTCTCCCATCAACTCATTGAATAATGTCAGTTTCACAGGTATGTGCCCTCCCTGGATATAAAAGCCTGCAAAGTTGCAGGAAGAGAAGCTTGAATGTGAAGGTGATGTTAAACAATAGGAGATTGATGACCATTCTCTCTAACCAAAAGCTATCTTTTAAATTGCTAATGGTTATATATAGCTCCAGAATGCACTTTAATTTTAATCAATATTAATTTTATTTTAATTCAGTTTCTCATGTAAAGACTTTCCATTCTGATCTCACCTTCCTAGATATTCTATATAGCTTCTTTCTTGGCTAATATCCGTGTTTCTAATATTTCTATGGCTAGAACTAATAATTCTCAAGAGATCTCTTAATTCTTCAGGATCCTATAATCGTATGTTCTTCCTCCACCTGGGTGGTGTTTTAGTCTCCATCTTTTTTTCTCTTTAATGGCTTCTTTCACTACTAGAACCATATCCATCAAGCCCCATTGTGTCTCTGTTACACATAAACAAAAAATAGCAGAGGACTGGAGGTATCACCAAAATATAGTTTGCAGATTTTTTTCCCAAATATAGTGATGTTATAGAAGAAGATTCAATTTTAGATATAAAAATCCTAAGCCTCCAGAATATCACTTGGGAACCAGAAATGATCCTGTATCTAAATTTTTACAACTGGTGAGTATAGTACACTCTTTGCTGGCTGGAATCCTGAAATGGGGGGGGGGTACCTGTCCTTTGTTATTCTGGTTTTCCTCTTAGTCTTCGTACCCACCTCTATGTTGCCTTCACCCTTTAAGAACCAAGTCCTTTTCCCCTTATGAATCCAACCCACTCCCCCTCCCCCACCATCATACAGAAAAGAAATTCTAGATATTGTTCCATAATAAGATCTTGGGGACCTAATATGCTGTCCTAATGAATATTTCCACTTTAAGAGAGGATCACAGCAAGAGGGCAATGCTTTGCCCAAGAGAACGAGCTACTATAAATGGAGTTAAAGCCACATGAGAGGAAAGGTTTGTTTGTTTATTTAGGGAGAGAGTTACTTGAGGAGCTTTCAGTGATCATAGCAAGAACTATTTCCTCAACACCCTCTATTTCCCAATTGAGGAGTAGGCTGGTCTATCTCTTCTAATGAATGAATAGTGGTAGTAGTAATAAAAATAATAACATCTGAGAGAGGCAAGGTGGCAGAGGAGTAGCAGACTGAAATGACACCAGGTCGCAGGAGTTCAGCTAGATAGTTATCAAACCATTCCAAACACCTACAAACTCAATAGGAGATTGAAGAGAAGAAGAGTGGCAATTCCAGGAAAAGAAAATAGACCTCTTTTGGAAAGGTAGGACGTGCAGAGAAGTAAATCTGAGGTGGCAGGAAGATAGACCACGGGGGTGGGGCCAGTTCCTGGCAAGCTGTGGAGCAACGGAGCACAAAATCAGAACTTTTAGAAGTCTTCTTCATTGAGGGACATCACTCCAGAAGCTAAGCGGGGGTAGAGCCCTCGCATGGACAGTGTGGTCTCAGGACCCGTGGGGTCACTGAAAGATCAGGAGTGTCTGAGTGGCAGAGCTTGCAGGTATCAGAGCTGGGAAGCTCTCTACAGAGACAGAGACAAAGAGTGAACTTTCAGCTCGGGGTTACCTTAAACCATAATCCAAGACACAGTCAGATCACTGCTCTTTGAGCAGGGATCCCCAGAAGTGGCAGATCCAGGGTGACTCAACTTCCTCCTCTGAAGCAGGAATCTGCTGGGTTTGGAGACTCCAAATGGAGCTGTGCATCAGAGACAGAAACGCTCTGTCACAGGCTGGGTGAGCTCAGAGTGCAGCCAGAGACCAGGGAGATGGGAAGAAGACACACTGAGCAGTGGGGCCCCAAGCTCTAGGCTCCTCTGGTCCAGAGATTAGGGGGCTGTCATTTTCATTCCCATTCTCCAGGGCTCTAGGGAAAGAATTCAGGGAACAAAAACTCCCTAGAGTGAACTCAAGCAGATTTCTTAGCCTGGCCTCTGGCAACTGCGTTGCAATTCTGCCTCCAGTAAAGACATTCGAGAATTACTACAACAGGCCCCTTCCCCCAAAAGATCAGCAAGAACATCTGGCCAAGATGAAGCTCACCAATCAAGGAGAACAGTGGAACTCAAGAGATAGGAGAAAGTAATTCATGGAATTCATGGCTTTCTCCCCAAGACCCTTTAGTCTTGTGAAGTTAATAAATTTTTTTTAATTTTATTTTTTTCTTATTCTAATTTTTTTATTGTCCTCTTTCTTCTTTTAACATTTTTAACTAGTTTATCTTAACAATACCTTTTTTTAAAAAAATCTTTTTAAACCTTCATTATTATAGTCATATTTTATCCTTCATTGTATTTAACCTTATTTTTTGTATACATATAGGGTTGATCTTTTGTTCTAAAAAATGTTGGGGTACAATTTCTTCTAATAGATCAAAATATACCCTAAATCTAGCACAGGGTTTTGTTCTAGTCTCCAGCCTGAGTATATTCTCCCCCATAACTTTTTTTCTTCTTTCTTTTTACAAACAACTTATCTTATCATTCCTTTTTTAGAATATTTTTTGATTTTCATCTTTACAATCATATTCCATCCCTTCACTGTGTTTACCCTTCTTTTTGTATATATATAATTTTTCTTTCATTAAAATTTTGGGAGGTATCGAAGAGGTTACTGCCTATGTTCTCCTCTAGGATTCTGATGGATTCCGGTCTCATGTTGAGGTCTTTTATCCATTTCAAGTTTATCTTTGTGTACAGTGTAAGAGAATGGTCAAGTTTCATTCTTCTACATATAGCTGACCAATTTTCCCAGCACCATTTATTGAAGAGACTGTCTTTTTTCCACTGTATATTTTTTCCTGCTTTGTCGAAGATTATTTGACCATAGAGTTGAGGGTCCATATCTGGGCTCTCTATTCTGTTCCACTGGTCTATGTGTCTGTTTTTATGCCAGTACCATGCTGTCTTGGTGATCACAGCTTTGTAGTAAAGCTTGAAATCAGGTAACGTGATGCCCCAGTTTTGTTTTTCTTTTTCAACATTTCCTTAGCAATTCGGGATCTCTTCTGGTTCCATACAAATTTCAGGATTATTTGCTCCAGCTCTTTGAAAAATACTGGTGGAATTTTGATCAGAATGGCATTAAAAGTATAGATTGATCTAGGCAGTATAGACATTTTAACAATGTTTATTCTTCTGATCCATGAGCATGGAATGGTCTTCCATCTTTTTGTGTCTTCTTCAATTTCTTTCATGAGTGTTCTGTAGTTCCTCGAGTACAGATCCTTTACCTCTTTGGTTAGGTTTATTCCCAGGTATCTTATGGTTCTTGGTGCTATAGTAAATGGAATCAATTCTCTCTTCAATATCAGCCACAGCAACTTCTTTCAAGATATGTCTCCAAAATCAAAGGAAACAAAAGTGAAAATGAACTTTTGGGACTTCATCAAGATCAAAAGCTTCTGCACAGCAAAGGAAACAGTCAACAAAACAAAGAGGCAACCCACGGAATGGGAGAAGATATTTGCAAATGACAATGCAGACAAAAGGTTGATATCCAGGATCTATAAAGAACTTCTCAAACTCAACACACATAAAACAGATAATCATGTCAAAAAATGGGCAGAAGACATGAACAGACACTTCTCCAATGAAGACATACAAATGGCTATCAGACACATCAAAAAATGTTCATCATTACTAGTCATCAGGGAGATTCAAATTAAAACCACATTGAGATACCACCTTGCACCAGTTAGAATGGCCAAAATTAGCAAGACAGGAAACAACGTGTGTTGGAGACGATGTGGAGAAAGGGGAACCCTCTTACACTGTTGGTGGGAATGCAAGTTGGTGCAGCCACTTTGGAGAACAGTGTGGAGATTCCTTAAGAAATTAAATATAGAACTACCCTATAACCCTGCAATTGCACTACTAGGTATTTACCCCAAAGATACAGATGTAGTGAAAAGAAGGGCCACTTGTACCCCAGTGTTCATAGCAGCAATGGCCACAGTTGCCAAACTGTGGAAAGAACCAAGATGCCCTTCAATGGACGAATGGATAAAGAGGATATAAGGTCCATATATACAATAGAGTATCATGTCTCCATCAGAAAGGATGAATACCCAACTTTTGTATCAACATGGACAGGACTGGAAGATATTATGCTGAGTGAAATAAGTTAAGCAGAGAGAGTCAAGTATATGGTTTCACTTACTTGTGGAGCATAACGAATAACACGGAGGACATTGGGAGATGGAGAGGAGAAGTGAGATGGGGGAAACTGGAGGGAGAGACAAACTATGAGAGACTATGGACTCTGAGAAACAAACTGAGGGTTTTGGAGGGGAGGGGGGTGGAGGGGTGAGTGAGCGTGGTGATGGGTATTATGTAGGGCATGTATTGCATGGAGCACTGGGTGTGGTACATAAACAATGAATTTTGGAACACTGAAAAACCATATACTTGACTCTCTCTGCTTGACTTATCCATTCTGGCAGTACTGATGGATAGGGACCTAATCAATGCATTGGTAATATGTCAGAACTAGAGTTCAGAATGATGATTCTCTAGGTGCTAGATGGGCTCTAAAAAGACATGGAAGATTAAGAGAGTCCCTTTCTGGAGAAATAAAAGAACTAAAATCTAACCAAGTTGAACTCAAAAAAGCTATTAATGAGGTGGAATTAAAAATGGAGGCTCTTAGTGCCAGGATAAATGAGGCAGAAGAGAGAATTAGTGATATAGAAGACCAAATGATGGAGAATAAAGAAGCTGAGCAAAAGAGAGACAAACAACTACTGGACCACAAAGGGAGAATTTGAGAGATAAGTGATACCATAAGATACAAAAATAATAGAATAATTGGGATTTCAGAAGAAGAAGAAAGAGAAGGGAGGAAGAAGATATATTGGAGCAAATTATAATAGAGAGTTTCCCTAATATGGCAAAGGAAACAAACATCAAAATCCAGGAAGCACAGAGAACCCCCCTCAAAATCAATAAAAATAGGTCCATACCCCATCATCTAATAATAAAACTTACAAGTCTTAGTGACAAAGAGAAAATCCTGAAAGCAGCCCAGGACAAGATGTCTGTAACATACAATGGTAGAAATATTAGACTGGCAGCAGACTTATCTACAGAGACCCACCAGTCCAGAGAGAACTGGCATGATATATTCAGAACACCAAATAAGAATAATATGCAGCCAAGCATACTATAACTGTCTAGGCTGTCACTGAAAATAGAAGGAGATATAAAAAGCTTCCAGGACAAATAAAAATTAAAAGACTTTGTAAATACCAAACAAGCCCTACAGGAAATATTGAAAGTGTCCTCTTAGCAAATAGAGAGCCTAAAAGTAGTAGACCAGAAAGGAAGAGCGACAATATACAATAACAGTCGCCTTACAGGCAATACAATGGCACTAAATTCATATCTTTCAATAGTACCCTGAATATAAATGGGCTAAATACTCCAATCAAAAGACACAGATTATCAGAATGGATAAAAAAACAAAACGCATCAATATGCTGTCTACAAGAAACTCATTTTAGACCCAAAGACACCTCAGATTTAAAGAGAGGGGATGGAAAACCATTTACCATGCTCATGGACATCAAAAGAAAGCTGGGGTGGCAATCCTTATATCAGATCAACTAGATTTTAAGCCAAAGACCATAATAAGAGATGAGGAAGGACGCTATATCATACTCAAAGGGTCTGTCCAACAAAATCTAACAATTTTAAATATCTATGCCCCTAATGTGGGAGCAGCCAACTATAAAAACCAATTAATAACAAAATCAAAGAAACACATCAACAATAACACAATAATAGTAGGGGTCTTTAACACCCCTCTCAATGAAGTGGACAGATCATCCAAGCAAAAGATCAACAAGGAAATAAAGGCTTTAAATGACACACTGGACTAGATGGACATCACAGATGTATTCAGGTCATTACATCCCAAAGCAACAGAATACACATTCCTCTCTAGTGCACATGAAACATTCTCCAGAATAGATCACATCCTGAGTCAAAACTCAGGTCTCACCAAGTACCAAAAGATTGGGGTCATTCCCCATATTTTCAGACCACTATGCTCTGAAGCCAGAACTCAATCACAAGAGGAAAGTTGGAAAGAACTCAAATACATGGAGGCTAAAGAGCATCCTATTAAAGAATAAATGGGTCACCAGGAAATTAAGAAGAATTGAAAAAATTCATGGAAAAAAATGATAATGACAACAAAACTGTTCAAAATCTGTGGGACGCAGCAAAGGAGTTCCTGAGAGGAAAATATATAGTGATACAAGCCTTTCTGAAGAAACAAGAAAGGTCTCAAGTACACAACCTAACCTGACACCTAAAGGAGATGAAGAAAGAACAGCAAAGAAAGCCTAAACTCAGTAGGAGAAGAGAAATCGTAAAGATCAGAGCAGAAATTAATGATATAGAGACCGAAAGAACAGTAGAACAAATCAACAAAACTAGGAGCTGGTTCCTTGAAAGAATTAATAAGATTGATAAAGCCCTGGCCAGTCTTATCAAAAAGGAAAGAGAAAGGACCCAAATAAATAAAATCATGAATGAAAGAGGAGAGGTCATAACCAACACCAAAGAAATACAATTATAAGAACATATTATGAGCAAATATATCCCAAATTTGACAATCCAGAGGAAATGGAGGCATTCCTAGAGATGTGTAAACAACCAAAACTGAACCAGGAAGAAATGGAAAACCTGAACAGACCCATAACCAGTAAGGAGATTGAAGCAGTCATCAAAAATCTCCCAACAAACAAGAGCTCAGGGCCAGACGGCTTCCTAGGGGAATTCTACTAAACACGTGAAGAAGAATTTCATACCTATTCTCCTGAAACTGTTCCAAAAAACAGAAATGGAAGGAAAACTTCCAAACTCATTTTATGAGGCCAGCATTACCTTGATCCCAAAACCAGACAAAGACCCCATCAAAAAAGAGAATTACAGACCAATATCCTTGATGAACACAGATGCAAAAATTCTCACCAAAATACTAGCCAATAGGATCCAACAGTACATTAAAAGGATTATTCACCACGAAGAGTGGGATTCATTCCTGGGCTGCAAGGTTGGTTCAACATCCACAAATCAACAATGTGTACAATACATTAATAAAAGAAAGAACAAAAACCATATGATACTCTCAATAGATGCTGAAAAAGCATTTGACCAAGTACAGCATCTTTTCTTGATCAAAACTCTTCAAAGTGTAGGGATAGAGGGCACATTCCTCAATATCGTCAAAGCCATCTATGAAGAACCTACAGTGAATACCATTCTCAATGTGGAAAAACTGAGAGTTTTTCCACTAAGATCACAAACATGGAAGGGATGTCCACTATCGCCACTGCTATTCAACATAGTACTAGATGTTCTAGCCTCAGCAATCAAAAAACAAAAGGAAATTAAAGGCATCTGAATCAGCAAAGAAGAAGTTAAACTCTCACTCTTTGCAGATGATGTGACACTTTAGGTGGAAAACACAAACACTCCACTTCAAATCTGTTAGAACTTGTACAGGAATTCAGTAAAGTGTCAGGAAATAAAATCAACATAAAGAAATTAGTTGCATTTCTATACACCAACAACAAGCCAGAAGAAAGAAAAATTAAGGAGTCAATCCCATTTACAATTGTACCCAAAACCACGAGATACCTAGGAATAAACCTATCCAAAGAGGCAAAGAATCTGTACTCAGAAAAGTATAAAGGACCCATGAAAGAAATTGAGGAAGACACAAAGAAATGGAAAAATGTTCCATGCTCATGGATTGGAAGAACAAATATTGTGAAAATGTCTACGCTACTTAAAGCAATCTATACACATAATGCAATCCTTATCAAAATATGGTCCTTTTTTTTTTTCAAAGAAATGGCACAAATAATCCTAAAATTTATATGAAACCAGAAAAGAACCCAAATAGCCAGAGGAATGTTGAAAAAGAAAGCCAAATTTGGTGGCATCACAATTCCAGACTTTAAGCTCTATTACAAAGCTGTCATCATCAAGACAGTATGGTACTGGCACAAAAACAAACATATATGTCAGTGGAACAGACTAGAGAGCCCAGAAATAGAACCTCAACTCTATGGCCAACTAATCTTTGACAAAGCAGGAAAGAATGTCCAATAGAAAAAAGACAGTCTCTTCAACAAATGGTGTTGGGAAAATTGAACAGCCATATGCAGAAGAATGAAACTGGACAATTTCCTTACACCACACACAAAAATAGACTCAAAATGGATGAAGGACCTCAATGTGAGATAGGAATCCATCCAAATCCTGGAGGAGAACACAGGCAGCAACCTCTTCAACCTCAGTCACGGCAACTTCTTCCTAGAAACATCACCAAGGTGAGGGAAGTAAGGGCAAAAATGAACTATTGGGACTTCATCAAGATCAAAAGCTTTTGCACAGCAAAGGAAGCAGTCAACAAAACCAAAGAATACCTGACAGCATGGGAGAAGATATTTGCAAATGACATATTAGATAAAGGGCTAGTATCCAAAATCTATAAAGAACTTATCAAACTCGGGACGCCTGGGTGGCTCAGTTGGTTAAGCGGCTGCCTTCGGCTCAGGTCATGATCCCAGCATCCTGGGATCGAGTCCCGCATCGGGCTCCTTGCTTGGCGGGGAGCCTGCTTCTCCCTCTGCCTCTGCCTGTGCTTGCTCTCTCTCTCTTCCTCTCTCTCTCTCTGACAAATAAATAAATAAAATCTTTAAAAAAAAATTAAAAAAAAAAAGAACTTATCAAACTCAACAGCCAAAGAAAAAGAATCCAATCAAGAAATGGGCAGAGGACATGAACAGACACTTCTGAAAAGAAGACATCCAGATGGCCAACAGACACATGAAAAAGTACTCCACATCACTCAGCATCAGGGAAATACAAATCAAAACCACAATGAGATACCACCTCACACCAGTCAGAATAGCTAAAATTAACAAGTCAGGAAACAACCTATGTTGGCAAGGATGTAGAAAAACGGGTTCATCAAAAAGTTGACAACAGAGCTACCCTACAACTCAGCAATTACACTACTGGGTATCTACCCTAAAGATTCAAATGTAGTGATCCAAAGGGGCACATGCACCCAAATGTTTATAGTAGCAATATCCACAATAGCCAATCTATGGAAAGAACCTAGATGTCCATCAACAGATGAATGGATAAAGAAGATGTGAATATATATATATATATCAGAATACTATGCAGTCATCAAAAGAAATGAAATCTTGCCATTCACTACGATGTGGATGGAACTAGAGGGTATTATGCTGAGTGAAATAAGTCAATCAAAGAAAAACAATTATCATATGATCTCCCTGATATGAGGAATTTGAGAGGCAGATGGGGAGTTTAGGGGGTAGGCAAGAAAAAAATGAAACAAAATGGGATCTGGAGGGAGACAAACCATAAGAGAGACTCAATCTCATAAAAGAAACTGAAGGTTACTATGGGGGTGGTGGGGTATGGAGAGGGTGGTTGGGTTATACATTGAGGAGGGTATGTGAAATGGTGAGTGCTTTGAAGTGTGTAAGCCTGACCATTCACAAACCTGTATTATATTTTATGTTATTAAAAATATGTTAATAAAAATAATTAATAAATTATATGTATATGTTAATACATATATTATGTTAATAAGAATAATTAATAAATTTTAAAAAGAAATGATGAAAACCAAAAAAATAATAACATCTAGTGTACTGATGTTTATTAATATTACTAGGCTAATATGCATTTTACATTAATCTAAACATTTTGCACATATCGTCAGGTAATCCCCATTTCAATTCCCCATTTAAAGATGAAGACTATGAAACACAAATAAATGAAAAATGTTTCTAAAGAGCTGGAACTCAAATTGAGAAAGTGTAAACAACTAGATCATGACTGCTAAGAATTAATGACCGCAGACCCACAGGAAAAATTAAGCAGCCCATGGGCACATGTGATACATGGCTCTAGGCATTTGCTTTTGGACAAAGCCATCAGAGGTGTCCTGTTCTTTTCTCTGACCCTCTCCTCCCACCTGAGTCAGGGTCCACCTTCACAGTTAGTTTTTCCAGCTGCCCAATGCTCAGCACTACTACATTATGCCCCTTCTTCCCACCTTTCTTTCTCCTTCCCCTCACCAGCTCTGTTCCTCAAAAATGAAACAAAGTAAGATACATAGTGTTCCTGTCTTGTGAGATTCCAGGTAAGAGCTGGTTAATCTAATTAACCATTATAGGTGCTCTTATTGCAACCATTTTGGACTTTTATCCTAAACCATAACTGTTTTCCATTCCACAAATGTTCGAAACGTGTGAGTCTCTGAAAAGTATAAACGGAGCTTTCAGAAAGCAATTTGTTTTGGAATCCAGGTTCACAGAATATTAAAGGTAGGAAAGATCTTAGTGGTCACCTGGTACTGCCTCCTCACTATGGGCTCTAGTGACCTGGTTTCAGTTTCACAGCTAGTTAGTTCCAGCAATAGGACACAGATTCTTTGACTTGCCATCTGATTTATTCAGCAAAAGTTTAACAGGTACTTTTTCATATATCAGCTACTAAGGGTACAAAAGGAACATAAAATCTAGTCCTCCTTCTACTCTACGTTTCTTGGTCAGAGTCAGGCTGTAAAAAATTTTTATGAGAGCATCCTCAGCAGCTAAGAAGAAAAAAAGTGACGTCTTCAGAGTCACAGCAAGAAAGTTCTTTGAGAAGAGCAGTGTTTCTCTTTCCTTACAATAAAGTAGAGTTAGATTTTAATATGAACCGTTGCAGTGGGCAAGAACACCATGAAATATTTATTCATATATTCATAAGATAGTCCAAACCCCCTTATTTTACCAGTGGAATCAACAGGAATCAGGGAGGTTACCTGGTTTTATGTTCTTTCCACCACACCTGTGACTTCTACCTTCTTCTGATTGGAAGCAAAACAAATTTTTCAAAAAGAAAGAGTATGAGATCCCAAGATGCCATGCTTTGCAATCACAGAGAATTTTTGGCAAGTTCCATATGGGGAAAAAGGATGAATCAGAAGAGAAATAGGCATGAGGACACTATCTTGCCCTCTGACAACAATTTTTTTTTTTTTTTATGTTGGCTGAGAAAGGAAACAAATGAAAAGAAAGGACCAGCATTAAAGAACCACTACCTGAGCAAATGGCAGGCATGACACAATCTGGATGGTTTTTGCTGGCAACTGTAAGAAGTTACATGATCTTTTGACCCAGAACCGGATGTTGTCTCTGAGCTGTGGAAAATCTAACACAAGCCTGACTCCAAGATAAAGATTAAAGATGGAAAGGTTTTCCAGCACCCCTGGTCAATGTTGACACCCAAGAATAATAATGTTACAATGACTATTTTTTTAGAGAACAAAAACCTGCAACAGTTCCCATCCTTTTTGTGCTTTTTTTTTTTTTTTAAGATTTTATTTATTTATTTGACAGAGAGAGATCACAAGCAAGCAGAGAGGCAGGCAGAGAGAGGAGGAAGCAGGCTCCCTGCTGAGCAGAGAGCCTGATGCGGGGCTCGATCCGAGAACCCTGGGATCATGACCCGAGCTGAAGGCAGAGGCTTTAACCCACTAAGCCACCCAGGCGCCCCTGTGCTTTCTTTTTTATACATGCATCTAGTCCTACATTTTGACATTGTTTTCTATATAACATTATCACTGCTTCCTGCCTTCTCATTGAAAACTGACTCTTCATTATTAGCTGGTATTTGAAAACCAAATTTCAAACCATGTGGAATGTACCCCACTGACATACATTTGATAATCTCCTGCCTATCAGAGATGCCCCATAGTGGAAATGTAACTGTTACTGAGGGGTTGAGACCAGTCTCAAGTCATTTCTCAGGCTTTGTGATATGCAGGAGAGCCTAAGTGAAAACATGAATAATGTTTTTTAATATACCAAAGGCTGGCTGCCTTAAGTTGTTTTTCTCCCTGTTTAGACCAAAGCACAATAGGAGTAAGTATTTTATGCAACTCAAAATCCAGTTCAAGATAAGTACCAAACTGAATTATGAATATTTTAAATAATGAAAATATGCATAAAAATATTACATTTTTATGACCACAGAAGTAGTAAATATTGGATAAAAAAGCAGACCCCTTCCAAACTATGAATATTCTGGAAAATAATTTAGCAGTCAGGACAGAGACAATTACTCAGCATGGAAGCAGCTGCTGGCATGAGAATATCAAAGACTGGCTTTACATTTATATAGTGAAGATGACTACCTCTTGTGATTATTTTATTCAAAAATTTCTATTGAACACTGTGTGCCAATCACTTTCATATGAGACTAGATCTAATATTTACTGAGCGCCCACTATGTACCAGGCACTCTACATATTGACTTCACTAAATCCTCACGACAATTCCTTGAGGCAGATATTGGTTTGAGTCATGTGAAATTTCCATTTTCATGGGTCAAAAAGGTCGAATATTGGAAAATTCTTAGAGTCTGACCTGAATGTTAATGTTTTTTTTATTTCATAGGTAGCTCAGAGAAAATAAGTAAGTTGAAGTTTATACAGCAAATACATGGAAGTGTTGGGACTTCAACCCAGATTCTTACCACCCCACCACACCTGACCTTGTCTTAAATAATTGTTATTAAATTGAAAGGATCCCACAGCCCTCCAAACTATAAACCAATTGCCCCATGCCTACCTAAGCCAAAACAACTGAATGGTTTGTGTCTGGTCTTCAGTTTACAGATTTGATTCTATTACAATCCTTTCTCTATATACCTATGGCTCTTCTTTCATTACCTTCATTACAACTATAGTCATTGGATTTTCTGAACCAAAATTTGGAACATGTCATCAGAGAAAAACAGGTACTTATGAGGAAAAGGATATAAAATAATTATGATTGATACTATTGTAAGAAATGCTGGAAGAATGCTTATTACAAACACATCGTCTGCAGACTGTAGTGTAATTTTTTTTTTTATTTTTTTTTAGGTGACTGGCACATTCTACTTGTGTCTCCCTTAGGGCAGGTTTTATTTTATTGCTATTTGTGGAACATCTGTAATTTTGCACACAAAAACACTGGAGCACTTCTAGTGGTAGGCAGAGGCAATCAGGAGTACAGTGGCTGGGACTGTGCTAAACAGCAGGACTAAAACATTCTCCTTTCTCTCCAAAACTGCAGGAGTAGTGAGCATTTATAAGACAACTATTTACCAAGTACTTATGCATTAGGTATTTTGTTAGATGCTGTATAATATATGTGAGAGGCTTCTAAGGAAAGGGAAAGATCTGATCAAGTCTTGAACATAAATTAGGCAGAGAGAATAATAAAGATCCATGGTCTCAAACTAGCATGGATCAAAATTAACTGGAGGGCTGTTAACATAGATTGCTGTGTCCACCCCAGAGTCTCAGATTCAGTAGATATGAGGTGAGGCCCAAGAATTTGCATTTTTAACAAATTCCCTAACTATGCTCGTGCTGCTGATCTAGCAACCATACTCTGAGAATGACTCCTATGGACCACTGAAGATTCAGGAAGTAGGATGAGCAATACCACAGATGATGGAGGCAACATGAAGAGTCTGGCCTGCCTGGACACAAATATAGCTACTAAGCTACTCTGACTTGTACCCTCTGAAGACAATCTACCTCATTGCAATCTGGGGCACTCTCCTACATCAGATCCATCTGCCATCAAGCACAACTTTGCATCTGACAGAATGAGAGACAGCTTCCAATCATCCATCCACCCAAGTTAGAAGCCTTACGCAAGTATCCAACAGGAGTCACTCCCTTACCTCCGATATTACTATAGTTCATCTCTGTAGGGTTGTTTATTAAGGCCACTTAAGTCTTTAGGCCTCACTGGAAAAAAAAATTATCTAAGGTATCAAGTGGCTTGGTTCTTTACTAAAAGAAAGCTATCACTTTCACAACTATTTACAATCTTGTTTCCAAAAATTTGTAGAAATCAAATTTCCTCATTGTCCCCCTGCTAATGCCAGTCTTTAATCTACTCTGTCACTTCCTAGTTCTCTGGTAATCTTAACTTCAAATGATACAAGACATTTATTTCACAATCTCTCACCAGTAGCAGATCCTTGCATATCTAAGCCTCATCTTGTATTGCTGATTTAAACAAAGTGAGAAATCTGAGGCTTAATCAATAGTTCCCATATTGATTAATGGACCTTGACCCACATGCTACAGCAAAGTACATTCAATGAGGTAGTACAACATGTTATCTTCTTTGTCATACCAAATTAAATCATTAAAGTGAATAGAGTGGCTAATGGGCACAATAGAGACTATATTGCCTGATTCAGAGGGAAAAAAAGGACCTTACATCATCAAAAAAGAGGCTCTACCCCTAGGCATCTTCTTCTATCTATCTACCATCCAACCATTACCTACTCTATGAACAATGATCTTAATTCATTGAGGTTGGTTTTAAATTCAGCAATGGTATCAGTAAGACCAAACTAAAAAAAAAAAAAAAAAAAAAAAAAAGTCAGGGTGTCAAAAAAGCAAATGGGAAACCAGCGACAATAAAATAAAAGAATAAGAACAAGAAGGTAGATGACAAAAATTATTTTATTACAGAGAGCAAAGAGGAATTGCCAAAATATATTTAAAGGTAACAACAATAGTAAAGCCATTAGAAACTCATTTAGACTTTTCCTCTTACACAGATTTTCCCTTTTTTAGACTTTTCCTCTTATAGAGACATTAACAGTTCTGTATATACATGGGAAAGAGCTTCAGAATTCCCTTTTCCTACAGATGAGAAGACTTACTGCCCAAGGAACTATTTGCAGTTTAGAGATAACCCCTAAATGCATAGAGCTATTCACAGAATGCCACAGTGAAACAGAAGGAAGATAGCAGTCTTCCATGGATGTCCTGATTACTTTTATTTATTTAGGAACATGTCTGCTTTTTAAAAGAATGTAATCACATATAATATGGAACACATCCAAAATAGGATAATTCATCATTAAAAAATATAAGAAGAAGCATTCCAATTAGTAATTAGAGGTATATATTTCCCTTAAAGACAGAAAAGGATTTAAAAATTTCAGGTTTGCAAAAGTGACTCTTCAGATTAGCTACATATCAGTATACATAAGCAAATAATTATTTGTCCCAAGGTATTTTCTCTTAATTTATTCTATTTATATGACCTACAATAAAGTTAAGTGTAAGCAGATAAGCAAATACATGATTTGCATTTGTGTACAATAAAATGTCAACAATTTAGAATCAACTAAATTAGACTCCATAAATTAACCAGGTTGGGACTGAAGTTTGTACCATCTCTATAATATAATTTACTAAGTAAATCAATAGTGCAAACACAATTTTAAGACACTTTTTAAGCACATTATTATATTAATTCTTTGTGCACCAATGATACTCCCAATGGCAAATCAGCCTTATTTATTTTTAAAGTTAAGCACAGAACACCCTTGACCACAACTTGTTAGCTCTTATGCCTGTGCATTTTTTTAATTTTTTATTTCTTTTCAGCGTAACAGTATTCATTGTTTTTGCACCACACCCAGTGCTCCATGCAATCCGTGCCCTCCCTAACACCCACCACCTTGTTCCTCCGACCTCCCACCCCCCGCCCCTTCAAAACCCTCGGGTTGTTTTTCAGAGTCCATAGTCTCTCATGGTTCACCTCCCCTTCCAATTTCCCTCAACTCCCTTTTCCTCTCCAACTCCCCATGTCCTCCATGTTATTTGTTATGCTCCACAAATAAGTGAAACCGTATGATAATTGACTCTCTCTGCTTGACTTATTTCACTCAGCATAATCTCTTCCAGTCCCGTCCATGTTGCTACAAAAGTTGGGTATTCATCCTTTCTGATGGAGGCATAATACTCCATAGCATATATGGACCACATCTTCCTTATCCATATTCCTCCATGTTTCAAGTGATTTCAGCATCACAGCTGAACCCTCCACACTGGGCCTGTGCCTCCTTTCCTCATTCATTGTATGTTTGCCCCTGACTGCAACAGCAACTTGAGAGCTCCAGCTCCTGCTCCCTTAGGAATCAGGTGGAAAACTCTGAATCCAAAAATAGAGGAAAAGAAGAAACAGAAACATAAGGAGTCAGATCCCAAAGCAGCCTGCCCGTCAGGAATAGCCAGTCTAAAATAGACACATAAAAAATTGCTCAACATCACTTGGCATCAGGGAAAAACAAATCACAACCACAGTGAGATACCATCTCACACTGGTCAGAATGGCTAAAGTTAACAAGTCCGGAAAAAACAGATGTTGGAAAGAATGCAGAGAAAGAGGAGCCATCATACACTGTTGGTGAGAATGCAAACTGGAGCAAACTTTTTGGAAAACAGTACAGAGGTTCCTCAAAAAGTTGAAAATAGAGCTATCCTACAACCCAGCAATTGCATGACTAGGGATTTACCCCAAAGATACAAATGTAGTAATCTGAAGGGGCACACGCACCCCAATGTTTACAGCAGCAGTGTCCACAATAGCCAAACTATGGAAAGAGCACAGATGTCTCTCATCAACACATGAGTGGATAAGGAAGATGTGGTGTATACACACACACACACACACACATATATATGATATATATATATATTTCATCATATACATATATATATCATATATATATGATGAAATACTACTCAGCCATCAAAAAATGAAATCTTGCCATTTGCAATGATATGGATGGAACTAGAGAGTACTATGTTAAGCGAAATAAGTCAATCAGAGAAAGATAGACATCTTATGATCTCACTAATATGTGGAATTTTTTAAAAAAAGGATCAGAGGTGAAGGGAGGGAAAAATAAAATGACAAAAATCAGAGAGGGAGACAAACCATAAGAGACTCTTAATCATAGGAAAAAAACAGGGTTGCTGGAGGGATGTGGGGTGGAGGAAAAATAAAATAAAATTAAATTAAATTAAATCACACTTGTGAGTCTCCTAAAAAAATAAAACAGCAAAATGGAGTACAATCATTAACAAAACTAAAAGATTATAGCTACTTTGGAGCATATTAAAATCAGAAGCAAAAACACCTGTATCCAAAAATATATATAGAAATCAAGCAAATATCCAAAATTATTGAAGTGAATATTATATTATTCAAAGACTTAAGCTTCATTAAGTATTTTGAAATTTTTTATCTGACCAACTATAAGACCTAATTAGTACTGATATCACACATTTTGTCAAAATTATATAATTCCTTTGTGTTCAATATAATTTTTCAATTTTATAATCTATATTAGCATATAGTTAGTATATATTAGTAATTGCAGGTATCTAATTAATAAATCAGTATTCAAATTTTGAAAGTTTAGTATAACTAATGATTTTATGAGAAAAATAACTGTTATTTTTAAAATGAAATGTATGTTTTTATCAACAGTTATATGCCAATAAGTTAAGCAACCTAGATGAAATGGATGCATTCCTGGACACCTATAAACTTCCAAAATTGAATCAGGAAGAAACTGACAACCTGAATAGACCAATATCTAGTAACAAGATTGAAGCATTGATCAAAAATCTCCCAAAAAACAAGAGCCCAGGACCTGAACAGATTCCCTGGGGAATCCTACCAAATATACAAAGAAGAAATAATACCTATTCTCCTGAAACAGAAGGAAAACTTCCAGATTCTTTCTACAAAGCCAGGATTACCCTGATCCCCAAACCAGGCAAAGACCCTACCAAAAAGGAGAATTTCAAACCAGTATCCCTGATGAATATGGATGTCAAGATTCTCAAAAAGATTCTAGCTAATAGGATCCAACAGTAAATTGAAAAGATTATCCACCATGACCAGGTGGGATTTATCAATGGGATGCAAGGGTGGTTCAACATTCACAAATCAATCAATGTGATAGAACAAATCAATAATAGAAGAGAGAAGAACCACATGGTCCTCTCCATTGATGCAGAAAAAGCATTTGACAAGATACAGCATCCTTTCCTGATTAAAATGATTCAAAGTATAGGGATAGAAGGAACATTCCTCAACTTCATAAATCTATCTATGAGAAATCCACTCTGAATATCATCCTCAATGGAGAAAAGCTGACAGCCTTCCTTTTGAGATCAGGAACACGACAAGGATGTCCACTCTCGCCACTCTTGTTCGACGTAGTACTAGAAATCCTAGCAACAGCATCAGACAACAAAAAGAAATAAAAAGTATTCAAATTGGTAAAGAAGAAGTCAAACACTCTCTCTTTGTGGATGACATCATACTTTATATGGAAAACCCAAAAGACTCCACCCCCAAACTACTAGAACTCAGACAGCAATTCAGTAATGTGTCAGGATACAAAATCAATGTACAGAAATCAGTTGCTGTCTTATACACTAACAATGAAAATACAGAAAGGGAAATTAGAGAATTGATTCCATTTACTATAGCACCAAGAACCATAAGATACCTGGGAATAAACCTAACCAAAGAGGTAAAGGATCTGTACTCAAGGAACTACAGAACATTTATGAAAGAAACTGAAGAAGACACAAAAAGATGGAAGACCATTCCATGCTCATGGATCAGAAGAATAAACATTGTTAAAATGTCTATACTGTCTAGAGCAATCTATACTTTCAGTGCCATCCCGATCAAAATTCCACCAGTATTTTTCAAAGAGCTGGAACAAACAATCCTAAAATTTGCATGGAACCAGAAAAGAACCAGAATTGCTAAGGAAATGTTGAAAAAGAAAAACAAACTGGGGGCATCATGTTGCCTGATTTCAAGCTTTACTACAAAGCTATGATCACCAAGACAGCATGGTATTGGCACAAAAACAGACACATAGACTAGTGGAACAGAGTAGAGAGCCCAGATATGGATCTTCAACTCTATGGTCAAATAATCCTCGACAAAGCAGGAAAAAATATACAGTAGAAAAAAGACAGTCTCTTCAATAAATGGTGCTGGGAAAATTGGACAGCTATGTGTAGAAGAATGAAACTCAAACATTCTCTTACACCATACACAAAGATAAACTCAAAATGGATAAATCAAGACCTCAACATGAGGCAGGAATCTATCAAAATCCTAGAGGAGAGCATAGGCAGTAACCTCTTCGACATCAGCCACAGCAACTTCTTTCAAGATACACCTCCAAAGGCAAAGGAAACAAAAACAAAAATGAACTTTTGGGACTTCATCAAAAGCTTCTGCACAGCAAAGGAAACAGTCAATAAAACAAAGAGGCAACCTGTGGAATGAGAGAAAATATTCACAAATGCACTACAGACAAAGGGCTGATATCCAAGATCTATAAAGAACTCCTCAAACTCAACACACACAAAACAGATAATCACGTCAAAAATGGGCAGAAGACATGAACAGACACTTCTCCAAACATGAAAAAATATTCATCATCATTAGCCATCAGGGAGATTCAAATCAAAACCACATTGAGATGCAACCTTGCACCAGTTAGAATGGCAAAAATCCACAAAGCAGGAAACAACATGTGTTGGAGAGGATGTGGAGAAAGGTAACCCTCTTACACTGTTGGTGGGAATGCAAGTTGGTGCAGCCACTTTGGAGAACAGTGTGGAGATTCCCTAAGAAATTAAATATAGAACTACCCTATAACCCTGCAATTGCACTACTGGTATTTACCCCAAAGATACAGATGTAGTGAAAAGAAGGGCCACTTGTACCCCAGTGTTCATAGCAGCAATGGCCACAGTTGCCAAACTGTGGAAAGAACCAAGATGCCCTTCAATGGACGAATGGATAAAGAAGATATATGGTCCATATATACAATAGAGTATCATGCCTCCATTAGAAAGGATGAATACCCAACTTTTGTATCAACATGGACAGGACTGGAAGATATTATGCTGAGTGAAATAAGTTAAGCAGAGAGAGTCAAGTATATGGTTTCACTTACTTGTGGAGCATAATGAATAACACGGAGGACATTGGGAGATGGAGAGGAAAAGTGAGATGGGGGAAACTGGAGGGAGAGACAAACCATGAGAGACTATGGACTCTGAGAAACAAGCTGAGGGTTTTGGGAGGGGGGTGGAGGGGTGGGTGAGCCTGGTGGTGGGTATTATGTAGGGCACGTATTGCATGGAGCACTGGGTGTGGTACATAAACAATGAATTTTGGAACACTGAAAAAATTTTAAATTAAATTTTAAAAAAAGAAAGAAATTATGTTTTTAATTCCCACACTGATTAAATCATTTCAAAGGAATATAAACATTAATTTATTGACTTTTGACAAGAACAACAAAAAAATATTGAATATACCCAGTTTGTCCAAAGATTCAAGTTAATTACATAAACTTAGATGTTTATATTTTTTTGAAAAAAAGAAAGGAATGGCCAGCTTACATTGACTGCTACCCCTCCCAAAGGCTCTCTTACTGAGCTCTGTGTTCAATTCCTAGGACTGCCATAACAAATTACCACAAACCGGGTACCTTTAAACACCAGAAACTATTCTCTCACAGTTCTGGTACCAAAAGTCCAAAATCAAGGCTTTCCAGGGCCACACTCTGAAGGAGAAAGCTCTTCCCTCGCCTCTCACAGCTGTTTGTGGCTTCTGATGTTCTCTGGCTTGTGACAGCTTCACTGCAGCTTTTTTCTGGGTCTCCACACAAACTTCTTCTCCACGCATGAGCAGAGTGCTTTTTAGCTGACAACGCAGTTCCACATAGGACCATCATCCCATCTGATGATCACACTCTATAACTGAGGTGCTGATATTTTCATTTTGCAGAAAAAATAACAGAATTCAGAGGGACCTGAGATGACTTAGCTAGGGAGAAGGAGAACAGAGTCTTAAATAAACTCTAGGTCTTCTAAGTTCAAATCTGAAACATTCCCACCATACCAAGCTATCCGTCTCTTCTCTCACATACATACAAGGTAAAATATTTTCAAAGCATTTTTCCATTGTAAGTGAATTACCACTAATTACAGATGTATGGAATATCAAGGATCTTCTTTCATATAAAAAAAAAATCAATATACTCCTGAAGTGGCTTTTGGACAAGTTCTCACCTAACCCAGACAGTGGTTCTCAACCCTAGCTGCACAACCCAGCTGCAGGATCTCTTTGGGGTGGGGCTGAGGCCTATGTATATTTAACAAACTACCCAGTAATTCCACCCAGGTTTACCCAGAATTGAGGCACCCGGAATTGAGAATCTTGGACTGTAGGATTTTAGACCTTAGTTTCCTCTTTGATATATTAAACACACACACACACACAACGATGACTTTTCATTGTTAATGGTTTTCTAAAAGCAAAAGTAACAGTCCCAACCACATCTTTTTTATAAGAAGATAATAATATTCTTAACCAAACTGTTGTGACAATAGGGACACTAATACAATGCTGAACATTGGCTCTAGTGCTGGTCAGCTGGAGCCCTGGACACCCCTCAGGATGGGACACTCTCTCTTCTATACAATGTCTAGGCTTCAGGGTCCAGTTCTGTGATGGAAATGTCCAGGGCTCTGGTGGGGAAAGGATAGACAGACATTTCATCCCTGATCCTGGCTATTTAATCACTTCTGTGGGTAGGTTATTTTAGTCATTTCTGTAAGCCTAAGGGCTTTTATTCTCCATGTCTGTAATTACAAATAAAATCAAGCCCATTGTCCAAACAAGCAAATTTTTGTAGTACTAGTTCTGAAGACACATTTCTCCTGTGCTCCTAATAAAACAGCAGTTTAACTCCAGTGAGCAAAACAAAGGCAGAGTACAGTAGACAGAGTCCCAATTTCACAGGGCGGGTTGCCCGTGGCCATCAAAGTTATAGTATCCCGTATGTAGCAAAGCAGTATAGAGCAGCTCAGCCACAAAGAAGTCCACATATTATTCAATCATTAAAAAGAAGAGAAAATCCTGCCATTTGCAACAATATGGATGGAACTTGAGGGCATTATGCTAAGTGAAATAAGTCAGAGAAAAACAAATATCATATAACTCTCACTTATACGTAAATCTAAAAAAGACAAAACTCACAGAAAAAAGAGATTAGGCTTGTGGTTACCAGAGGTCGGGAATAAGAGGAAGGTGGTGGAAAAGCTACAAATTTCCAGTTATAAGAGAAGTAAGTACAAGGGATGTAATGGACAGCATGATGGCTGTAGCTAACACTGCTGTAGGATATACAGAAACATTGTTAAACGTTGTTAAGAGAGGGGCACCTGGGTGGCTCAGTGGGTTAAAGCCTCTGCCTTCGGCTCAGGTCATGATCCCAGGGTCCTGGGATCGAGCCCCACATCGGGCTCTCTGCTCAGCAGGGAGCCTGCTTCTCCCTCTCTCTCTGCCTGCCTCTCTGCCTACTTGTGATCTCTGTCTGTCAAATAAATAAATAAAATCTTTAAAAAAAAAAAAAAAAAACGTTGTTAAGAGAGTTGAGAAGAGTTCTTATCACAAGGAAAAAACTTTTCCTTTATTCACTTTCTCTCTTTATTCTATTTGTGATGACAGGTGCTAACTAAACCATTTGTGGCAATCATTTCACAATATATGTAGGTCAAACCATTATGCTGTACAACTTAAACTCATACAGCGATGTATGTCAGTTATATCTCAATAAAACTAGAATAAAATTTAATTTTTTAAATAACATCTAAAAAAAAAAAGAATTCCATGAGAAGACCCAAAAAAAAAAAAAAAAAAAAGGTGGCCTAAGGGCCAAGTTGTCTGCTCCTGAATGAATGGATAGAAGATCAGCTAGAGCAGAGTTTCTTGACCTGGAGTTCATACCTTCTCACCCCACCCACACAGAAATCTTATGCATATGCACAAAAAAGTGAATGCAAAATTCAATTAACTCTGTGCCTATCTGAATTTTTCAGGGAACAATGCCTACGTAGATTTATCAGATTCTCAGAGGGGTTTGTGACTTGAAAAAAGGCTTGGAATCACTATTATCAAAGAATACACAGTCTATGTGTTTTCCTATAAATTTATTTTCTCTCAAACGAGATTTGATAGTCTTTTGTTCATTCACATGGCCCTCGTCCCCAGCATGGATCCTGGTGTGATATAGGCTTTCAGTAAATCTGTATGAGGTAAATAAAAGTTGACCAGGAGAGCGTGTCCATGATGGCTGAAAGGACCTAGAAGTGATGCCTTCTTTGTGGCTTTAACAGTCCCCTGGCCACGGAGATCCTGAAAAGAAGGTGGGTGAGAAAGTGCCCAAAGGCAAGGCCCAAACTCCCCAGAAGTTATGTGTAAATCTCTCCAGGACTTAGATAAATGAATGATCAAGGGCTCAGAGTTCCTCACCATAGATCAAGATTGCCATAATTTTAGTGGCATTTAAATCGCTTGCCTACAGAAGTATGCCAGCCTATCAAATTATATATGTGTGTTCGATGGCAGTCGTTGGCAATATTGATATACATTTTCCTCTTAAATGGACTGATCACTCATTTAGCTGTCATCTTGCATCTGCCACTGAAAACAGAGAAGACAAATTGAGTCCATTTTTCAAATTTAGCAGAGTTATTTATTTTGTTAAGCACAACATATTCATCTCTGCTAGTTTTCATACGGCAGCAAGAGAGTCAAGCCATCCAGTTGTAAAACTAATTAATAGAAACAACCTTTGAATTACTAGACTGGCAGTCTGGCATTGCTGATTAGATCATCACGGGAATAGTGAGTTGTAAAATTATTATTAAAATAAATCCAGATTTTCATTTTATTATAGGAAAGGGATCTCTAACCAAAAATTCTTTTTTTAATTCAGGTAAAACTGGTATGTAATGTTTTATTAGTTTCACGTGTTCAACATAATTTGATATTGGCACACACTACAAAGTGATCACCAAAATAAGTCTAGTTACCACCCATCACCACACCATTGACCCTCTTCCTCCTTTTCACCCACTCCTCAAACTCCTTCCCCTCAGAATGCCAATCTGTTCTCTGCATCTATGAGTTTTATTTTGTTTTATTTTTTAGATTTCACATACAAGTGAAATCATACCGCATTTGTCTTTGCCTGACTTTTTCACCTACTATAATCCCCCAGGGTCTATATATGTTGTCACAAATGGCAAAATTTCTTTCTTCTTTTTTGCGGCTGAGTAATATCCCATTGTATGTGTATCCACCACATCTTCTTTATCTATTCATCCACTGATGGACACTTCAGTTATTTACATATCTTAACCAAGAATTCTTTGTTTTTATTTGGCAGGGGGGCAGCTGCAATATTTTTCACTTTTTAGTTATTCTCATGTCGTGTAAGTGTGGCTGAGAAAATATGTCATTTTTGGAGTTCTGCCAAGATAAAAACTCCAAATAGAAAGAGAGAGAAAATGACTACCTCTAAATAACCTATGCCTGTTCAAGAATATGCAGTTCACATCCAAGCTAATAGGAGACTACAGGAATTTTCATACCGTTCTGGTTTCTAAAAATAAAAATGAATCTAAAGACTATCCTTGAAACATGAATTTTCACCTTCTATTATGACTTTTTCCCCTCCACCTGTCTTCCTTCCAAATGAAAACAGTGGCCTTTCAAGGTTCTTTTCTTTGCATCATAAAGAAACATCTATAGGATCACTATATTGATTTCTCCTTAAAGATTAGAATCCTCTGCTACTCAAAACCTACTAAATATGTTTAATTCAGAAACATGGGGAATGTGGTCTATTTTGTCACCATTTAAAAGCACTAAAGAGACAGACAAAACATAAACTCTCTGAAGACCACTTCAAACATGTACTGCTCAGTCACGTGTATCTTTCAAAATGCTTTTTAAAAATTTTTTAATGCCTATTCTTTCCTTACACAAGAAATTATTTTGTACAAAGCTATTATAAAGTGAGTTGTTCACTGAAAAAAAATGCCTGAGGAATAGAATTTTATATATGCTATGAAATAACCAGCCAAGTCTGTTACTCCACGTTTAGTTTCTGCAACACCGCCAGTCATCCAAGGGAAGAACTACCGGAAACTCAATGAACATTATTTTTGGTACATTAGTAAATATTGTAGAGCCATGTCCAGCCCAAGAATTATTCTTGGAGAGTTAACTGTACAATTTTCTCACCCTACAGAAACAGAATTTACAGAAAGCTCTGCAATAAACATGTGTCATAAACATGGGGTCCAATAGCACAGTTGCACAATTCAACTCGCTCACCTCACCCTAATGCCAACTCTGTCTGAGCTTGTCTTTATTAAAAATGTTGATATTTTGTTCATTGTAGTTTTCAGTATTAATTCTGATTTTTTTAAATATTATCATCTTGGTAGCTACACTTGTGGTGAGCATAGCATAGACTTGTCAAAGCACCATGTTGTACACCTGAAATAAATATAACATTGTGTATCAACTATACTTCAATAATACATATATTTAATTACTTTTATTATCTTCATTACTGTTTTTTGGCTTGCCCTTAAGTCTTGCACCTGAGCAAGTACAACATTCACCAAATGGCCCCAGCCCCAACCATGACCTCTATAGAGCTAATCCTAAATTTCTCTGCCAGAGGGAAGGATGATGTTTAATGTTGATGGCTCCTTAAAATAAAAAAAAGAACTTGTCTTATTTTTTCTTCCTACAGCCATACCAATACATATCCATCATATTTACTTAGGAAAAAAAGAAAAAAATTGAAACATCCTTAGTCCCACAACTTAGTAATAACCACTGTTAATGACTTGCTGTATATTTCTAGATTGTTTTCTATGGTTATATGATAGATGATGTATAAAAATTGAATATTTAAAAGGTATAATTACATGACAATTTTCCAGGTTAGCCATGACTTAAAAGAAATGACATCATTTCATTCACTGGTATATTTATTCAAATTAACTGGTATATTTATTTTTTTAAATACAGTCTCTCTGTAAATGTGGAGGATTTCAGCATTGATGTACATCAGGCTTTCCTAAGCATTAAAGCAGGTTTCAATGAAACTTTTAAAAGTAAGAAGGAGTGTGCACCTAAATTGTTATAATTAAAATAAGACCACTGGTGCACCTGGGTGGCTCAGTTGGTTAAGCCTCTGCCTTCAGCTCAGGTCGTGATCTCAGGGTCCTGGGATCGAGCCCCACGTCGGGCTCTCTGCTTGGCGGGGAGCCTGCTTCTCCCTCTCTCTCTGCCTGCTTCTCTGCCTACCTGAGATCTCTCTCTGTCAAATAAATAAAATCTTTAAAAAAATAAAATAAAATAAGACCACTATCCTCAAAGGAAAATATAATCAAATGGGAATAAGGTCAGTTATCCAAATTCATAAATCAGAAATTAATGTAGTTCTCCAAATAAATGTTACAAATGCAAAAATTTCTAAGATTCATTTAAAAGCATAATGATAATCTCTCTCTCACTCTTGTTCTCACTGTCTACAACTATCTAATTCTCTATCTATCCATTTATCTATCAATACACTAAACCCATAAGTCATTAAATACAAGTGTTATCACTCCTACTAATATTCCTATCACTTCAGCACAGTGAAGAACATTATGGAACTTGGTATCAGAAAGCCCAGGTTTGGACACCAAATGTTTATTTTGGGGAAAGTTACATTATTGCTTTAATACTAAGTGTTCACATCTGTTAAGCAAGTATCATAAAAATACTTATCTTTATGAGGTTGCTGTAAGAATTAAATAATCTCTTAAATGCTTACTGTAATGTGTGGTAGGAGTAAGCATTCAATGCACCTAAATTGTTATAATTAAAGTAAGGCCCATATCCTCAAAGGAAAGTATAAACGGGAGGAAAAGCCACGTATTCAAATAATGTAAATGTATCAATGTAAAATGATTTTTTTAAATGTTGCTAAAAATGAGGGTAGTCAAACTTTGGGCTCAGATTTTGAATTTTTTTTTAATTTAAAATATTTTATTTATTTATTTGACAGAAATCACAAGTAGACAGAGAGGCAGGCAGAGAGAGAAGAGAAAGCAGGCTCCCTGCAGAGCAGAGAGCCTGATGTGAGGCTTGATCCCAGGACCCTGGGACCATGACCTGAGCCGAAGGCAGAGGCTTTAACCCACTGAGCCTCCCAGGTGCCCCTGAAATTCATTTTATTAAATGGGCTTACTTTATAATCATTCTCTGTTTATGAAGAGCCCTTCAAGTATTAAGCAATATATTAGCCAAAAAGAAAATTAATACAAATGACTTAGCTTTTTTATGTCTTAGCTATTTTAGCTTTCTTTTTTCAACTGATTTTCCAATACTGAGGAAAAATAAGATACAGAGAATAAAATTATACCATATAGTATACCTATGTGACAAAGGTAATACCTAAATATCAAAACACAATCAAGAAATTATGGATAAAGCTAAGTGCTATAATCAAATAAAACCAATAGAACTTACTTGATGTTTACAACATGGACCCCATTTAGGCTTATATCAGAATTACATGTCTTGAAAGCAATATACACCCTATAAATATTTATTTATTTGACTCTAAAATATCCATAATGGAAGTACATAGAACAGAAAATTTTAATCCCTCATCTGTAGTATAAGTTACCATCAGGGAGTACAACTAGAAAGAATCAAATTGAAACATTATGGAAGTTCCTCAAAAAATTAAAAATAGAACTATCATATGATCCAGCAATTCCACATCTGGGTATTATTTGAAAAGAGTAAAAACACTAATTTGAAAAGATACATGCACCACCCTCGCCCCTGTTCATTGTAGCATTATTTACAGTAGCCAAGATATGGAAGCAAACTAGGTATCCCCTGATTAATGAATAAAGAAATGGTGGTGTACGTACATACACACACACACACACACACACACACACACACAGGAATATCAGTCAGCCATTAAAAAAAAGAAGAAGAAATCTTGCCACCTGTGACAACTTGGATAGACCTTGAGGGCCTTACGCTAAGTGAACTAAGTCAGAAAGGAAAAGATAAATACCATGTGATCTTGCTTACATGTGGAATCTAAAGAAACAAAACAAAGCAAAACAAAAAATGAGCCCATGGATATAGAACACAGATCAGTGGTGGGGAAAATAGGTGAAAGGGGTCAAAAGTTATACATTTTCAGTTAATAAAATGAATAAATCATGGAGATGTAATATAAAGCATGGTGACTATAGTTAACAATACTGTATTGCATATTTGAAAGTAGCTAGGAGATTAGATCTTGAATGTTCACATCATAAGAAAAAAATTAAAATTATATATGATGATGGATGTTAACTGGACTTATTGAGCTGATCATTTCACAATATATACAAATATTGAGTCATTACGTTGTACACCTAAAACTGAAATCATGTGATGTCAATTACACACCGTTTTTTTTAAAAATGAAAGAATCAAACTGGAAAGATAAAATGCCATCTATACCAATGACACCATCCAAGAGACTCTGAATCTCAGATTAGGACTTTCAAGTATATACAAAAGTGTAATTAAGTAGGTGTAAATTCAGGGAAATGTGACCAAATTATGATTCTAGCCACTTAGCCTTAATAATTTTGTGGCACCCTGTGTGAAGAAAGAGTGTACTATCATAAAAAGACTGAATTGCATAGTATAGAAGGAGAAATTAGAACAACAAAATTTCAGCACCCTTCAGAGAACATCCTGATTACCAAAGAAGAATGTTCTGTCTCTGGTAGCTGTAGATCTATAATAAAGAAACACGGGTCAGATTAATGTAGCTTCATGTCACTCATCCTCAGCCTCATTTACCCAAATCCATTTATTATGGTGCCGTGATGAATATAATGAGGTTTCCCAAGTACAGTTATGGCTCCTTCCTGCTAAGAACTCCGGTGCCTAGGGAACCCTCAGGCTCTGCCTTCTACCCACCATTTTAAACATACTCTTCACATCAGATGTCTCTGCTTTTAATTTCCTTTCTTCCAACTAGGCTTCTGCCACTCTTCTCAGACACTCCATATCTTTACTCTAATTATCACTGCATTTCAATTGTATCCTGAATGCCATCTTTCTGATTTCTTTTGTCTAAAAAATAATCCATATCTGAATTATCCAATCAAACTTGTATAATTTCATCTAATGAAATTAGATATGTGTAATATCCCAGCCATTTTTCAGAACTTGATAGATAGTAATACACTGCTATTTTCTGAAGATGTGGAATAATTATCTACAATGATGAAAATTTTGTCTATCTCCAAATTATTCTTACATGAGCAATTCTAGACTGGATAAAATTCATGCAAGTATTATTTCAGGAATCGAGGAATCTCTTAGCATCTATACAGGGTCTTGTCACAACAGAAAAACAGGTAGTATTCAAAGACTGTTAAATTGTGTCAAAGGATAGAAGAGCCAAATTGAAGAGCCTAGAACTAGTGAAAGAGGAGGTCATTTGAGCATCCATGATAATAATAACTGCAATATTAAAACACACCAGGGGTGCCAGGGTGGCTCAGTGGGTTAAGCATCTGCCTTTGGCTCAGGTCATGATCTCAGGGTTCTGGGATCGAGACCCACATCAGGCTCTCTGCTCAGCGGGGAGCCTGCTTCCCCCTCTATCTCTGCCTGCTGCTCTGCCTACTTGTGACTTCTCTCTCTGTGTCAAATAAATAAATAAAATCTTTTAAAAAAATAAAATAAAATAAAACACACCAGAACTATTATTATGAATACATAATACATTAAAAACCCATTGCTGTCCTTCAGAATATGCTAAGAAACCTGTCATTTTGTCAGCTAGTAAAGAATCTAACCTTTTCTGTATAAACTGTACTCAGAATAACCAAGTTGATGAAAGGAAGTTACTCTTAGAATTATTCCAGCTAATAAATTAAGAAGGAATTGCAAACTTCTGTTTCCAAACATGATAAACTAAAAAGGATTTGATTTTCCCTTCCATCATAAAGAACCAGACTAAATATATAAAACAGCACTTTTCAGATATTAGACAATAGATAGTAAAGAGACATTATCTTTAGAAATAAAGAAGCAGGGACACCTGGGTGGCTCAGTGGGTTAAGCCTCTGCCTTTGGCTCAGGTCATGATCTTGAGGTCCTGGGATCGAGCCCCGCGTCAGGCTCTCTGCTCGGCAAGGAGGCTGCTTCCCCCTCTCTCTCTGCCTGCCTCTCTGCCTGCTAGTGATCTCCCTCTCTCTCTGTGTGTGTGTCAAATAAATAAATAAAATCTTTTTTAAAAAGGTAAAGAAGCAAATGAGGTTAGCCCTACCATTGCCCCCAGTTTAACTGCCTGATTGTCCATGTCTTGCAGAGAGGGAGAACCCAGATAAAGCCTTGTAGGCTGATGACCTGAAGAGATAGGAGAGTCCAGGGAGGTCAAGGCAGTCAGAGCTTGTGAGGTATAATCATGGAGGCAGAAGCTGCGTACAGAGAGAAACTTTGAAATCTGCCGAGTGATCCCATCCCCTTGAATCTTTAGACAACTGCGGCATAAATATATATATGAATAAGAGAAGATGAGGGTGGTAGAAGGACTAATGGAAGTAACAAGCCAAAATTCACTAGGGCTAGGAACTGTTTATGTGGAAACACCTCATAAGATATTGGCATCAGATAGGATTCTCTGGAGGGTATCATATTAGCACTGAGACTAAAAAACCTTAGACTAAAGGTTGCTGTGGACACATTCTAACCAACTTAGCCACAAAAGGAACAGACTGATACCAGATAACTTAACTGCATATTAGGAAAAAAAAAAAGTCCAACACTACCTAAAGGAATAAAATAATATCTAGCACTCCAGAATGTAAAATTCACAATGTTTAGCATTCAGTCAAAAATTACGAGGTAAGCAAAGAAGCAGAGAAATATGAGCAGTAACTGAAGAAATCAACAAATTAAAATAGTCATAAATGACAGAAATGATGGAATTAACTGATAAAGGTCTTAAACACTATAAATGTACTCTAAATGTTCAAGAAGGTAGAGGGAAACATACATGTTATGAGGACATAAATATAAAATATAAAATACAGCCAAATGGAACTTTTAGAGATTAAAAAAGTCTCCGTAATAAAAACTAAACAAGAAGAGACTGATAATGTATTAGATATTGCCTAAGAAAAGACTAATAAACTTGAAAAGACAGAAATAGGAATTACCCAAAATAAATCAGAGAGTAAAAACAGACTGAAAATAAAATAACATAGCCAAAATGACCTGCAGGAAAATATCACGCATTCTAAAATATGTTTAATTGGGGTTCTACAAGGAACAGGGAGTCAGAAAAAATATGTATTTAAAAAACAATGGGTGGAAAATTTCCAAAATTAATTAATACTATATATCATATGGAAATAGTTAACCATGGGTCTCTCACATTCCTGCACAGTGTACATCCAGAGACACTATCTTTGTTCTGAACTATATTTTGGAAGATGTCTGTATAGCAAAAAGCTTTAGAAGGTGTAGTGTATCCCTCGAGAAAAAAGGTAGCTCTGTTTACTGTCTTGGAAGATAGAGATAGTATCACTCTCCAGAACAAAGGAAAAGTAAGCTTACAGAACATTATAAAAGATTCAGATTCCCTAAGCTTAGGTTTCTTGTCTACAACACTGTTCACTTGAATATTCAGTTGTCATCTGGACTTCTTCACATCACTTTGTGAGAACTGAACTGAGGAAAATGCCCACACTCTAGCTACTTGTACTGTGAATAATAAAGTACTCCTTGAAACTTATTAGTTTGCAAGTTGAATAAAGTCTCTGCCCATTCACAGGTTTTGACATATATACATAGATTCAAGCAGTTCAACATATCCTGGGAAAAAGAATCGTAAATAAAACCACAGCAAGGAAGATCACATTCAAATTGCTGAAAATGAAGAGAAAATAATGTAATAAGTAATAATGTAATAAGTAATGAAGAGAAAATATTAAATGCAGCCATATAAAAATGTACATTACATCCAGCAGAATACAGTTAAAATTGACTGAAGATGTTCCATAAGAAACTCTCAAGCCAGGGGTGCCTGGGTGGCTCAGTCAGTTGAACACCAACTCTTGATTTCGGCTGGGTCATGATCCCAGGGATGTGGATTCAGGCCCATATCAGCTCTATACTTAGTGTGGAGTCTGCCTGAGATTCTCTCTCTCTCCCTCTCTCTAAAATAACTCCAATTAAATCTCTCTGTCCCTCTCCCCACTCTCTCTCTCTCTCAAATAAATAAATAGATCTTTTAAAAAAGAGAAACTCAGGGCGCCTGGGTGGCTCAGTGGGTTAAAGCCGCTGCCTTCGGCTCAGGTCATGATCCCAGCATCCTGGGATCGAGCCCCGCATTGGGCTCTCTGCTCGGCAGGGAGCCTGCTTCCTCCCTTCTCTCTCTGCCTGCCTCTCTGCCTACTTGTGATCTGTCTGTCAAATAAATAAATAAAATCTTAAAAAAAAAAAAAGAGAGAGAAACTCTACAAGCTAGAAAACAATAAAGTAATATTTTTAAAGTGCTGAAAGCAAAAAACAAAAAAACGGGAAAAATATCCTTAAAAAGTAAAGGCAAAATAAACACTTCCAACAAACAACAGTTGACGGGCTTCATTGCCAGCAGATATGTACTACAAGTAATGTCAACAAAATTACTGAGGCTAAAGAAGAGGAATGCTATCTAGAAATTTAAGCCTATAAAAAGAAATAAAGAGAAATTGAAATAGTAAGTATATGGGCAAATATTTTCAAAATATATTTCTCATTTTTAGTCCCCTTAAAAGATAATTGACTCTTAAAAGTACAAATAATAACAAAGTAAAAATAATAAAAATGTACTGTGGAGTTTATAACATATTTACAAGTTAAGTGTACGATAATAATAGCATAAAAGAGAGGAGGATATAAATGAAAATACACTGCTGTGAGGCTCTTTATATTGAGGGTCATAACCACATTTGAAAGTTGATTGTGCTAAGATAAAGATATACTTTGTATGCCCTAGATCAACCCCACAAGAAAAATAAACAGAGTCATAACTATAAGACAATGGTAAAGATAAATAGAATCTTTTAAAACATTCAGGACAAATTAGGGTATAAAAGGGGAGAAGTTAACAAAAACTAGATGGGACAAATAAAAAAACCACAAATTGGTAGATATACACCCATTATATTAATTTTAAATGGTCTAAACACTCAAATCAAAATGTAAAGATTGCTGGGTTGGATTAAAATAGAAGAAGCCAAGTATATATTGGTTATAAGAAATGTAGAAATATAGAAAGGTTATAAGAAATGTAGAAATATAGAAAGGTTAAATATAGAAAATTTAAGGCAAAAGTATGAAAAAAGATATATCACAGAAAATACTGGCATGGTTACTTCAATACCAGAAAAAGTACATTTCAGCCCAAAATATTCCCATAAACCATTACATGCCAACAAAATTGACAACCTAGAAGAAATGAGTAAATCCCTAGAAACACATAACCTACCAAGACTATAACATGAAGAAATAGAAAATTTGAACAGACTGATTACTAGTAAGGAGATTAAATCAGCAATCAAAAACCTCCCAACAAACAAAAACCCAGGACAAGATGGATTTATTGGTGAGTTCTATCAAGGATTTAAAGAAAAAATAACAACAGTCCTCAAACTCTTCCCCAAAACAAACAAAAACAAAAACAAAAAAAAGTAGAAGCAGAGGAAATACTTCCAAACTTATTTTATGAGGTCAGCATTACTCTGATACCAAGACCAGACCAAAAAAAAGAAAATTTCAGGTCAATGTTCCTGATAAACATAATACAAAAATCCTCAACAAAATAACAGCAAACTGAATTCAGTAACACATTAAAAGGATCACATACCATGATCAAGAAGAATTTGTTCCAGAGGTGCAAGGATGGCTCAACATCTGAAAAATCAATCAATGTGATACACTACATTAACAAAATGAAGGATAAAAATCATATGGGTATCTCAATAGATGTGGGGGAAACGTGACAAAATTCAACATCCATTTGTAAGAAAAACTCTCAATAGAGTGGGTAGAAAGGGAATATACCTCAACATAACAAAGGCCATATATGACAAGCCCAAGCTAACATACTCAATAGTAAAATGCTGCTCTTTGAGGAAGATGCGGTTGCTGCTACAGCAGAGCCTTGGATGCCCTCTTCCTGTTCCTGACTCACTACCCTTCGTTCTCACTGAGAAACAAATCAGTCAGGAAGCTGTGCCACAGCCATGGTTTCTAAAGACCCCAGGAAGACACCCATGGAACCAGAAGTGGCAATTCACCAAATTAGAATTACTCCACCAGCCATGATATAAAATCTTTGGAGAAGGTATGGGCTGACCTTATCAGAGGTGCAAAGGAAAAAATCTCAAAGTGAAAGAAACAGTTCAGATGCCTACCAAGACTCTGAGAATCACTACCAGAAAACCTCCTTGTGGTGAAGGTTCTGAGACTTGGGATCATTTTCAGATGAGGATCTACAAGCAACTCACTGATCTGTGCAGTCCTTCTAAGATTGTTAAGCAGATTATTTCCATCAGTATTGAGCCAGGAGTCAAGGTCAAAGTCATCACAGCAGATGCTTAAATCAACTTTTTAATAAATTATCAGTTGTTAAATTTTTTAAAAATGGGATAAAGCTTTTCCTCTAAGATCAGGAACAAGACAAAAATGCCCACTCTTCCCCACTTTTATTCAACATAGTATTGGAAGTCCTAGCCAGAGCAATTAAGCAAGAAAAAGAAATAAAAAGCATCCAAATTGAAGAGGAAGAAGTAAAACTGTCACTATTTGAAGATGATATGATATTATTTACAGAAAACCCTAAAGACAGCCAAAAAACTGTTAGAACTAATAAATTTAGTAAAGTTTTAGGGTACAAAATCGCTATACAAATGTCTGTTGCATTTCTGTGCACTAATAACAAATTGACCTAGATATGAAGAAAATGGAACTCTTCAACATTGCTGGTAAATATATAAAATAGTACTTCCACTTGGAAAATATTTTGCAGGTTCTTATACAGTTACACATACACTAACCATAAAACTCAAGAATCCCACTAATATATATTTACCCAAGAGAAATAAAAACATGTTAATGTTAAACACTCTCAGGTATTTTTAATAACTAATAACCTGTCACTTCCTTTCAATATAAAATAGAAAGGTTTTTTGATATACATACTGTAATACTTAAAAAATGAAACTAACATATATCTGGAATTTGCTTTAAAATAACCCAGAATGGGTGAAACAAACTCACCTGTGGGCTTAATATTGTTTTAATTGGATGAGGTGTGCATGGGGTTCATCATACTATCCTTTCTATTTTGTATATGGTTTTTGAAAGAAAAATTAAAAGCCCAGGGGCAAAAATCCTAAATTACTTCCTCTTTAACTTACAAACTAAAATAATACCAATTGAAATGTCCTTGGTCCTTTAGTAGCAAGTGCCAAGGATTACAAATGTTGAGGGAGTATTACTCTCAGCTTGTAGCAGTTGAATTCCCCTTCTCAATTCTTGAAATGGAGGAATAGGCTCAGTAGATGTCACTCAGGCTTAAAGATGTGAGAAGTTATATTCATTCACCTCTTCTTTTTATCTTTATTACAAAGTTTTGACAGCCACAGTTAATTCAGAAAATACTTCTGGTGTTAGGGCAAGAATAATTATTTTGCAGGGTAACAAGAAATGGACAATCTAATAGGCAGTTTAACTATATCATCAGAAAGCAGAAGTCAAGTTTAGTACACTTACATCGGGTTTACTACAGTCAAATCTTAAAGATATCAGCTCAAAAGGACCCAGAATTCATTATTACAATTGTACCAAAATAGGTAGGAGCAGCTACAAAGGAGTTCATCCAGTGCAGCTTTTCATCCAACAATAAGTTTCAAGTCAGCTAGATCAAGAACACACAATCATTCAGCTGGTGCACTGCTCTATATGCTAAGGACCAAGAATCCTAGAAGTCACTTCCAGCAGAGTATCAACTGAAGTTGATAAAACTCATATGGAGACAGCAGCAGGCATTTGCTCATGGTCTTGAAGAGATAAGGACTGATAGATCTTTGGACTTTAAATGTCATGCTGAAGAGTCTAGAACTAACTACTCTAAAAGGCAATACTAATAATAAATAATAAACCTTACTACCAAGTAATATTTCTTAATTACTGCTCCCAGGATACTTCACTTTAATCATTTTATAATTAAGCTATATGTTTAAATTTCACAAAGATTTAGATAGAATAATCAGTTTCCTTTTCTAGTATTTCCTTTGGCCATAACCGTACTTTTTTTTCTTTACTGTGCTTATTTACCTTTATTTTTTTAGGTTTTTATCTAAATTCCAGTTAGTTAACATGCAGTGCAATATTACTCTTAGGTGTACAATTTAGTGATTCAACACTTCCATACAATACTCAGGTTCATCACAAAAAGTGCACTCTCTAATCCCCGTCCTTATTTAACCCATCCCTCCTACCCCCTGCTCTCTGGTAATCAGTTTGTTCTCTATAGTTAAGAAACTATCTTTTGGTTTGCCTCTCTCTCTCTTTTTTTCCCCTTTACTCATTTCTTTTGTTTCTTAAATTCCACATATGAGTGAAATCGCATGGTATTTGTTTTTCTCTAACCAACTTATTTCACTTAGCATCATACACCCTAGCTCCAACCACATTATTGCAAATGGCAGGATTTCATTCTTTTTGATGTCTGAGTAATGGTACATATATTCCTTTGAATTAGTATTTTTGCATTCTTTGGGTGATGGCCTAGTAGTGCAATTGCTAGATCTTAGGGTAGCTCTATTTTTAACTTTTTGAGGAACCTCCATACCGTCCTGGCAACAGTGTAAGAGGATTCCACTCTCTGCATCCTCATGGACAAGTGTTGTTTCCTGAGTTGTTAATTTTAGTCATTCTGATAGGTGTGAGGTGATATCTCATTGTGGTTTTGATTTGCATTTCCCTGATGATGAGTGATGTTGAGCATCTTTTCATGTGTCTCTTAGCCATCTGTATGTCTTATTTGGAAAAATATCTATTCAGGTATTCTGCCCAGTTTTTAACTGGGTTGCTTTTTGGGTGTTGAGTTTGTTAAGTTCTTTATATATTTTGGATACTAACCCTTTATCAGATATGTCACTTGCAAATATCTTCTCCCATTTTAAAGGTTGCCTTTCAGTTTTGTTGATTCTTTCTTCCACTGCAGGAGCTTTTATCTTGACAAAGTCTTAATATTTTCTTTTTGCTTTTGTTTCCCTTGCCTCAGATGGCATATCTAGTGAGAAGTTGTTATAGCTGATGTCAAAGAGGTTACTGCCTGTGTTCTCCTCTAGGATTTTGTTATTTCCTATCTCACATTTAGGTCTTTCACCCATTTTGAATTTATTTTTGTGTATGGTGTGAGAAAGTGGGCCAAATTCGTTCTTCTGCATGTTGCTATCCAGTTTTCCCAACACCATTTGTTGAAGAGACTGTCTTTTCTCCATTATATATTCTTTCCTGCTTTGTTTAAGATTAGTTTACCATACAGTTGTGCATCTACTTCTGGGCTTTCTATTCTGTTCCATTGATCTATGTGTCTGTTTCTGTGCCAGTAGCATACTGTTTTGATCACTACAGCTTTGTAATATAACTAGAGTCTGGAACTGTGATGCTTCCAGTTTTGCTTTTCTTTTTCAAGATTGCTTTGGTTAGGGGCATCTGGGTGGCTCAGTCAGTTAATCATCTATCTTTGGCTTGCATTGTGATCACAGGGTCCTGGGATTCAGCCCTGAGTCAGGCTCCCTGCTCAGCAGGGAGTCTGCTTTTCCCTCTCTTTCTGCCCCTGCCCCTGCTTGTTCTCTCAATCTCTCTCTCTCTCTCTCTCTCTCTCTCTCAAATAAAAAATAAATAAAGTCTTTTTAAAAAAAGATCACTTTGGCTATTCAGAGTCTTCTACAGTTCTATACAAATTTTAGGATTGTTTGTTCTAGCTCTGTGAAAAATGCTATCAGTATTTTGATAGGGATTGTGTTAAATGTATAGATTGCTTTGGGTAGGATAGACACTTTAAGAATATTTGTTCTTCCCATGAATAGATACTTTTCCAAAGAAGACATACAGATGGCCAAGAGATACATGAAAAGATGCTCAACATCACTCATCATTAAGGAAATACAAATCATAACCAAAATGAGATACTACCTCTCACCTGTCAGAATGGCTAAAATTAACAAATCAGAAAACAACACGTGTTGATGAGGATGCAGAGAAAGGGGAACCTTTTTACAGTGTTGGTGGGAATGCACACTGGTGCAGACACTCTGGAAAACAGTATGGAGGTTCCTCAAAAAGTTAAAAATAGAACTACCCTAAGATCTAGCAATTGCAGCACTAGGTATATATCCAAAGGATACAAACATGCTGGTTTTAATGGGCACATATCACCAATGTTAATATATGTAATAGATTTCTGTACATTGATTTTTATCCTGTGACTTTACTGAATTTGTGTGTCAGTTCTAGCAATCTGGGGGGGAGGAGTCCTTCCTTTCTTGTTAAATGCATGAAAACACATACAAAACCTATGCAGGGTCTGGCAAATACTCTTCTGCATGTTGGTAGACATTAAAACATCATTTACTCTTTTGTAGACAGTGCATTATAAATAGAAGATACCTCAATAAATATTCCCCCACTGAAAGAGGAGGAAAATGGCACTAGTTATTTCCCTTTTCTAAAATTAATCTGTACTTTCATGAAATGTACTGTATGATTTGAAATGATAGCCTCTCCTTGGATAGAACTAAGAGTTTATATTGTCCAAGTACAAACTTGCTAGAGAAACAGAGACAGAGTTAGGCTCTAGAACTACACTGTAACTTAAAAATGGATAGTCAGTATTTAAAATGCAGTATTTCACTGCACAGTAAATTCTTAATTGCAAGGGCTCTTTACCCAGTTAGTTGATAATCATCCAGGCCGTCTGTCCCTACTCTTCTATTTTGTTATCCACCAGGGAATGAACAAAGAAGTCAAAAAGAAATGAAACGCCAGGTGTTTCACCAGGTGAGGGTCACAGGTTAATGCTGGACGGTACAGGATTAATGGGGCCTATTAAGGACTAAAACATCCCCATCTTCGGATTTGTTTCCCATATTTTCTTTGACCCTAGTATCGTGAAGAATTGAGAAGTGCCTACACACAAAAAAGGAAAAACCTAACGAAAAATTTATCTGAGCCAACACAAGATACAATATTTTTAAATTATAGTCTAATTTTATAAACCAAAACTCCTGGCCAGACATTTCTGCTAATGATAAACCCTTAATCTCCCGTGAATTTTGAACTCATAACCTGTCATTTCCTTTTGTTGTAAGAAAACAACTGACGATGCATGACAGCATCGACTGTGAGCACCGAATCTTCCTTTCTCACCATGGCGGACCATACCCAGTTATAAAAGCTCTGTCCAGCCCCATTTTGTTCAACAAGCTAGGGATAAGTTTGTTCTTCTGGCAAAACATTCAATATATATTTTGTCTTTAACTTTAAACTTGTCTACTATCTGCCATCCTTGTAGAGGATATAAAGGTGAAACATCTAGACAACCAGAAGTACCTTCTACATTCTACTTCTTAGAGGAGTTGACCTTTTCTATACAACTCCTCAGGCAGCCAGGTGACCTTTAATATTCAGTACATTTTCTCCTATGTTGATAGCTTATGCTAGTTTCTTTCCTGGCACCTTCAGTTTCACATAGCTAATGTATAAATGTGTAAGTTTTGTGTGAATGCCCTTATAATCCAACTGGTTAAAAAAATTGGTTTATAAATAAATCTTACCATGCTCATTTTCATTTTCCTTTTATGTGAAATTTTCTCTAGGAGAAAATAGTGAGTCTTGCTGAGTAAAAACCCAAGAACAAAATGTATACAATTCTCTGTTCTAATAAAAGGATTTTAAATAGGTAATAAGGCATGAGAAGAGAGAAAAATTGTAACACAGGTCACTGAACCAAATGATCAAGTAAGGAGTTCTCTCTAAAGTAACAGTCAACACTCAGCATGTACTTAGGGGGTTGTCAGGCAACGGGGATTTCAGCAGGATCCTTTCTGCTTAAATAAGTTGAAGTTCTGTGAAACTGGTATGAAACTCAAAGCTGTAACAGTGTCATTCTACCATGAAGAAAAACATTTCTACAGGACTGAGGTTCTTGTTCAGCTAAGTTGTAGTCATGGTCTTAAGTTCCTGGTTGCTTTAATGGCTTAAAGAGAAATAGGAATTATAATCGAAAATTTTTAAAGACATGTATTTGAAACACACAAGATCTGAAGTTATGCCTTTGTTGAGTATGCCTTGAATCTGTAGGTGAACTCACCCTTGATTTCATGGCCCAGTCTACAATTATACCAGCAGTCTTACATTATTGTATCCCATCATTTGGACTGTTACTGTTTTTCTTTATTAGAGAATCCCAATTATCGCTTAAATATTTATTCATTGCTTCTAGGATAGCAAGATGTTAGAGACTGCGCATCCTGAAGACTGGTGTAGCACTGACCATTTGGGGCCAATAAAGTAAAGCCTTTTGAATGTGAATGGCCTATAAATTTCCAATAACCTCTGACTGACTCAAAGGAACAAAGTAAAATTTCACCAAAACAGTCCATCCCAAAGCACTAAGAAATATCTGGGTTTCTAAAGTTATCAGCTGCAGCACAATGAAATCTCATCACATGGCCTCCTTCTTTTCTTGTGGTCACCTAACTAGACTACCACCTACTCTCTCCACCACTAGTATTATCTAAACTTCCATCATTCGTTGGCATTCCTGTCACTCATTATTACCAATCTCCTAGGAACCTAACTTGGTTTGGGCACTCGCCCTAACCAGCCTTTCCAAGTCGTCTCCATCACATTGTTAATTGAATGTATGTGGCATCATTTTCCAGGGCAGAGAGAACAAAAAGCCCTAAATGACTAGAAAACCAATTCAAAAGCCTTCATCTGGGCTGACTCTCACTCTGATTGTCCTTAAGAAATATTTCCTGTTCAACTGATGTATGGACTAATCCCTTTCTTCTAAGGAATACAATAAAAATAGTTCCTAGTTCTCGTTTTTTAAGCTGCAGAAACTGGGTTCAGAATATTTATCTCAAAGTAAGTCTGGCCATGATTCTAGGCCAGGGATTGGCAAACTTTCTGTAAAGAACCAGAGAGCAAATATTTTAGGCTTTGTGAGCCACATACAGTGCCTATCACACACTATGCTTTGGGGTTTTGTTTGTTTATAATCCTTTAGAAATATAAAAATCATTCTAAGTCGTGGGCCATACAAAATGGGCTATCAGCTGACTTTGGTCCATGGACTATAGTTTGCTTACCTCTGTTCTAAGCATTGTTCTTCTAATGCTCACCAACCATTATGGATGGAATTGTGTCTCTTCTACATTCATATGTTGAAGCCCTAACCTCCAATGTGACTGTATTTGGAGATAAAGTCTTTAGGAGGTGATTAAGGTTAAATGAGTTCATAAAGGTGGGCTCCTAATTCAATATGACTGGTAGCCTTATAAAAAGAGGAAGGGGACTATCTTTCTCTCTCTCACTTTCTCCCTCTCACTCTCATGCATACACTTTGAGAAAAGACAACGCAAGCACACAGCAAGATAAGGTAGCTACATACAAAACAAGAGAAGAACTCTCAGAATGGAGACTACCTCACCAAAACTTGACCTTGGACTTCCTAGCCTTCAGAAATGTAAGACATAAGTGTATGGTAAACCACTCAATCCATAGCATCTTGTTATGGCAGCCCAAGAAGACTACAACACCTGCTAATCACATTGGAAATGAACCACATACTTCTAGGTAGCTACAACAAGGAAAATTCTTCATTCAGTTTGAATACATGTCAAGAGATCAAAGAAAGATCATTGACTATAGTTATAAAGCAGGAATAATAAGGCCCAAATGTCCAAGGTTACTTCCTACCTCAGATTCAAAACTTACGCAAAAATCTAATGCTACATTTGCTCTTTAAATATTCTAGAGACCTATTTATCATATGTGTATGTAGATGGAAATGCATTGCTCAGATCCCCTTTAAAGGAAGACTTGATGCCCAGCTGTGGGAAATGCAGTCAGCAGACAGCCCCAAGTGCCAGCTCCCTCAGGATCAGCCCCAGCTGGGGAGACCAGCTTCTACCCAGATCACCCCCTTCCCAGGGCAGCTCGCACCCAGAAGCTAAACAAGGCATGTGTGTAAATGTCAGGCTATGTTGTGCCAACGTGGGGAATCTGGCTACATCCCCATTCCTTTCACATCTTGCATCCAAACTCCCTCTCAAGGTCTGCTTCTGGAAAGTGACAACTTAGGACAGAGACCAATACTCTATATATGACTTGAATTATTCAGTATGCTACGCCAAATTAATGAATACCCTTTTTTGAATTGCAAACCAACAAGGTCATTTCTAATTTCACAAACACATGCAATTTTTTGTAAGTTTTTTCAGTCAACATCTTACATTTTGAATCTTTTTCAGAATAAAACTGTTGAAGAATAGTAGAAACTAATTGTGGTCTTATTCCTGTGTCTCATGAAATATCTTACCCCTTTAAAGTCCTGTTTGATTTTCAAGTTTATGGCAAAGCCTCCAATCTTTGATTACTATAAGTTATTTTGGAGATTTTTCAGTAGAAAGGAGAATGATTTCGATGATTTTTTCAGTGTGTCAGTGTCCCTTCATCAACCAGTCTAGTCCATTCTCCATGTATGGGCTCTTCTAAGACAAAAAGGGTTTTAGTGAATCATGTGAGGTCAGGTTCACATTAAGGGAATCTATAATAAACAGTCCTTTGAAATTTGTCAGTATATGTGCTGTAAGCATAGTTTTGAGGATGTTCATCATGAAACGGAGCAGTGTCATCTTCATGAGGCCATTCAGGGGAAATGTATTTCTTCTCTCAACATCAAGAATTCTGCTTAACCTAAGCAATTCATCTGCTTTTTTCTTACATGACTCATGCAGTTCATCCTTGAGAAAGTAGTCTGTATAGTGGTTAGACCGATAAAGTGGTTAGACTGATACATAGACTGCTTCATAGCCCAGTTCTGCTGCTGACTAGCTCTACATCCTTGGACGCACTAAAATTTCTGTATCTCAGTTTCCTAGTCCATAAAATGATATCAAGAATAGAACATTTCACACAGGTTGATATCAAGAACTAAATGAATTATACATACATAATACCCACAGCACAGAAAAGTAACTCAATAAATATTATTTCCTTGTGAAATTGGTCTACTTAAAGCTACTACTTCATGGGGTATATTTTGTGTTCTCTGCTCATTTCCCAGTGCTTCTTGCAATTGGTTTTCATTTTGCCTCAACTTTCTGATGTCCTCTTTTTATTTTTTTTTTAATTTTTTTTTAAGATTTATCTATTTATTTATTTGTCAGAGAGAGAGAGAGAGAGGAGTGAGAGTGAGCACAAGCAGACAGAGTGGCAGGCAGAGGGAGAAGCAGGCTCCCCGCCGAGCAAGGAGCCCGATGTGGGACTCGATCCCAGGACGCTGGGATCATGACCTGAGCCGAAGGCAGCTGCTTAACCAACTGAGCCACCCAGGCGTCCCTGATGTCCTCTTTTTAAATGTCAAATATTCATCATCTGTTTCTGACCATGAAATTAATATATCTCCAATGTTGAAATGTGACAACATGGACAGACCTTGAAGGCAGTATGCTAAATGAAATAATTCAGAAAGAAAAAGGTAATATTCTATGATCTCATGTATTCATGGAATCTAAAAGAGCCAAACTCCTAGAAACAGAGAATAGAATGGTGGTTACCAGGGACTAGGCAGTGGGGAGTAATGGGGAGATGTTGGTCAAAGCGTACAGACTTGTAGCTAGAAAATGAGGAAGTTCTTGGTGCACCTGACTGGCCCAGTCAGTTAAGTGACCAACTCTTGGTTTCAGCTCAGGTTGTGATCTCAGGGTCATGTGATTGAGCCCCAGGTCGGTCTCTGTGTTCAGCATGGAATCTGCTTAGGACTCTCTCTCCCTCTCTCTCTCTCTCTCTCTGCCACCCATCTCTCTCTCTAAAATAAATAAATCTACAAAAAATGAAAATTAGTAAGTTCTGGGGATTTCATGCACGGCATCATGATTACAGTAAATAACACTGTATCATAATACTCCAAAGTTGCTAAGAGACTAGATCTTAAATGTTCTTGCCACAGAATGAAATAACTGAGTCATATGATAGAGGTGTTAACTGACACTACAGTGTTAATCATATTGTATATATAAATGCATCAAATGAATACATTGCACACCGTAAACTTACACAACGCTATATGTCAAATATATCTCGATTTTTTAAATATTAAAAAAAGATTTTTAAAATATAGAAATCTGTAGGGGCACTTGGGTGGCTCCGTTAGTTAAGCACTGACTCTTGGTTTCAGCTCAGGCTGTGATTGCAGGGTCCTGGGATTGAGCCCCACGTGCGGCTCCCTGCTCAACACAGAGACTGCTTGTCCTTCTCCCTCTGCCCCTCCCCTGACTTGTGCATGCACACACGCACTCTCTCTTTTTCTACCTCTAAAATAAATAAATGATAAAATCTTTAAAAAATATAGAGAGAAACTTATAATATTATTGATAATAAACACCATTTATTCAACACTTGGTAAATGCTAAGCTAAATGTTTTGCATATATTAACTATTTTAACGTTCACAGAGATGTTATTGCTATTTTCTTCACTTAACATAGGAGGAAATGAAGACCAACATAATAGCACCACTTAAGCCAGGACCTCACAGCTGGCAAAGTGAAATTTAAACCCACACTTTTATAATATCACCATCCTGAGATAGCTACTAGAAACATTTCCATATAATTTCTTCACTTACAGATGTTCTTTGTATATGTGTGTGTGCATTTTAATGGAAATGATTTATGTAACTTACTTATTTGTTTTCCATTAATTTCATTAATTAGCATTTGAAATACTACTACATAATACTTCACTTTGTGTTTATGCCAAAATGCACTTAAGCATTTGTTTTTTGCCAATTTCATTCTTTTAGTAAAACTTTAACAAACATTCTTAAACAGGGAGATTTATAGTCCTCTCCCAATTACTTATCTAGTACAAAATCTCACAAGTGAAATTACTGGGTTAAGATACGTGAGCATTTTAAGGCCATTATTCATATCTCCAAAATGTCTTCAAGAAACATTGATCATTTTTATCTTGTACTAAAGTCCAAAGAGGTTACTATCATGTCCAAGATCAAACTAAAAAGAACTATTTTAAATTCTATTGGAATCTCATTGAAATTGCATTATACTAATAGACTCAAAGAAAAGAAATATCTTTTCAACAAAGAATATGGTATGCCCCCCCAAAAAGGTACATGGTATGCCCCATCATTTATTCAAGTCTTTTTTTGTAATTCAGTATTTTTATAGTTTTTCTTCATATAGATCTCAGGCATTTGGGATAAAATTTATTTCTAGATATATTTTTGTTAATACTATTCAAGTGATTGTTTTCCATATGTCTTTTTAAATATCTTATTTACTTATTTGAGAGAGAAAGAGAGAGAGAGCAAGAGCAGGGGGAGGGGTAGAAAGAGAGAGGAAGAGGGATGAGCAAATTCCCCACTGAGCATGGAGCCTGATGCAGGTCTCAATCCCAGGACCCTGAGATCATGACCTGAGCCAAAGTCAGACACTCAACTGACTGAGCCACCTAGGTGCCCTGTTTTCCTTATTTTGATGGGGAGCTAAAGGTCTATAGTCACCAGGTTCCCCTCCAGTGTTTTAAATCTAATTTTCTATTGTATACAGGAAAGGTTTTTAGTTACAATTTACTCTTTTCATTAACATTTAACCTATAGCAGAAAATCTTAATTATTTCTCATATTAGTACTATTCACTGTTTAGTTGATTTTCATGGATATTCTACATGCTAGTCTGAAGATGAGCAGAGAAGCAAATGTAATTATCCAGGTGAAAATTCCCACCCCTTCTCCTCTTGCATGCCATTGGGTTTGTTCCCAGTGCTTTGAAACTTTGGTACACCAAGATGGAGGGGGCAGTGCAGTCAGCCTCATCAGGGACAAATCTTTTATCACCGACACTGTTTATAATCTCAGACTCAAAGCAATAATAAAAAACAGATACACTTTTTCCCTGAATCCTACATGAAGCTCTGCTACCTCAGCCCCTTGGTTGTCATACCTCTTGTGGGGCCCTGAGTGGGCTTCACACGGGAATACACTGATAGGAGATCATTCTGTTCTCTCACAGTGAAGAGGAGAGATCTACATGGCTAAGAGTAGATAAGGGCATAATGAATCCATGACATGACCCTAATACATTTCAAATATGTAATCTATTTATAAGGTGTTTTAGTCTTTAAAAACACTGTTTAAGTCAAAAAGAAGCACCATGGGTGTCATCAAGGTTATGCTTTAAGACCAATATTATGAAAATATTCATATGTTATCCCTATAGCTTATCTGTATTGACTTATCTTTGCTTCATAAACAATATAAGTTTTGGATTTTCTGTGCACAGTCCTTAAAATTTCATACTGTATTTCCAATTCCATGACCTTGTCTGGGGAAACCCTAAAGCACCACATCCCACACACAGGCCTCACCCCAGTGCACTGCCTGAGTCAGAAATGCTGGGTTCTAGCTCTCCCTCTGCTACTGCCAGCTTGATAGATGACTCCAGAAAAGTCACTTGATCCCTCAAGTCTTGTTTTTCCATCCTCAAAGGGAAAATTCAAGTGACATTCTTCTAAGACTCCCATCACTTTATGATAATCAAAACTCCAAATGAGCCACCATGAGCTTCTCAAAGATGTATCCCCCAGCTTGCGGTTTACTCATGTTTTTTCTTCTCTTTCTGCCACTATGAACCATGACATTGTTAAAACCCAGCCACAAAAAGTAAAGCCCTGAAAAGCATAGACTATAAAACTTAAGAACACGTTATCTATTCTTTTCTGAGTTTCTCAGACACTCTAACTGCTCAGAGGCTTCTGGATTACTTCATATGATAAGATGTGGCCTTGTACCTACTGTGTTCTCTTCCACTCCCATTGTCACTTATGGAACCATGACAGCAATAACACACCCCAGGGCTTCGTTTCTACACTGGGAAATGTATGTGAAATAAATAGAAAATTAACAAAAATTCTAAAAAATATTTTTAAGTTTATAATATTCATTATTTAAAGCTTAAATCCACAGCAAAATAATATGCTCTGAATGACAAAAAAAAATCATATAAACTTCCATTTTTCACACCATGCTGTGACATCCATATACTTGCAGCTCAGTCATCCTGCCATAGAAAATACAAAGGAGAGATAGGCCTCCTCATTGGGTTATTAGTTACACATCCTCCATAAATTACAGAAAAGCTATATTAATATCTTATACAAAGAGCATAAATGAAGACCTGAATCATCCACACTGAGATGTAAATATAGTTTACAGCTATTTTCTTCTACATGTAACCCCTCATGGAGAAATTTTCAGAAATGACAACAGGCTATGCATTTTGAGAGTTTACTTACCAGGACTATAAGTTGTCTTATGATATAGTAAACCATTATTATTTTATAACCACCTGTTATATATTCTATAACTATCTGTTATATTTATCTAATTAAGTCAATTAACCTTCTGTTCTTTCAAGGTGATTCAAACTTTGAAACCATTTGAGAGGGGAACATTGAGCTGCCCAGCTGGGTGGTCCCTGGCCCTATTCCTCTGCATGGAGGTAATACTGGGAAGTGATGTAGACCTTCTGGGTTCAAAGTTTCTACCCATGAAACACTGGGCAACTTGCTAACCCTCTTTGTGCCTCTGACCTATGACATGAGATTGGTAGTATTGAATTCCCAAGGCAGTAGTAAGGACTTAACACAATAAGGCCTGGAAGGCTCTCAGCACCACACCTGGTATCGTGCACACATTTTGTAAGCATTTACTGATATTTTCATTCATTCCATGCTCCAGCAGCACTTGGCTCTTTTTTAATTCCTTCAATGTGATGAACCCCCTCTTGCCCTTAGGACACTGTGCAGGGATTCTCCTTCATAGCACTGACCCCAGTAAGCAATCATCATATATGCATTTGTGTGGTGACTTGTTTTATGTGTGTCTTATCCTCAGGTGTAACTTCCATTAGATCAGGAACTGTTTTGTCTTCCACTGCACATGTAGAGATAGATCTGTGCTCACCAGCAATGCTCAATAGATGTGTCTTAAACACTAAGTGAATAAATACTAAACCCCAGATAAGAAAACATATCTAAGTCATTTTTTTAAAAAATCATCATAGGGACTTGGGTTTGCTAAGACTCTATGTCTCAAGTCCATCCCTTATCTGCTCTATTCTCTGACAACATCAAATCTTAGTTTTGCTTAAAACCTTAGAGGTATGGGAGGAAGCAAGATGGCAGAGGAGTAGCAGACTGAAATATCATTAGGCCCCAGGAGTTCAGCTAGATAGTTATCAGACCATTCTGAACACCTATGGACCCAAGAGGGGATAGAAGAGAAGACCAGCAATTCTAGAAACAAAAAATTGACCACTTTCTAAAAAGTAGGACATGTGTAGAATTGAATCAGAAGCAACGGGATGATAGACCATGGGGGGAGGGGCTTGCTCCTGGCAAGTGGTAGAGCAGTGGAGCACAAAATTGGAACATTTAGAAGTCTGCTCTACTGAGAGACATCACTCCAGAGGCTAAGCAAGGATGGAGCACTCACAGGGACAGTGTGGTCTCAGGACCCACGGGGTCACAGAAAGACTGTGGGTGTCTGAGTGTGGGAGAGCTCCCAGGTATCAGCTCCCAAGCTACAGAGACAGAGCCAAGGAGTGAGATCTCAGCTCAGGGTTACCTTAAACCATGATCTCAGGCACAGTCAGACCACTGCTTTTCGACCAGGAACCCCACAAGAGGCAGATCTGGAGAGACCCCCTCCTTCCTCCTCTGGGAGGAGCAGCACAGAAGCACGTGGCAGGATTCTGCTGGGTTTGGAGACTCCAAATGGGACTGTGCACAGGAGATAGAAGTGCTTGTTCACAGGCTGGGTGAACATGGAGTGTGGCCAGAGATGAAGAAGATGGGAGGGATTCACTGCTTTTCTCTGAGGGCACACTGAGGAGTGGGGCCCCAAGCTCACGGCTCCTCCCAGCTAGAGTTTGGGAGGCTGCCATTTTCATTCCTGTCCTCCAAATCTCTACAGAAAGCATTTAGGGAATAAAAGCTCCCAAGAGCAAAACTGAACAGATTACTTAGCCTGGCCCCTGGCAAGGGTGGTGCAATTCTGCCTCAGGCAAAGACATTTGAGAATCATTGCAGCAGGTCCCTCCCCCAGAAGATCAGCAAGAATATCCAGCCAAGACAAAGTTCACTGATCAAGGAGAACAGAGGAACTCCAGAGCTAGGGGAAAGCAATGCCCAGAATTCATGGCTTTTTTCCCATGATCCTTTAGTCTTGCAAAGTTAAATTTTTTTCATTTTTTTCTTATTCTATTTTTTTAACTTTTCTTCTTTCCTCTTTTAATGTCTTTTAAGTATTTTATTTCAAAAATAATTTTTTTAAAAAATCCTTTTAAATTTTCATTCTTATCGTCATATTTTATCCTTTCATTGTATCTAACCTTATTTCTTTATACATATAAGTTTTTTTCCTTTAAAATTTTGGGATACATTTTCTTCTAATAGATCAAAATATACCCTAAATCTAGCACATGACTTTGTTCTACACTCTAGCCTGATCACACTCTCTCCTATTTCTTCATTTTTTCAACCAACTTATCATTCCATTTTTAGAATCTTTTTTCAATTTTCATCTTTACAGCCATATTCAATCCCTTCATCCTGTCTACCCTTACTTTTGTATATATATAAGTTTTTCTTTCTTTAAAATTTTGGGAGGTTGTTTCTTCTAAGAGACCAGAATATACCCAAAATTGAGTGGATGGCTCTGTTGACCAGTCTAATATATATATATTTTCTTACGTTTTATTTTTTTATTTTTATTTTAATTATATCCCCTTATCTTCTCCCCCTGGTTTCAGGTCTCTTCTGATTTGGTTAGCGTATATTTTTCTGGGGTCTTTGCCACCCTTGCAGTATTTTATGTTCTTATTCATATATTCTCATCTGGATAAAATGACAAGGCAGAAAAACTCACCACAAAAACAAGAACAAGAGGCAGAACCAAAGGCTAGGGACATAATCAATACAGACATTGGTAATATGTCAGAACTAGAGTTCAGAATGATGATTATCAAGGTGCTAGCTGGGGTCAAAAAAGGCATGGAAGATATTAGAGAAATCCTGTCCGGAGAAATAAAATCCCTCTCTGGAGAAATAAAAGAACTAAAATCTAACTAAGATGAAATCAAAAAAGCTACTAATGAGGTGCAATCAAAAATGGAGGCTCTTACTGCTAGGATAAATGAGGCACAAGAGAGAATTAGTCACATAGAAGACCAAAGGATGGAGAATAAAGAAGCTGAGCAAAAGAGACACAAACAACAATTGTACCACAAGGGGAGAGTTTGAGAGATAAGTGATATGATAAGATGAAACAATATTAGAATAATTGGGATTCCAGAAGAAGAAGAAAAAGAGAGTGAGGCAGAATGAATACTGGAACAAATTATAATAGAGAATTTCCCTAATATGGCAAAGGGAACAAGCATTAAAATCCAGGAGGCACAGAGAACCCCCCTCAAAATCAATAAAAATGGGCCCACACCCCGTCATCTAATAGTAAAACTTACAAGTTTTAGTGACAAAGTGAAAATCCTGAAAGCAGCTCAGGACAAGAAGTCTATAACATTCAATGGCAGAAATATTAAACTGGCAGCAGACATCCACAGAGACCTGACAGGCCAGAAAGAACGGGCATGATATATTCAGAGCACTAAATGAGAAAAATATGCAGCCAAGAATACTATATCCAGCTAGACTATCACTGAAAATAGAAGGAGATAAAAAGCTTCCAGGACAAACAAAAATTAAAAGAATTTGCAAACACCAAACCAACCCTTCATGAAATATTCAAAGGGGTACTCTAAGCAAAGAGACAGTCTAAAAATAGTAGACCAGAAAGGAACAGAGACAATATACAATAACAGTCACCTTACAGGCAATACAATGGCACTAAATTCATATCTTTCGATAGTTACCCTGAATGTAAATGGGATAAATGCCCCAATCAAAAGTCAAAGGGTATCAGAATGTATAAAAAAACAAGACCCATAGATATGCTGTCTACAAGAAACTCATTTAGGCCCAAGACACTTCCAGATTTAAGGTGAGGGGGTGGAAAACTATTTACCATGCTAATGGACATCAAAAGAAAACTGGGTGGCAATCCTTATATCAGATAAATTAGATTTTAAGCATAACTATAACGAGAGATGAGGAAGGACACTATATCATACTTAAAGGGTCTGTCCAACAAGAAGAGCTAATAATTTTAAATATCTATACCCCTAACATGGGAGCAGCCAATTATATACACCAATTAATAACAAAATCAAAGAAACACATTGACAATAATACAATAGTAGGGAGCTTAAACAGTCCCCTTACTGAAATGGACAGATCATCCAAGCAAAAGATCAACAAGGAAATAAAGGCTTTAAATGCCACATTGGACCAGCTTTCTGAAGAAACAAGAAAGGTCTCAAGTACACAACCTAACCTGACACCTAAAGGAGCTGGAGAAAGAACAGCAAAGAAAGCTAAACCCTGCAGAAGAGAAACAATAAAGATTAGAGCAGAAATCAATAAAACAGAAACTGAAAGAACAGTTGAACATATCAACAAAACTAGGAGCTGGTTCCTTGAAAGAATTAATAAGATTGATAAAGCTCTGGCCAGTCTTATCAAAAAGGAAACAGAAAGGACCCAAATAAATAAAATCATGAATGAAAGAGGAGAGATCATAACCAACACCAAAGAAATACAAACAATTATAAGAACATATTATGAGCAACTATATCCCAGCAAATTTGACAATCTGGAGGAAATGGAGGCATTCCTAGAGATGTATAAACAACCAAAACTGAACCAGGAAGAAATGGAAAACCTGAACAGACCCATACCAGTAAGGAGATTGAAGCAGTCATCAAAAATCTCCCAACAAACAAGAGCCCAGGACCAGATGGCTTCCCAGGGGATTCTACCAAACACGTGAAGAAGAATTTCATACCTATTCTCCTGAAACTGTTCCAAAAAACAGAAGTGGAAGGAAAACTTCCAAACTCATTTTATGAGGCCAGCATTACCTTGATCCCAAAACCAGACAAAGACCCCATCAAAAAAGAGAATTACAGACCAATATCCTTGATGAACACAGATGCAAAAATTCTCACCAAAATACTAGCCAATAGGATCCAACAGTACATTAAAAGGATTATTCACCACGAAGAGTGGGATTCATTCCTGGGCTGCAAGATTGGCTCAACATTTGCAAATCAACAATGTGATACAATACATTAATAAAAGAAAGAACAAGAACCATATGATACTCTTAATAGATGCTGAAAAAGCATTTGACAAAGTACAGCATCCTTTCCTGATCAAAACTCTTCAAAGTGTAGGGATAGAGGGCACATTCCTCAGTATCATCAAAGCCATCTATGAAGAACCCACAGTGAATATCATTCTCCGTGGGGAGAAACTGAGAGCTTTTCCACTAAGGTCAGGAACATGGCAAGGATGTCTACTATCACCACTGCTATTCAACACAGTACTAGAAGTCCTAGCCTCAGAAATCAAACAACAAAAAGAAATTAAAGGCATCCAAATTGGCAAATAAGAAGTCAAAGTATCACTATTTACAGATGATATGATACTCTATGTGGAAAACCCAAAAGACTCCACTCCAAAACTGCTGGAACTCATACAGGAATTCAGTAAAGTGTCAGGATATAAAAGCAATGCACAGAAATAAGTTACATTCCTATACACCAACAGCAAAACAGAAGAAAGAGAAATTAAGGAGTCAATCCCATTTACAATTGCACCCAAAACCATAAGATACCTGGAATAAACCTAACCAAAGAAGCAAAGAATCTGTACTCAGAAAACTATAAAGTACTCATGAAAGAAATTGAGGAAGACACAAAGAAATGGAAAAACATTCCATGCTCATGGATTGGAAGAACAAATATTGTGAAAATGTCTATGTTACCTAAAGCAATCTACACATTTAATGCAATCCCATCAATTTTTTTCAAAGAAATGGAACAAATAATCCTAAAATTTATATGGAAACAGAAAAGACTCCAAATACAAGAGGAATGATGAAAAGGAAAGCCAAAGTTGGTGGCATCACAATTCCAGATTGCAAGCTCTATTACAAAACTGTCATCATCAAGACAGTATGGTACTGACACAAAAACAGACACATAGATCAATGGACAGAACAGAGAGCCCAGAAATAGAACCTCAACTCTATGTTCAACTAATCTTTGACAATACAGGAGAGAGCATCCAATGGAAAAAAGACAGTCTCTTCAACAAATGGTGTTGGGAAAATTGGGCAGCCACATGCAAAAGAATGAAACTGGACCATTTCCTTACACCACACACAAAAATAGACTCAAAATGGATGAAAGACCTACTTCAATGTGAGACAAGAATCCATCAAAATCCTTGAGAAGAACACAGGCAGCAAACTCTTCGACCTCAGCTGCAGCAACATCTTCCTAGAAACATCACCAAAGGCAAGGGAAGCAAGGACAAAAATGAACTATTGGGACTTCATCAAGATCAAAAGCTTTTGCACAGCAAAGGAAACAGTCAACAAAACCAAAAGACAGCTGACAGAATGGGAGAAGATATTCGCAGATATTCGCAAATGACATATCAGATAAAGGGCTAGTATCCAAAATCTATAAACAACTTATCAAACTCAATACCCAAAGAACAAAGAATCCAATCAAGAAATGGGCAGAGGACATGAACAGACATTTCTGCAAAGAAGACATCCAGATGGCCAACAGACACATGAAAAAGTGCTCCACATCACTCACCATCAGGTAAATACAAATCAAAACCGCAATGAGATACCACCTCACACCAGTCAGAATGGTTAAAATTAACAAGTCAGGAAACAACTTATGTTGGCGAAGATGCAGAAAAATGGGAACCCTCCTAAACTGTTGGTGGGAATGCAAGCTGGTGCAGCCACCCTGGTAAACATCATGGAGGTTCATCAGAAAGTTGACAACAGAGCTACCCTACAACCCAGCAATTACACTACTGGGTATTTACCCTAAAGATTCAAATGTAGTGATCCAAAGGGGCACATGCACCCAAATGGTTATAGCAGCAATGTCCACAATAGCCAAAATGGAAAGAACCTAGATGTCCATCAACAGATGAAAGGATAAAGAAGATGTGGTGTACATAATATATACAATGAAATATATACGATGGAATACTATGCAGCCATCAAAAGAAATGAAATCTTGCCATTTGCAATGATGTGGATGGAACTAGAGGGTATAATGCTGAGCAAAACAGTCAATCAGAGAAAGACAAGTATCATATGATTTCCCTGATATGAGGAATTTGAGAGGCAGGGTGGGGGGTTTGAGCGGTAGGGAAGGAAAAAATGAAACAAGATGGGATTGCCAGGGAGACAAACCATAAGAGACTCTTAATCTCACAAACAAACTGAGGGTTGCTGGGGAGGTAAAGGGGTAGGGATAGTGTGGCTGGGTTATGGGCATTAGGGAGGGTATATGCTATGGTGAGTGCTGTGAAATGTGTAAGCCTGATGATTCACAGACCTATACCCCTGGGGCAAATAATACATTATATGGTAATAAAAATAATTCAAAATAAATAAATAAGTAGATAGAAAGAAAAAGAAAAAAAACCTTAGAGGTATTCTTTTACATATTTCCTTTCAAAGTGCTTCTTCATAAACCATATTGCAGAAGTTAATTATGTGTTTCAGAGACTACATAAATGTCGGTTAGGATCTTGGAGATTACTTCATTTATTTTTTCTTTGAAATTGTGGGTACTGTGAATGGAAATGTAATCAAATGGAATCAGTCAGTAGTAAATAGAGTGTTCCCAGAACAAAACTTCTTACCAGATGACGCAGGAGTTTGAAATTCCATATTTGTCCCTTTAGGAAGTAGAGACAAAACTGCAATGGGCCTGGTGCACCCTAAAGTTGTTGTTATTTTGGTTTAGGGTATGCAGTTGGTAATGAGGGTTTACTTGCACAGCAAGGAAATGATGTTTCATGGGGAGTATGCAGTTAACTTTTCCCAATACTAGCATGTTATTAATATTTTCCTATAAGGAAATTAGAACACTCAGATAGCAATGACCAGATGGCTAACATTATAAAAAGCACTTTGAACGGCTCTGGGAGAAGGTTTTTATATAACAATATTATTCAAACCATCATCCAAAATGAACACTTAGAGGGTCTTAGAAAACTGCGGCCCACAAACACAGTAAGTTTGACAAAGGCTCTGTTTGAAGCCGAGTTTGCAACTTCAAGGTACATGTCAACACCTGCCTTAAATTCATTCAAATATACAACCCAGTTATGCCTTTTCAGTTAAAGTCTTACCTTATGACCTTGCTTGTCACAGTGTGGCGTGCACACCAGCAATTTTGGCATCACCTGGGAGCTCGTTAGAAATGCAGACTGGAAGTCCACATCTCAACGTTCTGAATCAAAATCTGCATTTAGCAAGATTCCCCAGGTGATTTATGCACATTAAATTCTGAGAAACACTGCTGTAAATAGTTTTACTAAAAGCTGTGAAAATTAAATGGAGAATTTCAGTGCCAAAAAGAAGTATAGCGCTTTTGAAAAAGGTAGATTTGCATCTGTTTTTAAGATTTTTATTTATTTGAGAGACAGAGCGTGCACATAAGCAGCGTGGAGGGGCAGAGGCAGACTGGGCAGAGGGAACAGCAGGCTCCCCATTGAGCAGAGAGCCTGAGGCAGGACTCGATTCCGAGACCCCAGGATCACAACCTGAGCCTAAGGCAGACGCGTAACGGACTGAGACACCCAGGCATCCTGGAAAAGGTGTTATTTGCTAACCAAAGTGTAGGAGATGGTGATATGCAGCTGGGAACAGTGGAATCTGAAAGACAACCACCAGCTCTGCCTCTCCCTGCCTGTGTGCCTCAAACACTTCTCCCCAACTCGTACCCTCTGGACCCACCTTGTTAACTCTAGCCATCGCTGTGGTAACCAGCATTGCACATCTGTAACCTGACCACACCTGACTTCAGCGGACGTCAGGTCTTCCAGGTAGCTGTGTCTTTCCACCCTGGGCTTCTCTATGGCCCCCAGGAGACATATCTTTGGGAAACCATTTGGGCATTCTGAAATATCTCCCCCTGTGAAGTGAGAATTCTCCCCCGCCCCATAGGGCAAACCTTGACTGACCCTGAACAGCAGCTCCAGTCAGTTCTGAGGTGGAGCCTACAGAGTGCTCCCAGCAGAGTAGCCAATAGCCAGCAGCATTGGCTAGCTGTTTATAGAAACTGTGGCTTTCTTCTAACCGAGAGAATATCAAAGATGATACAATGGCACTCCTGTGATGACATTACATTTATACAACTCAAATTTGCTAGCCGACTCATTCTAGGGAGTCTCCTTCGGTGGCTCTGAAGAAGTAAGTGGCCATGTTGGGAGCCCCACATGGCAAAGAGTTGAGGGCAGTCTCTGAGAATTGAGACAGCCTTCAGTCAACAGCCAGCTAGATGCCAGTGTCCTCAATCATGCAGCAGCAAGGAAATGCATTCTATCAACACATCAAGTGAGCTTGAAAGAAAATTCTTTCCCAGCTGAGCCTCTAGATGAGAACACAGCCTGGCCGATAGATTTACTTTAATCACACAAGACACTGATCAGAAGGCCCAGCTAATCTGAGCCACTATTCTCACCACAGAAACTGTTAGATAACAAAAGTGTACTGTTTTGAGACTCTAAGTGTATTGTAATTTCTCATGCAGCCATAGAAAACTAATACGCCCTCCATTACCCAGCAAGCTTCATGAGGTCAGGGTCTATATCTGATATATGCAATGCCTGGTTGAGTATGTGACACATAACATTGTTCAATAAATAGGTTACATGTTATGCAAACACCTATCTTTGGGTTTCTGAACAGAATTCACAATATTTATATCCAAAGGTATAGCATACCATCATTAATACTGCACTAGAGCCAATAACCATATATTAAGTCTCTATTAGCAGACTGCATATGTACAGATTATAATACAAACAAAACATGCACGCAAAAAGGAAATAAACCCAGAAATGGTTTTCACTTTCAATACTCCTAAATATCTGACCGAGATTTACCCCAATATTTTTAATGCTGCAGGCTCCAATCACACAAGCACTGTTAACACACCTCTCCTTCTAGCCTTTGTTTTTATATGCCTTTTAAAAAACAGTTGAGAGTATATTATACATAAAATAGCTACCCGGATTATTTCACGTAACATCCTATCACAAGCATGTTTTATTGTCATTGTCAAATGAGCCATTTTCAAAGACATATTTGAAACACTTGCCTTTGCATGGTCTCAAAAATGTTCTCCCGGCATTTTCTTTTTTTTTTTTTTTTAAGATTTTATTTATTTACTTGACAGACAGAGATCACAAGTAGGCAGAGAGGCAGGCAGGGAGAGAAGAGGAAGCAGGCTCTCTGCTGAGCAGAGAGCCCAATGTGGGGCTCGATCCCTGGACCCCAAGATCATGACCTGAGCCACAGGCAGAGGCTTTAACCCACTGAGCCACCCAGGTGCCCCAGGTATTTTCTGCCTGATAACATCTCATATCAACAGCCCATCACTCTGAACAGGTGTGGTACACTGCCTTCCGCACTGGTGCAGCCAACCAGACCCAGATTCCCTCATTTCAGTCATGTCTCTTCCCTTCATCAGAGGGACTAGCTCAGTGTTCCAGTTGTTCTCAGTTGTTCCCCAACAAGTTGAAGAAAACATCACAACACTCCACTTTCTAATAAACTCAAATCCTCTTTTAACCTAAAACTCCTTGCAAAGGCCTGTTATAGCTACTGCAACCAACTCATTGATGCTCAGTTGTTGTATACATATATAAACACTGGTAATTTGGCCACGGACATTTACTTCCTGGATGAATTTTTCATTTTCTCACTTCATTGCCTTAATCTCACTCATGATGGATTTCCCATACAGATGCCATATAAAACACGCCAATGACTAGCTGAAGTTGGGCTCAAAAACCCGTTGCTTGTATTGCTATCTCATTACTTACTGTCCTTTTAGAAGGCTACTGACAAAAAGTGGTTAAATATTCTGGGAGCTATAGAAATAAAAGTTACTAAGGTACAAAGACCTATTAGTTACTTGTAAAACAACTGGCATCAACTAGTATTTGGATTATCAAATCTAATTTCATACTATTCTTAAAGATCTATAACCTTTTCTGAGTGGAGAATATTTGCTCTTACTAAAGATCAGCAGAAAGAGAAATCAACCCCCAGGAATAAATTCTCCTGGCTGCTATTGTTGTTTCTTTGGTTCTAAATGGTCATGAATAACTTCTCTCAAATATCTCAGGATGGGGGTGGAGGGAATAATAGTTGGTTAGTTGGCTGGTTTGCTTTTATTAAAACCCACTCCTCTTATTTGATTTCTCCAAAACATTGAGAACTAACATACTTTAAAATGCTAATTAAGTAAATCATTTCCAAGCCTGGTTGAATTCAGTTCTATTCTATACCTGTTCCCACACAGCTGAATGTGTCTGGAGAAAAACATAATTGTGCTGATTGATCCTACTTTAAATTCATGACCGCCAATTTCCTAACAAAGCTGACCCTTCCATTTGAGTACTAGATCTAATGTCATCTCTCCTGTTTAAGTACAGCACTCCCACAATCTTTCCTTCCTCCTACATCATTAATTTTCTCATATGTACTTGTCATGCAGTATTTCTATCAGCTTTTTTAAAAAGCACTCACGATCCCACTTTCCCTTTCCAACTGTAGCCCCACTCAACACCTTGAAACAGAGGAACCTACTCTATCCAATTTCTCTCTTCCTGTTTTCACTTAAACCCAGATTATGTTTTTGTCAGATTGCTCCATCAAAACTTCTCTTGACAAGCTCTCCAATGATCTTTCCCCCAAATGTCAGTAGCTTAATAAAAATTTCTTCATAGTACCCATTGATGGTGGGTTGCCTGGGAGTCTGCTCCACATTGTCCTCTCTCTAGGACACTAGGTGATAAAGCAGTTACCACTGGCACATTGCCACTTGCTGTGACAAATTGTGCATCGATTGCTAGAGCTTCCATCCAGAAGTAACACATATAATTTCCACTCTATTTCAATTCGACAGATAAAGTCATATGATCACCATGAGCCGAAAAGTGCTAATCTAACATGAAACCATATTAGAAGGGGAAATGGAAATATTCAGTAAACAGCACTGCTGATTACCAAAACTCCCAAGTTTATATTTCCTGACTAGGCTTTTCCCTAAAGTCTAGACTCACATATCCAACGTTCTACTCACCATCTCTACTTGGACATCTAACTGAAACCTCAAACTAAGCATCCTCAAAACTGAGCTCCTAATCTCCTCCCCACTCCAGATCAAGCGTTCTCCTCTCACGGATTTTCCATTTCAGTTCATGGCAACTCTATGAGCTTCTCATACTACGTAAGTTCCTTAGGAGTTTGTTGCTGTATCGCCAATACCAAACACCACGTATGCCGAAAAGTAGGTTGAACAAATGAATTAATGAAAAAATCTTGTGGGTTTTGTCTTAGCTCACTTCAATTTCTTAACACTCTTTTAAAAGTGGTGAAATAAGGTGAAAATCTCACTCAAAAAAGATTCTAAGTGAATGCTGTGGCTCTCGAACACTACTATAGCTCTTGAACATCCAGGTCTTGTTACTATATTCAAATATTGTGCTGTGTTCCCTCCCCTTTCCCTACAATTTGTCTGCATGAGTGACAAATGCTATACTGGAAGTTCTCTGGCATCCTGGTAGCCTCATAACTGAGTTTAAGCCTTCACTACCTGTATCTCCTCCTTCTTCGTTCTATGTACCATTCTCCTTCTATACGTAGAGAGAACTTTTAGGGAGTCATAGATTATGCCACAGTTCTTTCACAGGTTATTCTTTGATCTTAGTAGGCATGTCCAAGGCTACTTACTACAAGGTAGATTTTTCCTATGTGAGAGCTAATTGTATTTACTCTGCACTTAACTCATTTTTTTTTCCTCATCAAGACTCTCAAGTCCTCTCTTCTTTACTCATTAGACAAATGCCATTCCAGGTGTGGAAGTTCACTTCCTAAAGCCTGATTTTTTAATAAACTGTTTGCAATTTATGTTACTTTCTGGATCTGACTGACATACCGGGTGAGACAATTTTCAGCTATAAACTGACAGTTGCACACCCAAGAGGACCTTGAGACTCTAAATAAGGAAATTCAACAGCTCAAAGTAAAGGTGTTATTCTAAAATTTATATATAGGCATTTGCTTCTCTTTTTTTAAATAACACTGAATTATATATAAATTCTATTGCTTAGAAGAAATATCTTCTTCATACGTTTGTTGTGGTGATCACATCAGTAAATATATGCAATGTGCTTAGAATAGTACATAGCGTGTAGTCAAATTAAGTATGTATTTCTGCTACTGTAATTTTCTTTAGGATTAATGATAATTCAGTCATCTAAGTGGATATACTCTCTTAAAATATAATCTTAAGTATAGTACTCACATGCTATTATCTACATTTTAAATCTTTATTTGATTAAAAAGCAGTAAAACTGAAGTAAATTAAATTCACAGTGAAACTATGGTTAAACATGTTAGGAAACCCAGATATATCAATGCAGCATGAGAGAGGAAAATAATTAGGTGCCAAGGACCACACAGATCCAGTAATTCTCTTCTGTGTTGGAGCTCATAACAGAAGAAAAGCCCAGGAGAGTTAAAGCTGAGTCACCTACTAAGAAAAAGTATGAGAAAGTGGCCCCACCTGAGTGGGAGAGAGTCAGAAGTAGCAGTTTTGGCCCCCAAACTGCTGGGCTGAACAACCTGAAGCCAGTTATAGAACTGTATCTTACTCAAATGTGAATAGAGATGACTACTCAGAATTTCTTAGTTACCATAGCATGAAAGCATTCAGTTTTGCAATGTCGGTCAATCAAAAAGTATGTATTTTTTCTTAGACGTGTCTCAATACATAATCCAGCCATAACTGGACAAAGCTCTGATTCTCTTTACACTGGGAATGTGGCCAATTCGTTTGTGCACACCGCCAATTCATTTACCCATTCCAACATGGGCCTCTAGGAGACAATGTCTCTTCATTTTAACTGAGTTCACGAGTTCTGCCTATTTCTCAATATTCATTATCTCGTCTCTTCATTCAACCTCCCTGGAAACATTTCTAGGCCAAGAAGAATTATTCTAAAACTACAGTCCTTCCGCTGGCCCATACATCATAGAACAATACATTATGACTATGACAGGCAGGGTGACTTGGGTCAAAGATCATACATAGCCTCTTGAAAAGCCAAAGGAAAATGGACCACAAGTCTGAGAGTAAATGGACAGGGGGGCAAAAAAAGCAGCCCTTGGATAAATAGATAATTCTAAAAATATTTTTAAAAAAGAAGTAAGAATCCTTGGCCCCTTCATATATGTAAGACCACATACGTAACTCATATGATGACCAAAATTTCTATTCAGGCCTCAGGTGGAACTTTTGTCACATTTTCACACTTAATAGTGCTTTTGTTGTTCATTTTCACTGCATTTTGCCTAAAACTAGACCCTTTGATAAGATGCTAGCTATTGCCACTATCAACTACAAACAGTAGATCTAACCTTTCTTTGGGTCAGGAGTTTCTCTGAGATGCTTATGAAAGCTATAGACTTCCAAGCACATATATTAGCTTAACCTGCACATATGTATAGATCCTTAGACTTTGTTGATGATTAATATCAAGGACTTCCCCCAGCAAAATTTTCGAGGTGAGAAGAGTCCCTCACAGCTCTCCCGTTACAAATCCATTAGATTAGTCTAATCATCAAATGGGTTTTTGTGAAACAGTGACTATATTTAAAGCCAAATATCAGTAATTCAAGGGAATTTTCTTCACATTCTTTGTACGGAAACACTATACAGAGACAAATTTTATCTACCACACATTACTGATGTTTTAATTTGTAGGTTTGATCACCAAACAAGTCCATTCAAGCATTTTATTGATTTTACTATCATTGCATTGCTTTACCTAATATTTAATAGTTACATTCATCAGGACACTGCTCATTTTAACACCTCTCCCTTATAACATTCCTGAGAGGCAGAGAAGCTTATTACCTCTTTATGGATAAGCAAGCCAGACACTTTCCCCACTGTGGTAGTAAAAGTTGATATAAATGCTAAACTGATGACTCCCTATCTTAGAATCATCAAACTATACCCTTCTCCTTCATGGAAGTTAGCAGTATTTCCAAATTTCTGAAATGGAGAATGATTTAGTCTGTCAACTAACACAAAGCATTTGTATAGCACTTGGGGAAAAAATTATTTGTAACAAAAAATCCTCATTGATCCTAAAAATGGATGTCGCAAATTTATAATATTAATTTCACACTATCCCCATTGTACCATAATCTACTGATGTCACTTTCATTGTCATGTTTCTAATTGTCATTAGTTGGTTTATGCTTTAAGATCAGAGTGTCACCTAGTGGTACACATTTTTGCTTGGCTTCAAATTTTCAATAGGCACAAGTTGAAAACTTGCTGATTATTTATTACAATGACAATGAATGAAAAACTGACTACTACCACCTTCCTAAACCTATTTGTATAGGAAATCAATTCTTTTGGAATTTCAAATCTCATATTTTCAAAGCATATAACAAAACTTTGGGGACTTTTTGTTGTCCTTGTATTTTTATGAAGTGTAATTAACATATAATAATATATTGGTTACATGTGTACAACATAATGATTCCACATTTGTTTGCATTGTGAAATGATCACCACATAAGTCTAGTCACCACTTGTCACCATACAAAGTTAACACAATATTACTGACAGTATTCTCTATGGTATAAATTACATTTTTTTAATTTTATTTATTTATTTGTCAGAGAGAGTGAGCACAGGCAGACAGAGAGGCAGGCAGAGGCAGAGGGAGAAGCAGGTTCCCTGCTGAGCAAGGAGCCCGATGTGGGACTCGATCCCAGGACCCTGGGATCATGACCCGAGCCGAAGGCAGCCGCTTAACCAACTGAGCCACCCAGGCGTCCCTATAAATTACATTTTTATGACTTATTTATAACTGGAAGTTTTTACCTCTTGATCCCTTTCACCAATTTTGCTCCCAGCCTCCTCCCATCTGGCAACCATCACTCTGTTTTCTGTATCTGTAAGTCTGTTCACTTCCTTTGTTTTCTGTATCCCACTTATAAAAGAAATCATGAAGTGTTTGTCTTTCTCTGTCTGACTTACTTCACTTAGCATAATACCCTCAAGGCCTATCCACATTGTTGCAAATGGCAAGATTTCATTCTTTTTTTATGGCTGAGTGTTATCCCATTGTGTGTGTGTGTGTGTGTGTGTGTGTGTGTGTGTGTGTGTGTGTAACATCTTTATCCATTCATCTGTTGATGGGCACTTGTGTTGTTTTCATATTTTGGCTATTATAAGTAGTGCTGCAATAAACATGAATGCATACATAAACATGCAGACCTTTTTGAATTAATGGATTCCCAAAAATAGAATTGCTGAATCATATGGTAGCTCCATTTTTAAATTTCTGAGGAAGCTCTGTACTGTTTTCAGTGCAGTTGCGCCAATTTACATTCATTTAACAATGACACAGGTTCCCTTTTCTCCACATCCTCTCCAATAGTTGTCTTTCTGATAATAGCCATTCAAACAGCCGTGAGGTGGTAACTCATTATGATTTTGATTTCCATTTCCCTGATGATTAGTGATGTTAAACATCTCTTCATGTGCTTATTGGTCATCTGTATGTCTTCTTTGGAAAAATGTCTATTCAGATCATCTTCCTATTTTTTAATCACTGTTTTGGGAGGGTTGTTATTGTGTTATATTAACTCTTTATTTATGCTATATATTAACTCCTTATCAGATATATCATTCGCAAATAACATCTTCCATTCAGTGGGTTTCCTTTTTGTTTTACTGCTGGTTTCCTTCACTGTGCAGAAGTTTTTAAATTCGATTTAGTCTTATTTGCTTATTTTTGCTTTTGTTGCTCTTGCCCTTGGAATCAGATCCAAAAACATGACTAAAAGATATATCAAGGAGCTTACTACCTATGTTTTCTTTTAGGAGTTTTATTGTTCCAGATCTTACATTCAAGACTTTAATCCATTTTGAGTTAGTTTTTATATATGGTATAAGATAGTAGCCCAACTCCATTCTTTTGTATGTAGCTGTCCAGTTTTCCCAACACTGTTTATTGAAGAGACTGTCCTTTGTCTTTTATTACAGTCTTTGTTTTTAAAGTCTATTTTGTTTGACATGAGTATAGCTACACTAGCTTTCTTTTTTGTTCCTATTTGTTACACTAGCTTTCTGTTTCCATTCGTTACACTAGCTTTCTTTTAGTTTCCATTTGTATAGAATATCTTTTCCCATTCATTCCATTTCTATCTCCCTGTGTCCTTACTTGGGAAGTGAGTCTTTTATAGCCAACACATAAATGAGTCTTGTTTTGTTTTTTGTTTTTTGTTTTTAGCCATTTAGCCATTCTATGTCCTTTGATTGGAGATTTTAGTCTATTTACATTTAAAGTAATTATTGATACGTGCTTATTGCCATTTTATTAATCTTTTCTGGCTATTTGTCTAGTTCCTCTCTGTTCCTTTCTTCTTCTCTTGTTGTCTTTCTTTGTGGTCTGATAACTTTCTTTAGTGCTATATGTAGATTCCTTTCTCATTTTCTTTTGTGCATTTACTGTAAAATTTTTCTGTGATTATTGTATATATATTTGGAGTAAAATTTTGCTGTGGTTACTGGATATATATTTATATATATTTTAACTTCATTGCAATTTAAATTTGAACACATTCCAAAACAAATTTTTACTCTCCCCATGTTTTATATATTTGAGGTCATATTTTATAACTTTTTATTTTATGTATTTTCAACTAATTACTGTAGTTTTAATTTTAATACTTCTTTTAACCTTCATAGTAGGCTTATAAGTGATTACCCTACTACCTTTATTATATATTTACCTTTTCCAGTGATATTTTTGCTTTGGTATGCTTTCTTGTCATTAATTAGTGTCATTTCTTTTCAGCTTAAAGAGGACCCTTTAACATTTCTTATAAATTTGGTTTAGTGGGGATGAACTTCTTTAGCTTTTGCTTATCTGCAAAACTGTATCTCTTCCTTCTATTCTAAGTGATAAACTTGCTGGGGTAAGTATTCTTGGTTGCAAGCTTTTTCCTTTTAGTACTTTGAATATATCATGCCACTACTTTCTAGCCTTCAAAGTTTCTGCTAAAAATCTGCTGAAAGCCTTCTGGGGCTTCCTTTGCATATAACAATTTGTGTGGGGTTTTTTTTCCCTTGTAGTTTTTAAGATTCTCTATCTTTAAATTTTGACATTTTAATTATAATGTATCTTTGTTTGGATCTCTTTGAGTTCATGTTATTTGGAACTCTCTGGGTTTTCTGCACCTGGATATCTGTTTTCTTTACCAGATTAGGGACTTTTTCATCCATTATTTCCTCAAATAATTTTCTGCCCTTGTTTTTCTCTTTTCCTTCTGGGACCCCGATAATGCAGCTATTATTCTGCTTGATGTTGTTTGTTCCATGTCCTTAAGGTACTCCATTTTTAAAATTTTTGTTATTTAAAAAAAATTTCTTTTTTATTTTTGCTGCTCTGTCTGGATAAGTTCTATTGCTTTGTTTTCCAGCTTGATGATTCATTCTTCCACTTCATCTACATCTAGTCTTCTATTGAATTCCTCTACCATACTTTACAGTTTAGCTATTATATCCTTCAGTTCTCTGACTTCTATTTGGTACTTTCTTACATTTCCCATATTCTATGTTGAAATTCTCACTATATACATCCATTCTTCACCCTAGTTTGGAAAGCCTCTTTATGACCATTACTTTGAACTCTTTATCATGTAGACTACTTATCTCTTGTTTCCTAAGGTCTTTCTCTGAGGTTTTATCTTGTTCTTCACTTGGAACATATTCCTCTGTCTCTTCATTTTGCCTGATTCTCTGTATTTGCTTCTATCTATTAGGCAAAGCATCTCGGTCTTGAAAAAGCATCCTTATGTAGAAGATGACCCTTGGGACCGAGAAGTGCCATCTTCCCTGCCCACTGAAGCCAACTGCTCTAGGACCATCCCCTGTGTGGGCTGCATGTGCCCACCAGCTGTTGCAGGTCCCACACTTACAGCTTGGCAGGGGCAGGGTGTTCTATCAGCTGTAATATGGCTGCAGCATAGGGGGGAAGAGCACCCATCTGCTCTAGCAGGTTAAAGGGAGATTGCCAAATGGCACCTGCCAGCATTGGCATTAGAAAGGTACAATGCAATGCCAAAAATGCCACCTGCCAGCACTTCCATCCCTGGAGAGAGTCCCAACAGATTCCTTCCTCTCTTTAACACTAATTTTAAGAATAATAACTGGCTCCCCCTCACACCCGGTCTAGCATTTTTAAACTGCTGCTTTTGTACTGGGTCCATGGTGACTGAGTCTGCATGTGAGCTCTTCAAGAACAGGTTCTCTATTCCCTGCAGCGCTATGGTCTCCTGGACATAACCTCCATTGGTTTTACATGTTGGTGGCCCACCTTTCAGTGCAGGACCCAAGGCTGGGGTGCCTGATGTGTTGCAGAAACCCCTTGCTCCACAGGGAAGAGTTCCATATTTTTAAGATCCCTCCTAATTGTGGTCACCATGCAGGGCATGGAGTTTTTTGCATGTGAGAGTACGCCTCTCCTACCCGTCTTAACACAGCCCTTTTATCCTTTGTTGTAGAAATGTTTTTCATCTATTTTTAAAGATTTTTCAGAGGAAACTACTTCCTATGTAGCTGTAAATCTATTGTGGGCATGGGAAGAGGTGACTTCAGGATCTTCCTATGCCACCATCTTCTCTGCAGGGTTTCACAAAAATGTTGACAGAACAAAAGCTTATTGTTAATATTTACTGAAAATAAGAGTTCTAAAGTGAGATGTAGAAGTGAGATGCTTCCTCCTAAAGAATCAGGAAATATAAAAGACATGCTAATAATATGATAATGCCCATCCCAAGACAATAACTCAAGAATTAACTGTCTGCAAATAATCATCTGTGTAAGCAGTACCTTGACTTTAAGGTTCTTAAAAATGCAAGCATGGAGATGAGGGAGCTAATCATACTAATTAACTGGCTGTGCCTTGTAACAAATTAATTTTAAGTAAAGGAATAGGCAACCAGAGAAAAAGGCCAAAATCTCAATTAGTTAATCTGAATAGAACATAAATACTCTCAGAACTCATTTGCCCTTTAGAATGAAAGAGTAGAACCAGGGTTCTGGGAGCAGCAATCACTCCTCATTGACAGCCCAGAATTGTCATTTATAGCACCATCTTTAAGTTCTGCATTCTGATGGGAGTGTTAACTCTATGTGGGCAGCAGAGTGTGACAAGTTGATGTAAACTATCCATAACCACTCCCAATCTCAGTGAAATAACATCATCTAAAACTCTGACAAGTTCTTTCTATTGGACTACAGTCTGCTTAAAAAGTGTTTCTGGCCAGAAAGCTTTGTAGAACAGGTCACACTCATGACTATCAGTATTAATTTCGAATCATAAATTGGGGGGGAAAGTCCTCTGCATACATGATATCACTTTACAAAGCCTATATCACCATTACAATAAATGCTAATATGTTTAGGAAATAAAAATGTAAAATAATATTCATTCCTTACTTTTAAGAGGATCTGGTTCTTCTATCTACCCATTCCCTTCTCAAAACCTGCAAGTCTTCTTCCACAGGTTTGAGCCTCCATCTCTTCAAAGATACACGGATAAAACTGACCTAAAGGCTGTTTCCTTGATGCTACTACTGATCTTTCCAGCAATATCCTCAATGTAGCCTCCCTTTCACATAGTTCTTTAAAGGATAGTCTACTTATAGTGCTTCTGTTCTGATTCACACACCTTAAAATTCCCATCATAAATAACCATCAACACCCCACATTCATTTTTTTAAAAATCAAACTTTCCAAATCACTTTTCTTCTGAAATCCTTCAGGGTCACCAATGACCTCACCAAATCCAGTAGCTTTTTCTTAATCCTTACTTTCCAAGGCCTGTCTGATCTGTTTAGCATCAGTGACTGCCATCTCCTTCTCAAAATGCTTTCTTCTCTTGGATTCCAGAACACTGCATCTGTCTGACTTTCCTTCTCCCTTTATAATTCCAGAGATAGCATTTTATATCTGGATAGTATCTACATCTATTTTGTGAATGAGTACACTAGTACTGACCACGGTGAAATATTTCTTTCTTTAGGAAAAGGAAATGAGATGTTATAAGAGTTATGGGATGCCCAGGGAGAGAGACAACCACGCACTTTTTGGCCAATTACACCTTTCTTTGTGTGATCTCTTTAAGACACACCCCTCTCTGAGGAGCTGGATGTGTGGTTTAAATGGAAACATGGAGATGTGGGGGATATGGGAAGTGTCTGGCCTTCTGAGAATATACGGCCATATTCTAAATCCCTTCTGAGCTCCCAGCACACCTACTAACAAGTATGGCCTTGGTTAGAGTACACTGATTCATAACCTCTTTCAATAGCTTAAATTATTTGTTTTTAACTTTACCATCTGCTGTGTGTAAGATTTCTACTCAATAAGCTTTTAGTGTTTAAATTTTAAGCTGTGACACCATAAGGAAATGCTCTGACAGTTTTTAAAATTATCAGGCATCAGTTTGACCAAAATTGCATACTCCAGCCAAGTGTGTTCTTAATATTATTTCAATTATAAATGATCTGTCTTTTATTTAGATACTCAAGTAACCAGAGGGAGCTGCTTTTTAAAATGCAATAAGAGGAAGCATGTTGAAAGCATCAGTTTGATTTTGCTTGATCCTATTAGCCAAATATCCCAGAAGTCAAACTCAGGGGAACTTCAAATGAGTGATCTGATTATGAAAATAGGACATTTTGCACAGTACATTGAAGACTTCTGTTCAGGGTTGTTTGGTTGTATTTTATTTTTTAGTAATGGGGGTTGATTAAGCCTTAAAATGGTAATCCTAAAGAATCCCCCATGAAAGATTCAGAGGAGGCCCAGAAGAGGTCACATTTCAATTAAAAGGGGAGAGCTCTACTGGCTATCTAAAATAAAGGAAAAAGGAGAGCAGTTCATATTCTAAACCCATTTCACTGTTTCCTGGCATCTGTTTCCTCAACCTGGCCTCTTTTAAGATGATTTATTGATACCACTCACTTCCTGTATTTTTGCTTATCATTTTGTTTTTTGCCTGGTAATAACTTGTATTCTCCTTTGAGTTAAACTTTCACAGTGTCATCTGGAGAATGGGGTATAAGCAGAAAATAAAAATTGGAATTCTTCCTCCTCCATAAACATGTTAATAATTATAGTAATTGCTATCACTTCTATGTGGTTCATATATACAATGGTATATTACTCCGCCATCAGAAAGGATGAATACCTACCATTTGCAACAACATGAATGGAACTGGAGGGGATTATGCTTAGTGAAATAAGTCAAGCCAAGAAAGACAATTATAATACGGTTTCACTCATATGTGGAACATAAGAAATAGCATGGAGGACCACAGGGGAAGGGAGGGAAAACTGAATGGGAAGAAATCAGAGAGGGAGACAAACCATGAGAGACTCTGGACCCTGGGAAACAAACTGAGGGTTACAGAAGGGAGAGAAGTGGAGGGACGGGTAACCAAGTGATGGGTATTGAGGAGGGCATGTGTTGTGATGAGCACTGGGTGCTTTATGCAACTAATGAATTATTGAACACTACATCAAAAATTAATGATGTATGTTGGCTAATTGAAAATAATAATAAGTAAAATATAAAAAATAATAACTGCTATCACTTCTAAATTATTACTCTGTATCAGGCACTATGTGAAGCATTTTGTGGACATTATCTCATGTGATCTTACCTCCACTCTCTGTGGTATTATTATCCTCAATTGATTGACAAGAAAACTTAAAAATGGACAGGTGAAGAAACTTGCCTAGAAAGTAACAGAGCCAAGATTCTAATCTACATCTTTTTCCCACTAAAAGAACATTCTTTTCACAATGAAATTAATCTAGTTTTCAATCATATCTTTAATGCATGAATGCTAGACTTTGAGGTGAATATTTATTCTTGGGCACTAATCTAGATAGGGAATTTTAAATGCTCAACGGTCCAGGCTGTGTCCAGACATGTATCCCAGCATGTTAAGAACCTAAGAGATGTTAGGACCACTACAAAAGACAACTGAGGAGAGACCTACAGCTTGCTTTTCACCCTTAGTAGATAGCGACCACATTGCTTATTATAAGATGTGAGTTGCTGTGGTAATTGGAAAAAACTGAATTGGGAGAGAATGGCAAGTGCTGTTTGCTACATTGCAGAAAGACCTCTCATCTATATAACTTTCCAAGAAAGCCTATTCCTGTGAGCAGGACTTGAAATGTGTTGCCTACTCCCATAATGCCATGAATGCCATAAGATAAATACACCTTTTATAATCCCACAGACCAAACCGGCCTCCATCTTCAATTCCAGAGAGTCCCACTAATGCCAGTAAAAAGAAGAAAATTAATTCATACTTTGTTTAGGCTAACCTTGTTTCTAAGGGAGTCTCTTCAAGTAAATCTCAAGTTGACTATCTATCTATCTATCTGTACATATATATAAAACTGTATTTTTATGCCTAATGAGGTCATCTTTTCTCAAATGTGTACATCTCTGTCACAGGCTAGTCTACCATAAGCCTCTTGAGAATCTAGCCTAGTAGATTATACAATTATTAAAGGTTGACCTTTCTTTGGAGCTTAATGAACTGAAAATTGCATTTTTAACCTTGGCTGATGTGCTATCAGATGTCAGTCATCATTTCTTCAATCTAACCCAACTAGACTATAAATTAAGTGGACCCCAAATTTAATTAATTAGGTCAGCAGAAGGATGAAAATAGGCCCTTCCTGAAGTCATCTTAAGGTGGCAGTGGCAGTAAGATTGACACCTGATTTGCAGACATAGTCCCACAATCAAGTGAGAGCTAAAAGTTGTAATTTGAACATAGTGTAACCAGGCACTCAAAGTCGGGTAAAGACTACCACACACCAGGCATGAGCCAACAGTAAGAAATTACACCTAAAACAAGTCCACTATTAAGCTTAAAACTTACTTTTTATGATGTACTATTATTCCATTTTACAATTTCCAACATAAAAATTTTGCACATATCTTCCTTCATTGATTATTTCTATTTTAAACAGAATCTATTCGCTGCATAGAATTTCATGTGCTAGAAAAAATATCCCCAACAATTTTATGTAACTGAGCATCTCTATTACGCCCCCTTTGTTTCATCCACACCATTTTTCCTGTTTTCCTAATTACATGCATTATTCAGCTTATAAAAGTTTTTCTAGTACAGTTCTTCTGACCTCTGCATTTCCCACAAGCTTCCTAAGATATTGCAGGTGAGATATTTGTGTAGACTGAAACTACCTGTATACAATGTTGCAGTGATTAGTTCAATCAATTCTGCAAAATAGCTGGTCAGTTCTAAGAGAAGGAAAATAATTAATTCAACAAATCGAACATATATTCCACTCCAGACATGATGGAAGGTGTTCCAGTGACTCAAGAATAGACAGAAGCCAGCCTCTGACGTCAAGGAACTTAGAGTCCTGGGTTAGGAACAAAACATGTGTGCAAATGACTCTGAGTGGTGCTCTTTGGTGTTAAGCCAAAAAGGCAAACTAACCCTTTTTTGTTAAAAAGTCTATAAAACATGTTTGCTCAAATAAAGTCATTTTTACTGATTGATTTTAAAGGAAAGCAACAAGTTTACATATACCTATATCTATCTATGTAAATGAGACAGGTGAGAGATTCATTTTGCAGTTTGTCAAGATGTCATTCTTTTAAAAAGCACTTTTTTTTTTTTTTTAACCCTCTCTCCCTGCCCCACACCACAAGGCAATGAGCCTGGCAGGAAAGCTGGGAGGCAGTCCATTGGCAGGCAAGGTCCACACAGGGAAGAAGAGAGCAGAGTGGCAGCCCACTAAGTTCAAGAGATTGCAAAATTTAGTAAATAAGTATGTATATGGAGGATAATGGGAGCCTGGCTTTTCACTGTCAGAGAAGGAAGTTACAAATATGAAAAGGGGGAAGCAGGAATGAACCCTACAGTATCAGATTGGAATTGAAGGTATCAGGGTACTCACAGTTTTTAATGTTTATCTAGAAAGATAGAGAAATATACAGAGATGTAAATATGTATATATACATATGTATGAGGCATGTATGTATTATATGTGTGCATATGGGTGTGTATATTTATTCTTGCATAGATTTTCTTGCTCTGTCCACAAAGAGGGTCTAGGATCAACAACATCTGAGCTGCGATAAAGTGCACCAAGCATAAGTGTGACTTTTAAATGCTACTCCTCCATTAAAACAAACAGAACTTGGACAAATGGCTAATCCCAGGCTGGAGTAAGGAAAGAAGATGCTCCTGTAGTCTTTTCGTGCACCAGCAGTGGGAAGCTGCTGCCGGATAAATCTGGAACAATTTGATATCTAAAATAATGATTGTAATGAATTATAACTCACTAAATAAGATGTAAGTTTCTGAGTACATACTGATATAAGTACATACATATACACAGACACACATACTTAAATACTACAGAATTCCAACTAGTAAATAGTGGAATTAGAAAATTGCCATTTGGCCACCATTAGAGTAATAATTATTTCCGGCAAGAAATACCAATGGATGCTAAAACTGGCAGATATTTAAATGTGGGATGAGTGTGTCTCCACAAAATATCTATTATTACAAAAGGAAAGCAAGATAACTTTACAGTGGAGAAACCTGGAATGCATCATCTTTACTAAGTGATCAAAATTTCATTTTTTTTTAATTTATTTATCTGAGAGACAGCATGAGAGAGAGAGAGAGAGAGAGATCAGGAGCAGGGGGAAGGAGTAAAGGGAGAAGCAGATTCCCTGCTGAGCAGGGAGCCCAATATCGGACTTGATTAGGACCTGAACCAAAGGCAGATGCTTAACCAACTGAGCCACCCAGGCACCTTAAGGGATCAAAAATTAACACCACCAGCAATAAGACAAGCAGTAAAACAACTGCCACTCCATAGGATAAAATGAGAACAAAGTATCGCTTCTGTAAAATTCTGGCCTAAAATTCTGGGTATTATCATGAGGAAATATCAAATAAACCCAAACTGGCTTATAAACTTCTCAAGTGTTCAAGGTCATGGAAAGTCAAAGAAAGACTGAAGAACTGTTCTAGGTTGAAGATTTGAGCAACATGAGAAGTAGGTGTAGAGTATAGTTTCAATTGTATCCCATTGCTGTAAGGGAAATTAAAATGGAATCTCTGGGTAATGGATGTACATGAGCCATTTATACTAGGTAATTTTTCTGTAAACTTGAAATTGTTTCAAAATAAAAATTATGAAAAGAGGAAATGAGTAAAAGCACTTGCTGTAATGGCAGTATAAACAAAGTGAGGTGGGATTCAGAAGATAGGGAATCATATCCCTGTAGTAACAGAGACCTGGTCTGTCTTCATTATTACTGTATCGTGAGGGCCCAACCTAGTCTTTCACACAATATGCATTCAATCAGCCTGCATTCAATGAGTTCATTAGTTAATCAAACAGCAAAAAAGGAGGTAATAGTCAGGAAAAGCTTTATAAAAGAGACCAATGAAAACAAGTGCCATTCTAAGCATGGGAACAGCATGAAGAAGGTTGTAAAATGAGAAAATATGAAAATATGAAGCAAGGTGGCTGGAGCAGAATCAATGTTCAGCATCACAGGAGGGGCGATGTTGGAAAGGCAATAGAACTTGATAGATGACCTATAATGTCAGGGTGAGGTAAAAAAATGAATCCTAGATTTCAGAAGGAAGCGGAAGAGCTAGTTAGCCCCTTCCAAGAAAAGTTAATTTAACCTTTATTCCTCTATCCTTCCTCTAACACACTGCAAACGTCCAGTAGTAGATCAAAAGAAACAACAAGTATGGTTAATCTACGGGTTAAATAACAAAATCCCTTGGTTTTTCAGCTATATTTCAGAATTCTACAGGATTATATTCCACAGAACCCCGAGTTAATAAGTGTTTCATGATGGAATAATGATAAGATTAAGCTAAATTAATCAAATTTCTGTCCTGAATATTTCCTCACTGGGATGCTCCAAAGGAAGAGAATATGCAGTGTCCAAGTTGGCCTCAGTACCCTTCCCTATACCACCCCCATCTACCCGAAGAGTCTAAAGGAATTTAAGAACACACTCGAGGACGTGCTGTTTACGTTGTTGAGCAGATTTAAAGAGATTAATGCCCCAGTGTCTCTGAACAGCCAGCTCAACCCTACGAGGCATGTGGATTCTGAGTGAAACCAGAGATGAAGTGATCGAACCAGAATGACGGCAGAGGAGCAGGGCCTGTCCGTCATCAATTGCCTACTTCTCTCTTTCTAAGTAAACAGCCACACAGAGAGATTGTAAGAATATAGAAAGTTAAGCTCTCGTAAGTAGACCTCTTTGTGGTGCTTGCTCTAGCTCTGGCCTGGTTACCATGGATATCAGAAGAGTTAAAGAAAGAATGGGAGAAAGGAGTTATTCATGGATGAGTAAGGGTAGTGCCTATGGGAGTTGGGGAGTAAAAGGGAAAAAACAAAAATGAGTAGAGAAAGATCAAGAGGTCAATTTGACAGAGGCTCAGAGTTCTGCCGACCGGTACTCCATCCGGCAACACTGATAGGAACGCCTTCTTCCTTGAGTGTTCACATTCAAGGTCTGGTGACTCTCGCTGACAGAGATGCAAACACCCAGCCCAGAGGGGAGAATGACTGATGATTTCCATGAAATTGAAACTCAGCGGCATGTGAAGTATGCACAGCACCTCTTCAGTGACTGTATTGGACAATTACCAAGTTGAAAGATACATAAGTACTGTGTAAACTGCAAATATTCAAGGAACAAATAGCTCTTTCCTGTGTAACTGTGGTTTTTCCTAATATAAGCAGAAGAAAGGAGGCTGCAAGAAGTGGTAGCAGCAGAAAGCAAGAAGAGATGAAGAAAAGAGCTGGGGGGCCCTTGAGATTTCCCATCCGGACAGTAAAGAGGGAAGATGTGAAATGGAGAAGGAGGAAAGGCGCACACAAGAGGCAGGCAATACATTTTTTGAAAAGGCCTCAGATGCCCCTCAGGGATTCTTAAGCTTCAGGGGGCTCGGGAATCCCCTGGGCAGCAGTTTGTTAAGAATACATTTTCCATTCAAATCAAAACTAAAATGAGATATCACCATCAGAATGACTAAAATCAACAACACAAGAAACAACAGATGTTGGTGAGGATGTGGAGAGAAAAGAACTTTCTAGCACTGTTGGTAGGAATGCAAACCGGTACAGCCATTCTGAAAAACAGCATGGAGGTTCTTCAAAAAGTCAAAAATAGAACTACCCTATGATCTAAAAATTGCATTTTGATTATTTACCCAAAGAATACAAAAACACTAATTTAATGCGATACATATTCTCCTATGTTTGTTGCAGCGTTATTTACAAGAGCCAAATTATGGAAGCAGCTTAAGCGTCCACTGGCTGATGAGTGGATAAAGAAGAGCTAGTGTATACATACACACATACACACACACACACACACACACACACCACACCCAACCAGTGGAATATTATTCAGCCATAAAAAGAATAAAATCTTGCCATTTGCAATGATGTGGATGGAGCTAGAGAGTATAATGCTAAGTGAAATAAGTCAGTCAGAGAAAGACAAATATGATTCCATTCCTATGCAGAATTTAAGAAACGAATAAGCAAAGGGGAAAAAAGAAAGAAACAAACCAAGAAACAAATTCTTAACTATAGAGAACTTAAGGTTACAAGGGGGGAGGTGGGTGGGGGGTGTGTTAAACAAGGATGGGGATTAAGGAGTGCACTTGTGATGAGCACCAGGTGTTGTATGGAAGTGGTGAATGACTATATTGTATGCCTGAAACTAATACAACACTATGTTAACTAACTAGAATTAAATAAAAACTTATAATAAATAAGTAAATAAATAAACAAATCAATAAAAAATGTTAACATTTGTTAACATTTGTTAACAGTGTTCTACCTTCCCAAAGGCTATAGCTCCTTAGATTTAGGTGTAGGACTCAGAAATCTAACTGATTAAAAGGTCTTCAAGTGACTATGAGGCAGATGTCCATTAACCACATTGTTAGACACTCTGGTGATCTAGTAAAAGTCACTTGGCTTGAGGATTTCCTGAAAGTAAAATGAGTCATCTTTGAGTGAGCCAAAACTGATGAGCAGACTGCTAGTTCAGGGGACCAGTCGAGGAATAAAATATAATCTCGTCAGCTACGTATGGGTCCATGTCAAGGTCTTGCTTATCACTGGCATAAAGGTAAGGGTGTGTTTGTAAAAGGGAGAAGGCCCGCTTCAGTTAGGGGAAGTTAGGGAAGAAAAAGGAAGGAATATATTATGGTTCAGGTCTTGATGATGTACAGTCAAATCCATGTAAATTCATGCAAAATCCACGCTAACTGTAAAGAAACGGAGCCCAAATGAACTCTTAAAATGAAGGCCTCTTTGTTAATGGTCAGTTACACTGTCCCTCTCACAGCCATGTGCTGGAGACAGTGAAGTACTGTGACTGAAAACCCTCCATGGCAGTAGGTCAGCCTGGCTTCAACTCAGTTCTGAAGCTTTCTTCTGTGAAACTCTGGACAAATCCAAAAAACCCTGCCTTCTGTGGGAGGAATGCCAGCCTCCTCTCAGGGTGGCTGAAATTATTAACTCCAGAACACCTGTGAGATACTTAGCACAGAGTAGGACAATAAACACTCAACCTGAAAGCAACAGAAAATTGGAACTGATATTCTCACTCTTTCAGGCTTTTGCTGAAAAAGTAAAATTAGTTCTCCAGGCAAAAGAAATTAAATGAAGACTGATCCTAAAACTGAGAATTGCCTCCTTAATGAACCATCAATGTACCATCACACTACTTCTTTTGAAGTTTTTCACAGCAATGGAGACTAGTTGGTAGCTTTATGCATTCCATTTTCATTCTTTATTAAAAATTTTTAAATGTAGGGGTGTCAAGGTGACTCAGTTGGTTAAGCATCTGACTCTTGATTTCACCTCAGGTCATGGTTTCGGGGTCGTAAGACAGAGCCCCACGTCAGGATCCCTGTTCAGCATAGAGTCTGCTTGAGAGTCTTTCCTACTCCCTCTCCCTTCCCCTCTGCTCCTCCCACATCCCCTCTTTCAAAAAAATAAATAGGTAAGATCTTTCTTTAAAAAAGAATTTTAGGGGCACCTTTAGGTGGCTCAGTGGGTTAAAGCCTCTGCCTTCGGCTCAGGTCATGATCCCACGGTTCTGGGATCGAGCCCCACAATGGGCTCTCTGCTCAGTGGGGAGCCTGCTTCCTGCCCCCTCCCACCGCCTGCCTCTCTGCCTACTTGTGATCTCTGTCTGTCAAATAAATAAATAAAATCTTTTTTAAACATTAAATAAAAATTTTTAAAAGAATTTTTAAATGTAGACATGATTTGGCTTAATTCCTAACACAATAAATGAAGAAATTAATGTCCACAGAGCTTATGATTCCCCCAAAAATCATAGAGGTAATTTCAGTACAGCCATCTCAAGGCAGGGACCCCCACACTGTTGACTTATGCACTTTCTCCTTTAGACGGGCCTCAACCTAAATGCCTATTAACAAGCACACAGAACTGGAAACCAGAATGCTCCTTCCCCTTATTGCCTTGAACAAGCCATTTTACCTCCCACACATCAGTTTCTATGGATGTAGAATGGAGACAGCACTAACCCTCTCAGAGACACTTACAAAAATCAAATGACAGTACAGATGTCTGAGTCGTCTATAGACTTCGACTCTATCAAAATTCAACATAGTGTCTTTATCATTGCTATTGCTATCACAATTCTTAGAAGTAGTTCAAATTCTCATAGAGACAGGCTTTTAAAAGTTGACCAGGAGAAAATATTCACACCCCAAGCCATACTCAGTTGTGGTTTGTCATACAACTCATTTATTCAGATGAATTTCGGAAGATTTGTTCACCGTCTTACACACACACACACACAATCCATCAATACATTTATCCAACTACACAATTTTCTAATCCAATAAACAAAATAGGGATTTTGAATAAAGTCAGAGCTCAGTCAGGCATTTTGCTCTGCTTACAACACAGAAGACTTATCTTTCTGCTGTAAAGACAAGAGGCTTCCCAATGGCTGTGCTGTCACTTGAGTGGAACATGTGAGCAGAAGCAAGGGCGTTGGACCAGAGGGCAGGAGTGTCCGGTGTTCTTCCAGGAGCAAGCTGCCCACAGCCTTGGCTGACCAGCGGAACAGAGACAAGGCAGCAGCCAACTACAAATCACTTGCAGTCAACCCAGAAAGTGCTGGGTCTGAAGGAAGCTGGCAGCTGTGGCCCCGGGCAGCAATGCAAGCTGGCCACCATGCCCGCTCATTGCTGCTCACCAAAGCAGGAAGCAGCAAGCGCTCAGAGGACTAGGGGAAGTGGAGCTGAATCCTCTGATGGCAAGGGCACGACCTTTTCAAAGGACCCTGCACTCTGTACCTCGGAGCCTTAGAAACTAGAGCATTCATGGGGGAACACACACAACATGCTTGAAATCCTGTGGGAGAGGGGCACAGAGGCACTATGAAACTAGAAAGTATTTGTTGTGGTGGTGCCCAAGAACAAATGTGGTAGTCCTTTTTTTCTAACTGATATTTTTAATAATCCCTTTCCCCACAAGCAACTCAGGGATGATATTAGATTTTCTGTGTTTCCAGGGGTTGCTAGGCAACGTTTCTAGGCAGCTGGAGATATTTCCATAGTAAGCAAGTCATGTTCTACCACAAAGGCCATGGTTTGAAAAATACATTTTTCATCTATCATCTATAAACCCAGTGTTTTAATACTAGGAGCCTTTTATCATAGCTAAAATGAGATTCAGCGTTTGATAATAGTAACTACCGAGTGCTTTAGCATCAGGCCCTGATATAATTCTGCTCTGGGAACACACCAACACCAAAGCACGTGTCAGGTTTTATAGGGATCATAAATCAAGCATGGTCAACAAAATAAATCAAAGAAAATTCAGCCAGGCAGATTTTTTTTTAATAAATAGAAGTGTATTTTTAAAGAGCTTTTAGAAGCTGGTGTTTTGGTTTTTGCTTTTAATTTCAAACTGAATAGAACAGTTTGATTTTTCCTGATATTCTTTATTTTGTTTCACTTTTTTATTGTTATTATTCCAAAAAAATGTAAAGTAACACATCATATCATGAAGTTTACCTGGGGTCTCCTTTTATTTCATTTAAAATATAAAATATGCCAGGAGTCTATATATTTTTGCTAAATTCTAATTTTGATTCTCTTTAATTAGATGCTTCTGAATATCCTCAATGTGTGGGATGCTTAAAACAAATCCAAATGTTCACTGTGTCTGGAGGTTAAAAAAAAAATACACACACACACACATATATTTCATAAAGCCTGAGCTACAATGCTGCTATTTGTTATAGAAAATCAGCTTTAACTATAAACATGCTAATCAATAGTGCATAACATTATTTCTCATTCTGGCCCACTGCCAGAACCAAAACTATTTCTTTAAAGCCAGACAGCTACTCCTAATGCAGAGCCCTCTTCCCCTCTGAAGGGCAAAGGATGCCAAACTTCTAATGCCAAGGAGCTGAAAGAGTCCCATTTCCTGGGCTCCAAGGACTTTTGCAGAACTGGCATTCACACAAGCACTCTTCCAGGGTTTTCTTAAGCACAAATTAACCCACTCTCTTTCACAAGTAAAAATACCGCTTGTTGATTCCTCAAGTGCTCAAAATACCAGTTAAATTTACCATATGAAAACCAAAAACTTTTTGGACTCATTTCCCTAATGTGCCCCCATTTATGTAGTCTCAGAAAATGAGTTGGTCACTTCCAAAATAACACATTTATATCAGATTCTTTTTTTTACTGGATTCCACATAAAACAAGAGAGAGAGGGAGAGGGAAGGAAGGAAGGAAGAGAGGGAGGGAGGGGTAGAGAGAAAGAAGGATGGAGGGATGGGAGGGGAGAGAGGAGACTCAATAAAACAATATTTTACATTGATCTGGTATCTATTTTTTTATTTTTCTTGCAGCTACAGATACCTCACAGAACAAAGAGGCCTGAAGCTGAGAAATTTACCCACAGAAGTAGGCAAAGTGGCAAATTCATACTCCAAAAATAAGTATCTTCTGTAATAGACAATTTTCAAAATCAGACAGATCTAGGGAATTAAGGTAACTTTAATATTTGTACTCACTCCTAATGTTATTGAGCTAACCATCAGAATTAGGAAAATAATTTTCTCTTCTGCTAAGCGGTAAGCTCTCCTCCATTCATTCAACAAATCCTGAGACCCCACTGTATGCCAGGTACTCGAACAGTCTCTGTAGATACAAGTGAAAGGCATGCTTTCCCTGCCTCCAAGAAGCTTACAACCTGAAGGTAATACAGACAAGTAACCAGGCAACTATAGCGATATGGTAAGTATTGGATAGAAATAAATGCCGAGGGGTGCCTGGGTGGCTCAGTGGGTTAAGTCGCTGCCTTCGGCTCGGGTCATGATCTCGGGGTCCTGGGATCGAGTCCCGCGTTGGGCTCTCTGCTCAGCAGGGAGCATGCTTCCCTCTCTCTCTCTCTCTCTCTCTGTCTGCCTCTCTGTCTAGTTGTGATCTCTCTCTGTCAAATAAATAAATAAAATCTTTTTTAAAAAAAGAAAGAAAGAAAGAAAGAAATGCAGAGGCTGGGAGAACACAGCAGGGCTCAGGAGGAAGCCTTCTCCAAGCTAAGACCTGAAGGATCCACCAAGCTAGCCATGAGAAGGCGTGGGGGAAGAGGAGGAGGAAGGAGAACAGGAGTGTATCAGACAAAAGGATCTTTGAGTGCCTAGGAGAACACTACACAATGGTTGGAGCACTAAGATGTATGTGTGTGGTGAGACTGGGAAACCAGGGCCCAGGTCAGCAATGCCAAGTGAGTTATTGAAAGAACACTGGTATTGATCTGTAGTTTAATAGAGAGTGGTTAGAGTTTGAAGCTGGGGAGTGACACCATCATATTCACTGTCTGGAAGGTCATTGCTGCAGCCTGCTAAAGTCTGCAGTCTGCTAAAGTCTGCTAAAGCTGTGCTAACAGAGTACAACAGACTAGGTGACTTACATGACAGAAATGTATTTTCTTACAGTTCTAAAAGTTAGAAGTCCAAGAACAAGGTGGCAGCAGAATTGACTTCTTCTGAGTCCTCTGCTTGACTTACAGATGGCTGCCTTCTCCCTGTGTCTTCATGTGGACATCCCTCGGTGCTTGTCTGTGTCCTAATCTATTCTTCTTATAAGGACGCCAGTCACGTTGGATTAGGGCCCACCCTAACGACCTCATTTTAACTTACTTTCCTCTTTAAAGACTGTCTCCAAATATAGTCACATTCTGAGGTACTATAGGTTAGGATTTCAACACAAGAATTTGGAGGGGCACACAATTTATCCACATAACTGTCACTTGACTGTAAAAGTAGAGAAGGCCCTAGAGATGATAAGCCTGGAGGAAGGACAGGTGACAGAAGAACCCAGAGTGTATATTTCCAGAAGGAGAGAGGAGTTAGCAGCACCCAAGTTTCCTCCTCCAAGGCAAAAAGAAAGTAAGGACTGAAAAGTGCTTACTTGAAAGAATTACGGGCAAAGAAGTCATAGATGATCTTGGTAAGACCAAGGATCAGTCACAGGTGCAGGTAACCCCTCAGGAAGTTTACCTGTGAAGGCAGGAGAGAGTTTAAGGATAACAGAATCAAGAGAGGACTCATTTTGTTCACAAATAATTATTTAGTTCCCAGTGCACACAAAGGGCTGACAAAGTACATTAGACAAAACGTTGTCATTGGCAAGACCAAAAGTTTGAGCTAATAGAGAAATTACAATTGTGTTTTTTTAAGAAATAATTTCTGTGTATATAGTCAGAGACCAGAATACATCAAAAATGATATCAATTGCTGAGTTTGGGAATTAGATTTAAGAATAACCCTTCAACTGTGTTTCTTCTCTATTATTAAGAGTCCCTATGGTTTGCTTTCCTATTTTTTTCCCTTCCCACATATTCATGTTTTCTTAAATTCCACATATGATTGAAATAATATGGTATTTGTCTTTCTCTGACTTATTTCACTCAGCATAATACACTCGAGTTCCATCCATGTTGTTACAAATGGCAAGAGTCCAATTTTTGATGGCTGCATAATATTCCATTCATATAGCTACCGCCTTTTCTTTATGCATTCACCAGTTGATGGAAATTTGGGCTCTTTCCATAATTTGACTATTGTTGGTAATGCTGCTGTAAACATTGGGGTACATGTGCCCTTTCAAATCTGTACTTTCGTATCCTTTGAATAAATACCTAGTAAAACAATTGCTGTATCTTAGGACAGTTATATTTTTGACTTTTTGAGGAACCTCCATACTGTTTTCCAGAATGGCTGCACCAGCTTGCATTCCCACCAACGGTATAAATGGGTTGCCTGGTCTCCACATCCTTGCCAAAATCTGTTATTTCATGTGCTTTTAATTTTAGCATCCTGAAAGGTGTGAGGTGGTATCTCACCATGGTTTTGATTTGTATTTCCCTGACAATGAGTGATATTGAGCATCCTTCATGAGTCTATTATTCATCTGGATGTCTTCTCTGGAAAAATGTCTTTTCATATCTTCTTCCCATTTCTTAACTGGATCATTTGTTTTTTGGGTGTTTGCCACAATCTCTTCTCAAACAGTGTATTAATATACAAGAAGGAATGTAAAAGGGGAGATATTTTATTTAATTTGGGGGGGGAAATCAAGAAAAAAAATATCTTCCCTCCTAATAGCAAAAGAAAAACATTGGATCAAAGATCCTAGGAGTTTCATCTTGTATGTATATCTTGCCTGCCAATCTGATCGACTACCAACTTCTCAAGGATAGATATGTATTCTACACCTCTGTTGTCCCCACAAAAGTCAGCTCAGTGTTTCACTGTAGGAGTCTAACTAATGCTAAATAAATATTTGCTTGTTGAATTACTGAATGCTAAACAAAATATTGAAAAAGAGAACAAGCCTGGGCTAAGGTACAGGAACTGTTGAGGTACAGGGAGTATGTTGAAAACATACTCCCTTTCTGAGACAGTTTCCACTCCTTCCTTAAGTACTCTGGGACTTTGGTGATACTGCATACCATTTCCTAGTACTGTTTCTCTGGCTTTGGAAGGAAAGGGTGGTTCTCCTCTCCCACACCCTTCCTTGGCAATGATAAAAAGGATGCTATTTCTATCACATTTGAAAACAGAACAGAGAGACTTTACTTCCAGCTGCTTATTAGACATATTCAATGAACACCAACAATCAATTGTACATCTTTGTTTTGTTGCTAGGAACACTAATGAGATGCAATAAACCCATACTAATAGCAGTCAAGGATCATGTATAAATCTAACAGTAACCTGTAACTGCTTAATTCCCAAATCACTTCTTTAAACAGACACTAGAAGGAAGCTACTATAACCCTTCATGCACCAAACTAGATTGATTCTACTTTAACAAATCCCTAACTCAATTTAACAGCATTTCTTCAATCGACTGGTGGCTCCTGTTTTCATGTGCAGTAAGGCTTATCAGTCTAATGATAATTTGCGTGATCGTGCTGGTATGATATAAAAGCATTTTTTCAAGTAAAAGTTATCATGGATGAGAAAAATTTTCTATCTCTAGACCACTGCAAGATTAATCAACAGTTAATCTCAATCTGATTTCCTGTCCACTCACAGGGTTTCAGCCACCCCTTTGGAAGGAAGTCTTGAGGGGTGGTTACATGGACAGTCTGTTGCAGTTATACCACTTGGGGGTCAAACCCCGGGTTTACTATTTGTATAATGTTGGGACATATAACCTCTTTGTCCTTAATTTTTCAACTCTAAAAATAAGATGATAAAAAATTAAAAATAACAAATATGAAACATTAAAAATGCAAAGGTAGGTAACTTTCTAACTAGAGAGCCATTTAGTATTTTGAAGAAAAATTCACTATTTTAGCCATTTTAGTTGTACAATTCACAGCTTTTATTATATTCATGATGTTATACAACCATCACCCCCCCCAAAAAAAAAACCATATTCATTCAGAGGTCAGGCAGTCACTCTGTAATATTCCCCACCGCAGACCCTGGCAACCACATATCTGCTTTCTGTTCCCATGGATTTGCCTATTTTGCACATTTCATAGAAATGGGACAGTGCAATAAAGAGTCCATAAAATTTGTTAAACAGACTAGTTAGCACATATCTAAAGTTTTGACGATAAATAACCAAAGAATTAGAAACAATTGAAAGAGATTGCCCCTGGGGAGAGAGAGTGGAATGTGGAGAGAAAAAGCATGCAAAGCTGCTTTTCAAGTTAAGTTCTGTACTGTTCAACATATGTATTAATTGATCATTTAAACTGAATTTAATTCACTACTTGAGAGTTGATCATTTTCCTTATAACGAGGGATTTTTAAAACTTAGTATTTATCTCATCAAGTTATTTGAAGAATAAGTGAGATAACACTTGTGAAATATGTGGCCCATGGTCTGGGATTCAGAGGTACTTGATACATGTGAGCTACCATAATTATGACTAATCATTATTAACCAGATGTATTAACCAGGATTATATGTTTGTGTCCCCTCCAAATTCCTATATTTAAGTCCTAACCCCCAACAGGGAGGTATCAGGAGGTAGGGCCCTTGAGAGGTAATTAATTCATGAGGACAGAATCTTCATGATGGGATTAGGGTCCTTAGAAGAAAAAACAGGACAGAGCTTGCTTCCTCTTTATTCGCCATCACATGAAAAGTATGAGAAGAAGATGGCCGACTGCAAACCACAAAGCAGAACCTCACCTGACATGAGACCTGCCAGCACTTTGATCTGGGACTTCCCAGCCTCTGGAACTGTGAGAAATAAATTTCTGCTCTTTTAGTCACCCAGTCTTCTGTCACAGTAGCCAGAACCAACTAACACATCAGGTAATCAGTGCTATACAGCAGTGGAATCAGAACCATGTTGGGGCAGAGCCTAGAGTACTTTGATGGAGATGGACAGTGAAATCCCATATATTTTATGGATATACCACTAATATAATATCAAAATAGTTAATTAAATATAACTCTTAAACTCCCTCCATTTCTTATATGATTGGATAAATTTTGATTGAGAAGAAAAAAAGCCTTTTAAATAAGACAAAACAAAAGCTATCACTGAAGTTCCACCAGCCCATATGCGACAGCATGGCAACCATCCTCTCCAGCAGCTAACTCGTGGCCACCCAGGACTATTACTGGCACTGCCTGGGTTCCACTTCCAGTAACAGCTCCTTCGAAGTGCAGAGTATGGTGGGGAAGTCATTCCTCACCACCCGGGTCTCCCCAAGGCCAACCTGGGTCACTGGTATGCATGCTGCTTCTTCTGGAAGTCCACTCTCCCGCTCATGGCTACAGTGTTGGAGTCCCCAGAACATTCAGAATCTTGCCAGGCCCCCAGCAGCACAATCACCTGCAACTTGGCTCTGGAAGCCATGAGGAGGCTTCCTGGTGGCCAGTCTGCCAAAGCCAACACCATGCCGCCATCTTGAGTAGCCACCTGGACCAGGCTTCAGGAGAAGCTAGACTCATCAGAGCCCCTCCCCTACTCTCCCTTCCCTTCCCCTCCCCATCAACTAGGCAGGTTGCAGCAAGCAGAAGCAATTGGGTTCTTTTAAACCAAAGTAGCAAAACAGAAAAAAGGAAGTTGAGAGAATCCCACTCTTTACTATCCAAGCCACACCCAAGCCTTCTTCACACCCTGAAACCATGTGCTTTGCACCAAGTGGAAAATAAGTGGAATTCTGCTATTTAAGTGTTATGCTATCTACTGAGTCATTGTCAGACAAAGTGGAGAAAAAAGTACTTTGGAGGGCACCTGGGTGGCTCAGTGGGTTAAAGCCTCTGCCTTTGGCTCAGGTCATGATCCCAGGGTCCTGGGATCGAGCCCCACATCAGGCTCTCTGCTCAGCAGGGAGCCTGCTTCCCCCCCGCCCTGCCTGCCTCTCTGCCTACTGTGATCTCCGTCTGTCAAATAAATAAATAAAATCTTAAAAAATAAAAATAAAAAAATAAAAATTAACTCTGCAAAAAAAAAAAAAGAAAAGAAAAGAAAAAAGAAAAAAGTACTTTGGAGAACCAACAAAACGTGGAAGGAGTATAATTTTGAGCTACCAACCAAACCAAGATCATAAGCAGCGGCGTCTCTTATCTCATTGTAAAAGAGAAACTTGGACCTTTCGCAGAAGTCAACACATCAACACACTTGATTTTTAAACATGTTTTATCAGTGCCACCTATTAACTGTCAAATATCAAAGTGACAGGTGAGGGGTTTCACGCTGAGATAAGGCTAAATGCTAGCCCTAAAGTACTAATCACAACCCCAATGAATGCTACAGCAGGGGGGTGGGGGGGGGGCTGCCACGCAGGTGAGTTAAAGACTTTCAGAACTAAAATGGACCTTGACGGAGCACCTGGGTGGCTCAGTGAGTCAAGCAACTGACTCTTAATTTTGACTCAAGTCATGATCTCAGGTTCACAAGATCAAGCCCTGAGTCAAGCTCCATGCTGAGTGTGGAGCCTGCTTAAAATTCTCTCTCTCCCTCTGCCCCTCCCCACCCTGCTCACACACTTTCTCTTTCTCTCTCTCTCAAATAAATAAAATAAAAATAAAATGGACCTCGGCAGCCAACCCCCCAACTCTTAAGTCCCTTCTATAGCAAAATTGCCAAGTATCCTGCCCAGGAAGTTAAAGAAGCTGCTAAAGCATATGTTGCGAGCAACGGGGATAATAAAATGCAAGGAAAACTGTCAGGATTTTCTGATACTTCTAAGGTCTCTTCTAGGAGACATGGAGCTTTAGATACTCCTGAACAAAGACTCCAAGCCTTCTGTGACGTGAGACACAGAATCAGGAACACTGGTGAGCACTTCTGAGAGCATGTCGCAGGTTTAAATTCCAGCTCTGCCCCTTAACTTGGTTGGGCGGCCTAAACTCTCTACACTCCAGTTTCTTCACCTATGAGGCTAGTAAGAGTGTGACATCATGATGTTTTTGTGAGGATTAATTAGAATATACTAATACTCCTTGTAAAGTACTTAGCCCTATGCCCATCAAAAGTGTGCATTAAATGTTACTGTCATTACGTTCAGAAGGTTGAAGTAACTCTGATCAAAGCCACATACACGTTGAGGAAAGGATGTTTGTAACACAAAGTAGGTTCTTCATGACACAATTGCAGAAAAATTTTACTCTGTCAACTAGTTTTACTTGAATACAACTGAAACCACTGAGATAAAGAAATCTGAAAATAATCATTTCCTCCTATTGAACTCATGAATGTTCTGGCTCCCAGATGTGGTGAGATGAGAATCTCTCCCTTTCTCCTTCTCAGGTTTCCCACAGGATCTGTATAGAAATGACAGTTATAGGGAAGAAAAAACAAAATAACCATCTATTTACCTGGGAAGAATATCCACATAGGACACCAACCAAAAGGGCAGATGCATGAATAGGGACATATAAAATCATCCCTAGTATTTTTGTTTTAGGCTGTTTTCATTTGGCAATATTGGTTTCAGTCGCCCTAGTGAAACGCATTTCTTTTTAGCATAATTTTCCTCCATTCCAGATCTGTTACTGGTCATGAATCTACATAGTCCCATAAAACTCAAATCTGGAAAGAATCTCGGAGAATGTCTAGTTTGGTCTGTTCATATTACAGATGATGAAACTGATGCATGAAGAGATTAAATGGTTAAATTAAATTAATGGTTGCCCATTACATTTATTAGAAATGGAGGAAACAGAAGCACAAGAATATTGATTTTAGCTGAGGTACAAAAGGACAAAATGCTTTGCTAGTTATTAATATGCAGAATTACTGATTCATTTACTGTTCTAACTACAGAATAAAACTCTATTCCTAACTACCAAGAGCAAGCAATTTAATAACAAATAAACTATGCCAAAATGGTTATGGTCATTTTGTTTACCCTCAACCACCATAGGATGCCAGGTAATACCAGCATGCTAATTAATCCTGTCCATCTGGCTAATGTAGTCTTTATAATTTATAATCCAAAGCCTTTGGGTACAAAGACCTATTAACATGCTAATATACCTTCTTACTATTCTAGCTGCTTTTCAATTAGTAATTATCTATAGAGTGAGCCAATGAAAGGCAACTTTTCCAAGTGATTAGCACCTTGGAAATCATAGTCAGGCTGGTTGCTGATTAACATTCTTCGTTTTGGCAGTTAGCATTTCTCATTCCAGCAAATTACTCTAGTGGGTTCAGTTGGTGGCTTGGGGCCATGAAAACCCAAGCCTATTCAATGGCCAATGACTATTTTGAAAAAAATATAATTATGACATATGGATATGAGAAATTGATTCACTTGACAAAATGTTATATCAAAATATTCATTTCAGTTCTAAAAGACATTATGGAAACAACTGCAGAAATTTGAAAAAAAATGTATATTAAATTATGTTATCAAATTACTGTTGGTCATCCTAGGTGTGACAATGGCATTGCGGTATCTAGGAAGATGCTGAAGTATTTAGGGGTGAAGTGTCATGATGTCTGCAACTTGTATCTGAACAGTTCAGCAACAGATAGATAAATAGATAAGTGATAGATAGATGATAGGGAGATAACAGCAATTTTGACAAAATGTTTTTAAAAAATTGTTTCAAACAGATCTATGAGGGAAATTTGTACTACAAATGTGTATTTCCAGAAAACTATATGCTTGTAACACCATGTTAATAACTAGTATTTGAATTCTGTCACTCCTACTTGTCTACCTTTTTCTCTCTCTCCCTAAATTGTTAAGAATGGTAGTTTAAAGTGAATAAGATAACAAACATTGTGAAAATATTTTAATGCTTTCTCTATCTTGGTACAACCATCTGTTGGACAATAGAGGTATTTAAAATTACTATGCGAGCAGTATTCCCAAAATGAACATGCACACATTCTGGAAATGCAGTTCCAGTCTTCAGCTGCCTTAAAAATGCCCACTGGTATAAATAAGAATGCTTTTGAGCCATTTACAAGTAGCCAACTTTGCCACTTATATCACCTCATGATTTTACTTAAGAGTCACCTTTATATGGTGTTAGTCACTCAAGGTCAGACAACAACATGCTTTAAAATGTGGCTTCATATACGTAGCTAACTTTAAACTCTCTTTTAAAATTCATTTTAAAATCCTCATAACTAACTGGTTTGAATATGGTGGTCAAACTAATAGTAGCAGGAATCTAACTGCCATAAATAAATAAAATGTAAGGGGCACCTGGGTGGTTTAGTGGGTTAAGAGTCATCTGCCTTTAGCTCAGGTCACGATCCTGAGGTCCTGGGATGGAGCTCCATAATGGGCTCCCCACTCAGCAGGGAGTCTGCTTCTCCCTCTCCCTCTGCACCTCCCCTCTCCACATGCGTGCATGCTCTCTCTCTAGCAAATAAATAAATAAAATCTTTTAAAAAAATTAAAAATGTGGACCATTAGACAAGCATGTAAATAAATCAGAGCCCACAATTCCAAAAGAGCCGTAAGGAATTACTATCAAATTTGTTAAGAGACTGTCTACATTTTTTTGGTGCTATTAAAGATGTAATCCTAAACCAGAAGCAACCATTGAATAATGATTAGAGTAGTAAACATTCATTAAAATATCAGAACACCATAACTGACATTTCCATATGTGAATAAATCCCCCTAATAACTTGCTGTTGATAAGACAAGTATGAAGCCATATCAGTGCAATACAATGCTGTAGCTGTTCTGGAAACAGCCCATTTTCATTTAATAGCAAATTAAGCAGGCTTTTCAGAGGACTAAATGCCAATAAATAAAATGTAAAATGTCACATTATATATTCATCCACATATTCGATGACACTGATTTCTTTCCTTTTTGGGAGATGGAAAATGAATTACAAGTGTGTAGTAAAAGACTGAGAAATACATTGCTCTATATTAAAGGATTACATTTAACAATAATGCAAAGCATTCTGTAATTGCCTCCATAAAGTCAGAAATTTCATGGTTCATCAAAAAGAAATTCCAGAGTCTTCAGGACAGTGAGATGTTGGTGTGTGCAATGCTAAAAACGGTAATACAGGCCTACCCTTGTTTTATTGTACTTTTCTTTATTGTGAAGTTTTTTACAAATTGGTTTGTAATAACCATGTATAGAGCAAGTCTATTGGTGCTGTTTTTCCAACAGCATTTGCCCACTTCATGTCTCTGTGTAACAATTGTTAAGTCTCATAATATTTCAAATTTTTCTATTATTATGTTTGTTATGGTGATTTGCGATCAGTGACCTTCAATATCACTATCGTAATTGTTTGGGGCACCATGAACCTCGCCCATATAAGATGGCAAACTTGAGGGGCGCCTGGGTGGCTCAGTGGGTTGAGCCTCTGCCTTCGGCTCAGGTCATGATCTCAGGGTCCTGGGATCGAGCCCCACATCGGGCTCTCTGCTCCGCGGGGAGCCTGCTTCCTCCTCTCTCTCTGCCTGCCTCTCTGCCTACTTGTGATCTCTGTCTGTCAAATAAATAAATAAAACCTCTTAAAAAAAAAAATAAAAATAAAAATAAAAAAAGATGGCAAACTTGAATCAATAAATGTTGTGTGTGTTTTAACTGCTCCACCAACCAACCATTTTCCCATCTCTCTCCCTCTCCTCAGGCCTCCGTATCCCTTGAAAAGGCAACAATATTGAAATTAGGCCAATTAATAACCCTACAATGGCCACTAAATGTCTTGTGATAGAGTCTACTCCTGGTGAAGATGCTGTAAATATTGTGGAAATGACAACAAAGGATTTAGAATATATACATAAACATAGCTGATAAAGCAGTGGCAGGGTTGGAGAGGATGAACCCCAGTTTTTTTTTTCTTTTTTAAAGGTTTACTTGTTTATTTTAGAGAGAGTGTGCATGCACACAAGCAAGGGGAGAGGCAGAAGGAGAGAGAGAACCTCAGACAAGCTCCGACTCCCCGATGAACTTGGAACCTGATATGGGGTTCCATCTCACCACCCTGAGATCTTGACCTGAGCCAAAATCAAAAGTTGGCCACCTAATCAACTGAGCCACTCAGGTGCCCCAACCCCACCCTTGAAAGAAGTTTTACTCTGGGTATAATGCTATCCAACAGCATCACATGCTACGAAGAAATCATTTGTGAAAGGAAGAGTAAAGCAATGCAGCAAACTTCATTGTTGCCTTATTTTAAGAAATTGCCACAGCCACCCAACCTTCAGCAACAACCCCCTGATCAGTCACAACGATTAACACTGAAGCAACATCCCCCACCAGCAAAACGATTACCACTAACTGAAAGCTCAGATGACATTTAACATTTTTTATCAATAAAGTATCTGTTAATTAAGGTATGTGCTTTTTTTACATAATGCTATGATACACTACAGATTACAATACAGTATAAACATAACTTTATATGCACTAGGAAATTAAAAAATTCATTTGACTCACTCTATTGCAATATTCGCTTTATTGCAGTCATCTGAAAGTGAACCCACGATATCTCTGAGGTAGGCCTGTACTCACACACATACATACAAACTCTTGCCATTTGAACCTGATTCATGTGCTCCTTTCATTTTAAATAGAAACGACACCCTCAAACAGACTCTGGTTGATAGGCAAGCCTAAATTTGGAATTCCAACAATATTATGTCAACATGTTAACTTAGTAAATATTCTTTCAGAAAAGAAAAAAAAAATACACCAGGCTATGAAGGTCCTAACCTAAACCATGCCTGACCTAATAATATAAGCACTGAATCAAATAAGAAAGATGTGATAAAAAGTGTTTTTCCTTTGACTCTCATGCAAATCTGCATTTCGGAGAGAATTCTGACTCTACATAGAACTTTATATTTGTGACTTCTTTTTGTGTAGGAAATGAGCTAGAAAAGAACAAGGATAACCACAATGGAGAGAGAAATACGTTAAAAAAAATCAAAAAAAAATCAAAACAGAGAATTACAAAATTGGTGAGGTCATAAGAATTTTGACTCAGTAATTTTTGACATGTAATCTCTCCCTTCCCCACCCCTTCTTTTGCCACAGAATGATATTCTGACAAACCAAACGACTGCAAAGATCCAAGATCCATTTGCTTGGATAGAGTATTTATCTCCTGGGTTTTCTAAATGTTTCCTTTTTGTTTTGTTTTGTTTGCCTCTCCTTGCAAAAGTCTTCTTTAAAACAAAAGCAACCTTCTGAGTTCATGGTGAAATCTCTCAGTATTAAATGCTAATTTATTAGATGGTTATAAAATTGCAACACTATCAACCCAGCAATAATGAATCCCTATGGTCTCTGACTTCATGAGGAACCTGACATATCATTGGAAAAAAAGAAGAAACATAATCAAATGTCATTGTTAATGATATTCAATTATTCCATCTGTGACCTGAGCTATTATAACTATCGCCTTATAATTGCAACTCATCCATTGGGAAAGCCAACTTCAAACATTATCATAACTTAAAGGTCACTTGGAAAGTATGCAATTATAACAAAATTTTGTGATAGTTTGAAAATGAATTCATTTTTTTAATACCTTGGCCCAGATGATATTTGTTCTTTAAAGAATAAATCATAGAATATAAATTAAACTTATTGTATTTACTGTGTGTTTCTATTTTTCACACATTTCTGAAAAGAAAATCAAGAACAAATTTTCCTTACATAATTTTTCCCCAGGAACCTTTTCTCTTCTCAAAACAGCAGTTGCTATCAGTGACTCTTCTTATCATGGGACGGACCCACTATGTTTTTGTGGAGAAGAAGTCCATTTCCTTCCCCTCTTCTGCCTCTGCCTCTTGCCCACTCTGTCCTCTTGGACTTAGTGGTGCTATGCTCTCTCCTGTTTGCCTCCAATGAAAGGGTGAGAGAGAGTAGTGAATCAGAAAACAGTGCCCTGTTCTTTATTAGCTTAAACAATTAATTAATTAATTAATTAATTATTTCCTGGTCTTTCTTTATTAGCCTAAATCCAACCTGGGAATATAAAAAAAAAGAAACAAAATTTGAAAATAAACTCTACCATTCAGCTTTACTTAGATCTTCATAGTAACTGTCATTTCTTAAGTTTTCTATGTGCTACACACTGTGTTAGGGGTTTTACACACATCTCATTTAGGTCATCTGCTGCTTTCCTTCTCTTGATTTGATTTTCACGTGCAAAAAACTTCACTGAAAGTTGGCTTATGTTGAGGAATTGATGAGAAAGACAGAAACTTTAGGCTACCCATATCCAAACTACTTTGCCAACAATTATTATATGACTCTAAGTGACTGGTACTTCTATGTTGGGGTAAAAATTCTTAAGCAGAAAAGGGTGGGAATCAGAAGGTCAGAGGATGCCCAGGAGACCCTGAGCCTGCTGAGTCCCAAATTAGGGCAAAGAATAAGGAGACAGCTCTTGCCAGGCTAATAAAGCTAAAGCTAGTCTAAAACCAACTATTCATCAGTAACAGGAAGTGAATTATGGAGCCCAAACAGGAGGTTAGAGCAAGCAAACTCAAGATGTGGAGAAGTGGGAACAGGTAAGAGGGCTCACTTGGCCTGAGTACAGAATGTCAAAGCCTGCTGCAGCTTTTTATCTGGCTCTTCCAAACAATTTGACTATTTACCCTAATGAATTAACTGACCTTGCTACCTGATTACTTTGGCGATAAGAAAGTAACTATTAGAAATGAGATAGGGATTTTGGGACATCAGTTTCTAGAAAAGAAGCACTGATTCTTCTTCTTTTTTTAATCTTTTCTTTAGGAAAGAGTAAAAATAACATATATCAACAAGGATGAATCTTAAAAACATAATATTGAGGGGTACCTGAGTGGCTCAGTCCGTCAAGCAAGCAGCCTCTGATTTCAACTCAGGTCACAATCTCAGGGTCATGAGAGAGAGCCCAGGTGTCAGGCTCCACGCTCTGCAGGGAGTCTGCTTAAGATTCTCTCCCTCTGCCCCTTCCCCCCACTCATGCATGCACTCTCTATCTAACTATAAATAAGTAAATATTTTTTTTAAAAATATAATATTGATGAAAACAGTAAGTATGTAGGCCCTTTTTGAACATTCAAAACACAGGCAAAACAATTCTATATGCTGTTTATAAAGGCATATATGTATATGTAAAAATGTTAAAATACACTGGAGTTACATCTTTTTTTCCTCCAATTATTAACTTTCTTATAGGTAATGTTTGTGTAACAAAACAATTTTACAAATCTAGCCAACTAAGTTGCTGGGACTAGGGCCAGGGAAAGAGGTAATTAATCAGTCAGGTTGGTCATCAGACATTATTTAGAAAAAGAAACAATAAGCACTTTTGTATGTGTTCTTATAGATATACTCCATTATTATCTTATTCCTTTTCAAGCTTTATCATCTTGCCTTATCCCCATCTATGAATAATCATAGAATTACACTTATCACAAGATTAGGGAAAAATATCAGCCCAGCTTTCAGGAAAAAAATGGTGGCCTTTATTTTTTTAACCCTCTTCTTACAACTTAGCTAAATCAGACAAATAGACATTGTCCTGTTTAAGGTTATTTTAATTTTGCAGTGAGTAGTGGCAGCTAACATTGTGATGTAAATTAATTTTGACTCTTTTTCCCTATTATCTATAATTAAATTCTAATTTAAACCTAAAATTAAAGTAGTATTGGAATGTTGTTAAATGGAATTTCACCTGATCTTTAAAATAAGATGCCTACAAAACATTCTTTCATAGATTGCTATAAAGAAGTAAGAAAAGTGTTTGATATGCTTGGTAGCCTATGGCTCTGTCTAAACACACAAAGAAAGTACTGTTTCTGGACTTCCTCAAAAGAGGCCTTTTTTGTCTGCATGTGTTGGGATGAGAGTGAATTTCCAATTTCACTGAGCAGGTCAGTCAAAATAGACAGATTGGTCTGAGCATGTAGACCCAGCCAGAATCCAGCGCCAATTCTGTGATGGAGAAGTTTCTACATTTGTTACACTGCTCTGCCACAATGTCCTCATCCTTCCCAGAGCAGCTTAGTGTCATCGTGATCCATCAAAGAAAATACAGTGACTCCATAAATGAAGGCAGCCATTAAGGTGAACTATTTCAGAGAACAATGCCTTGAGGAAAGAACCATTTGCATTATACACGACCTTACACTCAGTTCTTTCCCTAGACCACAAAGGGAAGATGGATATTCTTTGGTCAGATGAACAGTTTATGAGGTTTTGTACTATATAAAGAGACATCTTCAGGGCCTTGTGTATGTACATTGTAAAACCTTGAGATATTTTATGTTACAACATACATATTTAATGTGATAATAAAAAAGCTTATTTGTTTCAAAGTCTCTTTTACCCTTGCTTGTATAACCAAACAGCTTGATGCTATTGGCTAAATTTTCACAACTTTCATTATTCATGGCTGCAGTGGGAACTTCCATAGATATATAAATCAGATTTGAGCAGCAAATAACACATTTGGGGTGAGTAATATGATGTCCATATGGAAGCACAGTGTCAGAGACTGAAGAAACTATGTGTTTTTAAGGCCTAGCAGGTTTTTTTAGTTCCATATTGTTTCTACGGCAAGGTATTTTTCTTTTTTTTTTATTCCAAAAATGGTTAAACTACAAGCCAAAAACTATTTAGTACATTAAATGCAACATAAAAAAGCATGGAAGTCTTCTAATAAAAGACAGAAAGTCTTAAATGAGTCAGGTGAATTAATAAAAAAGTTTAGAAATCAGTCCTCCAAATGGAAATTCACTTGCACGACACCAAATGGCATTTTACTACACAACCAACGTAGCCTACTTAAAGACTTGTAAGTTTATCTTCATGACATCTGCTACTGACAGCAAAGTTATTAGTCAGCAGAAACTGCTGCTGTAAATAGCATTCTAGCATTAGTGTGAGGATGTTCTAAAGAAATGAGAGCTATTGATGAATCTTATTGGCTCCTCAAGATTGAAATATAAACAGTGGGTTGAATATCAAGCAGCACATTTATGACAAAGAAGTAAATTACAACAAAGAAGTAAACTTATACATCAGTTTTACTTCATTTTATCCTAAAGACAGCCCAAAATGATACCTAAAAACAAGTGTTCCTGAGTTATAATGTTGGATCACTTAAGATATATTACAATATTAGGGGCACCTTGGTGGCTCAGTGGGTTAAGCCTCTGCTTTTGGCTCAGGTCATGATCTCAGGGTCCTGGGATCAAGCCCCACATCTGGTTCTCTGCTCTGCAGGGAGCCTGCTTAGCGCCCCCCTCCTGCTCTCTCTCTGCCTGCCTCTCTGCTTACCTGTGATCTCTCTCTCTCTCTCTCTGTCAAATAAATAAATAAATTTTAAAAAAAATATATTACAATATTAGAAAAGATGAGTTTTAACAGTTTATTTACTAATGGGGGAAAAAATGTTCCAGATATCATTAGGGAAGCTGGGTTAATCAAAATATGTAAGTACTTTGATCTTAGGCTATCTCCAGAGCCCAAAAGAGATGAGGATTTGAATCAAGTTTGGTAATTATGAGTCTAATCTACACAGCAATCAAAATTTATAACTCAAACCCTTAAACTAATTTTTACTACATTAATCATATAAAGATAACAAATACAGTTCTGAGTATTTTACTGTGGGAAACACAATTTTATTCTGTCTGTTCTTGATCTAGACATTTTATGTAAGTAGTTCAAATAAATCAGATTTCTACTGTTGTACTCTGCATACCTTCTAGAAAAAGTTTAGTTTATAACTAATTGCATGTCACAGTAGTACCTACTGGTTGATCTAAATCAGATTTTTGTTGTTGTTTTGTTTTGTTCTTTTTAGGTCAGATATTTTAAGTGAAATTCACTTTTACCACTTTATAGACAATCATTAAATGAGCCACTGGAGTACAAGAACTTTCCAAATAAAAGAAAGAAACTTAATGTTGATTTCCCATTTATGATCAAATTTAAATGTTCAGTGTATTTTGTGGTCTAACATTGTGGTCTTGCACACTACAGGATAATGGAAATCTCTGTTTTATTTTAAAAATACCCTTTATCCTAGGGTGCCTGGGTGGCTCGGTTGGTTGAGCAACAGCCTTCAGCTTGGGCCATGATCCCAAAGTCCTGGGATCAAGTCCCACGTCAGGCTCCCTGCTCCATAGGGAGTCTGCTTCTCCCTCTGACCTTCTCCCCTCTCATGCTCTCTCTCACTGTCTCTCTCTCAAGTAAATAAATAATATCTTTTTTTAAAAATATCTTTTATTGTAAGTTAACCATCACTTCCTTCCATATATGGAGGATCTCTACTTAATCATATATTTTTAATTTATATCCTTCTCTGATAGCCAAAAGGCACGGTAGGAAATAATTTCAGTAATTATTTCATCTATCTTCTTTTTTGGTTGTAGTTGTTTCAGAAAGAACCCAATGAGTAATTTCATTAAAAAAAAAAAAGAAGAACATCAAGGAGGTGTGATACCTGTACTCTGCAAACTATAAAATATTGAAACAAATTTTGACAAAACACAAATGCAAAGATAGTCCACGTGCATGTACTAGAAGAAGAAATATTGTTAAGATATCCAAACACCCCAAGCAATCTACAGATTGAATGCAATCCCTTTCGAGATACCAAAAGCATTTTTCATAGAAATAAAACAAATAATCCTAAAATTTGTATAGAACTACCAAATAGCCAAAGCACTCTCAAAAAAAAAAAAGAAGAAGAAGAAGAAAACTGGATTTATCATAATCCCAGACCTCAAGATATACTACAAAGCTGTAGTAATCAAAATAGCATGATACTGGCACAAAAAGAGATACATAGAACAATAGAACAGAACAGAAACCCCAGAAATAAACCCACAATGATATGAGCAGTTAATCTATGACAAAGCTGGTAAGAATATGGTAGGAGAAAGATAGTCTCTTCAACAAATGGTGTTGGAAAAACTAGACAACCACATGCAAAACAATAAACCTGAACCACTTTCTTACAACATATACAAAAATAAACTCAAAATGGATGAAAGACCAAAAAAAGACTTGAAACCATCAAAATCCTAGAGAAGAACACAGGCAGAAATGCCTCTGACATCAGCCATAGCAACGTTTTTCTAGATATGTCTCCTGAGGCAAGAGAGATGAAAGCAAAAATAAACTATTGGGACCTCATCAAAATAAAAAGATTCTGCAGAGCTTTTAGCACACTAAAAGACAACCTACTGAATGGGAGAGGATATTTGCAAATGATACATCTGATAAAGAGTTAATATCCAAAGTAAATAAATAATTTATATAACTCAACACAAATAATCCAATTAAAACACAAACAGAAGACACAAACAGACACTTCTTCAAAGAAAACATGCAGGTGGTCAACAGACACATGGAAAGATGCTCAACATTAATCATCATCAGGGAATGAAAATCAAAACCACAATGAGATATCATCTCATACTGTCAGAATTGCTAAAACAGAAAACTCAAGAAATAACAAGAGTTGGTGAGGATGTGAGGAAAAGGAACCCTCATGCACTACAGCTGGGAAGGCAAACTGGTGCAGCCAGTTTGTGGAAATACTGTGGAAGTTCCTCAAAAAAGTAAAAAGAGAGTTACCATATGATCCAGTAATCCCACTACTGGGTATTTACCCAAAGAATATGACAACATTAATTGAAGAAGTTATGCACCCCTATTTACAACAGTCAAATTGTAGAACCAGTACAAGTGTCCATCAATAGATGAATGGATAAAGAAGATGTGATATACATATAATAGAATACTAGTCAGCCATAAAGAATGAAATCATGCCATTTGCAACAACATGGATTGAGCTAGAGGATATTACGCTAAGTGAAATAAGTCAGTCAGAGAAAGAAAAATACCATATGATTTCACTTATTTGTGAATTTTAGAAACAAACCAAATGAACAAAGAAAAAGCGAGACAAACAGAAAAACAGTCTCTTTACTATAGAAAACAAAGTGATGGTTAATGGAGGGGAGGTGGGTAGGGGGTTGGGTGAAATAGGTGAAGGGGATTAAGAGTTCACCTATTATCATGATCACCAAATAATGTACAGAACCATTGAATTAATATAGTGTACTCCTGAAACTAATATAACACTGTATGTTAATTATACTAGAATTCTAAAAATGCAAACAAATACTTAATTATGTTATTCACAGGAAAAGAGATGGAAGTATAAATTTTCACACATTATATGGTTGGTAGTAAAAAGGAGACACAGAGCTCTTCCATTCCCTAGAATTGTTTTCTCACAGTCATTAGTGAGCAAGCGCTGTAGTCAAGCCAAATGAATCACAGATATTTTCCAGGAAGTTCCTGGTGCAAGGTGGTATTATTTCAGATGCCCTGTAAATGCCTCCTGAGAAAGTGATAATCATCCTAAAGACAAGGCAAGGATAATGGAAAATATGTTCTCTATCTATGCACCTCTTTATTCTTAGAGATTCTGATCTACCACACCCAGATGTATACAATAGTTATTCAACATGGTTGTGACATGAAGGTGGAGGCTGGGAATCATGTCCAATGAACTAAGGTATTGCTATTACAGTTGATTTTTAAAATACATATTTCAACACTTAAGACTTTAGAAAATATTTTATTCTGCTAGATATGTGTTCACCTACTTCACAAGCAATTATTAAGTACATTTTCAATAGGGAGGGAAAGATCAGAATTTAGTATGGAAAAGACTATCCAAACAAATTACCACCACAATGTGATAAAACCCATACATTAATTCTACGGGAATGTAGAAAAAGAAGCATTTCAATTTCAAAGAAACTATTGCATTTGAGCTCTGTTTTTAAAACTACATAAAAGTCCCTGGACACAAAAGGGAATAGCAAAGGAAGGGAAAGAGGAAGACAGAGAAAGAATTTGTGGAAGCATAGATAAAAGAAGAAAATAAAATAGCAGCTTCCGGCAAGAAGTTTGTTGTTGACTGGAGCATGTCTTTGCTGTACCCACAAATTTAGAAAGAAGAGAGCAGAATGGATATACTTACCTAGATTCTTTTTCTGAAATATTATGGAAACCACTCCTGAGAAGGAACAAGTGAAACTAGGAAAGTTAGAAATGGTGTTAACATTCTTTTGGAAGAAAAGGCTCCAGAGCAATTCACTAAGTGTGAAAGTGACCCAAAACCTCTAGTATGAGACACCTCCTGTAAGAAAAAGAGACGAACTCTGTTACATGGAATTAACACTCCTTTAGGAGAAAGAGGTAGAGCCTGAGTATTCTAAGATTGCTGAGTTCTCTTCCTTCCTTGTCATTCCCTCAGATGACAGAAAGGGGGGTATGATGAAATTTCATCCCTTTCACTATACTTGGAGGGGAAAAAAGAAATCATTGCTTTCAAGGTATTCTGGGAAGAGGATCAAATCACTTGTACCTTATCAGAGTAAATAGACTATCTAGTCAGAGCATCAAGCTTGAGAAAGATTAAAAAAAAAAAAAAAGGCATGGATACTATGCAAACTTATTATAGCAAGGAACATGCATGTAAAAGCCAAAGAAACCAAGACATAAGAAAAGGATAGTTCAAAGAATAAAACAAAAATAGTACAATTAATTATTTCACACTACAAAACAAAAATATCAATGAAAAAGAAAAGAACCCAAAGACTAGTTGATAAAACAGAATGAAAAGAAATAAATTTGAAAAAAGGAACAGGACAGACACTGTTGAAAATCCTATTAGTTAACGTAGAAAAATGCATAAGATAATCACAGTGACTTTTTTGCTTGTTTTTGGAGAGAGAGAGAGGGGTGGGGAAGGGACAGAGAGAGAGAGAGACAGAGAGAAAGAGAGAAAATCTTAAGCAGGCTCCAGCCCAGTGCATGGGTTGATACAGGGCTCAGTCTTACAACACTGAGATCATGACCTGAGCCAAAATCAAGAGTCAGATGCTTACCCAACCAAGTCACTCAGGCACCCCATCACAGTGACTTCCAAGAGAAGAAAAAAAAAAAAAAGGATAAGTTTATTAGGCAAAAACTAATAGAAACGGAATAGAAAAATGATACTATATAAGGATAGTGTGTTGGAATTGAACTTAGCAAAGGAAGCAGAAGATGCATCCAAAGGTATAATATAAGAAAATTTCCTAGAAAAGGAGAAACAACTGAGTATGCGATCAAAAAGGGCACACTCTGTTCCAGGAAACTTTAAAACAACACATTCAATTCTAAAACAAATTTAGTGAAATTTTTGAACTTTAGCAGAAAAATCCGTTCCCCATCAGGCAAACAAAAGGAAGGGGGTGTTGGACCATCTTCACAGGGATAAGATGTCAGGTTGCTGCTGGAACATTAAATGCCAGAATTTAAGGAAGCAGTGTGTACAAGTTCAGTAAGAAAGTGTAACACAAAAATATGTACTATAAAATAAAATTTTATAAGTAAATATAAAAATATAACACAAATAATGCATAGCCAGCAGTGTGTCTTTAAATGTTTGCCAGTTAGGGGAGGAGTCAAGATGGCGGAGAAGTAGCAGGCTGAAACGACATCGGGTAGCAGGAGATCAGCTAGACAGCTTATCTAACCATTGTGAACACCTACAAATCCAATGGGAAATCAAAGAGAAGAAGAGCAACAATTCTAGAAACAGAAAATCGATCACTTTCTGAAAGGTAGGACCTGCAGAGAAGTGAATCCAAAGCAACGGGGGAGACAGACCGTGGGCGGAAGGGCCAGCTCCCGGCAAGCGGTGGAGCAATGCATAACAAAATCGGACTTTTAAAAGTCTGCTCCACGGAGGGACATCGCTCCAGAGGCTAAACCGGGGGAAGCCCAGGCGGGGTCAGCGTAACCCCAGGTCCCGCGGTGTCACAGAAGGACCGGGGGTGTCTGAGTGCCACAGAGCTTGCAGGTATTAGAGCGGGGAAGCCGGCTGCAGCGACAAAGACGAGGAGTGAGCTCTCAGCCCGGGGTTACCTTGTGCTGGTCGCAGGCTGGGTGGGTTTGGAGTGCAGCTGGAGGCCACGGAGATGGAAGCAACCGGGAGCTTTTCTCCAAGTGCCAGCAATTGACTGCTTTCCTCCAGGTGCTACCACAGGCCAGGGAGGCGGGGCGGTTGGACGCTTTTCTCTGAGGGCGCACTGAGGAGCGGGACCCCAAGCTCTCGGATCCTCCGGGCGAGAGATTGGGAGGCTGCCATCTTCATTCCCGTCCTCCGGAACTCTACGGAAAGCGCTCAGGGAACAAAAGCTCCCGAAAGCAAACCCGAGCGGATTCCTTAGCCCGGCCCCTGGCAAGGGCGGTGCATTCCGCCTGCAGCAAAGACACTTGAGAATCACCACAACAGGCCCCTCCCCCAGAAGATCAACAAGAAACCCAGCCAAGACCAACTTCACTCACCAAGAACAGCAGAATTCTAGAGGAGGAGAAAGCAAATCTTATCTGGACAAAATGACAAGGCGGAAAAACTCACCACAAAAAAAAGAACAAGAGGCAGTACTGAAGGCTGGAGACCTAATCAATACGGACATTGGTAACATGACAGATCTAGAGAGCAGAATGACGATTCTCAAGGTTCTAGCTGGGCTCGAAAAAGGCATAGAAGATATTAGAGAAACCCTCTCCGGAGAGATAAAAGCCCTTTCTGGAGAAATAAAAGAACTAAAATCTAACCAAGTTGAAATCAAAAAAGCTATTAATGAGGTGCAATCAAAAATGGAAGCTCTCACTGCTAGGATAAATGAGGCAGAAGAAAGAATTAGTGACATAGAAGACCAAATGACAGAGAATAAAGAAGCTGAGCAAAAGAGAGACAAACAAATACTGGACCACGAGGAGAGAATTCGAGAGATAAGCGACACCATAAGATGACACAATTAGAATAATTGGGATTAGAATAATTGGGATTCCAGAAGAAGAAGAAAGAGAGAGGGGAGCAGAAGGTATATTGGAGAGAATTATTGGAGAGAATTTCCCTAATATGGCAAAGGGAACAAACATCAAAATCCAGGAGATGCTAAGAACGCCCCTCAAAATCAATAAAAATGGGTCCACACTTCGTCACCTGATAGCAAAACTTACAAGTCTTAGTGACAAAGAGAAAATCCTGAAAGCAGCCCGGGAAAAGAAGTCTGTAACATACAAGGGTAAAAACATTAGATTGGCAGCAGACCTATCCACAGAGACCTGGCAGGCCAGAAAGAACTGGCATGATATATTCAGAGCATTAAACGAGAAAAACATGCAGACAAGAATACTATATCTGGCTAGGCTATCATTGAAAATAGGAGAGATAAAGAGCTTCCAGGACAAACAAAAGCTGAAAGAATTTGCAAACACCAAACCAGCTCTACAGGAATAATTGAAAGGGGTCCTCTAAGCAAAGAGAGACCCTAAAAGTAGTAGATCAGAAAGAAACAGAGACAATATACAGTAACAGTCCCCTTACAGGCAATACAATGGCAATAAATTCATATCTCTCAATAGTTACCCTGAATGTTAATGGGCTCAATGCCCCAATCAAAAGACACAAGGTATCAGGATGGATAAAAAAACAAAACCCATCAATATGCTGCCTACAAGAAACTCATTTTAGACCCGAAGACACCTCCAGATTTAAAGTGAGGGGGTGGAAAACAATGTATCATGCTAATGGACATCAGAAGAAAGCTGGGTGGCAATCCTTATATCAGATCAATTAGATTTTAAGCCAAAGACTATAATAAGAGATGAGGAAGGACACTATATCATACTCAAAGGGTCTGTCCAACAAGAAGACCTAACAGTCTTAAATATCTATGCCCCTAACATGGGAGTAGCCAACTATATAAACCAATTAATAACAAAATCAAAGAAATACATCGACAGTAATTCAATAATAGCAGGGGACTTTAACACTCCCCTCACTGAAATGGACAGATCATCTAAGCAAAAGATCAACAAGGAAATAAAGGCCTTAAATGACACACTGGACCAGATGGACATCACAGATATATTCAGAACATTCCATCCCAAAGCAACAGAATATACATTCTTCTCTAGTGCACATGGAACATTCTCCAGAATAGACCACATCCTGGGTCATAAATCAGGTCTCAATCGGTACCAAAAGATTGAGATCATTCCCTGCATATTTTCAGACCACAATGCTCTGAAGCTCGAACTCAATCACAAGAGGAAATTTGGAAAGAACGCAAATACATGGAGACTAAACAGCATCCTTCTAAAAAATGAATGGGTCAACCAGGAAATTAAAGAAGAATTGAAAAAATTCATGGAAACAAAAGATAATGAAAACACAATGGTTCAAAATCTGTGGGACACAACAAAGGCAGTCCTGAGAGGAAAATATATAGCGGTACAAGCCTTTCTCAAGAAACAAGAAAGGTCTCAAATACACAACCTAACCCTACACCTAAAGGAGCTGGAGAGAGAACAACAAAGAAAGCCTAAACCCAGCAGGAGAAGAGAAATCATAAAGATCAGAGCAGAAATCAATGAAATAGAAACTGAAAAAACAATAGAACAAATCAATGAAACTAGGAGCTGGTTCTTTGAAAGAATTAATAAGATTGACAAACCCCTGGCCAGACTTATCAAAAAGAAAAGAGAAAGCATGCAAATAAATAAAATCATGAATGAAAGAGGAGAGATCACAACCAACACCAAAGAAATACAAACAATTATAAGAACATACTACGATCAACTCTATGCCAACAAATTTGACAACCTGGAAGAAATGGATACATTTCTAGAGACATATAAACTACCACAACTGAACCAGGAAGAAATAGAAAACCTGAACAGACCCATAACCAGTAAGGAGATTGAAACAGTAATCAAAAATCTCCAAACAGACAAAAGTCCAGGACCAGACAGCTTCCCAGGGGAATTCTACCAAACATTTAAAGAATTAATTCCTATTCTCCTGAAACTGTTCCAAAAAATAGAAATGGAAGGAAAACTTCCAAACTCATTCTATGAGGCCAGCATCACCTTGATCCCAAAACCAGACAAGGATCCCACCAAAAAAGAGAATTACAGACCAATATCCTTGATGAACACAGATGCAAAAATTCTCACCAAAATACTGGCCAATAGGATCCAACAGTACATTAAAAGGATTATTCACCACGACCAAGTGGGATTTATTCCAGGGCTGCAAGGTTGGTTCAACATCCACAAATCTATCAATGTGATACAATACATTAATAAAAGAAAGAATAAGAACCATATGATACTCTCAATAGATGCTGAAAAACCATTTGACAAAGTGCAACATCCCTTCCTGAATAAAATTCTTCAAAGTGTAGGAATAGATGGCACATACCTCAATATTATCAAAGCCATCTATGAAAAACCCACTGCAAATATCATTCTCAATGGAGAAAAACTGAAAGCTTTTCCGCTAAGGTCAGGAACACGGCAAGGATGTCCGTTATCACCACTGCTGTTCAACTAGAAGTCCTAGCCTCAGCAATCAGACAACAAAAAGAAATTTAAGGCATCCAAATTGGCAAAGAAGAAGTCAAACTATCGCTCTTTGCAGATGATATGAAACTATATGTGGAAAACCCAAAAGGCTCCACTCCAAAACTGCTAGAACTTGTACAGGAATTCAGTAAAGTGTCAGGATATAAAGTCAATGCACAGAAATCAGTCGCATTTCTTTACACTAACAACAAGACAGAAGAAAGAGAAATTGAGGAGTCAGTCCCATTTACAATCACACCCAAAACCATAAGATACCTAGGAATAAATCTAACCAAAGAGGCAAAGAATCTATACTCAGAAAACTATAAAGTACTCATGAAAGAAATTGAGGAAGACACAAGGAAATGGAAAAATATTCCATGCTCATGGATTGGAAGAACATATATTGTGAAAATGTCTATTTTACCTAAAGCAATCTACACATTTAATGCAATCCCTATCAAAATCCCATCCATTTTTTAAAGAAATAGAACAAATAATCCTAAAATTTATATGGAACCAGAAAAGACCTCGAATAGCCAAAGGAATATTGAAAAAGAAAGCCAAAGTTGGTGGCATCACAATTCCAGACTTCAAGCTCTATTGCAAAGCTGTCATCATCAAGACAGTATGGTACTGGCACAAAAACAGACATATAGATCAATGGAACAGAATAGAGAGCCCAGAAATAGACCCTCAACTCTATGGTCAACTAATCTTCGACAAAGCAGGAAGGAATGTCCAATGGAAAAAGGACAGCCTCTTAACAAATGGTGTTGGGAAAATTGGACAGCCACATGCAGAAAAATGAAATTGGACTATTTCCTTACACCACACATGAAAATAGACTCAAAATGGATGAAGGACCTCAATGTGAGAAAGGAATCCATCAAAATCCTTGAGGAGAATGCAGGCAGCAACCTCTTTGACCTCAACCACAGCAACCTCTTCCTAGGAACATCGCCAAAGGCAACAGAAGCAAGGGCAAAAATGAACTATTGGGAGTTCATCAAGATCAAAAGCTTTTGCACAGCAAAGGAAACAGTTAACAAAACCAAAAGACAACTGACCAGAATGGGAGAAGATATTTGCAAACGACACAACAGATAAAGGGCTAGTATCCAAAATCTATAAAGAGCTTAGCAAACTCAACACCCAAAGAACAAATAATCCGTCACGAAATGGGCAGAGGACATGAACAGACATTTCTGCAAAGAAGACATCCAGATGGCCAACAGACACATGAAAAAGTGCTCCACATCACTCGGCATCAGGGAAATACAAATCAAAACCACAATGAGATACCACCTCACACCAGTCAGAATGGCTAAAATTAACAAGTCAAGAAATGACAGATGCTGGCGAGGATGCGGAGAGAGGGGAACCCTCCTACACTGCTGGTGGGAATGCAAGCTGGTGCAACCACTCTGGAAAACAGTGTGGAGCTTTCTCAAAAAACTGAAAATTGAGCTACCCTATGACCCAGCAATTGCACTACTGGGTATATATCCTAAAGATACAAACGTGGTGCTCCAAAGGGGCACGTGCACCCGAATGTTTATAGCAGCAATGTCCACTCTAGCCAAACTGTGGAAAGAGCCTAGATGTCCATCAACAGATGAATGGATAAAGAAGATGTGGTAGATATACACAATGGAATACTATGCAGCCATCAAAAGAAATGAAATCTTGCCATTTGCGACAACGTGGATGGAACTAGAGGGTATCATGCTTAGCGAAATAAGTCAATCGGAGAAAGACAACTATCATATGATCTCTTTGATATGGGGAAGTGGAGATGCAATGTGGGGGGGTTGGGGGAGGTAGGAAAAGAAAAAATGAAAAGATGGGATTGAGAGGGAGACAAACCATAGAAGACTCAATCTCAAAAAACAGACTGAGGTTGCTGGGGGAGGGGGGACGGGAGAGGGTGGTGGGGATATGGACAATGGGGAGGGTATGTGCTATGATGAGTGCTGTGAAATGTGTAAACCTGTCGATTCACAGACCTGTACCCCTGGGGATAAAAATACATTATATGTTTATTAAAATAAATTTAAAAAAAAATTTTTTAAGTTTGCCAGTTAAATCTAGCCAGTTAGGAAATGAATAGATATAAAGACCTTCAGAAAAAGGAAGCTGTAACAGAGAGACAGCTAGTGAGACTGAATCAACTTAAATATAAAACAAATACTAGACAACTGTGCGATTGTAATCATTATATCTATTCAATTCAAAAACAGCAAATAAATTACAAAACTCAGAAGGGAGGGGACAGAGTAGTAAAAACTATTAGAGTGTTAATAGATTCATCTTTCAAAGCAGGAAATTAAAGCATAAAGTTTTTTTTTAAATGACTCCAACTTCCTAATGTTTTGAAAATTCTTTTTTTCCAGTCTTAAGAAAGAGATAATTTAAGAAATAAAATACTAGAGCACCTGGGTGGCGCAGTAAGTTAAGCAGCTGCCTTCAGCTCAGGTCAAGATCCCAGGGTCCTGGGATTGAGCCCTGCATTGGGCTCCTTGCTCAGTGGGGAGCCTGCTTCTCCTCTGCCTGCTGTTCCCCCTGCCTTTGCTTACTCTTTGTCTCTCTCACTCACTCTGTGTCAAATAAATAAACAAAATCTTTTTAAAAAAAGAAATAAAATACTTATGCTAAAGAAATATTTATTTGACTGTTAAGAATTATTTTTACTCATTTGTTTTTCTACCTTTACATTCAAACAAAATTAACTAAATATCATTATTTGAAAAATATCAACAATGACTTCATTTTTATTAAAGTTCTATTTTTCTTTCCTCTTTCTATTTGTCTGCATGGAAGGTATCAAGAGTGATGTTTACTATATGGGAATTTATAATTTTTACAAAAATTAAAACTAATACACTAAGATGTTAGTAATGACTAATTCTGGAAGTTGAGAATATAGATTTATTCAATCATTTATTTTAAAATTTTTATTGGGAGCATTTGGAAGATAGCCAGAGAGCAGGAGCACCCTAGACTTGTCTCATTCCATGAACACAACTAGATAACTATCAAGTCATCCTAAATACATCAGAAACAGACCTGAAGACTGACAGAACAAACGCCACAACTAAAGGGAGAGAAGAGGCCATATCGAGGAAGGTAGGAGGTGTGGAGATGTGGTTGAGGGGAGAAACAGATCATGGGTGCTACAGAAGAAAGAGAGCTGTGGTCACAGAGAAGGGTGAGAGGAGCACACAGGAGAACACACAAAGACACACAAAGAGACTATTTTCCCAAAGTTATTGGCTTGGAACTTGAGAGGGACTGAATTTTTTGAGTTCTTGCAATCAGCAAGGCTTAAAGCCTGGAGTTTTAAAGGTCAGCCAGCTTTCTGGGATAGAGCCCAAAGGACACTGTGCTACTGCTAGAGAGAAGGTAGGCAAACAACCCATGGGGCAGACAGCATGGAAACAGCAATTTGAAGAATGCCTGGGGCACACAAAATGCAGATTTTTCACTCTTCTCAAAGGGTATCCCTAAGAGGCAGTGTTTACAGAGATTCCTCTCCAGGAACAAAGGAACTGACTGGCACCATTTCCCTCCCCAACCCATCAGCACAAACACAGAGGCATCTGCAGGAAACAGCACAGGACAGACACTTGACAGCCTAACTTACTTATTCGTGTTCTGCAGTACTACCCTTTTCTGTAAAGTTTGCCTCACTCCCAGCATGTCAGGCCCCTCCCCAGAAGACCATTACCAACCCCTGCTTACACCATGTCTCCCAGTCAGAAAGTTCTGCAGGACCCCAGTTCTGGTAGAGTTGGTGTCAGGTCTCATTTCATAAGCAGACCAGAGCATGCCTAGTTAAAACTCACCACATTTAGGCCAGAGGCCAAACACAGCCTATAGCAGGGAAGGAAAGCCATTGCAGAGGACTGGCCTTAGGACAGAGAAGCCAGAACACAACAACAGTGCACATGCAGTACATAACAGAGACACTCCCTGACGTGCCAGGCCTGGGCACTACTTGACCTCTTTTTTTATAAGGCCAGTACATTGAGGAGCAGGAGACATAACTGGCTTCTCCAGCACAAGGAAGAAGGCAGAGACTTAGACAAAATACCAAGATAGAGGAAATTACCCCAGATGAAATAACAAGATAAGGCCATGGTCAGAGATCCAATCAAAATAGGTGTAAGTCACGTGCCTGATGGAGAATTTAAAGCAATAATCATAAGGCTATGCACTGGGCTTGAGAAAGAAGAAAACATCAGTGAGACCATTACCACAGGGACAAAAGAGTTAAAGGGCACCTGGCTGGCTCAGTCAGTTAAGCATCTGACTTAGGCTCAGGTCCTGAACTCAAAGTCCTGGGATCAAGCTCCGCATTGGGCTCTGCACTCAGCAGCAAGTCTGCTTCCCCTCTCCTTGTGTCCCTCCTCCTGCTTGTAGCTTGCTCACTCTCTCTCTATCTCTCTCTCAAATAAATAAAATCTTTTTTTTTTAAAAAGTTAAAAAGGAATCAATCAGAGAAGAAGAATGCAATAAACAACATTGGAAACAGGCTTGATGCAATGGAACTGCAGGCTGGAAGAAGCAAAGAAATAGACCTAGAAGATAAAATAGTGGAGATTAATAAAGCTGAACAAAAGAGAGAAAGAATTCTGCAGCACAGGAATGGACTTAGGGAACTCAGTAATTCATCAAATGTAGTAACATTTGTATTATAGGAGTTCCAGAAAGAAAAGAGAGAAGAAAATTAATTTCAAGAAATAATAGAGGAAAACTTCCCTAAGGAAGGAAACAGACATCCAGATCCAGGAGACACAGAGAACTCCTGTCAGAATCAACAAAAGTAGGCCAACACCAAGACATATTGTAATGAAACTTGCAAAATATAGTGATTAAAAAAAAAAAAAATCTTAAAATGAGCAAAACAAAAGAAGTCTTAACTTATAAGGGAAAACCCATAAGGCTAGCTGGAGATTTCTCAGTAGAAACCTGGAAAGCCACAAGGGAGTGGCATGATATATTCAGTGCTGAATAAGAAAACTGCAGCCAAGAATACACAATCCAGCAAGGCTATCATTCAGAATAAGAGAGAGAAAGAGTTTCACAGACTAACAAAAGCTAAAGTGGTTTGTTACTACTATATCAGCTGTACAAGGAATATTAAAGAGAACTGAGTGCAAAGGACAGACCAAAAGTGACAAACACAATAAAGGATCAGAGAAAACCTCCAGGAAAAAAAAAAAAAAACCATAGAACAAGTAATAAAATGGCCATATATACATATCTATCAATAATTACTTTGACTGTGACAAAATGCTCCAATCAAAAGACAAAGAAAGGGTGGCAAAGTGGATCAAAAAATGAGACCTATCTATATGCTGCCTACAAGAGACTCATTTTAGACTTAAAGCTTTTTTTTTTTAAGATTTTATTTATCTGTCAGAGAGAGAGATAGCAAGAGGGGAACACAAGCAGGGGGAGTGGGAGAGGGAGAAGCAGACTTCCTCCTGAGCAAGGAGTCCAGTGCAGACTAGATCCCAGGACCCTGGGATAACAACCTGAGCAGGAGGCAGTTGATTAACAACTGAGCCACCCAGGCACCCCTCATTTTAGACTTAAAGACATCTGAAGATTGAAAGTGACAGGGTGGAGAAACATTTATCATGCAAACAGATATCAGAAGAAAGCTGGGATAGCAATAGTCATATCATACAATAAGACTTTAAAACAAAAACTGTAAAAAGAGAAAAAGGGCATTATATAATCATAAAAGGGACAATCCAAAAAGATGATATAACAATTACAAATATTTATGGACCCAACATGGGAGTACCCAAATGCATAAAAAACTTAATAACAAACATAAAGGAAGTAACACAATAAAGGAAACAACACAATAGTAGGGGACATTAACACCACATTTAAATCAATGGATAGACCATCAAAACAGAAAATCAATAAGGAATCCATGGCTTTGAATGACACACTGGAATAGATGGACTTAACAGATACATTCAGAACATTCCAACCTAAAACAGCAAGCAGAATACACATTCTTTTCAAGGGCACATGGAACATTCTCCAGAGTAGACCACATAGAACTCAGAAAACAGGCCTCAACCAATACAAAAAGACTGAGATCATATCATACACCTTTTCTGGCCACAATGCTATGAAGCTAGAAGTCAACCACAAGAAAAATTTGGGAAGACCAAAAATACATGGAGGTTAAACAACTAAACAATGCTACTAAATGCTACTAAACAATGAATTGGTCAACCAGGATGTCAAAGAAGAAAAAAAAGATGCATAGAAACAAATAAAAATGAAATCACAATGGTCTAAAACCTTTGGGATGCTGCAAAAGTGATCCTAAGAGGGAAGCATATAGCAATACAGGCCTAAGTCAAGAAGCAAATAAAATCTCGAATAAACAACTTAACCTAATAGTTAAAGTAGCTAAAAAAGAACAATGAACAAAGCATAAAGTCAGGAGAAAGAAGGAAATGATAAAGATTATAGCAGAAATAAATGATAGAGAACTTAAAAAACAGTAGAACAAATCAATGAAACCAGGAGGCGGTTCTTTGAAAACTTTTTAAAAATTGACAAACCTCAGGGTGGTGGTGAGCCAACTGGGTGGCTCAGTTGGTGAAGCATCTGAATCTTGATTTTGGCTCAGGCCATGATCTCAGGAATATGAGCCAGAGCCCCACTAGAGACTCTGTGCTCAGAGCAGAGTCTGCTTGGGTTTCTCCTCCTTCACCTTCTGCCCCTCCCCCTGCTCAGGCTAAAAAATTAATTGATTCATTCATTCATTCATTAAATCTTTTTAAAAACTGACAAATCTCTAGCAGACTTATCAAAAAGAAAAGAGGAAGGGCCCAAATAAATAAGATCACAAATAAGAGAGGAGAAATAACAATCAACACCACAGAAATAAAAACACTTATAAAGAATATTGTAAGGGATGGCTGGGTGACTCAGTTAGGTGTATGCCTTTGGCTCAGGTCATGATCTCAGGGTCCTGGGACCTAGATCCCTGGGATCCTGTGGAGACTGAGCCCCACAACCAGCTCCCTACTCAGCACAGAGCCCTTCTACCTCTGCCTCTGCTTCTCCCTACTTATGCTTACTCACTCTCTCTCTTTCTCTCTCTCCGTCTCAAATAAATGAATAAAATCTTTAAAAAAAAATACTTGTGAAAAACAATATGCCAGCAAATTGGACAACCTGGAATAAATGGATAAATTCCTACAGACATATAAGCTACCAAAATTGAAACAGGAAGAACTAGAAAACTTGAACAGACTAATAAACAGCAAAAAAACTGAATCAATAATCAAAAATCACCCAACAAACAAAAGTCCAGGGCCAGATGGCTTCCCAGGGGATTTTTACTAAAAATTTAAAGAGATGTTAATACCTTTTCTTCTTAAACTATTCCAAAAAATAGGAAAAGGAAAGAAAACTTCTAAACTCAACATATGAAGCCAGTATTACCCTGATACCAAACCAAATAAAGACTCCACCAAAAAAAGAGAACTACAGGTTAATATCCCTGATGAATATTGATGCAAAAATTCTCAATAAAATACTAGTAAACTGTAGGAGTTAAGATGGCAGGGGAGAAGGGGGCCCTAATTTCATCCCTGCAATTCAGTTAGATAGTAATCAAATCATTTTGAACACCTGCAAAATCAACTGGAAATACGAAAAACGAATTGCTGTGATTCTACAAATTGAAAAGTGACCACTTTTTTTTTTTAAGATTTTATTTATTTATTTGACAGACAGAGATCACAAGTAGGCAGAGAGGCAGGCAGAGAGAGAGGAGAAAGCAGGCTTTCCACGGAACGGAGAGCCTGATGCGGGGCTCGATCCCAGGACCCTAGGATCATGACCTGAGCCGAAGGCAGAGGCTTTAACCCACTGAGCCACCCAGGCACCCCAGAAAAGTGACCACTTTTTGCAAGGTAGGAAATGGAGATGTGGAGAAGTGGAGATGTGAATCTGAGGAGATATATAAGAAGATAAACCATGGGAGGAAGGAGCTTCCTTAAGCAGACTACTAGAAAGTATTATAAGCAACAGAGCACAAAATCATAACTTTTACTTTCTTTTAAAGATTTTATTTATTCATTTGCCAGAAAGAGAGTGAGAGCACAAGTAGGCGAAGCAGCAGGTAGAGTGAGAAGGAGAAGCAGGCTCCCTGCTGAGCGGGGAATCCTGACAATGTGGGATTCAATGATGACCTAAGCTGAAGGCAGACACTTAACCAACTGAGCCACCCAGGCATCCCCAAAAGAACTCTGCTCTGGTGGGGGAAATCCCTGCCTGAAAGGCGCTCAGGTGGTGAAGGGGGGTGGAATCCCAGGTGGAACACCGTAGCCCACGATCCCTGGGGTCACAAGAAAAATGGGGGTGCTTGAGTGTGGCAGACTTCCCAGGCATTGAAACAGGGAAGCTAGCTCCAAACAGCAAGTCCAGGCACTTTCTTTCTGCTCAGCATTGCCATAAACCGCAAACCACTGCCTGGTTGGGCAACCCGTCTCTAAGCAGGGGCCCAGCAAATGGCCAAATTGTGGGAAGAACCCCCCTCCTCCCTCCCCATGGAAGGATGGCCAGGTCTGCACCACAGGAGTCCATAAAGTTTAGAGACTCCAAGCAGGGACACATGCCTGAGATAAAAAAAGCTCAGTCACAGACTGGGTGAACACACAATTCTGACAGAAACCAGAGAGACAGGAATGATTGACTTTTTCTGAGGGCTCACTGAAGAGTAGGGGTCCAAACTTTCAGCTCCAGGACTAAATGTCAGGATATCACTATTTCCATCCCACCCACACCCCATCAGTGCCAAAGGCCTTCAGAGAGCAAAACAGCACCACATAGTGCAATCCAGAGTCACTGGCAAGGGAGTCACAATTAAATCCAGGCAAAGACACCTCAGAATCAGTACAACAGGCCCCTCCCCAAGATCAGCAGGAACTTCTGGCTAACACCAAGTTTACCAATCACAGAGAACTGCAAAACTTCAGCTCTTGGGGAAAACAGTATATAGCGTTAGTGGGGTTTTGTTTATTATTCTTCAGAACACTGGCAACAGACCTGTCCACAGGGACCTGGCAGGCCAGAAAGGACTGGCATGATATATTCAAGGTGCTAAATGAGAAATATATGCGGCCAAGACCATTTTATCCACCAAGACTCTCACTCAGAATAGAATGAGATAAAGAGTTTCCAGGAAAAACAGAAACTAAACAAATTTGTAACCACTAAACCAACCCTACAAGAAATATTAAAGGGGATCCATTGAAGAGAGAGCCCCAAAGTAACAAAGACAAGAAAGGAACAGAGATAATCTATAGAAACAGCCACACTGGAAAAGAGTATGAAGGTTTCCCAGCAAGTTAAAAATAGAAGTACCCCATGATCCAACAATTGCACTACTGGGTATTTACCCAAAGAATATAAAAATATTACTTCAAAGGGATATATATACACCCCTATGTTTGTAGCAAAATTATCCATATAGCAGTCAAATTATGGAAATAGCCTAAGTGTCCATCAACTGATTGATGGAGAAAGATGATGTGGAATATTATTCAGCCATAAAAAATGAAATCTTGGGGCGCCTGGGTGGCTCAGTGGGTTAAAGCCTCTGCCTTCGGCTCAGGTCATGATCTTAGGGTCCTGGGATCGAGCCCCGCATCGGGCTCTCTGCTCAGTGGGGAGCCTGCTTCCCTTCTCTCTCTCTCTGCCTGCCTCTCTGCCTACTTGTGATCTCTGTCTGTCAAATAAATAAATAAAATCTTTAAAAAAAAAAACTGAAATCTTTCCATTTGCATGACATGGATGGAGCTAGAGAGTATTATGCTAAGCAAAATAAGTCAGTCAGAGTAAGACAAATAACATATGACTTCACTCATATGCAGAATTTAAGAAACAAAACAAATGAACAAATGGAAAAAAAGAAAGAGAGAGGCAAACTAAGAAACAGACTCTTAACTAGAGAGAACAAACTGATGGTTACCAGAAGGGAGGTGTGTGGGGGCAATGGATTAAAGAGATGATAGGGGTTAAGGTGAGCACTTTTGATGAGCACTGGATATTGTATGGAAATCTCGAATCACTATACTATATACCTGAAACTAGTAATACACTGTACATTAACTAACTGGAATTTAAGTTTAAAAATCGATAATAAAATAAAAATTTTATTGGATATTCCATATGTAGTGAGACTATCCAAGGTGCTGAATATGCAACAGCAAAGAAAACAAAATCCCCTTCTTCAAGGAGTTGTAAGAAGAGAACATGCAAAAACAAAACAAAACAAGGACAACAACAACAAAAACACATAGAAAGTGAACATATACTATAGCAGAGAGTTATAAGATAAGCTTGGAAAAAATCTGTATAAGAACACAATGACCAACCGTATGTCCCAGTTTGCCAAGGTCAGTCCCCATTTATGACTCTTGTTTCAACTTCCTACCTAACTGGGGCTCCTTTTCACTCTCAAAAGCATCCAATTTTGAATGACATTTCATATGCCCACCCCAGGTAAGGGTGATAAGAAATGTTCTAGTGTGGGGGTCAGAGAGGGCGGCCAGAGAATTCCTCATGGTAACAAAGGAGCAACAAGAACAAAGACACTTAGGTAAGGCATGACTGGCATCTTCCAAGACCACAAAGAAGGCCCAGAGTGATGGGGTAGGAGGTGAGAGGGGTTGAGAAGGGAAGGGAGAGTGGGACAGTCATAAAGAAACTATAAACTCTTACAAGTGATTTGGCTTTTATTCTGAGTGATATAAGAAGTTAAGAGGGGATTTTGAGCAAAAAATTATTTGAAGTGACATATTTTAAAATAATCTGGCTGTTTCATAAGAACTAGACTATAGGAAATAAGGGTAAAAATGGGAAAATGAGAGGCTATTGGAATTATCCAGGTGAAGGACGATGGGACCACAGTGAAGTGGTAGAGGTGAATGAGAACAAGATAGGATTAATGAGGGATCCCTGGGTGGCTCAGTCAGTTAAGCACCTGCCTTCAGTTCAGGTCGTGATCCCAGGGTCCTGGGACTGAGCCCCACATCGGGCTCCCTGCTCAGTGGGAAGTCAGTCTCTCCCTTTCCCTTTGCTGCTTCCCCTGCTTGCGCTGTCTCACTCTCTCTCTCAAATAAATAAATAAAATCTTTTTTTTTAAAGATAGGATGAAAGATTATTATTTCATCTTTCTTCTACTTTCCTATATTTTTAAATTTAACAAAAATTAGATTTTTAAGGAAAGAATAATGGTAATAGCTTCAAGAGACATTTGAGTAGAATCTAACAGAAGCTAATGGCCATTTGAAGGAAGTAAAAGAGGGTCAGTCCTTTAAGATGATCAAGTTTTGGCAGCAAGAATCATGCCACCATTAATCAAAACGGGGAATGCAAGAGATGTAATAATATTTGGGTATTAGAGCGCTTTATTCAATTGCCCACAAAAGAGACTTAACCAGACACTAACCAACCGTCATCCATACGAGTTTAAGAAAGTGATCCCAGGGGCACCTGGGTGGCTCAGTGGGTTAAACCTCTGCCTTCGGCTCAGGTCATGATCCCAGGGTCCTGGGATCGAGCCCCACATCAGGCTCTCTGCTCTTCAGGGAGCCCGCTTCCCCCTCTCTCTCTGCCTTCCTCTCTGCCTACTTGTGATCTCTCTGTCAAAATAAAAATAAATTTTAAAAAATTAATTATTAAAAAAAAAAAGAAAGTGATCCCAGTCTGAGGAATAAAGACCTGCTCTGGACTGACAACCTTCACATCACGTTGTCTGATACTGTATCCATCCAACCCAAAGGAGATTTGCAAGTATTTTTAGAGCCCCTATTTAAAAATAGAACTTTGTTGCTGCAAGTTCTTTTTCACTGTAAACCGCTAAAGAGATAAAATATGACTGTTCCTGTGATGCCACTTTAGTGTTTGTTTTATAATTTATATAGTCTTCTTTTTGTCTGATATGTATGTAAAGTATATTTTTAAGGGCTTTTTGAACATTATAGACTACATAACCTATATTACCATGCCTGCTTTATAATATACTACGATCTTCATTTATACCCTATTAAGCCATCTCCAGTCTTCCTTAATAATATTCTTGTCTTAAACAGTGTCATCTTGAACTAATATGATGCAGGTCTGGAGAGACTACAGATGTTCCACCTGTCCAGCTCTAAATGGAGAAACAAAAGCCTATAAAATCTTGCTTAGACTTTATCTATTTCATAGGGCAAGTTCATACATTGTTGTTTTTCTTTTTTATGATAAAACTAAATTAACCAGATATAATTTTTCCCTTTACTTTGACTTTAATAGGTATTTAAAACCCCATTTTTCCCAATCTGTGATTGGCAAAGCATGACAAGAAAAAAGAACACCCTGGCAAAGAGCTTCATTCATGTCTTTTATGCATAAAACATATTTATGATGAAAAAAGGTGATAAAATAGGACAGTATGAGTTCTTCTCAGTCACTGATGTCATTCTATCCACACATCCGCAAAGCCTCAGCTCTCGACTATCCACCCTTAGGAAGAAATCAGCAAGGCAAATTTCTCATTTTCCTAATTTCAAGGTGACTGAAGCCCCAGAGTCTCCTATAACTGCTGTTCATGGGCATTTAGGATTTACACTCTTTGGGAAATAGACAATTCATACATTTTAACACTTACATCAACCTTCAGTGCCCTTCTAGCCTTCCTCGAGTAATAAAGACATGATGATCAATTTTGCACATTTTCTCTCTGGCATCTTACATGGGCTGTGAAAGTTTAATAGGATTCTATTTCTGAAAATTATGCTATGTTGCTTTAGCTATTCTGATACCCACAGATTTGGAAAGGTGAATCATTCATTCTGTTGCTTAGGAAGATATTTCCAGAGAAAAGAAATCTGAGTTGCTCTCCTTATCTACTTTCTTTCAAAATCTGTTTTGTTGAACATGCCATTGCTTACCAGGTGTCCGCTGAACAATGCCTTCTCTTCACAGAGGAAATTCCAAACCAGCACATTTGGAAGCAAACCTCCATTGCAGGAAGACACGTTTTGTCAGAGAGTTTATCTTTCTGATCAAGTGACATTGCATTCATCTGACCACACAGGGTTAATTTTCTCAACCATGCAAGTGTTCTTACTGCTTGACCAAAAGATGGACTTTTGCGTCTACATGCTTTCTTCAGCCTGAAGAAATAAATGTAGGGACTGCATTCACAACATTAATAGTAAAATCAAATGCATATTCTCACTTTGAAATACGATCTTCAGACAATCAGTATCACCTGAGAACTTGGAAGAAATGCCCATCCTCACCCGTGCCTGGAGATCTACTGACTCAGAATATCTGGGGGAGGGGCTCAGCAAGCTGAGATTTAACAAGCCTTCCAGGTGATTCTGATGGAGTTAAAGTTTGAGAAGCACTGAATATTAAAAACTCCTAGAGCACTTAAAAAAGAGAGAGAGAGAATATGCAGGGGAGGGAGGCAGGGCATATCAGACTAATTCAATCATAATCTCTGGGATTGGGACCTGAGTGTTGATATATTTTAAAAGCTCCCAAGTAATTCTAATGCACAACCAGATTTAAGAGCCCCTGCTCTAGAGGCATCCTGTCTTCAATGGTGAAAATCACTCTTTAACTTACATAAAACAATTTACTGGTTTTGCAATCTACTAGTTGTATTTATTTATCTACCTGATTAGCTTGAAGTGAGAGTCCAAGTATTATTCATAGTTCATTCCCTGAAGTGCTTAGCACAATGTCATGCACACTGAATTTAATGAGAATGTATTTCAGTATCCCCTTCATAAAGTACCAACCCATGTAGTCCTCATAACAAACCTCTGAAATAGGCAGACTATTATCACTTTTTTAAATGGAGCTCACAGAGGGTAACTGCCTTATTTTCTCACCTCTAATTACAGCAAAACCAGAACCACTGACCCAGGGATCTTTCCATCCTTCCTCCAACTTCCATTTGGAATGCAGCTTCCCTACAGTCTTCCCACTTTGTTTAAAAGATCCCCTCTGTCTGATCTCCCCACCAACACTACTATGCCTGAATTTACATCTCTCAAAAGGCATCCTTTGGCTTCAGAGTTCTTACTGAACTTACTAGCTTACACTCCTCTGAAGAGTAACAACTCTGTTCACCCTGCAGTGACATGAGGCATTATTGATTTCAAGCTGCTGAAATGTTGGGCTACAGAACATAATCTTCACTAAAGAAGTTCTGCAAAGGGGGAGAAGTCAGCCATAAAATGAGCATGTCTCTTAAGTTATTGAATTTTACCAGTGATAATTCTCAAAATTAAGGAATCATCACACGGATGTGACAATACATATTTTTTTCTAAATGAATTTGCTATGGTTTTAATCATAGCCTTCAGATGGCTCAAAACCTATTGTCATGAAAACATGGACCCAAAGAAGTCATAGTCTGAACAACATGCAAATACATCCGTAGGCTGGCCATGCACCATCTGCAAAGAAAGTCCTGTAAATAACCCTTCTTTTCTTTCCAAATCCAAGCGATTATACTGTACACAAGCCATATTTACAGATGGATCATCATACACACTCTCATTAGAGGCTTCTGAATGTTGTTTCTCTTTTCCTATCATATAAATGTCGAATAGATGGCCTGCATTCTTCAAAGCATGAGTGGGCTCAGTGAAACCTTTTACATTTTGATGATAACTGTAGTCAGGCTTCAGCTTCTGCCCTTGGAAAGAATCAGCATCTGTCTTGATTATCAGTTATGCTAAGGAAGTCACTCTCAAGATGCATTTTACTTTTACTGCCAGAAGCTGTATAATCCCAAAGATTTTCCAAGTTTTATTTACTGCTCTCTCATAATAAAATTAAACTTTAATAATCTCAGTAGGGAACAAAGATAAAGAAAGGTGAAGTCAAAATGGCAGCATACAAAGATCCTGAACTCACTTCCTTCTACAGATATAACAAATCTATGGTTACATATGGAAAAATTCCCTCTGAAAAATACCTATAATCTAGGTGAATAGCTCTTCTACAACAAAGGATAAAGGGGCCACATCAAGACAGGTAAGAGAGGCACAGCCACAGTCTTGCCAAAACCCCACCTCAGTGTAACAACCCACAATCAAGAGGGAGCTCAGAAAACAGGAGCTTCTCCCTGAGGAACAAGGGTTTCATGCCCTACAGCAGACACCTACACTAGAACTCAATAATAAGAAGAAAACTGGGAGAAAAAACAAAATTGTGTAGATTAAACAAGATGCTACTGAATAACCAATGGTTCATCAAAGAAATCAAAGGAAAAATTTTAAAATATCTGGAGACAGAGCACCTGGGTAGCTCAGTCAGTTAAGTGTCTGCCTTCAGCTCAGGTCAAGATCCTAGGATCCTGGGATCAAGCTCCATGTCAGGTTCCCTGCTCAGCATGGGAGTCGGCTTCTCCCTCCCCCTCTCTCTGCCCCTCCTCATGTGCTCTCTCTCTTCCTCACTCTCTTTCAAACAAACAAACAAACAAACAAAAAAAAACCTGGAGACAAATAAAAATGGGAATATAACATACCAAAATCTATGGGATCTAGCAAAAGCAGTTCGAAGAGAGAGATTAAAAGCAATAGAGGCCTACCTCAAGAAACAAGGAAAATCTCAAATAAACAATCTAACTTTATACCCAAACAAAAACAAAAAAGAAAAACCACAAAAAGAACAAAGCCCAAAGTTTGAAGAAGAAAGGAAATAAAAAGATCAGAGTAGAAATAAATGAAATAGAGACTAAGAGACAATAGAAAAGATCAATGAAACTAAAAGCTGGTTCTTTAAAAAGATTTTAAAATATCAACCAAGAAAAAAGAGAAGGCTCCAATAAATAAGATCAGAATTAAAAGAGATGTCATAACAGCGGCACCTGAGTGGTGCAGTTGGTTGATGTCCAACTCAGTTTTGGCTCCGGTCTTGATCTCAAGCCGCATGTTGGGTTCTATGCTCAGCCCAGAATCTGTTGGAGATTCTCTCTCCCTCTCCCTCTATCGCTCCCACTTGTGCTCTCTCTCTAAAATAAATAAATTAAATTTTTAAAAAAGAAAGAGAAGTTACAACTGATACCAAAGAAATACAAAGGATTAAGAGATTACTATGGACAATTATATACCAACAAATTGGATAACCTAGAAGACATAGATAAATTCCTAGAAACATATGCTCTTAAGACTAAATCCAGAAAAAAATAAAAAATCTGAATAGATGAATTACTACTAAGTAGATGGGATCAATAATCAAAAATCTCTCAACAAATAAAAGCTCAGGACTAGAGGGTTTCATTGGCAAATTCTATCAAACATTCAGAGATTTAATACCTATCCTTCTCAAACTCTTTCAAAAAATGGAAGACAACAGAAAAAAGTCAATACAAGTGCAGCATTACCCTGATACCAAAACCAGACAAGGACACTACAGGGAAGAGAAGAAAAAGGGAAGGGGAGGGGAGGGGAGGGGAAGGGATGGGGAAGGAATAGGAGGGGGTAAGGGGAGGGAGGGGAGGGTGGGTAAAGAAAAGAAAGAAAGAGAAAGAAAAAAGAAAAGGGAAGGGAGAGAGGGAGGGAAGGAGGGAGGAAGAAAGATTATAGGTCAATAACTCTGATCAGCATAGAAGCAAGAATCTTCAATAAAATTTTTGCAAACTGAATTCAATGTTACTTCAAAAGGATTATACATTACAACCCAGTGAGATTTATTCCACAGATACACGGATGGGTCAATACCTATACATCGATCACCATGATACACCACATTAACAAAATGAAAGATAAAAATCATATAATTACACCAAAAGATGTAGAAAAAACATCTGACAAAATCAACATCCGTTTACAATAACAACTCTCAACAAAGTTAATATAGAGGGAATGTACTTCAATGTAATGAGGGCTAAATATGACAAGTCCACAGCTTCCATCATACCCAACAGTGAAAAGAGGAAAGCTTTCTTAGAACAGGAACAAGACAAGGATGCCCATTCTCCCCATAGTATTCAATATAGCAATATAGTATTAGAAATCCTAGTCAGAGAAATTCAACATAGTATTGTTAAGTCCTAGCCAGAGAAATTAGTCAAGAAAAAGAAAAAGAAATAAAAGGCATACAAATTGGACAGGAAGAAGTAAAACTGTTATTTGTAGACTACTACTAGGCAGGAACCCATAGGATAAAAATATATAGATTAAAAGGGAAACATGCCCCCCAATGTGCATAGCAGCATTATCAACAACAGCCAAACTATAGAGAGAGTCTAAATATGAATTGACTGATGAATGGATCAAGCAGATGTGGTATATGCATGTTTGTATGTGTGTGTATGTATGTATGTATATAATGGAATAGTACTCAGCCATTAAAATATAATGGAATAGTACTCAGCCATTAAAAGAATGAAATCTTGCCATTTACAATGGCATGGATGGAGCTAGAGTGTATTACACTAAGTGAAATTAGTCAGAAAAAGACAAATACAATATTCTCTCACCTATATGTGGAATTTAGAAACAAAACAGATGAATATATGGGAAGGGGGAAAAGAGAAAAAGGAGAGGGAAATAAGCCATAAAAGACTCATAATAGGGGCGCCTGGGTGGCTCAGTGGTTTAAGCCTCTGCCTTCGGCTCAGGTCATGATCTCAGGGTCCTGGGATCCAGCCCCGCATTGGGCTCTCTGCTCGGCAGGGAGCCTGCTTCCCCCTCTCTCTGCCTGCTTCTCTGCCTACTTGTGATCTCTCTCTCTGTGGAATAAATAAATAAAATCTTTAAAAAAAAAAAAAAGACTCATAATAATAGACAACAAACTGAGGAGTTGATGGAGGAAGGTGCATGGGGGATGGGCTAGGTGGGTATTGAGGAGAGCACTTGTGATGAGCACTGGATGTTGTATATAAGTAATGAATAACTGAATTCTAGTCCAGAAACCAATATTGCACTGTATCTTAACTACCTAAAATTTAAACTAAAAGTTATGTATATATCATTGCCTTGAGTATAAAATGATGTTATAATTTTTGTTTCAAGCATTTAATATGATTTATTAAAAAAAGAAAAGCATACAGACTCCACCAAAAAGCTGTTTATAACTAATAAACAAATTCAGTAAAGTTGTAAGGTATAAAATCAATATACAAAAATCTGTTGAGTTTCTATATACTAACTGCAAACTATCAGAAAGAAAAATTAAGAAAATGACCTAATTACAAGTATATCAAAAAGAATAAAATACTTAGGAATAAATTTAACCAAGGAGATGAAAAACCTGTCCACTGAAAACTGTAAGATATTGATGAAAGAATTTGAAGGCAAAAATAAGTGAAAACATATCCCACACTCATAGATTGGAACTATTAACATTGTTAAAATGTTCACACTACACAAAGCAATCTACAGATTCAATACAACCTCCATCAAAATTCCAATGGTAGTTTTCACAGAACTGGAATAAACAATCCTAAAATTTGTATGGAACCAGCAAAGAGCAAAAGCAATTTTGAGAAAGAAAAACAAAGGAGACATTATGCTTCCTGATTTCAAACTATACTAAAAATCTATAGTAATCAAAATAGTTTGGTACTGGCATTAATAGAGACACATAGATCAATGAAACAAAATAGAGCATCCAAAAATAAACCCATTTATATATAGACAGTTAATTTACAATTAAGTAGACAAGAATATACAATGGGGAAAGAAGAGACTTCAATAACTGGTGCTGGGAAAACTGGACAGTCACATGCAAAAAAAAAAAAAAGAAAGAAAAAGAAAGAGAGAAACTAGACTACTATTTTACACCATGCACAAAATTCACTGAAAATGGATTAAAGGCTAGAACATAAGATGTGAAACCATAAAACTCCTTGCAGAAAACAGGCAATAAACTCCCTGACATCAGCCTTGGCAATGATTTTTTGGGTCTGACTCTAATAAGCAAAGACAGCAAATGCAAAAATAAACAAATAGGACTATATCAAACTAAAAAGTTTCTTCACAGCAAAGGAAACCATCAATAAAATTAAATGACAACTTACTGAATGGGAGAAATATATATATATATATAAATAAATCATATAGCCAATAAGGGGCTAATATTATATATAATATTAATATTATATAATATATAATATTATATATATATTTATATATATATAAAAACTCATAATAGAGGGCACATATTGCATGAGGAACTGGGTGTGGTACATAAACAATGAATTCTGGAACACTGAAAAAAATAAAATTAAATTTTAAAAAACTCATAACTCAATAACAAAAAAAATCAATTAAAAATTAGACAAAGGATCTGAAGAGACATTTTTCCAAGAACACATAAAGATGACCAACAAGGACATTAAAAGATGCTCAAAATCACCAAACACCACAGATGTGCAAATCAAAACCACAATGAGGTACTGCCTCACACCTATTAGAATGGTCATTACCAAAAAGACAAGAAATAACAAGTGTTGGCGAAGATGTGAAGAAGGAAGACCCTTGTGCATTATTGGTGGTTGTATAAAACAGTGAAGCTACTATGGAAAAGCATATGGAGATTCCTCAATTTTTTAAAAAAACAGAACTACTATGTGATACAGCAATTCCACTACATTCCACTACTAGGTATTTATTCAAAGAAAATGAAAACACTAACTTAAAATGATATGTACACTGCTATGTTTATTGCAGCATAATTTATAATTGCTGAGATGTGAAAACTAAGTATCCATGAATGGATGAATGGATAAAGAAAATGTGCTGTATATAAAGAGTGGAGTGTTAATAACCCGTAAAAAAGAAGGAAATACTGCCCCTTGCTACAACATGGATGAATCTTGAACCCTTGAGGCCTAAGTGAAATAAGTCAGAGAAAGACGATTCCATATCATTTCACTTACATGTGTAATTTTTTTAAAAAAACGTAGGGTACCTGGGTGGCTCAGTCAGTTAAGCATCTGCCTTTGGCTTGGGTCACAATCCCAGGGTCCTGGTATCAAGCCCTGCATCAGGCTCAAGCAGGGAGCCTGCTTCTCCTTCTGTTCCTCCCAATGCTCGTGCTTGCTTTCTCTTTCTCTCTCTCTCTCTCTTTCTCTCTCTATCAAATAGATAAATAAACTTTTTAAAAAAATGAATAAACAAACCCAACTCATAGATACAGAGAACAGAATGGTGCTTACTGGATATGAGCAGGGTTAGGGAACGTGAGCAAAACAGGTGAAAGAAGTTAAGAGGTATAAACTTCCAGTTATAAAATTAATAAACCATGGGTATATAATATACAGCACAGTGACTATAGTCAATAATACTGTAGTGCATACTTGAAAGTTGCCAAGAGAGTAACTATTAAATGTTCTCATCACAAGGGGAAAATATTATAACTTCGTATGGTGACAGAGAGCAACTAAACTTTTTTTTTTTTTAAAGATTTTATTTATCAGATAGAGATCACAAGTAGGCAGACAGGCAGGCAGAGAGGGAGAGAGGAAGGGAAGCAGGCTCGCTGCCGAGCAGAGAGCCCAATGCGGGGCTCGATCCCAGTACCCTGAGATCATGACCTGAGCTGAAGGCAGAGGCTTTAACCCACTGAGCCACCCAGGTGCCCCCAGAGCAACTAAACTTATTGTGGTGATCATTTCATGATGTATGCAAATATCAAATCATTATGTTGTACACTGAAACTGTTATAATGTTATGTGTCAATTATACTTCAATTAAAAAAATTTAAAAACTGGATTAACTAGGATCATATGCACATCCTTGATTCAGATGAGAAGGTCACATTACCATCCTGAGGAGAAAAGCCCGTGAACTTGCCAGTAACAATGCTGGTATGCTGCAGTGTACTATGAAGTCTGCTAGTGTCAGATCACACTCCCAACTGGGACCAGAAACACCCACACATTCTCCCTGATGCTTGGCAAATAGGAAAAAGGAAGCAAGCTGGTAAATAAGCAGAAAAGGGCATGGTAGCAAAACTAAAAGTCCGGACTTGAAACCGAAGCCACGGGAAGCTGTTAACAGGGTCACCTCCGCATAAGGTGCCCTGAGAAGAGATGCTGAGATGCGAATATGAAAACGGTTCTTCACAGTTAACATTCACAGGTTACAACTACCAATTGTAGGCTCAAAAGCTTGAATTTTAATGGTGATTCCACCACTTTTTGTGATGTTTGGTAAAATTTACTTAACTTTCCTGCGCTTTATATATTCACCTGTGAAGCTGGGATAAGAATGGTTCCTACCTAAAAGGTAATACTGGTAACGGGCTTACAAATATGCCTGGCAGGAGGCTGGGAAGATGGTGGAGTAAGAGAACCCTTAGCTCCCCTAGTCCCATTGATACAACTAGATAACACTCACAACAGCATAAATAACCCAGAAAATGATCTGAAGACTGGCAGAACAAACTCCACAATTAAATGTACAGAAGAGGGGTACCTGAGTGGCTCAGCCAGTTAAACATCTCCCTTTGGCTCAGGTCATGATCCCTGGGTCCTGGTAACAGGCCCCGCATGGGGCTTCCCACTCAGCGGGGAGCCTGCTTCTCCCTCTCCCTCTGCCTCTCTCTCTTTCTCTCTCTCATAAATAAATAAAATCATAAATCATAAATAAATAAATAAAAGAGACCACAATGAAGAGCATAAGAAGGACTGAGACATGGGGGGAAGCCAAACACACCAAGGCCATTGGGGGTGGGTAGGGTGGGAAGAAGCCACAGACACAGAGAAAGGGGAGAAACAGGCAATCACACTGGGCATCCCACACAAGGAATATGAATACCCATAACATTTGGCTTTGAAGGCAAAAGGGGCTGTGTTTCATGAGTTCTTACAACCAGCAGTACTTAAAACCTGGAATTTTAAAAATCAATGGGTTCAGCTCTCGGAGAGACTGGAGGGGAAGAGGAAGCTGAATCCCCACACTTACAGAGACAGCACAAAGAAACAGCCCATGGTGATACAGTGTAGAAGAAGCAGTTTAGAAAAAACATGGGAGGGAGAATAGTTTGCTCATTTCGGAATGTGTCCTAGAGGGACAAGGATCACAGAAAGACCCATCCAGGAACAAAAGAGTTGCCATATACCATCTCCCTCCACTACCCTCTAGCTCAGTCACTCATCTATGGGAACAAGCTCAATGCCAGCATTCACTACCTAACTTGTTAACAGCCCCAGCCACCATGCTTCATCAGATCTGCCCTTCCCAGTCATGCTTCCCTCAATACTGGGGGTACCATGGGTCCCCTCCACCAGAGGACCAGCATAAACCTTGCCAACAGCATGTTACCCATCCACACACTTTGTCCCTCAGAAGACCCCCACACACCTTGTTAAAATTGTGCACCCGCCCATGCAGACCTTTCAGATCGACCCAGGCTGACCCCAGTGCCATGGCATGCACTGTGCTAAAACCATGTGCCCCATGCCAGCTGGTCCCAGCAGGAATACCATGTCCCTCTAACAACTTTCGGCTAGATTCCACCCAAAGCAGTGCCACATACTTGGCAGTGTGCAAGCAGCTCCAAAAGGGGAAAGCACTACTCCAAATGACCCCTGCCCTGCCGTGAGAAGAAGATAAGCACACACACCAATCAAATGGCAGCCCAACAGTGAGCTGGAAGCACATATTGGTCTGAATAGACTTCGCCCACCAATGAAAACTTCTCAGTGGACAACACAGGGAAAGCCCCTTACAGCTTGGTGGTACTGTACCTCTGACAAACACTTCGTCTGACCCAACTCAAGACCAAGGTGACCCCAGACTGGTCCACTAACACCACACAGACAAAACACTGCTACTGCCTACAAGAGGCAGAGAAATCCATTACAGATGACTGGATTAAAGGAAAAAATGGCTAAGAGATAAGAGCAGGGTTCCTGCAACACATATAGAAGACATTCCTGAAGTGCCAAGTTCTGGTGAACAGCTGACACTGCACTGTACGACACTACAGGACATCTCTTTCAGAAGGCCATTGCTTTCAAGAACAGGAGACATGGCAAACTTTCCTAACACACAGTAACAGACACAGAGAGTTGGACAAAATGAAGAGACAGAGGACTATGTCCCAAATGAAAGAACAATAAAACCACAGCAAGAGAACTAAGCGAAATGAAGATAAGTATATGCCTGATAATGAATTTAAAGGAATGATCATAAGGATCCTCACTGAACTTGAGAAAAGAGTGGAAGACATCAACAAAAGTCTTATCAAAGAGAAAGAAAACATTAAAAAAGAGCCAGTCAGAAGGAAGACCACAATAAATGTTATTTAAAATATACTAAATGGAATAAATAGCAGGCTGGAGGAAGCAGAAGAATGAATTAGTGACCTGGAGGACAGAGTAATGAAAAGTGATCAAGCTGAGCAGGTAAGAGAAAAATATATATATGCCAAATGAAAATAGACTTAGGGAACTCAGCGACTCCAACCAGCATAATAGCATTCACATTATAGGGATCCTAGAAGGAGAAGAGGAGGCAGAAAATGTATTTGAAGAACTAATAACTGAAAACTTCCCTAATGTAAGGGAGAAAACAGATATCCAGATTTGGGAGGTGCAGGGATCACCCAACAAGATCATCCCAAGGAGGTCCACATTGAGACACATAGTAATTAATGGCCAAAAGTTGTGAAAAAGAGAACGTTTTAAAAGCAGCAAGAAAAAAAAGGCAATTACATACAAAGGAAACCCCATAAGGCTATCAGTGGACTTACCAGCAGAAACTTAGCAGACCAGAAGAGATATATTCAAAGTGCTGACAAGAAAAAATATGCAGGCAAGAATACTATATCCTGCTATACTGTCATCCAGAATAGGAGAGATAGTTCCCAGACAAACAAAAGCTATAGCAGTTCAAGACCACCAAACAAGCCCTACAAGAAATGTTAAAGGGGCGCCTGAGTAGAAAGGAAAGACCATAAGTAAGAGTAAGAAGAGTAGGAAGCACCAAAGCAATAAAAATAAGAGTATCTGTAAAGAGGGGTGCCTGGGTGGCTCAGTGGGTTAAGCCTCTGCCTTCAGCTCAGGTCATGATCTCGGGGTCCTAGGATCGAGTCCCACATTGGACTCTCTGCTCAGCAGGAAGCCTGCTTCCTCCCCTCTCTCTGCCTGTCTCTCTGCCTACTTGTGATCTCTCTTTCTCTGTCAAATAAATAAATAAAATCTTTTAAAAAAATGAATATCTGTAAAGATCAGTCAAGGAACTCACAAAATAAAAGAATGTAAAGTATGATGCCATATACCTAAAATATAGGGGGTGGGGGTAAAGAATGGGTTCAAACGTAAGTGACCATCAGCTTAATATAGACTGCTATATGCAGGTGACAGATACAATCTTAATGGTAACCACAAATCAAAAACCAGCAACACATATGCAAAGAATAAGGAGAAAGGAATCCTAGTATATCACTAAATAAAGTCAGCAAATCATGAAGAGAGAGGGAGATCAAAGAAGAAAGAATCAGAGAACAACAAAAACCACTACAAAACAAGTAACAAAATGGCAATAAATACATACTTAACAATAGTTACCCTGAATGTAAATGAACTAAATGCTCCAATCAAAAGACAGAGGGTGATGGAATGGATAAAAAACAAGACCCCTCTATATGCTGCCTAGAAGAGACTCATTTCAGACCTAGAGAAACATACAGATTGAAAATGAGGGAGTGGAGAAATATTTATCATGTAAATAGATGCCAAAAGAAAGCCAGAGTAGCAATACTTCTATCAGACAAAATATATTTTGTCTGACTGTACAAAGAGACAAAGAAGGGCACTACATAATAATAAAGGGCACAATCCAACAAGAGAATATAACAATTTTAAGTGTTTATGCACCCAACATAGGAGCATCCAAATACATAAAACAGTTAATAACAAACATAAAGGAAGTAATCGATAGTAATACGGTAATTGTCAGGGACTTTAATGTTGCACCTACATCAATGGACAGATCGTCTAAATAGAAAATCAATAAGGAAACAGTGACATTGAATGACATACTAGACCAAATGGATTTAACAGGTACACTCAGAAGATTCATTCTAAAACAGCAGCATACACATTCTTCTCAAGTGCACATGGAACATTCTCCAGAACAGATCACATTTTAGGTCACAAAACAAGATTCAACAAAATCAAAAAGATCAAAGTCCTACCATGCATCATTTCTGACCATAACACTACGAACCTAGAAATCAACCACAAGAAAAAATCTAAAAAGACCATAAATACAGGGAGGTTAAATAACATGCTATTAAACGATGAATGAATCAACCAAGAAATCAAAAAGTATGTGAAACAAACAAAAATGAAAACATGACATTCCAAAACCTCTGGGATGCAACAAAAGTGGTTCTCAGAGGGATGTTTATAGCAATATGGGGCAACCTCAAGAAGCAAGAAAAATCTCAAATAAATAATCTAACCTTACCTAATGGAACTAAAATAACAACAACAACAACTAGCAGAAAGAAGGAAATACAGATCTGAGCAGAAATAAATGATATAGAAAATTAAAAAAAAAAAAACAATAGAACAGATCAATAAAACCATTTTTTCTTTGAAAAAAAAATCAACAAAATTGATACACTCATCAAAAGAGAGAGAGCACTCAAATAAACAAAATCAGAAATGGAAGAGGAAAAATAACAACTAACACCACAGAAACACAAATAACAACTAACACCACAGAAACACATATATATCATCATATATGATGAAAAGTTATATGCGAACATACTGGAAAACCTAAAAGAAATGGAAAAATTCTGGGGCACCTGGGTGGTTCAGATGGTTAAGAGTCTGCCTTCAATGTGGTGTATATATAAATGGAATACTATGCAGCCATCAAAAGAAATGAAATCTTGCCATGTGCAATGATGTGGATGGAACTAGAGGGTATTATGCTGAGCGAAATAAGTCCATCAGAGAAAGATGATTATCATATGATCTCCCTGATACGAGGAATTTGAGAGGCAAAGTGGGAGGTTTGGGGGTAGGCAAGGAAAATATGAAACAAGATGGGATCAGGAGGAAGACAAACCATAAGAGACTCTTTTTTTTTTTTTTTTTATAGAGACAGCGAGAGAGGGAACACAAGCAGGGGGAGTGGGAGAAGGAGAAGCAGGCTTCCCGCTGAGCAGGGAGCCTGATGTGGGGCTCAATCCCAGGATCCTGGGATCATGACCTGAGCCAAAGGCAGATGCTTAATGACTGAGCCACCCAGGCGCTCCGTCCATAAGAGACTCTTAATCTCACAAAACAAACTGAGGGTTACCGGGCATAGGGGGGGTAGGGAGAGGGTGGTTGGGTTATGGACATTGGGGAGGGTACGTGCTATGGTGAGTGCTGTGAACTGTGTAAGCCTGACGATTCACAGACATATACCCCTAGGGCTGATAATACATTATATGTTAATTTAAAAAAGAAAAAGAGTCTGCCTTCAGCTCAGGTCTTGATTTCCAGGTCCTGGGATCTGGCCGCATGTCAGGCTCCCTGCTCAGCAGGGAGTCTGCTTCTCCCTCTCTCTCTCTGCCTCTCCCTCTGCTTGTGCTCTCTCTGTCTCTCTGTCAAATGAATAAATAAAATCTTTTTAAAAAATGGATAAATTCCTAGAAAAATATAACCTACCCAAACTGAAGAAATAGAAAATTTGAACAGATTAATTACCAGAATGAATTGAATCAGTAATCAAAAATCTCCCAACAAACAAAAGTCCAACAGTGATGTATTTTCACAGGTGAATTCTACCAAACATTTATTAGCTCTTCTTTAAAAAAGCTATTCTTCTCAACAATTTTTTTTTCTTAAACATTTTATTTATTTGACAGAGAAAGACACAGCGAGAGAGGGAACACAAGCAGAGGGAGTGGGAGAGGGAGAACCAGGCTCCCCACCGAGCAGAAAGCCCGATGCGGGGCTCGATCCCAGGACCGTAGGATCATGACCTGAGCCAAAGGCAGACACCCAACAACTGAGCCACCCAGGTGCCCCCTCAACAATTTTAAAAAATAGAAAAGAAATGAAAACTTCCAAATTCATTCCATGAGGCTGGCATTGCCCTCATACCAAAGCCAGATAAAGACACCACAAAAAAAGAGAACTATAGGCTGATACTCCTGAAGAACATAGATGCAAAAATCCTCAACAAAACATTGGCAAACCAAATCCAAGAATACATTTTAAAAAATCATTCATTTGGACGCCTGGGTGGCTCAGTTGGTTAAACCGCTGCCTTCAGCTCTGGTCATGATCTCAGGGTCCTGGGATCGAGTCCCGCATTGGGCTCCTTGCTCAGCAGGAAGCCTGCTTCTCTCACTGCCTCTGCCTGCCTCTCTGCCTGCTTGTGTGTACTCTCTCTCTCTCTCTCTCTGGCAAATAAATAAAATATTTTTTAAAAAATCATTCATCACAACAGTGGGACTTATTCCTAAAAGCAATAGTTCAATATTTCCAAATCAATCAACATAATGTATCACATCAGAAGAGAAAGGATAAAATACATATGATCATGTCAACAGATGCAGAAAAAGCATTTGACAAAGTAAGATATCCATTCATGATAAAAACCCTCAATATAATAAAGGCCATATATGAGAGATCATATACACAGCTACTATCATCCTCAATAGAGAAAAACTGAGAGCTTTTTCTTTATGTACAAGGATGTCCACTCTCACCACTTTTACTCAATATAGTACCGGAAGTCCTAGCTACAGGAATCAGAAAACAAAAAGAAATACAAGGCATCCAAACTGGTAAGGAAGGAATAAAACTTTCACTATTTGCTCATGACATGATACTACAGAGAGAAAACCTTAAGGATTCCACCAAAAAATTACTAAAGATGACAAATGAATTCAGTAAAGGTGCAAGACACCAAATCAATATACAGAAATCTGTTGCATTTCTGTACATTAGTAATGAAACAACAGAAAGAGAAACTAAGAAAACAATCCCAATTAAACCAAAAAATAGTAAAATATCTATGAATAAACTTAACCAAAGAGGAGAAAGACCTGTACTGGGAAAACTATAAAATACTGATGAAAGAAATTAAAGATGACACCAAAATAATGGAAAGTCATTCCATGTTCGTGGATTGGAAGAACAAATTGTCAAAATGTCTATGCTACCCAGAGAGATCAACAGATTTAATATAATCCCTACAAAATACCAACAGCATTTTTCTTCTTCTTTTCAAGTTAGGTTGTTTGTTTGTATGTTTTAAAGATTTTATTTATTTATTTGACAGAGATCACAAGTAGGCAGAGAGCCAGGCAGAGAGAAAGAGGGAAAGCAGGCTCCCTGCTGAGCAGAGCCCAATGCGGGGCTCGATCCCAGGACCCTGAGATTATGACCTGAGCCAAAGACAGAGGCTTAACCCACTGAGCCACCCAAGTGCCCCCCAATAGCATTTTTTAGAGCTAAACCAAACAATCCTAAAACCTGTATGTAACCACAAAGACTCCAAGTAGCCAAAGCAATCTTAAAATTGAACAAGGGGTGCCTTGGTGGGTGCCTAGGTAGTTCAACCAAGAACCCAACTCTTGATTTTGCCTCAGGTCATGATCTCAGGGTCAAGGGATCAAGCTCTGCATCAGTCTCCATGCTCAACGTAGTCTGCTTGTCCCTATCCCTCTGCTCCTCCCCTTCTCTCTCTCTCTCTCTCTCTCTCTCTCTCAAATAAATAAATAAATAAAATCTTTTTTTAAAAAATGGAGGTACATAATTCCAGACTTCAAGCTATATTACAGAGCTGTAGTAATCAAAATAGTATGGTACTGGCACAAAAATAGACACATAGATCAATAGAACAGAATAGAAAGCCCATAAATGAGCCCACAATTATATGGTCAATTAATCTTTTACAAAGCAGGAAAGAATATCCAATGGCAAAAAAATAGTCTTTTCAACAAATGGTCCTGGAAAACTGGACAGCTATATGCAAAAGAATGAAACTGGACCACTTTCTTACACCATACACAAAAATAAATTCAAAATGGATTAAGGATCTAAATATGAGACCTGAAAACATAAAAATCCTAGAAGAGAGCACAGGCAATAATTTCTCTAACATCTGCTACAGCAACATCTCTCTAGATATGTCTCCTGAGGCAAGGGAAACAAAAGCAAAGAAACAACCAATAAAACTAAAAGACAACAGGCTGAATGGGAAATTTGCAAATGACATATATGATAAGGGGTTAGTATCCAAAGTATATAAAAAACTTACACAACTCAACAAACACACACACGCATACACACACAGAATCCGATTCATATGGGCAGAGACACGAACAGACATTTCTTCAAAGAAACATACAGGGCCAACAAACATATGAAAAGATGCTCAACATCCCTCATCATCAGGGAAATGCAAATCAAAACCACATGAGGTATCACCTCACACCTTGAAGAATGGCTAAAATCAAAAACTCAGGAAACAAGTGTTGGCAAGAATGTGGAGAAGAAAGAACCCTTGTACACTCTTTGTAGGAATGCAAACTGGTGCAGCCACTGCAGAAGACAGTATGGAGGTTCCTCAAAAAATTAAAAATAGTATTACCCTATGATCCAGTAATCACACTACTGGGTATTTACCCATAGAACACGAAAACACTAATTCAAAAGATATAAATGCACCCTTATGTTTACTGAACCATTATTAATTTACAAAAGCCAAACTATGAATACTTGCCAAGTATCCATGGAAAGATGAATGGATAAAGAAGAGGTGGTACATATATACAATATTATTCAGCCATAAAAAAGAATGAAACCTGCCACTTGCAACAACATGGATGGATATAGAAACTACAATGCTAAGTGAAATAAGTCAGAGAAAGATAAAATACGATATGATTTCACTCATATGTGGAATTTAAGAAACAAAACAAACGAGCAAAGAGAAAGAGAGAGAGAGAGAGACGCAAACCAAGAAACACACTCTTAACTAGAGAACAAACTGATGGCTACCAGGAGGGAGATGGGTTTGGGGGTGGGTGAATAGATGAAAGAGATTAAGGGGTGCACTTATCATGATGAGTGTTGAGTAACATATGGAACAACTGAATCACTGTATTGTACACCTGAAACTAATATAACACCACATGTTAAGTATACTGGAATTAAAAATTTTTAATGGAAAAAAAGAAATATGCCTGGCAAAGAACACATAGCACTTATTACTATCATCATCATCATCACTCTTTGATGTCTGTCACAGAGCACATGGTGAATATTATTACTATTACTATTATTTAATGCCTCCTCTTAAACTAAGGAGCATTTCAACATAAAACATACAGGATAGAGGGTGCCTGGGTGGCTCAGTGAGTTAAAGCCTCTGCCTTCCGCTCAGGTCATGATCCCAGGGTCCTGGGATCAAGCCCTGCATCGGACTCCCCACTCAGTGGGGAGCCTGCTTCCCCCTCTCTTTCTGCCTGCCTCTTTGCCTACTTGTGATCACTGTCTGTCAAATAAATTTTAAAATCTTAAAAAAAAAAAATACAGGATAGAGACTGTGATTCTTTTTTTTAAATTTTTATTTATTTTTTTAATTTTTTTTCAGTATTCCAGAATTCACTGTTTATGCACCACACCCAGTGCCCCATGCAGTATGTGCCCTCCCGACAGCCTTCCCTTTGAGATCAGGAACACGACAAGGATGCCCACTCTCACCTCTCTTGTTCAACATAGTATTAGAAGTCCGAGCAACAGCATCAGACAACAAAGAGAAATAAAAGGTATTCAAATTGGCAATGAAGAAGTCAAATTCTCTCTCTTCGCAGATGACATGATACTTTACATGGAAAACCCAAAAGACTCCATCCCCCAAATACTAGAACTCATACAGCAATTCAGTAATGTGGCAGGATACAAATCAATGCACAGAAATCAGTTGTTTTCTTATACACTCACAATGAAAATATAAAAAGGGAAATTAGAGAATTGATTCCATTTACTATAGCACCAAGAACCATAAGATACCTGGGAATAAACCTAACCAAAGAGGTAAAGGATCTGTACTCGAGGAACTACAGAACACTCATGAAAGAACTTGAAGACACAAAAAGATGGAAGAGCATTCCATGCTCATGGATCAGAAGAATAAACATTGTTAAAATGTCTATACTGCCTAAAGCAATCTATACTTTCAGTGCCATCCCGATCAAAATTCCACCGACATTTTTCAAAGAGCTGGAGCAAACAATGCTAAAATTTGTATGGAACCAGAAGAGACCCCGAATTGCTAAGGAAGTGTCGAAAAAGAAAAATAGAACTGAGGGCATCACCTTGCCCGATTTCAGGCTTTACTACAAAGCTGTGATCACCAAGACAGCATGGTACTGTAAGTGACTCTTTTGGCTCTCCATAGGTCAGCCTGTGCTCCTGGCCATGGTAACAACAGTCTCCTCTTCAATAATGCTAATTCTGATCTCTTCCCTTTCCATGACCACCTTCAGATGTCTTCAGCTCTTTGTCCCCCTTATTCTTACACAAGTTATAAAGACTTCTAATTTACACAGGTAATAAGTTTATATAAGTTACAAAGACTTCCAAATCTAAAATATTTCAATTATATAAAAATTGTCCCATGGGATCATGCTAAAAAATGAGTAGGTTTTGCTGTGGGATATGAAAATTATATTTAACTTTCAAAACTGTAAAAAGTCAAGAGTTGCTCTGTCTGGTGAGACTAGAAGCAAGAATGAGCTAACTTGACTCACATCATTTTGTAGAGCAGACACCCAGGCCAAAATAACTAATATTGGAAATGGATACGGGAAGTATCTGTAGGCTCAGGGAAAAGAAATAAATATTAAGTCCACATATTTGTATGTACCAAGACAAGCACCTTCCAAACTCCACTGTGTTATTTACACCCCAGGTTTTTTTTCCTCTTCTGTAATGTTAATCCACTCAGCAAGTGTTAAAAAATAAGGGTTATTGCAAACCTGATTTATGAGACTGACAACTAGTCATGGTCTAATCAACTCTCTTCAATCTGACCAAAATCAATATTTTTTAAAGCCAAGATTCTGGTCATGTTTTTCAGAATTGGTGTTAACCCTCCCATTTAAAAACTAATATTTCATGGTCCTGTGCATCAGTTAAGCCTTTTCCAAAATGCTCATGTGTCTACTGTGAAGTAAATAGGGCCAGAATATTTATTAAGGCAAGTTTCTGATATCTTTTCCAGTGCTGAATTGATAATTAATCTACTCTCAGACACAAGAGAGGAAAAAAGTTATTATATAGTGGGCTTCTGACTGGCTTCAATTTTTTTAATGGTCTCAAATATTACCACAGCATGTTGGTTATTGACAGGGCAATTTTTGGTGTGAGATATCAAACTTAAGTAAGAAACTAACACTTAAGAGACCCTGTTTTATGAAGAGAGAAAAGAATGGTTGGAGAAACCGGAGGTTATTTCTGTTTATTTCCATCCTTTGAAATAGTGAAAGTCAGTGTTCCTTTGCAAAGCCAACCTGCCAGAAAAACTCTTCAAGTGTCATCCCACAAAACCAAATAAAATCTATGTGTGGTATATGAGAGGGTCAGAATGACAACCCTTCCATACTTGCCACTGTAGAACTGAAAGTTTATTATGTCTTTTTCGAGGACACATCGGAACAAGTGAATGGTAACAGAACAGAAGCCTCTCAAGGAAATGATTATGTAAGACGAACTCCACAAGCCACATTTTTAACCAGCTTCATCACCTCTCATAGATTCAAAAGCCCACTTGCGGTATAGCCTAGTGTTTGGGAGTGCAGGGTATCAAAACAATTTAGGTCATCTGTTTAGTCGCTGTTGTGAGAGCCTCTGCTCTCTCAACATAAAATGGTGATAGTGGTACCTATCTTCTGTAAAGATTACTTTAGATAACTCATGTAAAAATCCCTGTGCATAATACATACTCAGTAAAGAGTATAAATTATTATTCTTTCTGTGCTTTTTTTTCCCCTATAAGTGAGGATTTTTTTTCAATTAAATTTATTTATTGCTTAAATGAGGTGACTGCATGAATTATTAGATTGGTCCCTGGAATAGTTGAATAAGATTAAAGTGAGGTTTAGGCTAAGAAGAATTCAATAAACCTTGGTAGGGAAAATCATAGCATCTTAGGCTTACAACAACCTATGTCCCATGAGGAAGTAAAGATGGTCAGAAAGCAATGAATGAGATTGGCAAACAAGACCAAGGTAAACCACTGACTGAGTGAGCACTTTGGTTGTGTCTATGTACACCAAGAAAAATGAAAGATTAACAAGAATCATTTAGTTAACTTATGAAGCAGGAAAGGGTTTCCCTTTCTTCCAAGATCCACATATTTTAATGAGTGTTTATCATCTTCAACTATTCAGTAACTGCTTTGATTCCACAGTTCATGTGTTGCATATATCAATAGAGCCTATTTCTTTGAGATCCCACAAAGAGCAAAATGGCTGCTTAGTTGTACTCTAGTCATGAAAAGGCAATTTGAAAGGCAATCAAGCCATTTGGTTAAAGGCAGATCAAGAGAGTACAAATCTAAGGTTATAGTAAACTTTTATGAGTCATCCAGGGCTCGAAGGGATTACACCTTTAGGATCAGCCTAAGGAAAACTTTTATGGCTTCTGAGTAGTTAAGGAAATACAGTTTTACTCTTTCTTCTACCTATGCACTATCTGCAGCTATTTATCAGGTGGAAGGCAGAAGAAATAGACAAGATTCTAAGGCATTTCCCATCAAAGCCTGTTTCATTTAAAGGTTCATTTTATTAGGCTGTACTGTAAGGTTGTGGCTGTATACAAAATAAACCAGAGAGCTGTTGCTACTATCCAGCCACTTTAGACCCAAAACTCCTGTTTTCATCCAAAATATCGAAATGCATTTCATTCTGAATTATTCTGATAATATCACAATTCTAAACACCACGCTTCATTTTCCATGCATAGATAGACAGATGTCTGTTAACTAAGGGACTCATTTGGAAACATACTTTATTCTGTTTCCCCATGCTGTTAATGAAGAACAAGACATTGAGTGATAAAATTCCTTGAAGACATTGACATGGGAAGATGAATTCCATTCTGGTCAATACATAGAAAATTTTATTTTTCTAAATTCATGAAATCAAACTAAATTTATACAATTCTTGAAGTTTTGAAGTTTGAATCTAATCAACATTAAAAGCAGAATTATATGCAGGTCAAAAGCTAAGAGAAATTTGTTTGGAAAAAACATTTTCTATGTTATCCTTTGATGTATGGCTTTATTTCTGTTGTCATTATCTTGGTTCAGACCTTAATTTTTTCTTATTGTGACTATTGTGATGGTCTTTTAATTGGCCTTAATGTCTCCACGCTCATACCCTTCCAAGCTCTCTTCCATGCCTTCATCACATTTTCAGATGCAAACTTCAGTATGATGCTCTCTGGACTAAGGTTTTTTTATGACACCCCACTACCACTACCCTCATTGCTTCCAAGATGAAGTCCTAGTTCCAGTGCATGTATGTAAACCCTTCAAGGCCTGGCCTCTGACCACTTCCTCAGGCGCATTTCCCACCAATTACCCATTAATACCCATTACTAATACTTCTCCAGCTATGACATGCATTTCCTATCCCTGATGTTTTCCTGAAGTTGCCTCCTTCCCTTTACCCACAAATGCATACCTAATCGTCTTTAACACTCGGCCCAAGCAAAATTTTCTTTGCCATTTTTCCCTGATGTCTACACATCTCCAGATATGAATTGATCAATTCCTCAATAGTATGGAGTTCCACTTGTTGAAATCCTATCTAATCTTCAAAGTCAATCTTAAACGCAGCTTTATACATAAGTAGAATAACCATATGATTTTTCTTCCAAACTGGAATGCCTTTGAGAATGGAGGAGTATCTTACACATAGTTATCCCAGGACAATAAACCGAAACTAGGACTATCTCAGGCAAACCAGGACATAAGCTCACCTTATCTGGAAAGGCCTTCATGATTAGCAAGACTGAGATGAGCCCTTCTACTTGTTCTTCTCTTATGACACTGCATCCTTGCAATGTACTCATGTATGTCTCATCCCTATTACCAAATTGTACTCTCTTCAAGAACAGGAATCATGTTTACTCATCTTTGTATTCTTTTTTTTTAAGATTTTATTTAATTTATTTGACAGACAGAGATCACAAGTAGGTAGAGAGACAGGCAGATAGAGAGGGGGAAGCAGGCTCCCTGCTGAGCAGAGAGCCCGATGCGGGGTTCGATCCGAGGACCCCAGGATCATGACCAGAGCTAAAGGCAGAGGCTCTAAGCCACCCAGGCTCCCCTCATCTTTGTATTCTTTACTACACCTGCCATACTGCTTCACATACAAAAAGTGTTTTAAAATACTTCAAAAAATAAATAAAATTTAAAAATAAAATAAAATGCATGTTCACCTAGAACAGTTTAAGTGTGGTGCCATTTATGGCGGCGTGAGGAAGCAAAACTAAATATACTTTAAATGATACTACTTGTAGATTTCAGTCTAATTAGCAACACGTTCTCAACAAATCTTTATCAGCTGTTTCTTGAAATGCCAGGAATTTACATGTTAGAAGCTAGACAAATGCTTTCCTCTTTCTGCACTAGATTTCTGATATATAATGCTAATGAAGAAGAAATGGACATATAAGCTTTTAATTTTTCCTTAATATAAACACCTTAGAGGAAGTTATCTCTTGCAACTCTTTGGTTTATTTAAAAGAAAATTAGGTTTCTACTTGTTTTGAGAACTATCGTTCCACCTAATGTTGTTTATATGCCAAACAATGAGAAACTCAAGAAATACCTAAATTCTTTTATTCCAAATGAAAATAAGGTTATAAGGATATATCAAAGAGAAATTTTATTTGCTAATGATCTTGGAGATGCCACATTCAGGGGGCAGACTGTAACTAATCATTAGCAAATTTTTACAAATATTTTTTTCCAAAGCTTATAAATTTCTCAAAGAATGTGAATACGATATTGCTTATTAGCGTCTTTGATCCAAAACACTTTTTTTTTAAATATAGTATAATGGAAGGTATTAGTTTTCTTAATTTTGTACAAAGTGGCTCTGAGTCCAAATAGTTAAATACATTTGGTGGGGGGTGGGGAACCATGAAAACAAAACAATGCTGGACAACACAGTTTTCTGATGAGATTGTGACCTCAACGTGGAAAATGTTCTCTTAAACATAATCAAGTCTATTCTCAATGGACTAGCAATCCAGACTCGAGGGAACATTTCTATAACTTAGATCTTGGCTTTGTCCATGACCATATGCCTGCCCTGGAAAGAGACAATTCCAATTCTCAAGTCTTGAATATCTCACACCATTTTCTGAGGTTAGAGTTTAATTTACTGCACTTAACTTAAAACCTATATAACTAGGTACAACCAAGAGATAACTTTCATAAAATGATAGATATTCCAGAGAACTACTCAAAATTATTATAGAATGTATATTTAAATAGATTTTCCCTAGACTGGTCCTAACAAATATGCCCATTCCTTTCGTACAAGTGTAACACACAATAAACACCAATACTTTGTAACGATGTACCAACTCATTGCCAGGTATCGTCCGTCCTCCTTCTCAAGCAATAGATGCTGGATAGTTTCCAAAATAACAGGAAAATCTGCTTCCATTTATTTATAGCCTCTGCCTAATTTATGGCAGCTCATATAAAAACATCAAAAAGTGGCATTTTTCAATTGAAAAAATCGAAACTAAGAGAAACTGGGTAGAATAATAAGATTAAACCAGAATTCAAGTTAGATACCAAAATGTATACCATAAGTTCCTGTACAATTACTAAAGGCATCCTGTAGATTTAACTCTCAACTTTCTGGGAGCCAGAGCAAAGAAGAGAATGCAATCAGTTAGAAAATTATGATTTTAAAAACAGCAACTTTTTTAGGAGAAACTTAGATTTCACAATCTGGGGGAAAAAATCTTCCCAGAGATCCTCATTAAGAAGATTCTGTAAGTTATGCTGGAGGCTGTTATTTTCTCCCCACTTCTAGTTAGTTGATTAGTTAGTTTTAATAATGTAATAAGTATCCATGAATCTACCACCCACAACCAAAGCTAGGACCTTGACATTAACCCACACCAATTCTATGGTCCCAACGTAGCCCAATCACTAGATTCCCACCAAAAGTAACAATCACCCTGAATCACATATTCCTCACTCCCTATGTTCCTTTTTATATAGGATATTGCAATTATTTATATGTAGTCCTAAAATTCTACTTTTTTCTTATTTTGTTTCCAACCTTATTTAAATGAATATAATTTTGTATATAATTTTTAGGACTTATTTTCTCCATTAATATTATGTTCCTAAGATTCATCCATATTAAGGCAAAACTACAAAACACAGATATCAATAAGATCAGTGATTGCCAGGAGCTGTGGAGGGGCTGGATGAATAGGCAGAGCATAGAGAATTTTTAGGGCAATGAAAATACTGTATATGATAGTGTAATGATGGATATATGTCATTATACATTTATCCAAACCCAATATATGTATAAAACCTAGAGTGAACCCTAAGGTAAACTATGGACTTTGGGGTGATCATAATGTGTCATGTAGGTTCATCCTTGGTAACAAATGCACCATTCTGGTGAATGAAGCTCTAATGAGGGAAGCTATGTAGGTGTGAGGGCATATGGGAAAGCTCACTACCTTCCTCTCAATTCTGTTGCAGATCAAACTGCTCTAAAAAATTACGTCTTTAAAAACTCTAAAGCAAACAAAAAAATCCATTTATATTATTGTATATTGCTGTAATTCATTTATTTTTATAGCCTCCATTGTGGGGGACTATAACACAATTTGTTCATTTATTTTCTCATTGGTGAGTGTTTATTTTGTAGTTTTTGCTATTGTGAACAGTGGTGCTATGAATATTGTGTTCACGTCTCCTGTTGAAAATCCACAGGACTTTCATCTAAGAATGAAATTCCTGAGTCATTAAGTGTGGATCGTATTTACCAAAATCTCCTTCATAAATATGGCCACTTACATACAAGTGCTTCATAAAGGGTAAAATTTCATATAGTACATAAAAAGCAGGATGTCAAATTATAATTCACTTAAAACCATTTACTGCTTTCTGATAATAAGACTTGGTCCAGGAGTAATATTTATCTAGAAAAATAAATAGATTGCTGTCCCACCATAACATTATTCCTCTAAGTGAGCTCTAGGAAAGCACTGAGTAGTAGGGAACGCAAGGTTAACAATTATGTCAGGAATCTTAAGTGCAAACTGATTATGTGGTCAATTAAGAGTAGGAAAAATCATAAGCATTTATTCCTATACAACAACACTGCAGGAAGTTACCCATTGTTCCTTGTATGTTCTCTCTTTTGCTCTGTCCTTTAAGTGTTCCTAATGATATCAACTAGAAAAGCTTAATTGGGTGCTAAAGCCTCTTCCGCATTTCTCCTTGGCATTTGACTCTCTCTGTAAACAAAGTGCTTCTTCCCTGCACTAGAGCAGTTAGCCAGACAGAACATGTGGATGGAGGCTTAGCAGTGAGAGAGCAAGCCTCTCTGAGGAAATCGAAGAAAATTCACTGGCTTGTGGGAGAGTTGAAATTGGGAACCAGAGAGAAAAAAAGATGAAGATATAGCAAGCAGGATCAAGGAGGACCTTTTAAGAGCTATTAATCTACAGGATCCATAGGAAATCGGGACCATGGATGGGGCCCAGCCTAAACCTTACTTTGTGTCAACTCTGCCCTTCTGACTTAAATCATGTCCTTGTCTGTGACCTTGACTTCTTCCAGAGGACCTGGTATTATTTGCAGTGATATTATCTCTACTCACTTCTGAGTAAATACTTCTGATGAGGTCTTGCTCTCATACCCTCCCTCCCCAGCTTATGTGTCACAGCAAGGGGAAACCAGAAAAAGTGGAACAAAGTAACAGGAGATACCTGAATTTTTAACAAAGCACATAATAAAGAACTTTAGTTAAAAAAAAAAAATTAAAAAGTAGTGTGCTGAGTTCAACAGACCTCTTGCTCGAGTTCCTTTTTTAAAAGTCTTCGGTGGGACTCATCTGATCTTTACTGGCTTAAATCTCAGTGTTCTCCCAGAGGAGCCTGCAGCTTATACAGGGAAGTACTCCCTGGCTTTTCATTCAATGTGTTGAATGTGTACATTTTATTTGGAGTTGGGAGGGTAAACAAACAGAGAAATCTGCCTTCTCTTTGCATATCCAGATCCAATCACCAAGAAAAACCGTGAAAAATCAAAATGTTAGCTCTCGTCTCCCCCTTCCCAAACTACAAATACACTAAACAATCAATGAATTCAAGGCAAAGGTAAAGCTTGGCTTAAGAAGAATAAATCCAATGTTCTCCACGTGGTAGAGGAGGAGTTACAAAGTCAAAGGGAGGAATTAAGAAATGAGGCAACTTCCCAAGTTCTTCTGAGTTTCCATAATGTGACTTTATTTTATTATCAGGAACTTTATACACCACCAAATAGTTAATAACACAAATGCACAAAATGCAGATTCAGTGAGGCATGGTTCCTTTATATTAGCCATAATATCCTTTCTCTTACTTTCCATAGCTAATGGAGACTGGTCTAGGCCTTTCTGGCATTGTATCTCAATCACTAGGAGATGGTACTGTAAAAGAAAAAGCTTAAAGTTTAGACAAAAAAACGTCGAAGATTAAAAATACTATCTCTTTTGAGATTGACCAGTGATCTTCTTAAGTATGAAGGGGGTTTCCCAAAGTGTACAACAAATATCGGACACCATGCCAAAGAAAATAAACAAATAGCAATGTATGCAGAGAATGTACAAAACCACAATATCCCAGAGGAAATTAGGTGGAAGCTCAAATAATAAGCCATAAATCTAAAAGAAATCTAAATCTCTGACACACATTTCTATTCCTTTATATTTCACTCACAAGTTGTATTTGTGAAAAGCTCTGGGGAAAAAAATATAATGATGAATTGAAGAGATTTTCTGCATAATTCATGACCTCAAATACATGTTTGCCTGTACTGTCTAGAAAATTCAAGTCAATGGGGAGAATTTGGGGGGTTTTTTGGTTTAAATTACCTACATAAGTGCCTCAATATTTGCTTGAATGCAAGTAGACTCAGCCTTAACATATGTGATAGAGTCAGAGTAAGAGTAAGATGTCCTTCACTGGCAATATACCTAAGAGTTGTGACCTAGTCTACCCTCATTCTGAACCTTCCTGATTTCACTTCCATATCCTTGGTTGCCCCCACTCAATCTATAGCACTTCCAGGGCCTTGCTTCCATTAAAAGACAGTTTTTCCACAATTTACTGGTTTTATAGGCTTTTAGTCAACAATTCATGAATCAGGCAGCATCCAATCTAGCAGATAGAAAGAAGCACTTCAGAGCTGTACAGGGTGAGAGATTTTTATAGACCAAAGTGAGCAGTTACACTTGGTATGTGCTGACCGGTTAAAGCAGGGGGACTTTCTTTATATAGAGCAAAGGAAAGTTTTGGAGCCAGTTCAGGTAACATGTTGAACAGGCAAGTGCTGACCAGTGGCCCTACGCTTTCCTTTTCTGGGAGACCCGAGCAAAACGTGTTGGGTTATTGACATAGGGTTTCGCATGAGTAACTTTGTCTTGGGCCTAATCTAGTACTTTAACACCTCTCTTTCTTACCTATCCCATTTTTTTATGTACCAATCCCAGTTATATGACAGGGGATAGTACAGCAATCCTACTGCAAGCACCAAGACATGCATAGGCTTCTGTGCCCCACCCACTCCCTCATGGACACACACTGAATTGCCTTCTTCTAAGTAACATCAGTGACTAGAGAGAGAATGAAAATAAAGCAACTTACCAGAAGAACCTGTATCATAAGAGGATGAAAGAAATCTGGAAAGGGGTATAAGTGGAGGGCAAGAGCTGAAATCACCAATAGGAGACCCCTTGAGATGAGTTCCCATGATGGTAACCTAGAAAAAAAGGAGGGGGGGGATTGGTTAAAAAAAAAAAAGAAAAAAAAAACCATACTGTGAGGCTACCTGAAAGCTATCAAAACAAACTGATATATTTTGCAATATAAAATCTCAAAGAGAAAACCAGTTTTGATCTTAACATAAATTGAAAACATTTCATCCTTATGAACACATACACATACAGAAATACATATTATTTTGTGGTTATTCCTAATAGTTATTGTAAATGTATACAGAATGCATCTGACTTCAAGTTGGTTAAACAATTCTGAAAAATTAATTTTCCTGTGTCCTTTATGAAGAATCTAAAAAGTCTAGGTAACAGACGCATACTTCAATGTCTGACATCTGAGTTCATCAGCTCAAATACAACACTGATGTTAGCAATAACATAACACCTTTCTGGTGCCATTGATGTTTTGCAACTTTTAAGAGCTCTAGGATATTTTCATTCCCACTGATTACTCAGTATCTGAAAATCATTTTTAGTCAGGTTAAAGAGGGAAGCTGAAATCAGATCTATTACCCATTCAAACACCCTTTATTTTACATCCCTAGTAACTATTAACTCACCATTTTTTTTCCTTCTGAAACTTGACATAAAATTATCTTTTAATATTTATAATTATTATACAATAGATAATGCAATTGCCATCTATTAACTCATAATTATTAGAAACATCACCTGCATAATTATTGTTAACAAAATAAATGACTCATACTGAGATCAGTATTATTAATATCAATGTTGTGACTTTAGAACAATAACAGCACAACTGCTACTTCTATACACCATCTTAAAGGGCCATCCCTTCCAGTCCCAGCAATAGTTCTTAGCAACTTTAACTTCAACTCCCGAAATCTAAAATGTAAGTATAAATGTATAAAATGTATAGTATACATCTTAAGGCTACCCAAACATATCAAATAAATAAGTCATGTTTTATCATATCATGGCATATGCAAACAATTGCTAAAATCACAAGTTTATACTTCTTCATACCCATTAGAAAAAGCTTGATCTCATGCACTGCATGTATTCCCAGAAGGTTTCAAGGAGCTTCCAGGGAAGGAGCTACTCCTAAGGACACAGAGAGCTGAAGCACACAGCACTGATTGGAGATCTGAGGACTGATATTACCAGGGAGGGATGTGGCTGACTATGCAGAGCGGATAGTCTACCACTGGGATTGTTTTCTGAGCCAGCCCTTATGGACCACACTAATTTCATCAAATAAAATTCTTTTTTATTTCTTCAAATAAAATTCGGATTTATTTTACACTCATGGAATTTGAAATTTCAAGATACAGCAGATAAAATTTAAATGTTATATAAGAGTGGTAAATCGTATGTTGCACATAAATTTAAATGTGGTTTGTATTCTAACTTAAAACTTTACCTTTTTAAAAATATTTTATTTATTTATTTGAGAGAGAGAGGGACAGAGAACAAGAGCAGGGAGGAGAGAGAGAAGCTGGCTCCTCGCTGCCAACGTGGGCCTTGATCCTAGGACCCTGGGATCATGATCCAAGCCAAAGACGCTTAACCGACTGAGCCACCCAGGCACCCCCCTCACTGAAAACTTTAAAAATCCACATCCTGTGCTCTCAGAGGTCATCCAGGGTATATGCTAACTATATAGAGATCCATAGTCACCATGAGCCACCAACATTGATCACTCATCCTGCAGCTGTTAGCTAAGTAACATAGGAGTCTATGTCTATAGGCATAAATGCATGTATTTATGTAATAAATATTTATGATTATTTATATATTATAAATTGTTTCACCATTCACATTAAAAATGTACAGAACACAAGTATGACTCTAATACTGAACTTCCATAACAGGGTTTCACAATCTCTCCTCATACTTATCAATTCATAATAGGGAATCATATTCCAGTCATGTTGTGGGTCACCTTGTCCATTTATATTAAAATTCTAATTTGCTCTGGGCCTATGAGCCTATAGACCTAAGCAGTGGATGAAATAATTCTCAGTAGGATAATTTCATTTGAAAGATATTATTCTTTCTAGACCTATGCTCACGGGTGCTTTGAAAAGGGGCTAGATCCCTGTGGTGGTCATTAGAGATGTTCACACACACCCTGTTTTCCCCTATTTTGAGCATATGACAGGAGAGCACTCCCCGACTACTCTGAAGTTAGGCATAGCCAGGTCATTTACTTTGGCCAACAAAATGTGACTCAAAATTACATGTGTCCCTCTAGCCTTAAGAAACAGTACATAATTTGCCAAGTTCCTTTTTTTCCTGCCTTGGCAAGTATGGGAGAACATATTGAGATAAGGGCTCCAAGTGACTGCATTTACTGCAATGACTCACAATAGACATTTAGCATAAGCAAACATTTACCAGAAATACACTTTTATGGTGTTGAGCCACTGAGATTTGGCAGTTGTTATTTCAGCAAACTTAGCCTATTCTGACTTACACAGTTTCTTAAGGATTCCAGAAATTTCTCGAAATTCAATCATAAGGCAAGTGTACGCCATCTGAGGTTCTTTTAAAAAATAAATACGGTAAAATCATAAGTATGATGTGAAGCTGGTAAGTGTAGATTGTTATTTAGACAACTTTCGCAATGATTTTAGACCATCACAAGCAATAATTGAAGCAGTCAGTCTAGTCATCAGACTCTGAAATATCCAAGTTTAATTAACATCTCTACCCTAAATAAAATTGATTCTACAGTAAACCAAATGGCAAATTAGGACACCTTAGAAAGACCATTAGATAGATGAATAATGATTTTTTAAATTTCACTCTGCATTTGTATTTTCCCTCTATAAGTTATGTCTATGCAACACTGGCATATAAATCTTTCTAAAACCACAATAATCATCTCTCTAATTCAGAAACTATAATATATTCCTGCTATTTTAAATCAAAACCAAACTCTTTGACCCTGGCATGGCACTGAAGGCCTTACCAGCTCTAATGTATTTCCCACCCAATATGCACCCCTGCCATCTTCTCATCCCAATCTGGTCAACAGGTCTCTTCACCCCACACACTGTGTTCTTTCCATTCTGCTCCACCCACTAACAATGCCTAAACTCTTGCAATATTTAAAGTGTATACATAATGCCGTATTTGATTATAGATGAGTTTCTAGTTAGTACTGTGGTTATACATGTTATTCTTTTCGACCCCCGTTAACTAAATCATCAGCTCTCTAAATGAAGCAATCTGTTTCCCAATGCCCAGCAAACTCTGAATATATTACACATAAATTAGAAATTAGAAATTTTACATTAGAAATTAGAAAAATTAGAAAATTTACATTAATTTGTTATGACTTTTGACAATAGCAGTAAATGCAAAATCACAAGAATGCACCAAAGCAAAAAGTAGAAAATGACAGTAAAAGATTCTAAATTATTTAAAAACAAGATTTTGTGTATGCCTCCTCAAAACAGAGGATTTGTTTTTTCAAACAAAATCTTCTTGCAAATAAAACAGTGGCTTGACTCTCACAAGAAAGGATCAGTGTACATCCCAAAGAAAATTAAAATATATGTGTGGATTTGCCCAGATATGAAATCCCAGGCTTTACTGGAGAAAGTGGAGCTCACTGAGAGAGGACAAAGCATACTTGTCAAGAACCAGGTAAAACATCAACTCACATGCATTGGCATTAATTGCCAAGCAGACCTGGAGCATGAACAGGTGGGCTTCCCATAATTCTAATGCACAGCTCCTAAAAAGACAGGAACAGACTAGCAGTTCATTGAGTTGGGATCACCATGTTCACTAACAACCTTTGCTGCAAAGAAAATTCAGACCAAAACTCTGCTTGTAATGGACTCAGGACAGGGATATTTGTAGCTGGCTTTTCCACTGCGCAATAGGTAATGAGCCATGCTCTAATGAGTTCACACACTGAAATCACTGGGCTGTAAATTCCCTTTGGGAAGCTGTCCAATAAGTTTGCATTTGGAAATATATTGTATTTTAATATCATTTATACATGATCAAAGACATATTCCAGATGGGTTTTTATTTCCTCATAGGCTGATAGTAAGTGTTAATAAACTACTGAAAATGTATTGCTACAATTACATTTGCACAGATATTAGACCCTCCCCCTTGTCTGACTGTAATCAATTTGCACAGAAGACTAAAAGAAAAACTGTACTTCTCAAATTGAAAGTGATTATACTCCAAATTCTGTGGATGGCAACATGTTTATTTCAAGGTGATAAATTTCTGATGGGTCAAAACTCTTCTGATTTACATTTTTACATATGAGATCTGAGTCCTCATCCACAGCCCTGCTTTCCCCAAAAAGCCCTTAATATTCCCACTTTCAAAGCCTTTCATGATCAACAGCACAGAAGTGAACTGTACTATTTACCTCTCTTGACTCTTGAGCAGAACTCTTGGGTATAGCATATTCAGGTCCTGGAGAACTAGGAGGAGGACCTCCTGTGAAGAACCAAGGAAAGCATCATAGGCAGACTTCAGGGCATTGCTAGTTCATAAGTTTTGATTATGTCCAAGGACCAAAATGTTTCTTTCAATGTGTGCTTCATGTCTAAACTGAAATAAAATTTGTGGAATTCTATGAGACACATTAGTGCAGTGGCATTTGCTGTGATCATGCCATGTTTGAAATGAAAATGTGTATTTAGCTGAACCATTCAACTGCCTTATTTCACCATCACTCTTTATACAGATTATCACCACCTGGACTTGCCAAGTGTAGCTTCCAGCATCATTGCCACTCCATGAGTGTGCCTGAAATGTGCAAGGATCCTCTCAGGACAATCTTGGAAGAGATTGGTGTCCTTTTGTCGTTAGATCACCTTGAAAATGTATCATGCAGATAAACTCATATCTCTGTTATGCAATTCCATTCCCCCGAGGCGGACTTTATAATTCATCTATAGCTTTGCCATTTAGAAGACAAGATAATAATAATAAAAAGCTACCAGAACAAATCACCAAGCCATCTGATGATTTTCATGCAAAAAGAAAGCAATTTTTAAATGCCATTGGAGTGTCTACACACGCACGATGAAGGAGAAAAACAAAGCATGACTCAGTCCAGGCAAAACACATAAACACACTTTGCATAATTTGGGGAAAATCATCTGTTCTGTGTACAGTCCCTCCCCTTATCTGCCGTATTGCTTTCCACAGTTCTGGTTACTCACAGTCAACCACTGTCCTGACGCCCATGATCCTCCTTCTGATGTATCCTGAGCACATTCCCCCTATGTCACACTGCCTACAGCATGTACCCCACTTCATATCATCATGTAAGCATTCCATCATCCTACATCATCACAAAATAAGGGTGAATACAGTACAAAATTTTGAGAGAGAGAGACCATATTATAACTCCTCTTTTAGTATATGGTTAAAATTGTTCTAAAAAATTGTTCTGTTTTATTATTAGTTATTATTGTTAATATATTACTGTGCCTAATTTACAAATTAAATTCCATCATAGTTATGCCTGGATAAGAAAAAAACAGTATATTATAGGGTTTGGTACTATCGATTATCTCAGGCATCTACTGAAGGTCTTGGAATATATTCCCCAGGGACAAGGGGGATACGGTGTAGGCTTTCTATTCTGTAAAAAAAAATCTGTCTTTACTAAAAAATACATTTGATTATTAATGAATCATTGAACACTACATCAAAAACTAATGATGTACTATATGTTGGCTAACTGAATGTAATAAAAAAAGAATAAAATAAATTCCTAAATATACAAATACAAATAAATCAATACATATATATATGTAAGCACAAAGTTTTATGTTAATTAAAGTAGAAACACTTCAATTTAACTTCAGTTAGTTACCAAATGATTAGAAGATATTTATATTCTTTAATTCAATAATTACATATTTAGAAAAACTTATAAGTAAATCGTCAGAAGTTATCCAAACAATTATGTATTAGAATGTTAACTGAAACACACACTTTCGATTAGGAAAAAACATAATTGATTACATAAATGATTACAGTGAACTGAAATGTATATAAGACACAGCTATTTAAAGTTTCCCAAAAATGTTAATTATTTGAGGAAAAGATACAATGTTCTGTTTAAATGGATGCAAAATTATCCACACAGTATGATCTCAATTTTGAAAGTCACATATGTACATACAAACAAAAACGTGGAAGAAAATATATGAATATACTAGCCATTTTTATTCCTGGGTAATTTCTATTTTCTGCTTTATATTTCTATTTTTTAGGTGTTTCAGACAGCTGTGTATTTTTTTATTTCAAAAAGAGAAGAACAAATATTTTGAAAGGAATATTTACCTAAAATAATAAAAGAAAACAGAAGCAAAAGGCATATTTTTTCATTTAGATGTGTTACAAAATAGCATACCAGGCTGTCTCCATGGGGTGCTCCTACTCTGCTTTCAGAGCTCATTTTAAGTGTGTCTTTTAGGAAGCACTGCAAGATCCCCCCTCATGAGCAGAACTAAATCTCTTCCCCACACACACAGCCCAGCCTCTGGTGGCCTCAGGACCCTGGGCTCCACTGCTACATTCTCACCACACCATACATTGCCGTCTGGTACCCATGCATGAGCATGATGCCTTTGGCCTACACCAGGGATAACAAGAAAGTGTGCTATGAAATGACTCCCTGTATTTATTATTTATTTATTTATTTATTTGAGAAAGAAAGAGAGCGAGAGAGAGAGAGAGAGAGAGAGAGAGAACACCAGTGAGGGGCCGAGGGAGAAGACTCCCTGCTGAGCAGCAAGCCAGATGCAGGACTCGATTTTCATCCTGTAAACACTGTGAATCCTGTGAATCATGTTTCCCCCAACTTGGCTACTAGAGAGGTTAGTGCTCAATTTGCAACCCACCCCCGGCCAAAAACTGCACGGCATGTTTTTAATGTGCGCCTCTTCCCGGGAGTTTCATGCTACATCCAGATATTCTCTTTCCCCTCTTACCCCTATTCCTTCACTTTTAAAAAGCTATCTGATCTTGGTGTTTAAATGTACCATTGTATACTCTTAAAACTTTCTTGAAACCAGGCATGTTACATTTAAATCAGCTAATTAATAGAACAAAGAACTTGGGTTCGTTTTTGTGCTATTATTGACTGTACTATTGTACCATAAGTTTATATTTTCTATGTTAGAGTAAATATCACTTGATTACTGAATTTATTTATTATTCTTCATGAAGACAAAATATTTTTACATTCCATATTTTTTAAAGCATCTAAATAATTAATTGGAGAGGGGTGGTTGTTTTTTTTTCTCCAGATGGTTGGTGACTTGTCAAGAGGGTCACCACGTGAGCGACACTGTTTTCTGCCACATCATAAAATGATTAGGTAGAAAATTTTTAATTTATTCTAATGACCAAAATCTTAATTTACAACATCAACCATGTTTTTAAATATTCACACATCTGTTCCAGTTACATTGCAACGGCAAAGATGCATTTCTTTTTTATTTGGCAAGCACTACAAATATATCTGTTATTTACTAGCGTGTTCCCTCATCTATCAAGGTTGCTCAGAGCAGACAGCATTTAGTGATTAAGTAAGGCATGGCAAAGAATGATAAAAAAGAAAAATGATTTCAGCCGTAGTTATGTTAATTCAGGAACGTCAACTATAAATGTTAACTCTCCCATCAAGTAAGTATTTCCCAAAAGGAAGCTTGACCATCATTTCAGCACAGCCTCAATAAATATAATTAGTTCAGTCAGAGCATTCATTGTACTGAGCTTTCTTTTTTGCTAGTTGGTTCCAGAGCAGAGTCTCAAATTAAACTGAGACCTCAAGAAACCCCAAAAGACCAGCCCACAGTGAAATTAAATGGGTAATGGCAATAGGGAGAGGAAAATATTTTAATGGAACATTCGATTTCATGAATTTAGGTCCTCCCTCTGACTTATTTTTCAAAGCACATTTGGGGTCTTTAAAGTTTTTTTTTTTCCATCTTATTCATACTTTATCATATATCTCTCTAGGACATCTCTCTAAAGGATATCTGGAGAGGCAAAGAAAATGCCATCAGTTATCAGCCCCCCTAGAGCACTTTACTTCTAAAGAAGCCCCTCTCCTGGTTATTTATGGATAAATACAATTGTTTTCTCTTGGGTGTTCCCCCAAGTGATTAAATAAAATATAGTAGAGATATTTTTAGAGAAACCATGTGTAATGAAATACCTTTGAGACAGAAAAAATAGATGAAACGACATCTCTATTGACTCTCCATTTAGACAGCTCATTGGCAGAAACAGCTCATAACTCTCTAGGAAAACTCAGCTCTGAAACTCTGCTTGGCAGTATGAAAGAAGCTATTACACCATAACCTGGCAGACCCAAGGTCAAGGTTGGTAGGAAAACAAGAAGCCTCGAAGATTGAGGCAGATTCTCTAAGGCCAGATAAACAGGGAGCTGAATCAAAGACAGAAACATTAGCTAAGACAAGGGTCCCGTTGTCACCCAAGGTTTATACAATCTTTCATCTTATAACACTGATTGAGCAGCAAAGGCACTACTAATATTTACTAGTATCCCAGGCACTCTGTTAGGCTCCAAGATTCCAAAGCCACATGAAATATGGTTACCTCGCCCAGAACAGCACAGTGGAACACAAAGATAAAGAACAGCAGAAGACGCTCTCATTTATTAGCCCTTACTCTGTACCAGGCACTTGCTATATATGCATTTTATGACTTTTCTCGTTGACTCCTTACCACGACTCCAGGGAATTTTTTTTTTCCTTTACAATTCAACTCTCCAGGACCATACAAAAGATAAGGAGAGTATCATATACATGAGGTTGACTCCAGCCCAGATTCCTTGCCAATTTGCATAGGGGAGCCCCAAGAAGGCAGGCACCATCACTCTTCCCACATTACAGTTAGGAAACAAGTTCAGAGAAACTAAGTCACTTATAAAAACAAAACAGCTCGTCAACACCTCATAACTATACCTTTTACCATGTCTGAAACATCAAGGGACAAGAACAGTAGATTCATTAAAAAAACAGTGCAAATGGCCAATAAATCCATGATAAAAATGTAACTTCTCTGGTATGGAATAATATAAATTAAAATGAGATATTTGGGGACACCTGAGTGGCTCTGTCAGGGAGCAAGCCCTAATAGGGCTCCCTGCTCAGCAGAGAATCTGCTTGCTTCTCCCTCTCCCTCTGTCTGCCACTCCCCCTGCTTGTGCTCATGCTCCCTCTCTCTCTCTCTCTCTCTGACAAATAAATAAATAAATAAAATCAAAAATAAATAAATAAATAAAATAAAGTGAGATATTTGTTATTAGTCAAATTGGGAAGTTTTACTTTTGGGTATTTTTTGACAAAGTAGTAGGCCCTTGTATCTGCCAGTAGAAACACAAAGTGATCCCTTTGAGAGGACAATTTTACAATATTAATTGGTTTGACAAAATGAATATATAAAACTAATTCAATTTCTAATTTTTTACTTTAGGAAATAATAAATATGAGTCAAATATTTTCTATTTATTTATACATTCACTCAGTTAACAAGTATTTGTCAGGTATCTGTGGTAAGCAAAATATACTTGGTCAATGTCTCCATTCAGTTTAAGGGTAATGATACTCATTATAATATTACTCACATAATAGCCAAAAAATTGGAAATAATAGGAGTCAAATAAACTATGGCACACCCATAAAATGCAATAAATTGAAGCCTTAAAATAAAATACAATGCTTAGAAGAATGCTTAAGGTATTCAAAAATGTTCATGATATTATGCAAAAGCAGATTACAAAATATGAAACAGAATACATTTTCCGTAGAGTCCAAATTTTGCAGATTTTAAAACTGCATTTATTCATTCACTCAATATATATATATATTTTTTAAGATTTTATTTATTTATTCGACAGACAGAGATTACAAGTAGGCAGAGAGGCAGGCAGAGACAGAGGAGGAAGCAGGCTCCCCATCGAGCAGAGAGCCAGATGCGGGGCTCCATCCCAGGACCCTGGGATCATGACCCGAGCCAAAGGCAGAGGCTTTAACCCACTGAGCCACCCAGATGCCCCTCAATATATATTTATTGAAAACCTCTTACATGACAGACCCTAAGGAAACAGATACAAACAAAATAGATAAAGTCTTTGCCCTCATAGGGCTTACATTGTAATAAGAAGAAATACACAATAAGCAAAAATGATAAATACATATCACATGGTATTGAAGGAGAAAACGGAGCAATGTAAGTTAGCCAGAGAAGGAAGCTCTGATCTAGTAACATTTGAGCAGAGATCCTAAAGAAGTAAACCCCAGGAATATCTCTGATAAGAGCATTCCAAGGTTGGGGGGGAGGGGGAGTGCAAAGGCCCTGAGGCAAGAATGGGCTTATATTTTTAGAGGAGCAGAGTGAAGGAAAAAGAATGGTAAGTGATTCTATGAGAGAGCTAGCAGGAGAATTAGATCATGTAGAGGTTTGAAGGTCATGCTAGAAAATTCAGACTAAATTTTCAATGAGATGGGAAGCCATGGCAGCATTTGAAGGGATAGGTGGCATGAGCTGATTTATATTCTTAAAGGGACAGTAGCTTTGTGAAGAATAGATGTTGGAGTGGCAAAAAGCAAGATGATAGAGTAGGTGGTGGTGGAGTTGATGAGTAGATCTAGAGTTGAGCCAATGCTGGCTGACCAAAATGGGGAAACTAGATAACTTTTAGAGTACCAGATGTGAGAAAGAATCAAAAGTTTGTCTAGGAACATGTGGCAGCCATTAAAACATGTCTCTCAGATCTCCAAGGCAGGTGTTTTGACCAATAGCCCAGCTGCTGGAGCAAGTTCACACCAAGTCTTCTGGACTATTCCCAGTTGATGACTACTAGGGATACTAAGTCATGCCCATTCGTGAAAGATATAGAACCCCTCTGATGCTGACTTTGGCTCAAGAACTCCACATCAATCTTGCAGAAAGTTTCTTAGAACTGCACCAAGGTCTACAACTTCTCAACCACTCTTGACTCTTGCTTCCTTCCCTCTGTCCCCACAGGGGGCAGCCTTGCAACACAGTCTGGCAGCTCTCCAGCCTCCTCCAGGTCCCCCACTCTTCTCCAGCTCCCTCCCCATTTTTTTCTCACAGGCATTTTCCCCAGGAAATGGGATCGCACCTCTAATCCCATCTTGGCATCTGAGTTTGAGATACTAACAAACAAACCCCCAAATGGAGATGTCCTATAGTCTGTCTAGAATCCAGAGCTGGGAGTAGAGATATGAGACGGCAGCCATCAGCACACACACGGTGTTTAAAGCCATGGGGCTAGATGACATTGCTTTATTCAAACTTTCATTTCCTTCAGTGCCCAGATGCTAACTATTTACCTAAGAGGAAAAACCCTAGCATATTACTTCATGCTAAAATTGTGTTTTATGATGCCTGTCTTCTTGGTTAGGGCCAGCCATATAAGAACTCTGCATTTTAAATTAGGCTGCCCATGGAGTGGACCCACAGGACCAGTCTGTCTTGGTGGAATGTCAAGTCCCACGGCAGTTGAGTGGGGGAAATTACTCTGAGCCTTCTCTATGTCCAGTCAGTGTCAGACTCACTGGCATAATGACTAACTCAAACTACTAGAATTTCTTATTTATTTCTCTTTCATTTATCATCAGACTTCTGCTTTCCAGACCAAGTCATCCTTCACCTTCTTACCTTCTCTTTTTCATTTTCCTTCAGTGATCACTATTTAATCCCTAGAACGGGTTTCTAAGAAATTTCACTAACCATATTCAGGACTATGTACTTAAGACCCCTCATAAATGTAAAACATAAATTGCATAATGGCACAATATCCCCAACTTAACCCAAACAACCCCTCAGAAAGGCTATTAGTTGAGGAAGTTAGATATGTGGCAGAGAACAGAAAAACTGGGGGAAAAAAAAAAGATGAATAACAAGAAAATAATATGGATATGGGACAATAAAAGTTAGATGAGGAGAAATGTGACTAGAAAGTTATTTATAGAGAAGTAACAGCCACTTGTTTCTTCTTATTTCCATCTAGCACTTCCACCGAGAATGTTCCCTAAATTCAGTTTTTCCTCTCACTCCTATCAGTTGTTGTTATGTTTAGCTCCCGTCTGCTTCTCCTCTGTGCCTGAGTATATAGTTACTTCCTCTCTTTTCATATATGCACAAGAGAAATAAACAGTCTCTAAAAAATCAATCTGCTAGATACAAAATTTACTAAAACTACATTAATAAAATTAGAGAAAAATCATATCTATATTCTCTAGACTGATGAACAAATATTTTCACTTCTCAGTGGCGTCATTTTCTTCCACTTACATTGTTACACTTCTCAGAACCCAGTAGTAGAAGAATAGTAGAAAGCCTGAATAATCCCATGGAGGCAATGAAACAGGATATTTAAGATTCAACTGTCCTCAGGGGTGCCTGGGAGGCTCAGTCCGTTAAGCATCTGCCTTTGGCTCCAGTCAGGATCTCAGGATTCTGGGATTAAGCCCCAGGTTAGGCTCCCTACTCAGCTGGGAGTATGCTTCTCCCTTTGCCTGCCCCCTACCATCCCCCCAACCTTATGCTCTCGCACATGCACACGCACTTTCTCTCTCAAATAAATAAATAAAATCTTAGAGAAAAAGAAAGATTCAGTTGTTCTCAAAAATCTAAAATGTAGTAACCATCCCTGAATAGCATTAGTAAAGAAGGCCACAGTCCTTGGTATTATCTCGCCTGGGCCAGAGGCCAAAGGTTGCTGGCAACTAGCCCCTTGCTCAGCCCCTGTACTGAGAATAGCTTAGAAAGGCAGCCAGAGCCTTTCTGTTATGTCAAAGGGCCATAGGGAATGCTTAGAGATACCCCAGTTTTATTGTGAAACCTCAAAATAAACCACCACTGAGACTAATACTCCCAGGAAACACTGCAGTACAATGACATGAAGCTAACCTTGATGTTCACCTTTTCTCTAACAAAAGTTTTAATTAAGACCATTATGGGATTTCCCTCCACCCCCAGGGAAGCACAATTCCAATTTTACAACTCAGTCAATGGAACAGTAGGATTCAATTTGAAAATTTTGATCACAATCTTCAGCAATACATCTATTTTGTAAAATTGAGGTGTACCTCAATATACACATTGCCTAAAGCTCCACTGAGAACATCAAAAGTAATTTGGAAAAGAGAATTGATGTTTGTGTGAAAAATAACATCATTTAACACATTTGGCTTGCCTCAGGAAAGAACAGCTTACAAGTACTCTTTCTGTGAACTGTAAACACCACACAAGATTTTAAATAGAAAGAATGAGAAGAAATTAAGAAGAATTAAGCGCAAATTGGTTATCAGGAAAAGGAAAAACTGTCTCCATATTGCGAACATCTCCCCCCTGGGACTAATTAGGACATTAAATGGACTTACTCAAGAACTAGTAATGACTCCAGCAGGAGAGATATGTAATAGTTTTAAATTAGACAGAAGGACAGGAACAGCCTAGGTGACCATTCTTGAGTCAATTTAGAGTTTTTTCTTTACCCCTGGTTTGAGTACGCTAAATATTCATGTTGTATAGAAGTGAAAGGGGAAAGAAAAATAGAGCCAGCAGAAGACAGCATGCAATTCAAAAGCCAGAGGCACTTAGGTGAGCCTCCAGTGAATGGTCTCACTTCTTCCTGCCCCATACAGCAACCTTTCCCCTGTGGGTGGGTACGCTTCTTGCCTATTCTGCTGTGACCCCTTCACGGCTTCCACCCAGGGACAACAGAAGGGACGTTACTGCTGTTCTCCAACAGTGAGAACTGAGTGTTGGAGAATGCCAAAAAAATCTACACTCCTGGCATGGATGTTATTTTTCTTAGGAAAGACAGTGGGGCAAGGAAAAGGATCAAATATTGTTTCAAATGCCTTCAGAAGAGCCAATATTCATGAATTGAAAAACATGAGGAAACTTGTTCATAAATCCATGAGAGGTGCTCTGTGGGCACAATCTGAGAAATACTTAAGAAAAGACACTCTGCATGGAGCTCGACAGCCTGTGCCAAAAGGGAGCTAGACCGCCAGCGGCGCATAAGTTATCAATGTGAATTTTTATTATTATATCATTTTTATTTTATTGTATTATTTTGTTATATTAAAATATGTTATTAATTTTATTGTGATTTATATACTTATACATTCTATAATGTGAATTTCTTTTGTACCTACAGATAAATAAGTCTTTAGGATATTGGGGTTTCAATGCTAAAATTCTGATTTGGAGAACTGAAAATTTTACTTTGATTTATACAGTCTGAAAATTGTTGTCTGATTTATTCCGTACTAGAGCACGGTGCTACTAAAGGAAGAACAGAAGGGTTTCCTACTTGTTCCTCATTTGTGTTTTTAATCCAAAGGTGCTGACAAAATGCTAACACAAGAATCACTCCTGCATACCATCAGCTATACCATCCCTGTTAGAGACCCCAATGAGTCCACGCAAAAGAAGACCTCTGTCTGCTAACTTATGTCGTCTCAACGCCTGTGGCGTGCCCTGTGCAGGCGACTGGGCTCCACCCTGCAGGACCTGCATGGCTCCGCACCAGCTCCAGAGCAACAGCAAACACACAGTGCTCACTCTGCCTAGACGCTCTTCTGATTGCTCTAGGCACAGTAATTTACTTATGACCCGATGCAGAAGTTTCTAGTTTTAATTCTTGTTTTAAAGAGAAGGGAATCAAAGCACTAGAAGTTCAAAAACCAGGCAGTCTGCACACAGCGTCTTTAGTCACTATTCTTCGCCTCCTGAAGGACTGAGACCTGAAGGCTTAGGCAGTTGGCCCCGTGCCATGCCCTGCTCTGCATCCTGCTGGAGAGGAAAAGGGAGCACCAGTAGAGAGGAGAAGCAGCTAGTAAAGATGCCAGCAACGTAACAGACAAAGTCCAAGAGCAAGGGATGATGCAAAAGGAAAAGCAAAGATCCAAAGTGGGCTCAAGGGAGCAGACTACTAGTAGTCCCAGACTACTTCTATTTCTAATCCGCACACCTCCTACAAAAGGCACCACTTTCTTCTTAGGGTCATTGGATTTTTTTTTTTTTTTTTTTAATTAGAGAGAGAACATGCATGCATGAGAGAGAGAGAGAGTGTGTGTGTGCATGAGTAAGGGGAGTGGCAGAGGGAGAGGGAGAAGCAGATTCCCCACTGAGCATGGAGCCCAGTTAGGGCTCAATCCCAGGATCCCTGGGATCATGACCTGACCCAAAGGCAGACCGCTTAACCAACTGAGCCAACCAGGCGCCCTGGATTCTTTTCTTTTCTTTTCTTTTTTTTTTTTTTTTTTTTTTTTTTGATTGGAGTACATTTGACACACAATGTTACATTAGTTTCAGGTGTACAAAATAGTAATTTATATGTCATGCTAGGCTCACCAAAGTGTAGCTATCGTCTGTCACCATACAACACTATTATAACACTATTATAACACCATTACCTATTCTGTACCTTTTATTCAGTCCTTGGATTCTTGGCCCAAACCAGAGCTTATATTTAGTGGTGGTGAATTAGGGGGTGGTGTGTATTTCTTAAAAAGCAGTTGCTGCAAAAATATATCCCAACACCACCCCACAGTATCTATTTTGCTGGCCATGAAGAGCACCAACCACAAATGCCACTCTACCCTTTTTTTTAAAGATTTTATTTAATTATTTATTTATTTATTTATTTGAGAGAGAGAGAGCACAAAAGCTGGGAAGGGAGAGGGACAAGCAGACTCTGAGCTGAGCACAGAGCCTCATGAGGGGCATGGAGCCTGATGCATGAAGCCCCACACAGGGCTCAATCTCACGACCCTGAGATCATGACTTGAGCTAAAATCAAGAGTCAGAAACTCAACCAATTGAACCACCCAGGAGCCCCAGTGCCACTCTATGTAAAGTGGGGCTATCCTGGCAGAATAAGCTATTGCCCCAAAATTGTGATCAATATTTCATGTCTCCCTTTTCCTTCTGCCCACCCCAACCAGTTTACCTTCATTGACCTGTTTGAGAGCTCTGGCTTTCTAACTAGAGAAGGGTCTTACCAGAGAGGGGCTGGAAGAAAGGCAAGAGCCCAGAGAGGACAGAATGTCATCTGGTCCTTACCTAATCTCTTGAATTGGCTTTGAGCCCCCTTTGGAGAAAGACGTTAGAGATTATATAAAACTCTAGCACAAGCAGAGTGTGCTGGGGTCAGTGACCACATGTGGCCCAGAGTTGGACAGCAGGCTACTCTGCATGCCAGCACTCACCACTCCAAGAAGCAATGGCTTTGGAAGCACCCACAGGTAGCACTTAGCATGGGTGCTGGTGTCTCATGATTGTCATGTGGCAGCTAATAGGCTGATTTGTAGGCTTACATGAAGCAATTTGGGGGGATATCCAACCAAGGTAATGAATGGGGACTTCTCCCATCCTAATTTTAGTTAGAAAAAAAGGAAGGGCAGCTTTATGTGATAATCATACACAAATGTGTGACATGGCATATTATTTAGGTGAGGGTCCACTTTATATCCATATTACCTCATATTTGGTTTTTGTTTTAATTTTTTAAAGCAGGCTCCACGCTGGGCATGGAGCCCAATGTGGGGCTTGAACTCACCACTCTGAGATCAATACCTGAGCTGAGATCAAGAGTAGGATGCATAACCGACTGAGCCATCCAGGCACCCCTATATTACCTCATGTTTGGACTGCTGTAGTAGACTTCAGCTGGCCTCCCTGCCTCCAGACTCTTCTTTCTGCAGGCTGCATCTCATCCCCAAATAACATTTAATCATGTTCTTTTCCTGCTTAAAACTTACTCTGTTCCACAAAATGAAGTACCCCTGTGGGCAAAATAAAATGTCATTCTAACTACGGAGGAGGTCTTGTAGGATGATCAGCCTTCCCAGTTTGCACAGGACTGTCTGGGTTTTAGCCCTGAAAAACCCTGAAGCCCCAGGAATACTGGAAAGGTTGGTCACTCTCACTGACAATTTTTAGCTTGGGATTGGCATAAAGGCGTGTGGGGGGGGGGAGTTATGTTTTATTTTTTTTATTATGTGCTCCAACACAGAGAAGAACCATTAAAAGTGGCTATTTTTAAACCAAGGAGCAATGAAATTTAGTTGCTTACTTCATATAGGCAGCTTGGTTGCTATGGTAATGGTGAGTGGCAAACTTGATTGTTCAAACATATAAAACCAACAAATCTTTCAGTGTTTGCTTCATACTTTTACATTTTAATATTTGCTACCATAGAGCTGAGCGCCTTGCATTGCAAAATTGCATTATAATACTTTAACACAGTTATTTGCTTTCCATAATATCATTATCAATAATTAGTTATCTTATCTATAAATATAGCTGTCTAAAATACATTTCCTTTGAGGGGAATTTTAGGGCATCAATTTAATTCCAGACACATGAATTTTAAACTCTCTGAGGACAGCAAGTTTAAACAATACTAAATTCCTATGCACAGGCACTACCCAACATACCCACAGTTACAGTGAGTAGTCTGTACATCTTCATGGGATGAAATTAAGACTCTGATGTTATTCATTTATGTAGACCCTACCTTGCCCCATAAATGACTGAAGGAAACTTTAAAAATACAAGACAAAGCAAGAAAGAAAGAAATGGAGATAAAAAGAAAATGTGGGTAGGAAAGTAAATTGGTGCCATGAATAGTAAGGTTAGTACAAAAAAAAAAAAAAAAAGGCATGCCAAGTTCCTTTTCTTCACAAAATTCTAAAGATAGGTTACACATCTGTTCCTGACCTGTATAATAGCTAACTCAAAGGGAAAAATCATGCTCTATTCTAAAACTCAACATCCTTTTGGGAAAAACAAACTAGTACATAGAAACAGCATAAACTTAACTAATAGGAAGATGATAGATATTTACCATATGGTCTTCACATAAAGGATACTACTTATGGATAAATGTCTAAATCAATAGCCAGCTGTGTCACCTAAGATGACTTGTGTAGGTGAAGAGGTTTACCTGATTATTTAAAAAAAAAAAAAAAGATTATTTGACCATAGAGTTGAGGGTCCAAATCTGGGCTCTCTACTCTGTTCCACTGGTCCATGTGTCTGTTTTTATGCCAGTACCATGCTGTCTTGGTGATCACAGCTTTGTAGTAAAGCTCGAAATCAGGTAACGTGATGCTGCCAGTTTTATTTTTGTTTTTCAACATTTCCTTAGCAATTCGGGGTCTCTTCTGATTCCATGCAAATTTTAGGATTATTTGCTCCAGCTCTTTGAAAAATACTGGTGGAATTTTGATTGGAATGGCATTAAAAGTATAGATTGCTCTGGGCAGTATAGACATTTTAACGATGTTTATTCTTCCGATCCAAGAGTATGGAATGATCTTCCATCTTTTTGTGTCTTCTTCAGTTTCTTTTAGGAGTGTTCTGTAGTTCCTCGAGTACAGATCTTTAACCTCTTTGGTTAGGTTTATTCCGAGGTATCTTATGGTTCTTGGTGCTACAGTAAATGGAATCGATTCTCTAATTTGCCTTTCTGTATTTTCATTATTAGTGTATAAGAAAGCCACTGATTTCTGGACATTGACTTTGTATCCTGCCACATTACTGAATTGCTGTTTGAGTTCTAGTAGTTTGGGGGTGGAGTCTTTCGGGTTTTCCATATAAAGAATCATGTCATCTGTGAAGAGAGAGAGTTTGACTTCTTCCTTGCCAATTTGGATACCTTTTATTTCTCTTTGTTGTCTGATTGCTGTTGCTAGGACTTCTAATACAATGTTGAACAAGAGTGGTGAGAGTGGGCATCCTTGTCGTGTTCCTGATCTCAACGGGAAGGCTGCAAGCTTTTTCCCATTGAGGATGACATTTGCTGTGGGTCTTTCATAGATAGATTTGATGAAGTTCAGGAATGTTCCCTCTATCCCTATACTTTGAAGCATTTTAATCAGGAACGGATGCTGGATTTTGTCAAAAGCTTTTTCTGCATCAATTGAGAGGATCATGTGGTTCTTCTCTCTTCTCTTATTGATTTGTTCTATCACATTGATTGATTTGCGAATGTTGAACCATCCTTGTAACCCAGGGATGAATCCCACCTGGTCATGGTGGATAATCTTTTTAATGTGCTGTTGGATCCTGTTTGACAGTCTCTTCAATAAATGGTGCTGGGAAAACTGGACAGCTATATGTAGAAGAATGAAACTCGACCATTCTCTTACACCGTACACAAAGATAAACTCAAAATGGATAAAAGACCTCAACGTGAGACAGGAATCCATCAGAATCCTTGAGGAGAACATAGGCAGTAACCTCTTTGATATCAGCCACAGCAACTTCTTTCAAGATATGTCTCCTAAGGCGAAGGAAACAAAAGCAAAAATGAACTTTTGGGACTTCATCAAGATCAAAAGCTTCTGCACAGCAAAAGAAACAGTCAACAAAACAAAGAGGCAACCCACGGAATGGGAGAAGATATTTGCAAATGACAGTACAGACAAAAGGTTGATATCCAGGATCTATAAAGAACTCCTCAAACTCAACACACACAAAACAGACAATCATATTAAAAAAATGGGCAGAAGATATGAACAGACACTTCTCCAATGAAGACATACAAATGGCTATCAGACACATGAAAAAATGTTCATCATCACTAGCCATCAGGGAGATTCAAATCAAAACCACACTGAGATACCACCTTACACCAGTTAGAATGGCCAAAATTAGCAAGACAGGAAACAACGTGTGTTGGAGAGGATGTGGAGAAAGGGGAACCCTCTTACACTGTTGGTGGGAATGCAAACTGGTGCAGCCACTTTGGAGAACAGTGTGGAGATTCCTCAGGAAATTAAAAATAGAGCTTCCCTATGACCCTGCAATTGCACTACTGGGTATTTACCCCAAAGATACAGATGTAGTGAAAAGAAGGGCCATCTGTACCCCAATGTTTATAGCAGCAATGGCCACGGTCGCCAAACTGTGGAAAGAACCAAGATGCCCTTCAACGGATGAATGGATAAGGAAGATGTGGTCCATATACACTATGGAGTATTATGCCTCCATCAGAAAGGACGAATACCCAACTTTTGTAGCAACATGGACAACTGGAAGAGATTATGCTGAGTGAAATAAGTCAAACAGAGAGAGTCAAGTATCATATGGTTTCACTTATTTGTGGAGCATAACAAATAATATAGAGGACAAGGGGAGATGGAGAGGAGAAGGAAGTTGAGGGAAATTGGAAGGGGAGGTGAACCATGAGAGACTACGGACTCTGAAAAACAACCTGAGGGTTTTGAAGGGGTGGGGTTGGGAGGTTGGGGGAACCAGGTGGTGGGTATTAGGGAGGGCACGGATTGCATGGAGCACTGGGTGTGGTGAAAAAACAATGAATACTGTTACGCTGAAAATAAATAAAAAGTTTAATTTAAAAAAAAAGAAAAAAATAAAAGAAAAAAAAAGTCTTATTCATCATTAAAAAGAGAAAGAGAGAGAGAGAGAAACAGGCAGGTCTGGAAATTGCAAAATAGCCATCTTAACTTCTATTCCTGGTTACTTCCTCAAAATATTTATTTCATAATTGATTCATAACACAGAAAAAACATAAAGTAATATGTAGTAACCAGCATGGCTTTGATAATAATCATGTAAAGAATTTTATTGTATTTTTTCCTGTTAAAACAATGGGCAAGAAATTATTGTTTCTGTGGCCCCCAAACACCCTATCAAACACAGGATGTAATAATATACTAATAAAACAATCATTTGGAATTGTCCTCATAATTTACAAAGGGATTTTACATATAATACTTCACTCAGTTCTTCTTTGACACAAACTGTACAAAACAGGAAACTAAAATGAACCAACTTTCCCAACTTGCAAATGGTGATTTCAGATTCAAACTTATTTCTGACTCCGAAGTCCATAATCATTCTGTTGCCTCTGACTACTGAATAAATTAGCCACATCGTACAAAATAAAGAGATTCTTTAACAAGAACATCATATGCAAGTTATAGCAAGTGATCTTGGCTGTGATATCATACTTTAGGTACACAAGATATTACCATTGAGGAAGACTGGGTGAAGGGTACACGGGGCCTCTTTGTACTATTTCTTGCAAATGCATTAATCTGCAATACTTCAAAATAAAAAGGTTTTAAGGCAGTAGTTTTTTCAACCATATTTGATAATGGTTTTCCTCTGTGAGGGTATAAGTTAAAAAAATAAAACTTCTGGCCTCCAGTTTGATCTTCACATTTTAAGGGAAAAAAACAGGATATGGTAAGACCAATAATATTGGAAAATAGGACTTTGTGAAAAGGAAAGTAAGAGAAAACATGGGGAGTGGAATAGGTATGAATAAATTTTCTTCATCTAAAAAATAAATCCAAAGGGAATGTATTTGATTTAAGAAGATAAGGAAAGGTGGGTGGGAAGGGATAGAGTAGCTGGGTTATTGGGGAGGGTATGTGCTATGGTAAATGCTATGAATTGTGTAAGACTGATGATTCACAGACCTGTACCCCTGAAGCAGATAATCCAGTATACATTAATTTTTTTTAAAAGAAGATAAGGGAAAATTTTCTAACAATCTTTTTCTCATAATGGGAGTAAATACTAAATAACAGAGTAAGAAAACTGCCCATCCATCTTGGAAAGAAGGGTTCACCTGGTTGGTGGTTACGAGCTCAGTAAACGGCCTCTTTTGGTTCCTCTGCGGTTCCACAACGTAATCAGAGTCATACAGGAAACAAAATAGTATTTGGGTGCTGGTTCTATCACTTCCTGGTGGTAGAACTTGAGCAAATCATGTAACCTCTTTGGGCCTCTTTCTTATTTTCAGATAATGACAAAGGGATGCTGTACTAGACAAGCATGAGTTGTTATAACTGCTACTTCACAAGGTTCAAAAGAGACATATTTGATTTCTATGAAAGCAGTAGAGATAACTTTAAGAATAGGAAGAGTGGATTAATCATCTTTGTAGTGGGATATGGGAAGCAATGAAAACCAAGTCTTCCATAAAGGAAATAAGTCCATTCTTACCCTTAGTCTACCAAAATACTCAACATTCCACCACTGAAGATTCGCTTTCCTCTAATATATTGTCAACATCCTAGGCAAGCCTTAGATCTTATTTATTATTGTATATGGCAGAATGCCAATGATCAAAAAAAAAAAAAAGAATATCCATTGAAAAGGGGTCTATATCTCTAGAAATCCAAAGTTCAAATTCCAACAGAATTGCCAAAGATGACATGCTGAGGTTTTGTGAATTACTGACTCTAAAGGGCTACCTACATTAGCAGACACACTGTGTGACATCCAGGTCCCCACTCCAGGACCGAAGCACTTACAGTGAAGTCCTTTTTCTGGCCTTGCTCCCACCAAAGAAAGCCACCTCATCCAAAATTTGTATCCACTCCCCAGGAGTATAATGGCCCAGTTTTTCTGTCTTAATTTGGGCCACTTCTGGAGGACCATCCCTGCTCATGGTCTGTCTGTAGGGTCAACAGAGGCTCCTGTTGCAGATTGTATTATTAACCATTCTGCAGAGAAACAGACCCAATATGGGGGGGAGGAGGGTTGGGGAACAAGCCTGAGTGAGAGAGGTAGCTGAGGGAGAGAGAGAGAGCAATATATTATGAAGAATTGGCTCACATGATTTTAGAAGCCAAGAAGTCCCTGGATCTGCGATCCACTAGCTGGAGACCCAGGTAAGCTGCGGTATAATTCAGTCCCAGGCCAAAGGCCTAAGAACCAGGGGACCTGATGATAATTTCAATATGATGGCAGGATAAGTCCAGTATCACAACTCAAATAGGCAGAAAAGAAATGAATTCTTCCTTCCTCCACCTTTTGTTCTATGCATGTCTTCAGTGGACTGGAATATGCCCACCCACACTGGGACAGCAACCTGCCTTACTGAGCCCAACAGTTCAAGTGCTATCTCATCCAGAATCACCCTCCCAGACATACTCAGAAATCATGTTTAGCCCAGTATCAGGGTACCCGATGGCCCAGTCAAGTTGACACATAAAATGAACCATCACACAACCACACTGGAGTTCCAACTTTTCCTTCTACTCAGTCCTGCCTCCTCACTACCTTATAGCTATTAATGCCCAGATCACATTCCAATAAACTTTCTGCATGAAAATGTCTCAGGGTCAGTTTCTGGGGGAAACTCACTTGTGTCACCTACTCTTGCTACAAATAAAGTCAACACTTCAGTGAGATACATGCATTTTGATAAGTATTCTCAAGTATTTGAAAACCTTGAATACTTTGAAACCATACTGGAAAAGCAGACCCGCCTTCTGTGCCATTAAGAACTGAATGACTATATGAGAAAGATAGTAACTATTGTTATATCTCTCTGAGAAAGCATAGCTCTCATTAAACCTTCAATTTTTTCATCTCATGACTCACATACACAAGTTAAGAAGTCATCCAAGTTCTGAATTTTCTTGCTGTCCTCTGTCAGGACAGTGTGAAAATGTAATTGCTGATCAATAAGAACTAGGTTTCTGGTATGTTTTTTCACACTATCACTTTGGGTCGCTGGAGTGTAGCTGTGAAGCTTCCAGTATATATTTCAAGCAGAATTATTTGAGCCCCTTAACTTTATACACTGAATAAGTGTTAAAATTGGTGGAAAAGGGTAATTTTTATTGCATTCTGAGGAAAATAATTTATATAAGGTAATGGTTTACTGAATGTAATTTATTGATCTTAATCTATAGCAGGCATATACACAAATTATACTTCTTTAATTGCATCTTAAAAGCATCAAAAGATTTCTTTAAGTTAGATGGTACATCTTGGGAAATATTTGATGTCATGAGACTGCTGGTCAGGTACTTTTTATGTGTCTATCATTTAAAGGCAGGATACTTGGGATTCACAAAATTGAGTTCATCCCATCAACAAACATCATTTTAGCCTACTTTGTGCATCAAAACACTGTGGCACTCTTAAGAATATAAAGAAAATGGAAATCATGCTCACTTTTACTTTCAAAGCATTCTACCCGACAGGGGTTTGCTATTTCTGTCCATCTGTTTAGCTAAGTTTCCATCAGGAAGTAATTCTGAATCAGAAGGGAAAAATGAACAAACCAAGCTTCGTGGATTCTCCACCTTTCATGACTTTTAAAAATTCTTAATGAGAACTAAACCACTGACTCTGGAGCTCTAATCCCTCTCTAAAATTTCGGAGGCTGTCAGGTGCTCCTTCAACTGAAGAAGAAGAATCAGGTAGGAAGCAATATTTTTAACTTCACAGCCCTGATGAAATATTTTTAGCAGAATCAAGTCTGGGTTCCAGTGGGCTAATTCAATGGTATTCATGGTAAGAGAAATGTAGAGTTGTTTTTAGTAGAAAAACACATTAAAAAATAAAAATGATTCCCATGCTTGATCTACTAGAAGACACAAACACTTTGATTACTCTTAGTCATTACCTTTTCCATCTCTTTGAACAAATAAAATGTCAAGAGAAGAAATATATTTTACATACACCATCATGAACAAAATGAAGACAGATTTCCTTTCTGTAAAATATAAATAAATTTTAACTGGCACGGGACTTTATTGCTGAAACTTAGCCCAATATTTAATACAGAAACATGATCAGATGAGGTAATAGGGATGCAAATGCTTATAAACCCAAAGATTTAGCAAAGGTACATGATCATTACTAATTATCTATGTGAGTTTATGCAGCATCAAATAAGAGACTTTAAACTTTGGCCAGCACTACAAGACCCATCACATAAAATCTTGGGTACTCAAATCTGAAAATGATTGATGCTGACAAATTATAGGTCCTTCCTAAAAAGTCTTTGAAGAGTGACATAGTTTCAAAACAAGTAGGGACCAGTCAGCTTTGAAAATGGCAAAAACATGTAATATGCACTGTTAATTGCTGACATTTATGTGGAGTTGACACTAGATATCACTTATCATAGCAATTGCTAATAGCAATTCACATATCCAAAGTCCACAGTAAAATTTCACTAAGTTCAATGTTTCTAAATTTACTTTCAACCCTCATCCTAATGTCTCTTTCATTAACAGGGCTAAACTACATTTTCTGTTTCATACACAGAAGATGATGAAGTTTGTACCAGGTGCCTCCTGATCACCCTGAGGAACGAGATCCACATTCTGGCACACTGGAAACCAAAGTGGGACACCAGCTTAATGGGGTCAGTTTTGTAGACATCATCTGCTCTATGGTTTATTTCGCCACCAACCCCTACTAAACAAAGACTGAGTCCTAGATATCTGTAATTAAGGTAAATCTCATTATAAAATTATCTTAAAATCTGTGTCTTTATTGAATTAGTTACAGTTAGTTACATACAAAAAGTGACTCCTGGCCCCCTCAGTCCTTGTTGTCTATAACAAAATACTGTCATTTTGTTGTTTTGTTGGGAAACGCAGTGGCACTGCTGCCAGAAAATGTATAGAACAGGAGTGACAAGCTAGTCCAATACTGGTTACTGGAAAGTGAAGATCTGCTGCTTAGCATATCTAGAAACCTGGGAAGTCTAGAAAGAGCTTTGCCTTCCCACAATGGGTCCATGAATGTGAGACCACTTCCTATGGACCAGCTGTGGAGCATTCTGATGAAACAGTCTGCAATTCTTTGAATCCAATCCAAGAAAATCCTACCCTGAAAGGAGGCGTAAGTATACAGCAACAGAGGTGTTCATGGGAAGGACTGTCTGAGAACTACGGGCTGGAGTGCTGGTCCCTTCCAGCATCCCAGAGCCAGGGGAGCCTACGAGAGAGGATCCAAGTGCTCACAAATGTCCACAGGACAAGGGCAGGTTTAAATGTCTGCCTGGAAAAGAGAGCACAAATTTGGGGTTGGTCTCAGCCTATCAGTAGAGATGCTATCAGCTACAAATGCTTGGGGCCTACACAACTTGTGGAGAGCCCATACAGACATCTCCCTAACCAGAGCCGATGCATGGCTGGACCAGCCCTTGCAGCTCTTACTATGACTGCAAGACACACTTCAGCAAAAACCATCAGGGAACTTTGAAAAAAAAAAACAAAACAAAACAAGGTTTACTTGTGCACAGTACTGGAAGGAACACAGCAGGCCACGGCCAGGGACACACAGGGAGGTTAGCACAGGAGGGGGAGAGAGAGAGAGCACACAGACCTGAGGGGGTCGGGGTGGGGGGGGGGTACCTAGACTTTCACAGATACATGCCTCACTGGTGAAGTTAAAACGTGAGAGTGGAGTGAAAAGGCAGAAAGGGAACAGCAAGCTGTCGCATGGTCAGGTCCCCAGATGAACCAGCGCTTTCCCAAAAGGGGACTTCCTGGATGAGGCAGCCTGGCTCTTCATTGAGTTATGTAGTTGGTAATGTGTTGATCTGAGATGAACGTCTTTGAAGTAGATGGCTTGATAACCGAAAGCTTCGTGTTGGGCACTTATGTTACAGTCAAAACCGCGGACTCTCAAACTCTTAGACCACAGCACGTGACTGTCCTGTGCCACCGCCTGTTCCCATTAAGAACACCAACACCCCCTACCCCTCCACCCCTCGCTCCAAAACTAGCCGATGGAAAAAGATGTATGAGAGAAAGCAAAAAGCTTCTTGCCCTCCATCCTCAGCAGGTTGTCCTTCCAAGAGAAGGGAAAAGATTTGATAACAGGTTTTTTTTCAAAGATTTCATTTGCTTATTTGACAGAGAAAGAGACAGTGAGAGAGGGAACACAAGCAGGGGAGCAGCAGAGGGAGAGGGAGATGCAGGTTTCCTGCCAAGCAGGGAGCCCAACATAGGGCTCAATCCCAGGACCCTGGCTGGGATCATGACCTGAGCCAAAGGCAGACGCTTGATGACTGAGCCACCCAGGTGCCCCATGATAACAGTTTTGATGATTACTGGGACACTGGGCACTCTATTTTCTGAGTTGAGATTAACTGGAGCTTAATGTAACTCTAGGACATTTTATTACTTAAGTAACCAGGAAAGTTTTGGGGCCTGTGTAGATTTCATCCAGGGGGAGGAAATCCACTTCCGGGGGGAGATTTTAAAGAAGCATGAGGGATAAAAAATAGACTTGTTTTGTACTTACTTGTGTTATAAGTTGTACTGAAATTTGTTTAAAACTCAGAGCACCTATACATGTTTCACTTTTTCATGTTTGCTTTAAACTTTGTGAAACTTTCCCGAGCTGCCCACCAAAACTGTGGACTTTTTAGAATGTTTTGTAAGAGGGCTTTAAATCTCAATGTTTTCTGAGTGTGTAATCGACCGAGTAGATGAAGAACCCAAGAATGAAATCAAGGTCTACATGAAATAAGGGAAATTTGGGACCTGAAAAAGAAAATGTGGAATTTATGTTACCAAAGAACACATAACGTAGGAAATAACACCACACTTCTTATGGAAAGATCAGATAATTATTTCAAGTTACCAAAATTATGGCCTAAAATATTGAGAATAGAAAAAAAAAAAATCAGCTAATGGGACACCTGGGTGGCTCAGTGGGTTAAAGCCTCTGCTTTTGGCTCAGGTCATGGTCCCAGGGTCCTGGGGTCAAGCCCCAAATCGGGCTCTCTGCTCAGCAGGGAGCCAGCTTCCCTCTCTCTCTGCCTGCCTCTCTGCCTACTTGTGATCTCTGTCAAATAAATAAATAAAATCTTTTAAAAAAAGAAAAAGAAAAAATGAGTTATTAGCATGCTGATACTTCTAAGTTTTTTAAGCCTCCATAATTTATCTCTTTTGAAATCCCCTAAGCTACTGGTACCAGGCAAAGAGTAATTCTACTAAAGATGTCAAAGAATATAAAGCTTTCTCTGCATGTTTTCAAGAAGCCTTTCTATTTAGACTTTATATGAGATGAATTATAGGAAAGAACCTTAGAATTTTCTAGGACTAACTCCTTCCTCATATGAAATAGCATTGACTGACCAATGGATTAAGAAAATTGGGATACTGAGTTTGAATGGAGGAAAAAGAAAACAAAAAACAGACAAAAGATAATAACGCAGAATGTTTTCAAAGCAAGCCTGTATTACTTAAAAACTGTTTACTTATTTTTTTTTAAAGATTTTATTTATTTATTTGACAGAGAGAGAGATCACAAATAGGCAGAGAGTCAGGCAGGGAGAGGGGGGGAAGCAGGCTCCCTACCGAGCAGAGAGACCGATGCGGGACTTGATCCCAGGACCCTGAGATCATGACCTGAGCCGAAGGCAGAGGCCTTAACCCACTGAGCCACCCAGGCGCCCTGTTTACTTATTTTTAATTACAGTAAAATATACATAACATAAAATGTAGCGTTTTAACTATTTTTTAAAGATTTTATTTATTTAATTAGGGGCAGAGGGAAAGGGAGAAGTGGACTCCCACTGAGCAGTGTGCCCCATGACTCAAGGCTCCACGTCAGGACCCCAAGATCATGACCAGAACTGAAGGTGGACACTTAACCGACTGAAGAACCAGGCACCCCCTTCTTAAGCATTTATAAGTGCATAGTTCAGTGGCATTAAGTACCTTCATATAGTGCAACCATCTCCATCATTTTACCACAGAATGTTTTTCAGCTTGCAAAACTGAAATTATGTATGCATTCAATAGGATCTTCCATTCCCCTTCCCCTCCACCTCAGTAAGCTCCATTTTACTTTCTGTCTCTATAAATTTGACTACTATAACTACCTCATAAGAGTAAAATGAGTATTTGTCCTTTTGTGATTGGCTTATTTCACTTAGTATAATGTCCTCAAGATTCATCCATGTTGTAACATGTGTCAGAATTTCCATTCTTTTTAAGGCTGAATAATATTCCATCATATGATATGTCACAGTTTTGTTTTTCTTTTTCAACATTTCCTTAGCAATTCGGGGTCTCTTCTGGTTCCATACAATTTTAGGATTGTTTGCTCCAGCTCTTTGAAAAATACCGGTGGAATTTTGATCGGAATGGCATTAAAAGTATAGATTGCTCTGGGCAGTATAGACATTTTAACGATGTTTATTCTTCTGATCCAAGAGCATGGAATGGTCTTCCATCTTTTTGTGTCTTCTTCAATTTCTTTTAGGAGTGTTCTGTAGTTCCTCGAGTACAGATCCTTTACCTCTCTGGTTTGGTTTATTCCCAGGTATCTTATGGTTCTTGCTGCTATAGTAAATGGAATCAATTCTCTAATTTCCCTTTCTATATTTTCACTGTGTTGTATAAGAAGGCAACTGATTTCTATACATTGATTTTGTATCCTGCCACATTACTGAACTGCTGTATGAGTTCTAGTAGTTTGGGGGTGAAGTCTTTTGGGTTTTCCATAGAAAGTATCATGTCATCTGCGAAGATAGAGAGTTTGACTTCTACTTTGCCAATTTTAATACCTTTTATTTCTTTTTGTTGTCTGATTGATGTTGCTAGGACTTCTAGTAATATGTTGAACAAGAGTGGTGAGAGTGAACATCCTTGTCATGTTCCTGATCTCAAAAAGAAGGCTGTCAGCTGTTCCCATTGAGGACAATATTTGCTGTGGGTTTTTCATAGATAGATTTTATAAAGTTGAGGAATGTTCCCTCTATCCCTATATTTTGAAGCATTTTAATCAGGAATGGATGCTGTATCTTGTCAAACGTTTTTTCTGCATCAACTGAGAGGACCATGTGGTTCTTCTCTTACTGATTTGTTTTACCACATTGATTGATTTGTGAATGTTGAACCATCCTTGCATCCTGTGGATAAATCCCACCTGGTCATAGTGGATAATCTTTTTAATGTATTGTTGGATCCTATTAGCTAGGATCTTGTTGAGAATCTTGGCATCCATATTCATCAGGGATATTGGTCTGAAAATCTCCTTTTTGGTGGGGTTTTTGTCTTGTTTGGGGATCAGGATAATGCTGGCTTCATAGAAAGAGTCTGGAAGTTTTCTTCTGTTTCTATTTTTTGAAACAGCTTCAGGAGAATAGGTATTATTTCTTCTTTGCGTGTTTGGTAGAATTCCCCAGGGAATCCATCACGTCCTGGGTTCTTGTTTTCTGGGAGGTTTTTGATCACTGCTTCAATCTTGTCACTAGATATTGGTGTATTCAGGATGTCAGTTTCTTCCTGATTCAATTTTGGAAGTTTATAGTTTCCAGGAATGCATCCATTTCATCTGGGTTGCTTAACTCATTGACATATAACTGTTGATAATAATTTCTGATGGTTGTTTCTATTTACTTGATGTTAGTCATGATCTCTCCCTTTTCATTCATAATTTTATTAATTTGGGACCTCTCTCTTTTCTTTTGGATTAGTTTGGCCAGTGGTTTATCAATCTTATTGATTCTTTCAAAAAAACAGCTTCTAGTTTCGTTGATGTGTTCTACTGTATCTCTAGTTTCTATCTCATTGATCTCTGCTCTAATCTTGATTATTTCCCTTCTTGTGTGTGGGGTTGGCTTAATTTCTTCTTGATTCTCCTGTTCTTTAAGGTGTAAAGAGAGCTGGAATATTCTGGATATTTCAATTCTTTTGAGTGAGGCTTGGATGGCTATGTATTTCCCCCTTAGGACTGCCTTTACCATATCCCATAGGTTTTGGACCAAAGTGTCTTCATTATCATTGGTTTTCATGAATTGTTTAAGTTCTTCTTTGATTTCCTGGTTGATCCAAACATTCTTAAGCAGGGTGGTCTTTAGCTTCCAAGTGTTTGCATTCCTTCCATACTTTTTCTTGTGATTGTGTTCCAGTTTCAAAGCATTGTGGTCTGAGAATATGCAGGGAATAATCTCAGTCTTCCAGTATCAGTTGAGCCCTGATTTGTGACCAAGTATGTAGTCTATTCTGGAGAAAGTTCCATGTGCACTCAAGAAGAATGAGTATTCTGTTGTTTTAGGGTGGAATGTTCTATATGTATCTATGAGGTCCATCTGGCCCAATGTGTCATTCAATGCTCTTGTTTCTTTATTGATTTTCTGCTTGGATGATCTGTCTATTACTGAGAGTGGTGTGTTAAGATCCCCTACTATTAATGTACTCATATCAATATGATTCTTTATCTTAACAGTTGTCTTATGTAGTTGGCTTCTCCCGTATTGGGGGCATAAATATTTACAATTGTTAGATCTTCTTGGTGGATAGACTCTTTAAGAATGACACTACAGACAAAGGGCTGATATCCAAAATCTATAAAGAACTCCTCAAACTCAACATACACAAAACAGATAATCACATCAAAAAATGGGCAGAAGTCATGCATAGACACTTCTCCAAAGAAGACATACAAATGGCTAACAGACACATGAAAAAATGTTCATCATCATTAGCCATCAGGGAGATTCAAATCAAAACCAAATTGAGATACCACCTTATACCAGTTAGAATGGCCAAAATAAACAAGACAGGAAACAACAAGTGTTAGAGAGGATGTGGAGAAAGGGGAACCCTCTTACACTGTTGGTGGGAATGCAAGTTGGTGCAGCCACTTTGGAATACAGTGTAGAGATTCCTTAAGAAATTAAATATGGAGCTACCCTATGACCCTACAATTGCACTACTGGGTATTTACCCCAAAGATATAGATGTAGTGAAAAGAAGGGCCACCTGTACCCTAATGTTCATAGCAGCAACGGCCATAGTCGCCAAATGGTGGAAAGAACCAAGTTGCCCTTCAACAGATGAATGGATAAAGAAGATATGGTCCATATATACAATGGAGTATTATGCCTCCATCAGAAAGGATGAATATCCAACTTTTGTATCAACATGGATGGGACTGGAAGAGATTATGCTGAGTGAAATAAATCAAGCAGAGAGTCAATTATCACATGGTTTCACTTACTTGTGGAGCATAAGGAATAACACAGAAAACACTGGGAGATGGAGAAGAGAATTGAGGTGGGGGAAATCCAAGAGTTAGACAAACCAGGAGAGACTGTGGACTCTGAGAAACAAACTGAGGCTTTTGGAGGGGAGGGGGTGGGGCGTGGGTAAGCCTGGTGGTTGGGTATTAAGGAGGGCATGTATTGCATGGAGCACTGGGTGAGGTGCATAAACAGTGAATTTTGGAACACACACAAAAAATAATAATAAAATTTAATTTAATTTAATTTTAAAAAATGATGTCTCACATTTTGTTTATCCATTCATCTGGTAATAGATACCTAGGCTGCATCCAGCTTTTGGCCATTGTGAATAAAGCTACTCTAAACATGGTGCACACATATCTCTTTGAGACCCTGCTTTCAATTCTTTGGGGTATATACCCAGAAGTATAAGGGCTAGATCTTACAGGAATTCTATTTTTAACCATTCCCAACAGCAGTGCATAAGGGTTCCAATTTCTACATATCCTTGTTAATACTTATCATTTTCTGGGTTGGGTTTGGTTTTGCTTTTTAAATAATAGCCACCCTAAAGGGTGTGAACCACTCATTGTGGTCTGATTTGCATTTCCCTAATGATTAGTGGTGTTAAGTATCTATTCATGTGCTTATGGATCATCTGTGTATTCTAGTCCTTAAAGAAGCCTTTTACTTTATTCATTGCTAATTTTACAAATGATATCATAGGAATATGTTTTTCAAAAAAGACCATATTTTTTGGTTTCCTTGGCAAGCACCACTTTTATCTAGCAGTGTAAAACAGTTCAAATTTCAAATCCTTTTTTTGGAGTAGCAGTATATAGCACTCCTTACAAGGAGAGAATCTCAACCTACCTACTTTGGAGTTCTGTTAAGCTCTGGGTCTGTAGATCTTTACAACTTCACAGACAACTGCGGGTAGAAGGTACTCTATTGTGTCAAATGATACAGGGCAACACTAACCAATGCAACAGCCATTAACCTCATATGGCTATGGAGCACTTCAAATGTAGTTAATCCCAACTGAAATATGCTGTAACTGTAAATTCACATCAGATTTCAAAGAACTGGTATTTTTTAAATAATATATCTCAACAATTTTTCAATTGATAATATGTTGAAATCAAATATTTTTAATCTAATGAGTTCCATAAAATACATATATTATAAATATATATATATATAAATTATATATATTATTATTACTTATAAATAACTAGAGTTTCACCTGTTTCTTTTTACCTTTTTTAATGTGGCTCTTGGAAAATTTTTTAATCATGTATGGGGTTCCCATTTATGGATCACATTATATTTCTGTTGGACTGTGCTGATCTAGATAGTTGTGACTAAGTAAACTTTTCCCACAAATGTGGATATGCACATAAACTTAAAAGTAGAGAATTTTAAAATTTTTTCTAAATAATTCAGATTTTTTCCCAAAAACAAATTCTTTTTATTACTAGTTTGTCCAGAAATTATCTAGGTAATTACCTTCGTCTATACTCAAGTTTTTTAGTATAAACACTGCCTCCTACATTTAATTTTGCTTTGTAGGGATTTGTGTGTTTCCAGAAATTGTTGGAAACTCTTCTGAGTGTAGAGCTTATGCAAAGAAATAATAATTTTACTAATTTTTAAAAGATGTGCAAAACACAGACAACTGATACATAGTGTCCAAAATATCTAAAGAATTTCTGCCGACCACTAAGAAAAAAATGAAAAATGAAACTGGCTATACACAGAAGAGGAAACTGAATGACTAGTAACTTTATAATAAGGGAAATATACATCAAAACAACAGGATATAATCTCATACCTTAAGAGACAGACAAAAATTTTAAAGACAAGTGTTCTCCCACCTCAGGGTCTTTGTACTTACCATTTCTTCTTTCCCCATATGTCCACATGACTTGCTTCTGCATTTCAATCAGTTTTCTGCTTAAACATCACTTCCTCCAGGAAGGTTTGCCTGACCTAAAAAAGCTCACCATACCCACTTATGCTATCCCTGTGGCTTGCTATCTCTTACCTGCAAACACATTTTATATAGTGTCTGTCTGTTTCCCACAGGAATGAAAGCTTCATGAAGGAAAGGACTATTATATTGCTTTGCCATCACATTAGCTACTCAATAAACAGTTGCTAAAAGAATAAATTCCAGCCGGGTGTGGGCAAAGATGTGGGAACAGAGGAACTCCCAATCTTTCAAACACTGCTGGTGGGAGTATAAATTGGCATTATTTCTTTGAAATCCAGTGGACAATATCTACTAAATTTGGAGATGCTTATGTCCTAGGACACAAGTACACTTCCAGGAATATACCCTAAAGAACCCCAGCATGGTAGAAGAGACCTATGCAACAATATTGCAGCATTGTCTGTAACTACAAAAACATGAGAAACAACTGTCTGTCAATAAAGGAATGCACAAATAAATTGTGGTTGAATCATGCCCTGGGATATTATGCAACACCAAAATGAATTAGAGTCACGGGCATCAATGTATACAAAGTTCAAAGGCACCAGGATGAGTGAAAACAGCAAGCTGTAGAATGATCTATATCATATGATAGCATTAATGTAAAGCTTACAACACACACACAAAAATATTATTTTTGATGATGTAAAAGCATGGATGAATGATACACTTAACTTCAGGCTAATGAAAGGACAAAGGAATGGACATGGTAAAAAGAGGGCTAACAGTACTGACTTCTGTAAAGATAATTAAAACAATCTGAAACAAATCAGGCATGTATCAAATTTATATGAAAAAACATGGGTGTTATAGTATTCTCTGTATTGCTTACAACACTTTCTATTTTTATTATTACAAAATCAGACTTAAATCAGTGGGTTCCCTTTCCTCTTGCAACTTGTAAAAGCAAGTTACTGGTAAGAAATAAAAATAACTACAAGCTACACTATTTCAATCAGAGACTGGTAATACATTTCTTTCAGCCTATTATCTGAGAAATGCTATGAAATCTCCAAACCCAATATTAACAAGATTCGTTTTCAAGATAAATTTTGCAAACAACTACCAACTTTTGATTTGGAGAACTTTCTCCAAACTCTCTTCTTACTCAAAATACTGTCTATTAGATACTTCTGACACATTCTTCTTTCTTTCACTGTTTTCTCCAATAATAAGATCTCGCTATGAGCTCTGTAGAGCTGAAAATAAATATTTTCCTGAGATAATCCTCTCTGGTTCCAGGTTTCTAATTAAAATATATTACTCTGGTGTGCTTTTGTCTATAATTAAAGAACCAAGAACTTAATGACAAAGCCTCCCCAACCACCTGGCCCCTACCAATACGTACACACATGCGCACACATACACACAATTAAAATTAAAAAGCCATGGAGGGAGGTGTCTGGGTGGCTCAGTGGGTTAAGCCTCTGCCTTCGGCTCTGGTCATGATCTCAGGGTTCTGGAATCGAGCCCCACATTGGGCTCTCTGCTCAGCGGGGAGCCTGCTTCCTTCTCTCTCTCTCTGCCTGCCTCTCTGCCTACTTGTGATCTCTCTCTGTGTCAAGTGAATAAATAAAATCTTTTTTTTTTTTTTAAAAGCCATGGAGGTAGGACACTTTGAAAGCTTTTAGAAGAACTATAAATATTTGTGCATGTCAATACCAACAGATTTCACACCTCTTAGCTTTGTATTGCAATAGTTACCCTTCATCAAGAAATCTGAAATTCTTTGGACATTTACATCTCACCTCACCAAAACACACTGGTTTTGCTGGCATTCACGTTTCCTACTCAGTCTTCAGCTTAGTCTCCTCATTAGTCTCCCTAAACCTTCCCTTCTTTGTGCCTACTTCAAATTCAGTGTGCCTGAGCCTGGGTATAGAGAAGCATGTTTTCCTAGTTGGAACATTCTGAACCCGAGGCAGTACTTATAATTTCATGCATAAATGGTTGGATTATGAAAAATGAAAATGTTTTATTATCTGTACTTCAGACCCTATACCATGTCCAATAAGTAGCTGGATTATGTACTCAGCTGTAACAAGATATAACTATCTTGTTAGTTGTTGCACTGATATCATGAAGTTCTTCCAGATCCCTCAGCAATGGTGCCACCAAACCTTGGTATAAAGTGCACTTCGCATGTGTAAACAGTTCTGAAAGAAACTTTATCTAAAAATTCTACTGTCCCATTATTTAGGAAAAACTAAACTCATAGCCATTTTGCATGCAATGCTGACTTCCTAATAAATATCCAGGGAAAAAAGGTGAGCTACTTTAATTATACAAGAAATTCCTTTTTTTAAATGTGATTTCTGTATTTGAAAGAAAAAGATAAGGATTTGCAGAGCTGGAGAAGTACTGTGTTTTATGTAAACATGTTATTTTTAAGTTTGTGAATGAGTCAGGCTGTTTTTGAAAATTCTGGCCTACAGATCACAAGTGATCTGTATGAACCTTTCTGTCCACAGGTAGGTGCTGCCACTGGGGAGAATAGGTCTTCATGAATATTCACTGACCACCACGGAGTGCTGGGCCAGCCTGAGATGGAGAAGGAAAAGGAAAAATAGTCCATGAAATCAGAAGAAAAGCCCTTTCAGGGATTTGTAAAACAGGGAACTGCTGAATCTGATGTATTATAAGATTTTATGTCTTTTATGTCAACCCATGAATAACTTTTTTCCTCTGGAAATTTCCAGTTTGATTTTTTCCCTAATTAATGTCACTTTTAAGTATTAATTTTATAGATCCCTGATATATAAGGGAGTATTGAAAATATCAAGATATTTAGGTTAATAAATCCAACTGAGAGTCAAAGAGAAAGTTTCTACCTGTCTGCTTATACAATACTGCCCTGTCCGCTGTCTTCCTGTATTTTTTTTTATTAGGTTATACTGCCCAACCTGCCTTGCACCCTATTTCCTTTAATCAATATCCTTGAAGTGTTTTCATTATTATCAAGTGAAGGTGTGGAAACTAGAAGATATCAGTACAGGATTATCTCTTGCTATTTTTGTCTTCATGAGTATTTAATTTATACCATTCTATAAACCTAGTGTCTTCCATTTAAAAAAAAAAATACAGTGGCACTGTAAAGTAGCTAGTTTAAGGTCTCTGTTTGATAGATGAAGAAATTGAGATTCAGAGAGAATTGTCTCAAAGTCACACAACTGGTAGATGGTAAAAACTCAATGTGAACTGGGTCAGACTCCAAATCTTGTCTTTGAAAATACATGTTCCCCCACTCTACAGAGGGCATGCATTAGGTCTTTTCCCATGCCATTCTATCAGCAATTGCACTCCCACTGGCTCAGAGACTTCTTCCACACTGCAATCAGATATAACTCTTTAGTTACTGTTAGAACAAAATAGAGTTATTGACCCAAAGTATTGGGTTGGCTCTATGGACAGTTCCCCAGATGGCCTACTCAAAACTGACTTCATTGAGTCACACAGGGGATTCAGAGGATAATTCCTTTGATGCTCCACTGGGAAGCAAGTGGTTAAAAATAGCATAGGATGAGAGAAATAAGGGATAAGTAAACATGAACCAAAACCATGATAATTATATTAAATGATAAACTGGAGAACCAAGTACCATTTTTAATATGAAGAATTATTGAACATCACACCTGACCACAGTTAGAAAAACTGCCACAATGTAAGTACCTTGGCAAGATGGCACATGGTAAAACATCTATTTCAAGGATATTCCTTAATAAAATTCTTAAGACAGGAAATGACAGAAGTTGGGTGGCTCAGTTGGTTAAGCAACTGCCTTCAGCTCAGGTCATGATCCTGGATTCCCAGGATCCAGTCCTGCATTGGGCTCCCTGCTTGGTGGGAGTCTGCTTCTCCCTCTGACCCTCCCCCCTTTCATGTTCTCTCTCTCTCTCATTCTCTCTCAAATAAATAAATAAAACCTTTAAAAATAAAAGACAGGAAATGAATATTAGTGCAAATAAGAATAGTACTTTAAAATGGAAAAAAAAATCTAACTGCATACAATAACATAATGCCAAATACTATCCTTATCCAAACTTGTCTTTCATTTGTCTCACTTACATACCAACTTCAAGATATAATGAAAGTTCAGCAACAAAATCTTAGAAAGAAGAATTACCTGGCCCAACTGCGTAAACTGATTTAATAGCAAAGCACTTCCTGCAAAGACATTTTTATGCTATCTGGAAAAACTTTCCAGCTCTTCATTTTATATTTCACTAGTGATTGATTTATTATATAGAAAAGATTCAATCTTTCCTCTTATTCACAGCAAGAAAGGTCAGCAACATGATTTGGAAAAATATGTACATATCAACTTATTTGGAATGATCGAATAGTAGTCAGCGTCTGTGATTTTAGCTGGATCTCTCAGGTTGTAGTATTCACCTTCAGTGTTTAATTTACCTTCATTGCTTAACTCTCAAACTAGAACAATAACTCCTTTAAGAACAAGATTCTTCCTTTCCTGTTCATGTCTGTATTTCCAAAGTATGGCACAAAGGTAGTACTTGAAAAATAATTGTTGACCGTGTATTGCAAGACCTCCAAACAGCTTGGGTAGATAACATGATTTTTTTTAAAGGTTTTATTTATTTATTTGGCAGATATCACAAGTAGGCAGAGAGGCAGGCAGAGAGAGAGGGGGAAGCAGGCTCCCCGCGGAGCAGACAGCCTGATGTGGGGCTCGATCCCAGGACCCTGGAATCATAACCTGAGCTGAAGGCAGAGGCTTTAACCCACTGAACCACCCAGGTGCCCGGATTATATGATTTTTAAGTCATCAAAGGTCCATGGAAAATGTAAATATCCAGATACTTTCAAGATAGAAGCTTCATTGATGGATTTCCTTCCCTTTTGGGGGTCAATAGCATGCACATGTATCTATCAGCTCCTAGGAGAATTTAAAGATCAGAACAGTTGCCTAGGAAGAAAGTTTATTTTGAGGTAGCTAGTAATTTGGGTTCCAGATTTAATGGGTCATTAGTTCAAATGCTAAAAAACTAGATAATTGAATTTGAAGAGACAGTAGGAATAAAGAAGTACCTTGTAAGAAACAAAGAGTATCTCCAAATTAAAAGGAAGAAAGGGGAACCGGTAAATTGAAGACAACTTCAAAAGTCTAGAAACAGTCCCAGGGAAGTTGTCCAAGAACGATAAAGAGCCACAGCCTCATAGGAGCTGGGCTGGTGGACTGACAAAGGACCATGAAGCCCAGAGGCTGACTAGGAAGTGAGTTCATCAGGCATACTGGTCAGCCCTTACTCAGCGAGAATGTCCTGCTGCCTGGGCCCAGCTATGACATCAACCGATCTTATTGACATCTGGTCAGTTTCACTTTATTACCATCTAGCATCTTAACCACTGGCAGCCCTGTGAGGACAGTTTTCCCTGAACTCCAATAGCACAAGTACCCCAAAAAAGGAAGTTGGGACCCTAGACATCTGGTAGAGAGGGAGAAGTTTTAGCACATCTGTATTTAAGGGAGGGTGAAATGAGCAATAAGAAATAAGATTCCTACACCATATCATTGATGGGTTCTTGAGGCTTTTGAAGTAAGAGTTTCTTTGTGACTTACTAGTAGGGCTATTCATCAAACATGGAGGCTTGAATATACACGCTTACTTCTGTTCTGTCATAAGATATGACCAAAATAACAATAGAACAAAAAGAAAAGACGAGATAACAATAGATAAGAGATATTATAATTTTGGAAGATGGAAAGTAGATGGATCAAGTGGCTGCTGACTTGGGAAAGCAGAAGAAAATGAAACCTAAGTGCCTGAAGTTGGGGAGTCAATAAGAAGTAAGCCTGTAGGTGTTCCAGAATCCCAGAAATCCTGAGGAATTTGAGATGCTGCTTAGTACAGAGGGTGGAGGATGAGGAGTGGGACTGAAAATAGGAGAACTGGCTGCAAAACTATTGAGAGAGGAGTTATTTTCCCAGACCCCTTCCCCTGCCCCATTCAGCCAGACACGCATCTCTGTTCTATTTCATCAGGAAATGACAGACTGACTCTAGAAAAATCAAACTAATGGTTCTCCTCTCACTATCAACTCTTAGAATACTGGAAGTCAAGAAATTGGAGAATTCTTTTCTGGAGAATTTGATCAACTCAAGAGAGTTGATATTATGAGATCCAAGTAAACTACCAGATTCACCACCCAGTGAGCAAGCCCAGCCAGCTTTTTGGTGTCACCTTCAGCTTCTTGATGCCTCACTCTTAAATACAAATAGTAAACCAAGCATCATTAACCATTTGAGAAAACCATCAATATGAAAGACAAAGACCTAAAAAACAGGTTTATTTTAAAAAAAAAAGGAACTCAGTAAAAAGAAACAATACAAAGAAAGTAAGCAACCATGAATAACCTCAGAGAAATAATAGCATTGTAGTCATAAACGAGATCATGATGTTATATATATTTCAAAAATAAAAATTCAGAGAATAATAAAGCATTTCTTAAAATGTTAAAAAAGAATAAAATTTTAAATTTAAAGAAAAAAAACTGAAAGATAATATTTTTTGGTTTGGTATTTCTTCCAGAAAACTTGAAAAGGAAGACATGAACAATGAAAGAAGGTCACTAGGAATTACCCACAATGAGAACAGGAAAAAAAAAAAAAAAAACCTTTCAAAGAAATAACAAGATAATTTCCTAGAATTTAACAATATGGGTTTTCAAACTGAAAGATCATACTTGGTACAAAGGAGATCATTTTGTTACTTTAGTTCTCTAATAGCTTCCAGATCCTGATAGTTTCCAGATTAAAAGATATCATATCGAAAAATTCAGAATCAGAATAGCTTCAGAATTTTTAACAGTCATAGAAGCTAGAAAACAATGGAGAAATGCTTTTAAATATGATGGGAAATTGTGTTCAATTAAGGAATCCTATAACCAGCCAAAATACCAAGAATAACCATGAATACGGCTTCAAATATGTAAGTTTTCAAAAAATCAACTACCTTCTTTGCATTGTTCTCAGAAAGACACAGGAGATTGTACTCCACTACAATAAACTATTTATTATATTATCTTGGTATCCTTCTGATGCTTGAAATATCTGTAGTGATAGCACCCTTTTTCATCCTGATATTCATTAATTTGTTGTTTCTCTCTTTTTTTCTAGGTGGCTTTTACTAGAATTTTGTTTTATTAATCTTTTAAATGAACTAAATTTTTATTTAATTAATTTTATTTTAGTCTTATTTTTCTTTCTATTTACTTCAAGTTTCACTTTCTCTTCTTTTTCTAGCTTCATAAGCTAGAAACTTGGTTTTTTTTTTCCCTCTAATATAAGCATTTCAAGCTATAAATTTCCCTCTGGGCATTTTTTTAGCCGCATCAAACAAATTTTGACATACTGTGTTTTCATTATTGTTCATTTTTAAATATTTCCTATTTTTTCTTGTGATTTCTTCTTTGATCCAAGAGTTACTTAGAAGAAGCTATTTAATTTTAAAATAACGGATTTCCCAGAAACCTTATTGCTATTGATTTCTAATTTAATTGAGTATGGTCAGAGAATATACTATATAAAATTTCAATCTTCTGAAATTCATTGAGACTTATTTTGTGGTCCAGCATATGGTTTATCTTGGTGACTATTCCATGTGCTTTTGAAAAGAGTGTATATCTTGCCACTATCAGGTGAAGTGTCCTACGTCAGTTAGATCATGCTGCTTAATAATGTTTTTTATATCTTTTCTATTTCTCTTTTTTGTCTGGTTGGTCTATCAATTATCACAAGAGAATTATTAAAAATCTCCAACAATGATTTTTCTGTCTGCATTTAGTTGTTCTCCCATGCATTATTGTGTTCAATTGTTAACTGCAGAAGACTTAGTCTGACAAGGCTATACCACCATTACCAGAAAGAGTAACCAAGGATTCTAAGATTATTTTGAGAAAAAATATTTATATTCTAAAACTTGACTCAGATTTCCAAATCTTACTGCGTTATTCCCCTTACCCGCCCACCCCCAATCACATCACAAAAGGTTCTGATACCAAGATACACCTTTTCCATTAATCGACTTTAAACACTACATATTTTGCATTTCTCTTTAAATGATGATTATATTGCCCTTTAATCAACACACTTTTAAAAAAATAGATGAATATAAGATTAAAGGAAAATTTTCTCATTCCACTCTACTGTCCAATTTCCCCCTCTCTCTCTAAAAGGAAAAGAGAGCCATTATGAGAGCACATTAACACACAAGAAAATCCTGTTCATTTATGGGAAATATTTCCTAGAAATCCTGGAGGGTAAGAAATTAATCACCATGACCAAGTTTGGTGGTGACCAAACTAAAATGTGATACAAGAGACTGAGGTCTGCTAACCAAAACTGAAAAGGCAGTGCCAAGATTTAAGCAGGGAGGGAGTTCTAGAAAGGAATGAGAACTGCCTGCTACATTTGAATCCATGTGTTCATGCTGCACAGTATAAAAATTTGAAACCGTGAATCTCAAAATCCCATCATAAGTTATATCACCATTATAAAATGCAATTTTGTAGAAACATCGATTTTATGTGACAATATCCAAAGAGCTCATAAAATATGTGAGTTGCAGGCAGACATTTCTTTGAAAATTGAAACTAACTTCATAACTCTGATCTACCTTTTGGTAGGAGTAGAGGTAAAACATCTCCTAACTTTAGGACAAAAACATCTGCCCTATCCTTCTCCCCATGGAAAACTTCCTTCTGGCCAAGTGCCCCTCATGAGAGCTGAAAGGTATAAACTCATAAGGTCTAGCATATTTCAATATACTTTATCCACTCTGCAATGGCCCAGAGAAAACATCAAAGAAGATAGGAGAAGAAATCATCCATCATGAAAGAAGAAAATACATTGACTACTTACATGGCTTTAATGAAAAAGAGAAGAATAAAGAGAACAAAGTGTGTTTCAATGGAGGACACAAGAAATTCAGAAGCTCTGAGTTCCAGTGTTAACTCTGCTACTATCACAGCCTATGATCAAGTCATCATGTGTTTACATTTTTCACCCATTAATTAAGGAGTCACAAGAGAAGGTATAAAACATAAGTCATGAAAATGAGTTCAGGTATTTCCCTTCTTAAATGTCTATCAGGTCCTGATCTATCCCTCCATTCTTTTTTTTTTTTTTAAGATTTTATTTATTTATTTATAGAGACACAGCAAGAAAGGGAATGCAAGCAGAGGGAGTGGGAGAGGGAGAAGCAGGCTCCCCACTGAGCTGGGAGCCCGATGTGGGGCTTGATCCCAGGACCCTGAATCATGACCTGAGTCGAAGGCAGATGCTTAACAACTGAGCCACCCAGGCACCCCTATCCCACCATTCTTTCTATATGACTACTGAAAACCTTGAAAAAGCTGAAATCTCGTGCTTTACCCAAAAACTAAGGCTGGCAGACAATCCCCCCAAAAAGACCTCCCTTAACTATAACAATCACCAACTTTATCATTCTCTATAATCATCCTGTATTACTTTCTTTTTCTAATTTTATTTTATTTTATTTTAATTCCAGTATTGTTAACACACAATGCCATATTAGTTTCAAGTGTTCATTCTGTATTATTTTCACTTACCACTATCTGAAATTATATTACATATTTTTCTCCTTGTTTATTACCTAGACTATAAATCCATTAAGTATGACATTTTGTTTTCTTCCCTGCTATATCCCCAACATTTGAAAGCCATACTTAGCCCGGTCATGGTAGAGACTAAATAAATACTGAATGAATGAATGAATGAATGAACCAACCAACCTAATGCTGGAATCCAAACGCCTTTTGTACTGAAGCAGATTAGAACAGTTGCAGTGTTCCTCAAACTTGAATTATCTGGATTACAAGTACAATCACACTAACAAGAGAAGTCAAAGATGTTTCACCCTAAACTATGACAATTCTATAGTAGTCCACTCCACTCCAGAGCCATATGTTGCTAAATGATTTCTGTGGCTAAATCCGGTGTTTGTGCCACTATTTTCATTATCTATAATCTACTCACATGCTCTAGCTTAACTAGGGACTCTCACACTGGGTACTTAAAAAAAAATGGGGAGAGGGGAGTCCATCTACTGGGTATGTGGACAAAAGGAAGAAATAGAAATATCACCGACATATATCCTACAAACTCCACCCTGGGTCTCAGAATAGGAGATCTTTAATGGCTACAGACATCTTTCCCTTCCTGAGTCATGGCCTGGCTACTTGGTTCCCCATCTTTCCCATTACAGGTAAAGACACACAACATCATCCTAATGAATAGATATAATGCCAGCAGCATTCTCCTACTGTGAAAAAGACACACACACACCCCCGTCCATCAGAACGAACCTTTCACAGATCCCTCTACCTCAGGACTTATTTACTCCTATGACCCACAGAGAAGATAGAGTATCTACTATTTTCTACTTACTCAACTACTTTATCAAGCTGAAGGAAATATATTCAATAAATCAGACCATATGTACAGGTCCTGTTGAATTATTTGATTTATTATTTTAAACCAAAATATATTTACTATCTAAAGTCTGAGTATTATTATTGCCTTTATTTTCTTTTACATTTTTGTAAACAAGGGGGGGGAAGACAAAATCCAATACCCAAGAATAGGTTACCATAACAAAACTTTTTTTAAAATATGGTCTATCGTCATCATGTGGCAAAGAGCAGTACAGTGTACTGATACCAACAGAATCTGTATTTTAGAGGTGCCTGGGTGGCCTAGTTGGTTAAGCATCTGCCTTTGGCCTAGGCCATGATCTCAGGGTCCTGGGGTAGAAACTGCATAGAGCCCCTCCTAGAGCCTTGCCTCAGGCTCCCTGTTCAGCTGGGAGTCTCCCATCACCAGTCCCCCCAACCCGCCCCCCCAACTTTGCTTGTGTGCGCTCTTTCAAATAAATAAATAAAATCTTTTTTTTTTTTAAATCTGTACCTTAGAAGTCAGTGCATGCTCATTTTGACAAGAGTTTAATTTCAGAAAAGAAAAAAAAAACACAAAAATCACATTAATTTTAGGTTACTGGTTTTCTAAAGAGGAGTATGTATTTAATCTCCTAATCTGCTTGGGGTTCATAGTGATGTAAGAGCTTATCCTAAATTATGGGCTTATCCATTTTGAGAAACATTACCATTAAAGCCCTTAAAGTCAATGCTGGGGACCCATGAGAAATAGTCCTTTAAAAGGGGGGATAAAAGAGAACTGTGAATTTTGTAAAACTAATGGGAGGGTTTAATAAATAGCCAGATAAAAACACACATACAAATATTAATAGCATTCCTATGTACCAGAGATAAATACCTATAATTGGTGTGGGAAAAGTTTTCTTTTATAATAGCAACAAATACATTTTTTAAATACCTAGGAGTGACAATAATAATAAGAACACCACAGATAACATTTATTTAACTTTAACAGAGACAGAGGTGTGGCCAGAGAAACAGGATTTGGGGAGGTCTGTTTTAGGGATTTTTTTTCTTTCAAATTAGAAGAGTCATGAACAGATACATATAAACCAGTGAGGAAGATTCACCTTTCAAATGAAATGTTAAGTGCACTTGGGAGAGAAAGGTGAGTTGCTGAATTCTTCTAATTAAACAAGTTGAATTTATGTCCACATTAGATATTTTGCCAACAATTGTTCCTTCTTCTCCCTGACCTGATCTTGTGCTGTGGTGAATCACAGTTATGGAAATACCATTTCTCTGTTTGATTGTGGGGAAATCAGAATAAAAGAAGGAAATTCTTTTGACCTGATCTCCATCAACAGAGTAATCAGCATAATTGAAACAAATATCCTGGTAATCATGATAATTTGTCTTTTAAAAATAAGAGTAATCTATTGCTTTGATCATGCAGATAATTGCCTCCATTCTTCATTGTACACTGCTAGTGTGGACTGGGTCAAAATAAAAGGGACAGTCCATAATTATCATTTTATTTGCATAATTATGCATGAAAGAAAGTGAGTAGGAACTTTTGTTTTGACACTTCTCTCTTTTCCACTTTTCTAGTATTGTTTCCGCATAATGTTTTATCTTGAATATCAAAACTCGCCATGGCTGGTTTGAGCCCCCACCAGACAATGTTGGCTATGCAAATGTGAGTTTGGATCCCATCAGACCACTTCTGTCTTGGCCCGATATATGTGGATAGAATCAAGATTTTGTGGAGATTAAAAAAATGTATCAGTGTTTATTAAGTGTTGAAGTTCCCAGCCACTAAGCTATTAACAGTGAAATTAGTACAGACAAGGCAATAGAGATCAGAACATTTCTTTTTATTTTTAGTAGGAGAAGTAAAGCGAATTCCTGTATTTAAGACAAGCTGTTGAGCTCTTTTTCTCTCCTTTGCTATTCTGTTTACTGTTTTAACTCATGGCCTTTTTAAAATTTCTCTCTTTTCAACACTAAGTTATGAATGTGATGAGGGTGTCACATTTCAAGGCACCAAGCTGCCAAAGATAATCTCTGAAGGTAGTATCTTTCTATAATGTATTAAGTTAATAAGTAGGAACTTCACACTATTTTAGATCTCGATGCTGATACAGACTCAACTCAAGACCCATTTGGGGAAAGTAAACATTGATTCTTTCCCTATGCAGCATGAAGCTATTTAGTCACAGAAGATACCTCAGATCGGGTCCCCAGGAAGAACACTCTGAGGCGCAGATCTGGTGGGAAGGGTGCGGGGGCGGGGGGAGGTTTACTGAGGATCAATATCTGTAAGGGAGTGAAGAAATCGGGACTGGGCAGAGACAGAAGATGAACTTTGTAGCAATCTAAACAAAGACCTCAGCTAATTCCATCAGAAACTCTGGAGCTAGATGGCCCTTTGTGGTTGTCCTTTGTTGGGAAAAACAGACTTTTACCCTCACATGGACCAATCTTTGTAAGTGAGTTGCCCTCTCCACCAGGGATGGGGGTAATCTGAGCCAAGATACCTCTCTTCAGCCAAGGGCAAGTCCCAGAGACTCGCTGTGCATTACCAGTTGTCAATGTTCCCAAAAATTAGGGAAATGAGTGCTTTAGTCCTGAAGAGAGGGGATTTGGGCAATATAGAGCAGTATTAGGAAACAATCGATTTTTTTTTTTAATCCAAAGTTTTTATCAAAGGAACTTGACAAGAGAATCACCCATGGTCTCTCCCATTTGACAACCCTAGTTTTGGTGCCTTAATTTTCAGAAAAATCAAGAGGAAAGGATTTCAAATGTACTCATGCCTCATAAAAAGTTGTTTCACTTAGATTTTAGTCTTGGATCCTATTATCTCTCAGTTAAATTAGATCCCAAAACACCAAAGTAATATTCAAGTCCCTTTGATACTATTAATGCTGGTATCTTTTAACTAAATCTGAGAGTAAAATTTAAGTCCCAGAAGAGGACCAATGAAGATGATTGATCATAGAATTCTAGTGCTGAGGTTAGCATCCCAGGCTGCTGAATTCAAACTAGGAATTCAAAAGAACTTCTTTAATCCTAACTCCATCATCATCCATTTTTCCAAAGGAACAGAACTGCTAGTGAACCCATAATGAATTTGATTATCCCTGTAAAACCTAGTTGTGCTACATTTCTTCCACTGAGAAAAAGCAGAACAGCCACACTACCTCCTTTATTGTCTTTCCCTGTCCTTCTTTGTAAAGGTCATTAGCTACATCTGGGGTCTCTAGAACTCTGAATGGCCAACTGATGGATATGAAAAGGTCATCTGCCCTCCCAGACATATGAAAGTCAGCCGTCTTTATCTGGGCATTTTGCCTGGGAGAGGTGCAAAAGGAAACCGAAATGACTACATTGGGTTTACTATCTCACTTTATTAGGACTTGTGTAACATCTTTGTTCCTTAGAGGAACAAAATGGAGAGAACTAAAAATAGAGGACATTGATCTTTTCCTGGCACTAAGCTTCATGAAGAATAGCTTTTTGTAAAAGAGCGGCTTTATTTCATCTATTTAAGTATTCCACATCATGCGTGCAACATAGCATTTTCTTTAATGCATCCCATTCCTAGTTCTGCTTTTATTTTGTCAACAGCAACTTTAATATTAATGATTCACACCAAAAAGAGGAGACTGAAAACACTTAGTTCAGAATAAAATGACTCCTCTTTTTGTCATAGGCAGGAAGCTAACTTAAATTGATGTTAAATTGTCACTGAACAGGAAAACAAAAAATGCAAGCCATTGATTTTAACAGAACTTGTACATTGTTTACACTTGTGAAAGCCCATTTTTAGTTATTTGAAACAATTTTCTATTATAAAAACACTGACATGTTTCCTTCTGTTTTCATCAGGCATACATTTTCATTTTCTACTGGAATGTTTCCACGTACTTGTGTATGATTCTATCCCAATTTCTGTGTGACTCTTCTAGAATATGTAATGATAAAACTGTGCATTTTTGTAGTAGGAAGGGAATTCTAGGTCTATGTCTAATTCAGCAATAGCCATACTACTTGGTGCATCCTATCAAGTTTTCAAAAGTAAGGAGGGAAGGATGCCTGGGTGGCTCAGTAGGTTAAGGTCTGCCTTTGACTCGAGTCCCACACTGGCATCCTTGGTCAGTGGGGAGCCTGCTTCTCCCTCTGTCTGCTGCTCTCCCTGTTTGTGCTCTCTCTCTGATAATCAATCAATCAATCAATCAATAAAATCTTTAAGAAAAAAAGTAAGACAGGATATACAAATAGTTCTTGAAGACTGATGACAAAGAACACCAACAATAATTTTTTTCTGATATCCAAGACCCAGCTAACTGTACATCTAGTCTGCTTCTCTCTCAGAATGTTAACCTGAGTCATGACAAAAGCAAAGATACTAAAGGAGCCAGTTTCACAGACTGTATGTACATCCAAGGAGTGTGTTTGTGACATGCCACACCTCCACATAGGTCCCCGACTCTGAATATCCTCAAGTGTTGTCTTGAGGTCTGCATACTTCCATTGCAGCCAGAGAAATGCTTCTGAAACAATATGGGATGTGGACACAGAACACAGAAATGTAATATTTTGGTATAAAAATATCGTTGCTAAGAGAAGAAGAAGACAAATTGGTTGACAAGGCATAAATGAGGTTTTTGCAATTTAGCCTTGAGAGAGAGATCAAGTTCTAATAAAATACCCATAGACCTGGAAACACCTTGGTGAGGAAGATGGGGGAGGGCTGTGGGAGTTGAGACAGGGTGTCAACTCGCTGTGCTACGCGGTGATTAGAGTGGGTCAGATTCTGTGACCTGGTGCACCAGAATGCAGCTAGAAAATACTTTGGGCTCAAAGGGCTCTGAGCTATACTAATTCTGGTGTTCTGCCTAAAGCACGCATCTTCATTGCATCTCCAATGTCAACACTAAACCAGGAATGAGAGCTAACATACTCCTACTGTTATGGGTTACATTGTGTCCTCCAAAAATATGTTGAAGTATTAATTTCTGATACGTGTGAATATGACCTTATTTGAATATAAGGTCTTTGCAAACGTAATCAAGTTAAGATGAGGTTATATTGGGTTAGGTGGACCCTAATCCCATATGACTGATGTCCTTAAAGAGAAAAAGAGACATGGACACTTGCAAAGAAGGAAGACAATATAAACACACACAGAAAAATGGCATGTGATTGGATAATATGTCCAGGAGCCAAGTAACGCCAAAATTGACAGAAACCACCAGAAGTTAGGAAGCGGCAAGGAAGGATCCTCTCTTAGGACCTGAGAGAGAGGGCATGGCCCTGGCAACCCCTTGATTTCCAACTTATAGCCTCTGAAACTGTGAGACAATAAACTTCTGTTGTTTTAAGTCACCAAGTTCGTGGCCATTTCTTATGGGAACCCTAGGAAATTAATACACCAGCCTTGAGCATGGGAACAGGAAAGAAAGATGGTGCAGCACTAAGGGAACTGGAGAAAGTAGCACGAAACAAGCAATATTTGATCCATACCTTAACAAGGGGATGAGATTTTAATAAGTTGAGATGATGGAAGATGAGGGGAGGACAGCCCAGTAGATAGTGACTGCACAAGGAAGGAAGAGCAGTGGAGAAAGGCAGATCATGCTTGGGAAACACCAGGAAATCCAATTTTAGCATGCTACTAGTGTGTACAGAGTAGAGCGGGTAAGACTACAATGTGATGTAGGCCATATTGAGCAGACAGCCTAAGGAGCTCAGATTTAACCCGTAACTGATATACAGCTATTGAACTTTTTCAGGCAAAACGTGATTTGATCAGATCCTAGCTCAGAAAGCTTAATTTGACAGTGTTTGATGGTGGCTTGGGGAATGAAGAGAAACTGAAAAAAACAGTGAATGCAGTTAGGAAATGAATGCAGTAGTCCAAGAAATGACAATAGTAGTAAAATATAAAACTGTATAGGAGGAACAGGAAAGGAACAAAAGAGACAGAAGTGCAAGCTTAGTCGAGATAGAATTGATAGTTCTAGACACTTAATTTCATGTAGGGATAAAAAGGATAAATGAAAAATAACTGAGCCTGGTTGGCTGAGATAAGAGAGACATCATTAATAGAAAAAGGTTGGAAACGTGGATTTAGGGAAAACATGAGTTTGAGAATCTGGTTTATGGCAGGTTAAACTGAATTCCTTCCTGCAAAGATGCCGGAAAGATGCTGCATTCTTGCTTGAGAAGTCTCCGAGCCAGTTCACATCTCAGCCTGAGCTGTTATAGCACTGAGCAGGGTCTTAGGGGAAAGCAAAGGAGAAAATGGGAAAACAAAAATAGACCCAAAACATGTTTGATAACATCTGTATTGGGCACGTGTATGGATCCCCTGAGACAATCTGAAAGCAGCCATAATGGGAGGTTGAATAAGCCACAAGCCACAGGTGGTGGTGGTGGTGGTGGTGGTAGTGGTGTTTTTCTTTCAGGCTTTAAGTAATCTCTACACCCAGTGTGGGACCCAAACTCACGACCCCAAGATCAAGAGTCACACATAGTCAAGACTATGCCAGCGAGGCATCCTACAAACCTACATACTCAAGACTGTGCCAAGGCCAATTCTTTTCCAAAGCCCTGAGCCCAGCTCATCTGCCGGGGGGAATCTTGGAAATGGTGGAGATGCCAAATATGGGAAATAGATGAAGGACCTACCGGGGGCCCATAAATTGGTGCTCTTTCTGATTCAAAAGGAAAATTAAAGTTTGCATAAGTCCCCAATACATATTTTAAGCCAGTATATATAACGAAAAGCATTGTAAATACAATGACTAAAAAAAAGAAATGTTCAAATTTCTAGGTCAAAGTTAATGTTTTTAAGGACATGAAGGTATCTAAGTTATACTTGTCAAATTATACACTCTGGAAAACTATACTAGCTCCCATTGAAAATTCTTATTTCTCTAAGCCAAAGAAAGAAAGGAAGAAAGACGAAAGAAAGAAAGAAAGAAAGAAAGAAAGAAAGAAAGAAAGAAAGAAAGAAAGAAAAGGGAAACTGGAAATCCTCATTTATTGAATTAGTATACATGCAGAAGTTCCTAGCCAACAGAAGAATGTGTTACAGATCATGCTAAAGGACATTGTGGCTTCCTCCATTCCATAGTATCTACTGTAGACCAGATACTTTTTGGCATTGGAGTGAAAAAAAAAAAATACACACCTGCATTAAAGTTATAGATAAAAAAATAAGGAGAGCAACAAATAAGTAGATTAAACAACAACAAAAAAGGTACCGTGAGGGGTGCCTGGGTGGCTCCGTGGGTTGAGCCTCTGCCTTCGGCTCAGGTCACGATCCCAGCGTCCTGGGATCGAGCTCCGCGCCGGGCTGTCTGCTCGGCAGGGAGCCTGCTTCCTCCTCTCTCTCTCTGCCTGCCTCACTGCCTGCTTGTGATCTCTGTCTGTCAAATAAATAAATAAATAAATCTAAAAAAAAAAAAAAAGAAGAAGATACTGTGATAGAAAATAATGGGTAGGGGACATCTGCTTTAGATAGAATGGACATGAAAACTTTCCCTGAAGAGCCGATATTTAAGCTGAGATGTTAGGATGAGAGAACCAGTGTTGTTGTTTTTTACGGAGATATAATTGACATTATATGGCACTGTATAAGTTTAAGGTATACAATGTTGGTTTGATACATTTATTATTGAAATATGATTACCACTGAAGCATTAACTAACACGTCTCATATGTCACATAAAACACACTTTGAAGTATATAATATAGTATTATTGACTATAACCACAATGCTATCCATTATATCTCTAGAATATATTTATCTTCTAGTTGTAAATTTCCACCCTCTAACAACATCTTCCCAATTTCCCTACCCCACAGGCTCTGGCCAATAAGGACATGAAAAGATGCTCAACATCACTCATCATCAGGGAAATGCAAAGCAAAACCACAATGAGATGTCACCTCACACCTGTCAGATGGCTAATATCAGACAAGAAATAACAGTGTTGGCAAGGATGTAGAGAAAAGGAAGTCCTTGCACACTGTTGCTGGGAATGTAAATTGGTGCAGTCACTATGGAAAACAGTATGGAAGTTTCTCAAAAAATTAAAAATAGCGGTGTCTGGGTGGCTCAGTGGGTTAAAGCCTCTGTCTTTGGCTCAGGTCATGATATCAGGGTCCTGAGATCAAGCCCCACATCGGGCTCTCTGCCCAGCAGGGAGCCTGCTTCCCTCCTCTCTCTGCCTGCCTCTCTGCCTACTTGTGATCTCTGTCTGTGAAATAAATAAATAAAATCTTAAAAAAAAAAAAAAGTAAAAATAGAACAACCATATGATCTAGCAATCCCACTTCTGGGTACCTATCCAAAGAAAACTGAAAATAGAATATAGAAAGATAATCTACATCCTCATATTTATTACAGTATTATTCACAATAGTCAAAATATAGAAACAACCTAAGTGTCTATTAGCAGCAGAATGGATGAAGAAGTTGTGTTCATATATACAATGGAATATTATTCAGACAAGGAAAATCCTGCATTTTGCAATAACATAGATTGACTTTGAGGGCAGTATGCTAAGTGAAATAAATCAGACAGAGAAAGACAAATACTGTATGATCTCATTTACATGTGGAATCTAAAAAAGCCAACCTCAGATAAGACCAAATCTTTCAAAGAACTGGGGGCGGTAATGGTTCTGCCAAAATGATTGGTGAGAAGGCCCTAAGTCAAGAAAGCCCTCAGTATGTTCAAGGAACTGAGGGAAAAGGTCATTCCAGATGAAACAAAGTAAAAGAAAATGAGAACATTACCAGGAGAAGCTGCAGAAACAAATAAGAAAACCACACACACACACACACACACACACACACATACACACACACACCAGGAACAAGACTTGAGTAGTGCCTGATAGGATACTATAGAGTTTGGGACTATTTTTTAGCACAACAGGAAACTGAAGAATTTTATACTGGGAAACATCCAATTTTCTTACTTAAAATTCTATAATTTTTGGTGCACAGAAAATAAATAACAGAGAGCTTGGCAAACCCTAGATACTGAGTTAAGTGGGAAGAACAGAAGACAGGGGCACAACAGGATGCTCTTTGAATGATCTAGGTAAGAAATGAGAGAAGTGGAAATATCCAAGAGGTAGCTGAGATATGACAGAGAGGAATTCACAGTAGAGTTGAGTAAAGAAGCGATGAAGAGGAAGGAACCCAAAACACTGGGAGTGTGGTGACTTGGGCAGCTGGCTAGATGACGGTGCCCTTGACTACGCTGGAGAGGAAGGAGCAGGTATGGGAGAGAGGATCAGGAGCTGGGTTTGGGGCATTATCAAGTTCGGAACGCCTGTGAAACCGTCATCAAAGTGCTCCCATAGTGAGTTGTTAACAGACCAAAAATAGAGTCACTCATACTAAGCACGTCCAGGAACCAACACTTACCGAAATTGCAGTTCCAGCTCTCCTAGAAATGGAAAGTTAAACCAGTTTATCAGGAATAGCCTGATAAGCATTAGTTAGGTCACCTGCCTGATAAACCCCTGCCATCCCCTATAAGGAAAGTAACCTGTCAGTAACCAGCCCACCTTTTCAGCCAGTACAACTTCCTTGTTTCTGCTCCCTTCTGCCTATAAAATCTCTTGCCTTGTATAGCTTCTCAGATAGTCTTTCTATATACTAGATTAGGTGCTGCCTGACTCAGGAATCACTCCATAAAGTCCATAAGATCTTTAAAACTTATTCAATTGAATTTCATTTTTTAAGAGTCTAGAGGTCTGAGAAGACATCTGGGCTGGGCATATACATTTAGAAATAGAGGAGATAACCCAAAGAATGTGTAGGGAAACTCCTGCACCTAGAATTGAGGGGAAGGAAGAAGTATCTGCCAAGAGCCATTATCACTGTTGGCACACATGCCACAATATATCCCTTTTGGATACAAGTCCATTCCTACCCACCTAGAGTTAAGCGTTATCCTATTAAGATAACCGTTTCCTTACTTTTAATAGTTTTACCACCTAAATACTCAGACCTAGTGATATGTTTAGTTTGCCTGTTTCTGGTATCAAGGTTAGTCTATCTGTACACAATGAATTGGAAAGTAAATGCTCTTTGTCCATTCCCTGGAATAGCTGATTTAAGATAGGAATTATTTCCGCTTAACATGTTTGATAGAAATCATAGGTAAAGCCTTATGGGCCTAAACTTTCCTTAATTGGGAGGTATTTAACTACGGATTCAGTTTCTTTAATGGTTACAGAAATATTCAGGTTTATTCTCATTTATTGATATTAATACAAAAAAAAATCTAATCAAGTACCAACTAATTGAACACAACTTTCATAAGCTTAATGTATATTTTTCCTTTTAGGAGGGAAATGAGGGAAAAGATGGGTTGGGATAAATCACTATTAAATTATTATTAAATTTGCATTTTTAGAATATATATCAGATTACTCAAAAAAAGGTATTGGATGGCTGACAAAAAAGGCAAGATGAAGGATTTAACACAGCTGATATCCTGGACTCTTTATCTGCCTCCCTGGATTTGCTCAGTCAGGGTTTTCTGCTCCATGCTACCAGGGACTCAATTAAGATCATTTTGCACTAATTGCCTCGTTGAAAACCAATGGTAGGCAGTTTTGCTCTCCAACAGAATAAGGTTTGTTGCTGCATCTGTTGTGGGCCTGTGTCCTTGGGACACTCCCCCTGCATGGCTGGCCAGCCCATGTAATGGCTGCCCCAGTCCCTACCTATTGCTTGTAGGCGTGACCTGAGAGACCCTCGCCACTTGCCTTCCATCATCAGTCTCCCTGTTGTCCCTGAAGCATCAAACACTGGTGGATTTTCTCAGTGTACACACACACACACACACACACACACACACAGTCACGCCTCAGAAGTCTGAAGTCTCCCCCCAGACAGGGAACGCCTTAGCTGGGCTCTGCTTCCCCTGCTCATTCGCTAGGGCTACTGTTCCTGTGGAACTGGCCGTCCCTGACGTTCTGAATTCAGATTCCCAAGCCAGTGCTGGAGGGACTAAGAGGCATACAGTGGAAGTGCAGGGCAGATGACATCCAAGGAACAAACTCTTTGACGAATGAAATGTGAGAACGGGCTCATATTTTCTTCGCTCTTTCCCTCCCTGATCTGAGACTAATTTGAGGCACCGTTAGTCGACAGCCGCAGTGCAGATGTCTCGTAAAACCAAGTAATCCTCTGCACACATCACAAAGCTCTGGCCAGCTCATTAACATGCCCCATTGCATTTTCCATCCCTCCTTTCCTGCTCTCACCCCTGCTCCTGGCACTGCACTCTACGATTAACTATTAATATGGAAGATTGTGCCTCCAACTTTTTCCTAAGGACTCCAGGCGAAGACAGATAATCAAGTGCCACTATATATTTTTGATTAAAAAATATTTCTCCATGTTTTCCATACACTGCTTACTCATATATATATTCATAATTATAACCACTGTCTCTCAAACATTTGTCACTCCATTGCTTCTCTCTTTGGTCACATTTGCCTGTCATTCCATTTCTTCTTCTGTCATCCCTTCCCCCTCCGTCCCTTCCTTCCTCTTTCTTTTATATAATACACAAATACAAAATTGAATAGAACATAAATGTATATTTCGCAAATAACAAAGGTCAAGTATAACATGATTGTCAGCCCCCCAGAACCCACGCACCCCGTTTGATGGAAATCTGCTCCCAGCCCCCTGAGACTTCAACATGATCCTACGTTTAGTCATCACTATGTATCAATAGTTTATCAAGCAAGAAACAACAGGGGCGCCTGGGCGGCTCAGTGGGTTAAAGCCTCTGCCTTCGGCTCAGGTCATGATCTCAGGGTCCTGGGATCGAGCCCCACATCAGGCTCTCTGCTCAGCGGGGAGCCTGCTTCCCCTCTCTCTCTGCCTGCCTCTGCCTACTTGTGATCTCTCTCTCTATGTCAAATACATAAATAAAATCTTAAAAAAAAAAAAAGAAACAACACTTGAACTGTCCTTTGACACCCAGATGAAGAGGTTTTCTCGACCTAACAAATACCCAAGTAAAACCTAAAGTTCATTATGATTACGTGGGCAACTTACAGCCGAAAGTTTGGCAAAACAATTCATCGTCTTATTCTAGAAAACAGGAAGGTCCTTAATCACCACAATAACAAGGAAAAAAAGAATGTCAAATGGAACCTTCATGACTCAGGGTTCCTTTGATGATCGGTTTCACCTATAAAATCATGCACTGTGTTTAAGAGAAGAATTTGGAAACAAAGAATAACTCAGGCCAAAAGGCAGACTGAAGATTGAGAGTTTCACTCCTGGACCTTCGATTAGCTCATCACTACTTTAGAAAATGCATACTTTTTCTCCTTATCAGCAAAATAATGTACACTACAAAACAATCAACAAACCCAGCTACCAAGGCAGACAGACAGGTATTGATTTGCTTTCCCGAGGACCAGGAGCTTCAATGAATCAGACTTCTGGGAAGCTAACCATTCCTGAAACACATCATAGGTTTACAACTAAACTGTGAAACACAGACTGGTTCTTTCTCTCCAGACCTTGGTGGTTTATAGGGGAGGGGTGGAAATTTCACCTGTCAAGGGGCAGGTTTTCTTTTTCTTTTGCAAAAGTAATTGGGGGAGAAAAGGATTCGCATCAGCAAAGAAGTATTTTTGAAATTATTTTTTAGTTATCCTTCCTAATTCCTCTCTATTGCCTCCCCAGGAAAGCCCTGTATACAACCTCCCACATCTTCTTCATACCAATATACTGAAATACAGGTACACGTGTATGGAATTTCCTGGTTGTTTACTTATATACAAATGGACTTTTTTTTACCTATTATTTTACTTTTACATATTACTTTTACTTTTGTAATACATATATTACTTTTACTAGCTTTGTATATATCATAGATGTAATACAATTAATCATTTCCCCCACTGAAGCCCATGTAAGTTACCTTCAGATTTTTGCTTCTACAAATAATACATCAATAAGCTTCTTATGTACTGGAGTTTTTATTTCAATGGAATGGATTTCCAAAAATAGGACTCCTGAGTAAAAAAGTACCTGTATTATTTATTTTTAGATATATAGCCTACTTTCTTTAAATGTTATAGTAATTTATACTTCTCCTAAGAAGAAATGAGTACATGTTCTCTCACTGGATATTGTTAGTGTGTAACTTTTGCCAGCCTAATAGATGGAAAGTAGTTGTATTTTCTAACTCACGGTTGCACTTCCCTAACTACTCCTGAGGTTAAATATCTTCTCCATGGTATTTATCCTAGATCTGTTTTGTTGTTGTTGTTGTTGTTGTTGTTGTTTTTAAAGATTTTATTTATTTATTTGACAGAGATCGCAAGTAGGCAGAGAGGCAGGCAGAGAGAGAGGAGGAAGCAGGCTCCCTGCTGAGCAGAGAGACTGACGCAGGGCTTGATCCCAGGACCCTTGAAATCATGACCTGAGCTGAAGGCAGAGGCTTTAACCCACCGAGCCACCCAGGTGCCCCTGTTGTTGTTGTTTTTAAGATTTTTATTTATTTATTTGAGAGGGAGGGAGAGAGAGAGAGAGCACACAAGAGCTGGGGGAGGGAGAAGCAGACTCCCCGCTGAGCAGGGAACCCGATGCGGGGACTGGATCCCAGGACCCCAGGATCATGACCTGAGCCAAAGGCAGATGCTCAACCGATTGAGCCACCCAGGCACCCTCTACACTTGTTTTTTAACAGTGGCTTTGCTTTTTTAGCTTCCTAATTTGAGTTTTATTTTTGGAATCAATTTGTGGGAGATCTTTGAGGGATATGAATGCTTTTCTGGCATATGGTTACTATCTCTCGAAACTCTCCACAAATCTCCATATGTGATATAAACTTTCTTCTCAGTTTATGGTTTTTACTTTTGTTTGTGATGTCTTTTACCATACAGGTTTTTAAATCCTTATCTAATTGTGGGAGAGTTCTCAGTGGCCCACCAAATCCATTCTGCTTTCTTCTTTGCCACATGACTAGACTGCCCTTACCTTGCAGTGAGGTGTGGCATGGGACTCACTTTCACCAAAGTAACATCCGCAGGATCCGTGTGTATCTCTTCCCAGACTTAGGCCATGCCCCCTCCATGCTCTCTTCCTCCTTCTACCCAGTGAGGCTGGGACATGACAGCCCGGTTTGGAGAATGGAAAGGACAATCCCCTAAGAGATGACAAAGCCCCTCGTATCAGTCAGAATCCCATCAGGAGATCAAGACCAGGGGGACATTTAATATAAAGAATTATTAAACTCTGATAAATGAGTGGCTGTATGATATGAGGAAACACTATAGGGGACCCAAGAGCTGAGGAAGAGCATCCAGGAAAGGCCAAACTTAGAAAGGGGCTCCTTCCCCAAGGCTGGGGCTGCAGCCCACTAGACAGCAAAGACTTTTGCCTGTTTGCCCAAGCTAGAGCTGGGCTGCAGTCACCGGACAAGGAGGAAGCAGCTCTCCAGAGTGCAGGCAGGCCCAGGCAGTCAACACAGGCCTGGTGCCCTAGGCACACAGGGGTGGGGCCCTGGAGTGCAGGTCTGCATAGGGAACTGTGGCACCCCTGCAAGAAGGAAGACCTCGGGAAAAAGTAACCTGTTACCTAAGCTTCAGGAAATCATCACCAGACCTGGCTGACGCAGAAAGGTGGCCAAAGGACTGCCCATTCTGGGTGCACATTTGGGGCAGAGCTTTACTGGACGTCCTCACACCCTCACTGCTGACTCACCACGTAACCACCGGAAACAGTTGAAGCCCCTGCTTCCAGCAACATCCCTCCAGCACCCTCTACTGAGAATGCTTAACATCTTGCTTAAAGGAATTCTGTTCACTACCAGGGAGCATGTACTGAAAGTGAATGTGGAGCTTAAAGGCAAATAAAAAAAAAAAAATGATAACCGGCACACTGTGACTTCAGCGACTTGGAAAGAGCCCAAGTTCCTGAATGACCACACGGTCCCCCCACAGCCTACCACCACCCGGAATGTTTGCCTCAGAAATGGTACCTGAGAGAGAAATAAGCTTTTGTATCTTTAGAGTCGTGTGGAGGCGGAAGCAATTTGCAATAGCAGTTTGGTTTTGCCCTAATTCAAGAGTCAAATATCTTGATCATTCCTTTGTGATTTCTGGGGTTCCTGCCTCACTTAGGAAGATCCTCTAAGTTTCATTTAAAACTATATCGCAAGTGACTGGCCAATTAGGGAAAGACTAGTCAAGGGGAACCTGGTGGCTCAGTCGGTTAAGCAGCCGACTCTTGATTTCGGTTCAGGTCATGATCCCGGGTCCTAGGGTTGGCTTGCTTCTGCTCCATGCTCAGCAGCACCCCTGCTTAAGGATTTCTCTCTCTCTCCCTTTGCCCCTCCCCCCTGCCAGACACTTCCTGATACAAATAAGCCAAAAAGAAAAAGGAAAAGGAATGTTGTGTAAGTACAGAACCATGAACGCAAACCATCCTAGTTCCACTGAGTGATCTCTGTGAATACTTTCCAAAACACAGACTTAAAGCAGCTGCAGAAAGAGAGGGATTTAATGTAAAATAATAAGTAGTTCTTCTAGTTGACTGAATGTCTTCACCACTCCACACAAATATCTGTCAGTGAAACAAGAGGTTCGAATAGCTGGAAACACAGTGGAAATTGTGGAAAGTTCTACACACTGTCTTCCTCCAGAAATTATTCCTCAGGTCTAACCTGAAGGTTGTCCTGCCATGTGAAAAGCTAATTCTAGCATCTCCATGTAATCTCCATCGTCCTCCTCTCCTCTAGCATCATTTTCCTTTTTGTAAGAAAAGAGTGTGGCCTAATAGGAAAAGTCAGTCCGTATTTAAGGCTGTACTCTGTAAGCACGTTATATTGGCCAGCCACTGTGGGAAAAGACAAAGGAAAACCAGAACCCATCCAGATCCAAAGGTGTTATGGGCGCTCAGGGAATGTGAATCAACCCATGTAACAGTTGGGCCACGGGAACTTATCCCTGATTAAGCACCAATTGTGACCAGTGCCCACCAGCTCTAAGAACAATGAAGAGATACAGGTTAACATGCTTTTCACCTCCCTTTTCGGGGGTACACATCAGAAGAAATCACAGTAGATGTATATGTAAATATTGGCTAACCCACTGAGGCCACCAAAAAAATCAAGCAATAGTTAGAATTTGGTAATTACCTGAAGGTAGCTGGTTATAAATATCACTGAGCTTTTTGCACTGAATGAATTTATTACATTTCAGCCACTTGTTCAAAACAACAGCATAAAATCCACTAACAAATCACAGCTTTCTCACTGTTGTTTTGTCATGTTCTAGAACTCTCTTCTGGAAATGCAGGCTTAAATTTTGTGGTAACAGGAAACTAAATCACCTGGGATGCCTGGGTGGCTCAGTGGGTTAAGCCTCTGCCTTCGACTCGGGTCATGATCTCAGGGTCCCAGGATCGAGCCGCACATCGGGCTCTCTGCTCGGCGAGGAGTCTGCTTCCCTCTCTCTCTCTCTGCCTGACTCTCCGCCTACTTGTGATCTCTCTCTCTGTCAAATTAAAAAAAAAGAAGAAAACTAAATCACCTACCATCATTTTTGCCACATCATTGTACCTTCTTTACCTTTCTCCCTGACCTCCACCTATCTAATGAAGTCCTACTATCCTTCAAGACTCAGTTCAAATGGAACTCCTCTGGTGGGTCATTTCCGAGTTCCTCTAGAATAGAACTAATTCGGCCAGCATGAGTATTGGCGTGGCGCTTGGACACATTTATATCTTCATCTCCTGCTGATCTGTAACAGAGATCTGGTCTTACACGCAGATTGCTACCATGTGCCATTTCCGTGTGACCAATAAAAGTTTATTAAATAATAAAATCTCCAAGTTTGCTGTATCACCTCCATCTTCTAATGTCAGGACTTCAAATTCTTAAACTATTTCACCAAGTGACTAATAATGCTCCAGGAAAATAGTGTGTCGCTTGCATTTAGAGCAACGTTAAAAGGCTCTCTGCCACTCTTCGGCAACCCTGTGCGATGATGGGTTATGTCCTGGACGTGCGCTGCCCTCTACTGGTGTCCATTTAAACAAGTGCAAATGTGGTACCAGCCACGTTAAGGCTGGCCTTTCTTTAGACGGTGGTTCTAAACCCCTTCCCGGGATGGACAGCAAATAACCATGTGCTCATAAACTATTTGCAGAAGGCCAGTGGTGCAAAATGTTCACTTTCATTTTACAGTCTATAAAGAACAGGCCGGATACCAAATAGGAAATAAAGACTGGTAAATTTCTTCACAGGTGTTTATAGGGGTCCTGAGTTGTTTTAAATATTTGTAATATTTTTATAATACCCATAACTTTAAGTGGCTTTATTCCAGTCTTGCTAGGACCACATAACTGTACCAAAGAAATGTAACATATTAATGCCTCCAAATTTCCATGATCCCAGGGAAAAGTGAAGAGCTTCAAGCAACTGATGTTGTCAATCTTGGATTCTACAAAACTATAAAATAAATGCATATTTATTGACTTGAAAGGCATTAATAGTGGATTATGTTTAAACAGTATGTTTATGTACATGTACGTGTGTGTACAGATACTGATACCGATAGGGTTATATATTGTAGGGTGTTTCTAATATATGAGTACATTATGTGCATAGATCTGTAGGAAGAAAGGTCAGGAAAAATTTATCAAAACGCTAATGACTGGGTAATGGTCTGCCTTTGGCTCAGGTCATGATTCGGGAATCCAGCCCCTCATCTTCAGGCTCCCTGCTCAGCGGGAGTCTTCTTCTCCCTCTCCTTCTGCCCCCCCACCCTGCTCCTTTTCTCTCTCTCTCTGTCACTCTCTCACTCTCTCAAATAAATAAATAAATAAATAAATATATAGATCTTTTTTAAAAAATGCTAACGGTTATAATCACTAAGTAGATAGCAAAATTTTTAGCCGCTCTAGATTTCTTTACTGCATTTTTCTCATTTTTCTGAAATAATCATGAATTAGTAAGGTAATGAAAAAAAAATGAAGACAGAAAAACTCAGCTAATGTTACCAGGGGAAATATTAATAGATAAGACCTGAAGTCAAAATTAAAACTCTCCTGTCTAGCACAATTAAAAGAGGCACCGTCTGATGCAAGCATCCGTAAGAGAAACAGATCTAACGGCCGTCAATTACAGGAAGTGTGCTGAGCCCCAGAAGCCTGTCCTCTTGAGGAACAGGCTGGGTGAGGCATGGTTCAGCCCCATTTATGTGGCAATTAATCATTAAGCCAGTCTGTTCTTCATTAAGAAGCCAATGAAGTCAGGCCCACGGTTGCTCCGGAAATATGGCTTGCTGAAAGACTGCTAGAGTTATTCCAAAAAGAAACCAAACCATAGGCCCTCGAAGCAGCGACGGATGCTCAAGACAGGGGGGAAATGGCATGGACACTTGGCAAGGAAAGCTCAGCAATTTTCTTTTTAATTATTGAGATAAGAAAGTGAGTTTGGTTTCATTTAGCTGTTCAAATAAAAATCTATTTAAATATTTAAACAGAAAAGCCTCCTGATCTACCATCCTGCCCTCCTGTAACAGCTATGGCCTTTCCACAGAGATAAATTTTATAGTGGATTTGGTTTGGGGAAACTTCTATTTTATGGGTTAGAAATTGATTTCAAGAGCCTTCAGCAGCGTAAAACACACACAATTGTGTATTTGCTTTGGGGGTAAGTCCACACTTCCTTGCAGTACAAACTAAATCTCCTGCTGGTAAACACTACGATGTTTGGCATTTGAATTGCTTCTCTTTTAGAGATGTGGTCCTGATAATCTCTTTCACAAACCAGTAAGGACCCAAACCCTCCCCAAATGCCTCGCCCTTCCTTCCTAGAGAGCATTCGGCACTGTTTTTCTCCATTCTACTTGGAGAAATAAAATTCGACAACAGCAAAGCAACAAATATTTATGTGCCTGTTTGCTGTCCCCAGTGAAACTTCATCCTCCTGGATGGGTCCCTGTAACCAGACCAATCTTCCTGCTCTCTTCCTTAACCAAGCCCATGCCAGAATTTAAGGTTTGCATCAATTATGTATCCTTCAAGAAGCTATTCCATAAGGAGCGGGTAAGGGAGCCCGTCACAGCATTTAACCCATCAGCCTTTCCATGCTTCCAGGTTTTTACTCTGTCTAGAATGCCCAGCCCATTTTATCATCCAGCAAAATCCTTTGACTTTGAAGATTTAGTCTGACCATCAGTACCTTTAGTCTCCTCTATAAATGTAAGTTTCAATCATTCCCAGACAATCATTCTCAACTGCCTTATACATACTCCAAGAAGAGCTCTAACATTGTACTTCAATTTTTTGTTTACACATCTGTCTTCCTCCTTTAGGCTGTGAGTTCCCAAGGAAACAGACTGTCTCTCATCATGACATTCACAGTACCTACTGTTCAAAAAATAAATGCTGAATGAATGAATAAATGAGTATAACAACCCCTACAGAATCCAATTTGCCTATATACTTTCACATGTACAATAGATTAACAGATCCAAAAGACAGGGTGAGAGCTTTATTTCGACTCTTTTTACAATATGGGGTACAATAGAATCGAACGAGTACTATTTTAATTAATACTTAAGAGAATGGCATTTATTAATATTGCTATAGAGGGTAGTGTGAAAGTAGCAATTTTCACTTCAGGGTTTCCCATGGGGAAAATCAGCTTTTCAAGAAAAAAGTATAGATTTTCCTAGCAGCTCAAACTTCCTTTCACCAAATTCTGCTAACCCAAAACAGCCAGCCAAGAACTGTGTCACATTTTGTCACCCCAAAGAACAAGATTTTTTCCTGCTATGTTGGTGTGAACTTTCCTACATTGCTTTCTTCAGCTGTGTGTGCCACAGGTGGCTGAGAAAATAAAATCTGAGGTATCATCGCTTGATTAGATAGTAAGAAACCCTGTAAATTTTTATGCTCTCAATTTAGCCTTTTATTTTCTTTAATCATAGTTCTTTCTTGGGAAACTTCTATTTCCATGATCATGAATTGTACTCTTCCCCTAACATCTTCCCTGTTATTATCCCTAAATATTCCACGCATAAAGTTCTTTCTGAAACCTTTAAAACTAATCGCTTTGTTGGTTAAGTTCCATTTTGTCTACTTTCTGTTGGCCAACAAGCACGTTGAGAAAGATAGGCATTCTTCCAAGTCCACAGCTGCACAAAATGCAGTCTACCGACGGGCACAAAACCATCTTCAAAGCAAAGGACGCTCCCAGGTGGGTAATTCAGCAAAGGTCCGCACTGTCACTAGCCCATCACTTGATCTGTTCCTCTGTGAAGCCACAGGTTGATTGTACGGAAATACTAAGTAAAAGTCGTGACCCTTATGATATGGTTAAGAAAAAAAAATGTAACATCCGTTACTTGGCCATTTCAGGTGAACATAGGTCAGCATGAAAAGTAAAAGTAGAAATGTCAGGTTTAATGTCTTTGCAACACAAAACATCCATCACTATTAGGCAGATCACTGTATTTTGCCCATATTGACACTTCTGTTTTCAACTTAAATGTTTATTTATCTGATATATCTCTAAAATCTATAGCTAATTTCATCCCTCATCCAGTTTGTACATCAACAGTTTTGTTAAACTTAACAAAATGATCATCCATATTTGTGCATAGTATCATTCCTAAGGCTAAGAGTTAATGTTCATATCCTCTGGATGTGTTAGGCTCTCCTAAGGAAGCAGTACCAAATACCAATCTTCTGGTGTGCTGATTAGAAAATAATGTGAATTCCCATGTGACTTCATCCATGATAGACACAAGACAAAGTCATTGATGATGTCAGAAAACAAAAAAAAAAACATATTGGGGGGCGCCTGGGTGGCTCAGTGGATTAAAGCCTCTGCCTTCGGCCCGGGTCATGATCTCAGGGTCCTGGGATCGAGCCCCGTGTCGGGCTCTCTGCTCAGCAGGGAGCCTGCTTCCTCCTCTCTCTCTCTGCCTGCCTCTCTGCCTACTTGTAATCTCTGTCTGTCAAATAAATAAATAAAATCTTTTAAAAATTAAAAAAAAAAACATATTGGGTGGGGGAGCCTGGGTGGCTCAGTCAATTAAGCCTTGGACTCTTAGTTTCAGCTCAAGTCATGACCGCATGGGTCTTGAGATTCATCTTGGAGTCGAGCTCTGCACTCAGCTCAGGGTCTGCTTAGAGTTTCTCTTCTTCAGCCCCTCCCTCCACTTGCGCGAGCATGTCCTCATGTGCACACTTTCTCTCCCTCTCTCAAATAAATAAATAAGTCTTTTGAAATAAGAAAGATAAAAGAAAAAATAAAGTTGACTATGAAGGCTTTCGTTTCCTAAACTAGATGCATAAGAGATTAGTTTTGACTCTGCAAACGTGGGTGAATACACCCGACCTGTGCAAACCAGCTAGACACCACAGTTCTAATTTAGGATTATTATAGAAAGTTGGGGTTTTTTCCAAAGCTATTTGGGGTTGTAATTGGAACAAAAGTAGCCTATGCTCTAAATTTTGAAACAAAAACCAGATGTATGAAAATATTAAGCATGATGGACAAGACAGCATTAATTTTGTTTCTGGACTTATTTCCTTCTTGGAAAATTTCTTCACAAAGAAAGATTTATCTGGGGAGATTTCAGTTCTCATTCTGTTATTAAAAATTCAGGAAGCTTCTATAGAGACCATGTAACAGTAGACTATTTGGTGGCAGTACTTGGTAGGTGACAATATCTGGGGTCTAAAACATACTAAAATTGGAAACATCTAGATTTATCATAAATTTAATATATGGTTTATCAAATTAGCAGAACATTTAGTTTTAATAATGCTTGAAGCTAATACTGCTGCTACTGTAGTTATGAATAATTTAAACTCGAATTTACATGTTTAATCATTTCTGTCTTTAAAAAAAACTAGTGCAATGCAATGTTAGGCTGACTGTTTCTCTGATTTCCATGTAAATTGCCTGCGTTAGTGAATTTGCTTGTCACTTAATACAGTCGAGAATTTATTTAATTACTTAATATTTCTGTTTTTTTAATAAATCTTATAAGCTTTTCTGGAGGAAAACTTTGTAGTGATCTAATACCTGGTTCTTCTGATATACTGATGTAGAGGTTACTTTTTAAAATCTAACAAAACCATGGATTATTTAAACAAAAATAAAGCCTCACATCTAACTGCATTATTTCAAAAGCTTATTTTCTTTATTGTTAATGACAACGATCTCGGAAGCTGAATACATTTTCCTTTGTGCTTTGCCTAATGTATTTGATGTTTGTTTGAGATAATATCCTATTTAATTTAGTTGAGATTTCTGTCCTCTAAAAGAAATGGGCCAGGAGGAGGGGAGAAGTGAACAGAATTATCCCTAGATTGTAGAACACGAAATGACAAAACAACAGGTGGTCAATTATCTTTAAGAGCCTGTACTTGAGTACACAGGAGAAAACCTGTACCCCTAAAGAAGTCAAGCCCAGAGGCCATCAGCATGTCACGCTCTCTAGAGCTCTGTGCTATGCAGAAGAGTCCTCACAAATATTGAGGTGAGCCAAAGACCACACATGGACTAAACTTTCATGATACATGGGTCGTACTCTGTCACCACACTTTTCTCCTTGCTCTTTATAGCAAGTGCCCCCAAAATGTTCACTGATTCATTGATTTATTCACTCAGTACATACATTTTGGGCATGAAGTATGTATAAAACACTATGAAATGCCCTACTGCTAAGGGCAGGGCCAGCCCACGCCTGCACCCTGACCCCTCGTTAAGTCGGCAGGGTGCATAAGCTCTGACTCCCACCCACCCCCAGAAAAACAGCACAGGTTTCTCAAAGTGCCAGCATCAGACCAAAACAATCCCACAGAAACCATTTAGAATCAGAAGAACAGCTAAAGGTGTATATGCTGAATTTATTAGGCCTGCTGTCCAATTCTCTTTAGAATGGCAACTTACCCTTCACTACAGTATCTGTCCTTTGATGTCTTTCAAGATCTTGATGCATGGATCAGGCCTTACATTTTACAAATGATTACACAAATATACACACATCTCAAAACATGTACAAAATCATTCTCTTGACACACATAAGTTTAAAACCCTTTGTGCTTAAATCCTCTACAGTTCATTGGAAATGCTAAAGCCGGAATTCAAGGGTAATGGTGAGCCATCGTGGGCAAAAGATGCAGGCTATAACACTTGGAATGATAGGAGGCATCACTAATTTGCTCATTCAATAAACATCTTTATTTCCTTACCCTGTGCCTGGCTTTGTGCTATGCATTGGGGCTATGCAGATGGACAAGACTGAAAATAATCACAAGTTATATTCTTGCCTCAAGCTGCTCATACTCTTTTAGAACAGGCCGACATGTAAACACTTACTATGCAATAGAATGGGCACAGAAGAGACATGTGAACAGGATACTGCAAAACAGAAACATTATAAGATTTATCCAGAAGCAGAAGAGAAGAAGTCAGAGTTTGACAAATTAGGTGACAACTTAGTCAAATCTTCTCAGGTGGGAAGCCTAGGTGACCAAGAGTAAAAGGACATTCAAAGCAGTGAAAAAGCACATTGCATTTGGAGAATTAGATGTAGCTGGAATAAAATTGTGTCAAGAGATCCGGCTAGAGAAGCAAGCAGAGGTCAGGCCACAAAGAGCTTTGAATTCATTACCAAGGATAAGCTTGAGTAGTCTGGGGAATCACATGATCACTTTGAGAATGGAACTACAGAGGCATAAAATTTGGGAATCTTTGATATATGGATTGAATTTAAAATTAGAATATATTATTTAGATAGAGCTTGTGAATCATAAGAGAAGCTGAAGAACTACCCCTTTTATTTTTTTTAAAGATTTTATTTATTTATTTGCCAGAGAGAGAGAGAGAGAGAGCAAGAGCGAGCACAGGCAGACAGAGTGGCAGAGGGAGAAGCAGACTCCCTGCGGAGCAAGGAGCCCAATGTGGGACTCGATCCCAGGACGCTGAGATCATGACCTGCGCCGAAGGTAGCCACTTAACCAACTGAGCCACCCAGGTGTCCCAAGAACTACCCCTTTTAAGCACCATCATTTAAAAGGGAGGGAGAGAAGTAAGAGTCTACAGAGGAGTTTTTAAATCAGCAGCCAGAAAGTAAGAGAAACCAGAAATGAGGAGAAACACACAAGAAGGGGTTTTGAGAAGGAAGTCTTTAACAGTGCAGCAAAGAGGCGAAGTAAGATAAAGAATAAATTCAAGGGCGCCTGGGTGTTTCAGTCATTTGATTGTCTAGCTCTTGGTTTCAGCTCAGGTCATGATGTCAGTTGGTGAGATGGAGTCCTGTGTTGAGCTCTGTGCTCAGCGGGGAGTCTGACTGAGATTCTCTCTCTCTCCCTCAGCCCCTCCCCCCACTCTTGCGAGCTCTCTCTCTCTCTCTCTAAAATAAATATTTTTTAAAAAAGAAAAAAATTCAATGGATTCGGCAGGGAGTGGGGAATGCTCAATGGTAGAATAAGAGAGAAGTCAAATTGCAGGTGGCTAAGAAGTGAATGGGACATGAAGACATGAAGGCATGTCTTCATGGAGGGACATGAAGACAACCCAGCCATGCTTCACAGAACCCAAGGCCAGAGGGGAACTGAGGGTCCTGAAGTTTTGTTTTGTTTTGTTTTAAAGATTTTACTTATTTATTTGACAGACAGAGATCACAAGGAGGCAGAGAGGCAGGCAGAGAAAGAGGAAGGGAAGCAGGCTCCCTGCTGAGCAGAGAGCCTGATGTGGGGCTCGATCCCAGGACCCTGGGATCATGACCTGAGCCGAAGGCAGAGGCTTTAACCCACTGAGCCACCCAGGTGCCCCTGAAGTTTTGTTTTTAAGATGAACTTAAACATAGCATTAGAGGAGAAGAACAGGTTCAAAATGCAGAAGAGATCCGCAATGTCAGTAGAGGAACTAATCTTGAGCTCGGAGAGAATGGAGAGAAGAGAAATATGAGTGCAGATAAAGACTGTTCTAAAAAAATCCATCACAAAAGAAGAAAAAAAAACTCCTCCTAGCTCTGATGAGGAGACAGGCCTAAAGTAGGAAGCAAGAGGAATGTTGTAAAAGTTGCAATACCTTGATATAGGGAGTAGAAAAGGGAGCTGAACACAAGAACCTAGAAAAATCATTTCTGGTCTACTTAAGACAGGTGACCCTACTTTTTTATAATGTCATTGAGCCATGATGATTTGGGTTTCTATTGGGGTTCAGCAGCCCAAGAATAAAACCAGAGATCACTCTCTGTTGAATTGATCCAAGATTGGACATTGCATGGCAGATAAGCAAGAGAATGAAAGGTGCTGGCCAGAGACGTTTACAAGATGTACATGGAGGAACGAAAAAAAAATTAATCCAGCAGAAATATGTTACTCAGAAGGCAAAAGGAAGTCAAGGAATTGCAAGTTTTCACAAATTCAAGAACTACAGATAATGGAACTTAGAAACAGCTACAGGGACAAAAGGCAGTGGTCCAAGAACAGAGGCATCCCTAGTGGTGACCACATCCCAGGTAAGACCAGGAGAGTGAATTTCAGAAGCAGAGTGAAGGTGCAGACATTACACTGCATTACTTCCCCTAGAATGAGAGGAATTGCATCGGGGAGCCAAGAGGACATGACTCCAATCAAGAGGTATTTTCCTTAGGAAGAGTGAAAGATGAATGGGTATCTAAAATTCTAAAAGTTCTCCCTAATATCAGTGGCATCAATCACTGCATTTACTGAGCTCCCACCATGTGCCAGCTTGTGCTATTTTAAAACAATCGATCCCTAGCTTACCAGTTGTAGAGCCAAAATTTCATTTTTTCCATATTCCTTCCTTGAAATTCAAACAAAAGGTTTTTGTTATTAAAAAAACAAAACTAAAATGATACGCTGATATTCAGACTGCTGAATAGTAAAACCTTGAGTTAATTGATTCTATAAAAATCCACAGCTTAGCAGCCAAATATAGCCATCTGAGAAATAAATTGAACAATTTACAGTAAAATCAAATGATGCTGCACACATAGGTATCACCTGCTGGTAAGAGTTGACTTTGCAGCCCACTTATAACAAAACTAAGAAGTTGTACCCAACACTAGTCAATCTGGCCACCCCAGAACTATGTCTATTGCAGTATCTTAGACCACCTAAGAAAAATATTTAAAGATGTCAGACTCATTTTTTTAAAGATTTATTTGAGAGAGCGAGAGTGCATGAGCAGAAGTGGGGGAAGGGGCAGGGGGAGAGGGAGATAATCCTCAAGCAGACTCCCTGCTGAACACAGAGCCTGACAAGGGGCTGGAACACAGGACCCTGAGATCATGACCTGAGCCGAAATCCAGAGTCTGATGTTCAACCAACTGAGCCACCCAGCCACCCCAGAGTCATTTTTTAGACCAAATTTTAAATATCTTCTAGAATAGTGTGGCTGTATGAAAGAACTCCTCCTTGCTCAAATATCCAACGATACCATGTTGCTTTAGTCAGTTTTTCAACATCTACTGAGAATTATACAAAGAATTGTGGCCTGACTGGCAGCGTTGCATAAATTTTCTAGTACCTGAGTTACTGGTGGAAGTAGGATGTCAATATAATGTCATAACATGCGTTATTCAATATTTGTGGCAATAAACTTCAGAATGAACTATGACTTACCATAATTTTTCTGTGTTAATAGAGGATGGAGTCACCTACATTTAAACTTTATAGCCTCTTTTTAACAAGTTACAATTTTATCAGTCTTCCCCAAAAAATCTTTATGGGAAATATCTTGTCGCTTCCCACTCTCCATCAAAAAATAATGGAAGTCAAAAGGTAGCAGCCATCAGCTAAGAAATTAGAGTTAAGAATTACAATCCTCTACAATGTGAATTATCAAGACTTGCTGATCAACCACAGGAAAATGCAAACTCTGGTATTGTAGTGGAGATCTTTGAAGAAACAGTAGCCTAGGGAGTAGAGATACTGGTTTGAGTTCCTGCTACCACTAATTGGGCATTTGTCCTTGGGTACAGTACATAATTTCTATTTCCTTATCTATAAAATAATAATTTCTTCCCATTTTTGTAAGAATTACATATATTAAATCATTTAGCATAGTGCCTCATTTAGAACAAAGCTAAATGATTCTTGTCTTTCCCTCCTTTTAATTTGACTTCTCAGCAGCTCTTGATTCCAACTGGCTTCTCCCTCCTTCTTCTCTTGGGTGCTCTCATTTTTACCCTGTCTCCTGATATCTTAAAAGCCTTCTTTGATGGCTGTTCCTCCTGCCCCAAATTCTTAAATGTCAGATACCTGCTGGGCTCAATACTCAGCCTTCTTCTGTTTTTTATCTCTAAACTCTCTTACTAGGCAAGCTCATCCTCTTCCAGGCCGCTGAGTATCCACCTGCCAACTTACCAACCCAATGCTCTCCTGGTTTCAGGTTTCATATCTTATTATCTATTTGATATCTCAATATTGAGGTTCACAGATGACCAAAATAACATGTTCAAAGCTGGAATTTTAGCTTGACTCTAACCCCCTATCCCCTGACCTGCCTCTTCTCCAAGCTTCCTCATCCCAGGAAATGCTCTGCCATCTCCCAGTAGCTTCTAGAAGCATGAGCATTAAATGATTCTGTTATTTTCCCACTCTCCATTCCTAGTCCATTATTGAGCCCTGTCAACCCTCTAGTGAGATGATGCACATGTTCCCTTTTAATTCAAAGTCTGGACTTCTTAGAAGTGATGTCCAAAGAAATCAGTAGCTTTAAAAAAAAAAAACCCAATAAAGTGTATTTTAAAGATTTTTTAAAAGATTTATTTATCTATTTATTTGTGTGTGTGTGAAAGAGGGAGAGAAAGAGAGAGAGGAACCCAATGCCAGGCTTGATCCTACAACCCCAAGATCATGACCCTAGTCAAAATCAAGAGTTGGATGCCCAACTGACTGAGCCACCCAGGAGCCCCAAGATTATTTTTAAAGAAAGGGTTTGATCACAACTAGAGAAATGGTCTAAAGGCAAAGACTGTTCCTTAGAACATTAGTCCTATAGGATGTTGGTGGGTATTAGAAATGGGATACAGAGCCAAATAAATTTGGAAAATTCTAGATTAAACACAATTAAGCAGGTTTCACTATTGTTATTTTTTACTATTGTTTTTACCATAGGACTTCTCAGAATCGTTAAAGAGACAGTGTGAATGCATAAAAGGATCAGGAACTAGGTGTCATAGATTCACCTACCTTCAGCTTATTTGATTAAAAAGGGCTCTATGCCATACTTCACTGCTTATCGGGTCGCCATCAGTTTCCACAAGGACTGCTATTTGCTTCACATCTGACTGTCACTGGAACTCCCAGACTCCTGCCCCTCTTCATATAACATTCCTCTTCTTCATGGCATCAGCTGAGGAGTGAATGTGAAGTTTGCCACACATCCTTAAGTGCCCTTTACTTCCAACAAGAGCCCCAGACCTGTCTCCATAGAGATATCAAATTTCCTAGAATGACATCAGCAATAGCAACATAAGGCATTCCTCGACAAGAGCAATTTGAGCATCAATCCTTGAACAGAACCACCTTTGCAGCGGTTGTGGGATCCAGCACCGTATGCCAGGAAACTCACCTACCTGTGTATTGAGAAGCCATACAGACCTTGGTCCCAGCTGTGGATCCCACAGGGGCCCATGAACCAGCTTCAGCCCCTTTCCCCTACCATCAGGAACCCCTGGTAAACACTGTTGTAGATAATTATCCACGGACAAGACAGTCTTTGAGGAAGTCCAGGTGTCCACTACAGAAGTTCTAGAATATCAATAGAACACACAAAAAATATGACTTCAGATGCACTGCAGAGTATCTGATACCAAAAGCACAAGCAACGAAAGCAAAACTAAGTAGAATTACTTCAAACTAAAAAACTTTCACATCAACAAAATAAAAAGAGGATGGAAGAAAATATTCTATGGGAATGGAAGAAAATATTTACAAACCATCTATCTGACAAAGGGTTAATATCCAAAATAGATAAAAATCTCAATAGCAAAAAAAAATCCATTTTAAAAGTGGGCAGAGTATCTAAATGAACATTGTTTTCAAAGAAGCCATACGAATGACCAACAGGTACCTCAAAAGATGCTTGACATCACTAATCAGGGAAATGCAAATCAAAATTACAATGAGATGTCACGTCACACCTGCTAAACTGGTTATTATCAAAAAGACAGGAAACAACACATGGTTGCGAGGCTCTTAAGAAAAGGGAGCCCTTGAGCACTGTTGGTAGAAATGTGAATTGGTACAACAATTATGGAAAAAAAGGAGGTCCTCAAAAAATTGAAAATTAAATTGCTATATGATCCAGTAATCCTACCTCTGGATATGTATTCACAGGTAAAGCAAAATTACTATTCCAAAAACATGTCTGTACTCCCATGTCTATTGCAGCATTATTTATTGTAGCCAAGACTTAGGTGGAAACAACCTAAGTGTCTGTCAACAGATGAATGGATAAAGTGGAATATTATTACTAAGCCATGAGAAAGAAGGAAATTCTGCCTTTTATAACATGGATGAATCTTGAGGGTATGGTGTTATTAAGTGAAGTAAGTCAGACAGAGAAAGACAAATATTGTACTTTCTCGCTTATATGCAGAATCTAAAAAAGCTGAACTCATAGAAATACGGAGTATAATGGTAGCTGTCGAGAGTTGGGGGCTGGGGGAAATGGGAAGATGTTGGTCAAAGGATACAAACTTGCAATTAGAAGATGAGTAAGTTCTGGAGAGCTAATGCACAGCAAGGTGACTATTGCTAAGATTACTGTACAATGTACCCGAGAGCTGCTAAGAGAGTAGATCTTAGAAGTTCTTATAAGAAAATAATTGTAACTACCTGCAGTGACAGATGTTACCTAAGTTTATTGTGGTAACTTCACACTGTATCTCTGTGTCCAATCATCATGTTGTACACCTTAAACATATACAATATTATATGCCAATTATATCATAGTAAAATGGGGGGGACAATGAAGACAAAATCAAAGAAGGAGACAAACAATAAGAGACTCAACTATAGGAAACAAACAGGGTTGCTGGAGGCAGTCGGTGAGGAGATGGGGTCACTGGGTGATGGGCCTTAAGGAGGGCACCTGATGTAATGAGCACTGGGTATCATATGCAACTGATGAATCACTAAACTCCACCTCTGAAATTAATAATCTATATAATTATTTTTAATTGTAAAATAAATTAAAATTAAAATTTTTAAGTGCTAACAAAGTAGATCTTAAATGCTTTCCCCATGAAAAAGAAATAGTAACTATGTGAGGTAATGGAGATGTTTACTAACCCAATTATGGTAATCATTTCATAATATGTAAGTGTATCAAAAAATAAATAAGAAATATCACACTTTCCATGGGGCGCCTGGGTGGCTCAGTGCGTTAAGCCTCTGCCTTAGGCTCAGGTCATGATCTCAGGGTCCTGGATGGAGTCCTGTATGGGGCTCTCTGCTCAGCAGGGAGCCTGCTTCCCCCCCTCCCCGCCTGCCTTTCTGCCTACTTGTGATCTCTGTCTGTCAAATAAATAAATAAAATCTTAAAAAAAAAAAAGAAAGAAAGAAAGAGAACTATCACACTTTCCTGAGGGCTTTCAAAGGCAAGGAACGTTATATGACAGCAATGCAACAACTTAAAGTCAAAGATTAGACATTAGCAAAAGTCCTCCAGTCACCCTTCCACCAGGAATTTCTCACTGGCTACATTGTCCATATTTTCCAGAGTCCCAACACATGGCCTAATCTCTCCTCCTCCTTGTCCCCCACCTTCCTTTTCTTCTCTATTCTTCTTGGCTTTACTCCATCTTAAACTACACAGTCTTTATAAGCATATCAGATTAACCATTTCTTTATTTCCTTTTCCCCTCCAACCCATGCCAGTCTACTCCCAACTGCTTACCAAACGACTTTTCTAAACAGCGTACTTGTCTTCAACAGAAGAACTCAAGATTTGGCTATTAGTGGCAGCACTAAAATAATTCAGTACTTTATAGCCTGGAATTGAGTTCTTCTTTTGGAGGGAAATGTCTTTGTTTAGAAAACTTTGATTATGGAATGCCTTTGTTTTATTTCAGAACATATTGTGATTTGTGTTTCATAGAACTTTTTGAATTATGAATTTTATTTTTTAAAAGATTTTATTTAGAAAGAGAGAGAGAGCACGCATGTTGTGGGGCAGGGCCGAGGGAGAGAGAATTTCAAGTAAACTGCGCTCGGACCATGGAGCCCCACGCAGGGCTCAATCTCACCACCCTGAGATCATGACCTGAGCAGAAATCAAGAGTCCCAAAATCCACAGTCAGACGCTTAAGTGACTGAGCCACTCAGGCGCCCTGAATCGTGCATTTTAAAAAGAAAAGACAGAAGCAAACTGGCATTTCAGGGTAGGTAAATGTTAGGAAGTACACATCAGGAAAAATAAATTAGCCACTTGTGTAACCTTCATATGACCCAGGACCTCATACAGTTCCCTCACCCCTCACCTGTGGGTACAGGAGGTATCCCACCCATGATTAGATCTGCAGTTTGATAGCTCAAAATTCTCTGCAGAATTTCATCTCCTTCACGTCTCCCACCACATGAACATACCTCCCCAGGTTGGTTCCCCATGAGGGATTTCAAGGAGTCTGCTCAGTGGTGACTTAAACAGCTTTGGTAGAGCAGGTTGTTGCCTGGGGTCACAGAATCACTCAATTCCCTGCTGCCCACGGTGCACCACGTTCAATGCCACTGCGCTCTAGAACAGGGTGCTGATGTCCCACGCAAACCGTGACCCACAAAATCATCCCTCTCCAGCCCAGTGGGGTGGCATTGACTGTGCTATGACACTCAGACCACCCACTCTGACTGACTCAACATGAGCCAGCATGACATCTGTTTCATGCATTCTCTGCTCCTTCCCAGTGCTCAACTTCTCCTTAAAGGCTCGGGCCCCCTTTTAGAGGAGTTCCTAAGCAGACCTGCTTTCCTCGTGCAAATAGGACCCTTTTCTGATTTCATGCTCAAACCATTCCCCTCTGGAGTGCACATGTGCCACCGTGATGACTAATCTCAATGTCACTTCCTCAGGGATGTTGTAGACCAAAGATACTTCCCATGGGCCGAACCCAGCCTGCTGCATAATTTTGTACATAAAGTGTTATTGAAATGCAGTCACACCAGTTCACTCTCATATTGTACATAGCTGGGATGCCTGGGTGACTCAGTCATTAAGTATCTGCTTTTAGCTGGGGTCATGATCCCAGGGTCCTGGGATCAAGCCCTGCATCGGGCTCCCTGATTGGTAGGGAGTCTGCTTCTCTCTCTCCCACTTCCCTGCTCATGTTCCCTCTCTCGCTGCCTCTCTTTCTGTCAAATAATAAATAAAATCTTTTTTAAATTTTTTAAAAATTAAAAAATTAAAATAAAAACATATTGTCTATAGTTGTTTTTCACTATAATGCCAGAATTGAATAGTTTAATCCACAAAGCTTATAGTCCACAAAAACTAAAATATTTACCTTTTGGGCCTTTACAGTAAAAGTTTGTTAACTGTCACCATAGAAGAAAAAACAGACCAGTGTTCTTCTTCAGCTGAGCCAGCATAGTTTGAGAAGGACCCTCTTTGTGCACACAGATCAGCAACCACCATACAAGAATCAAAGGATGAAACACTATTCTAGCATATGCCTGGGACCCTCTGATCATGAAACCTAGACTGACAGACATCATGAAAACTTGCAAGGGAATGAGAAGCCCCAAAATTGGGATTGTGACTGTCTCTGGGTAAAGGGAAAAGAATGTGCTCAGGGAGGGGTAGAGAGGATTTCGACTGCATTTAGAATAATGGTTTCTTTGGTAGAATGGTGAGTACAAAGGGGTTTGTTTCTTTAAATGTGCTACGTATCTTCCAGATCCTCCCTTCGCTTCCTCCCCGATTCTCCAAGCCACGAGAGGCTAACCTATGTGGACTGCGTTAAAGGGCCCCTTTACCTCCCACCTTCTGACTGGGACTGGCAGATAAGGAGCTCCAGAGACAAATGGAGTCAGGGTATTTACTCTCCCACCTTCCTGAAAACTGAATACAACCCTTGCCTGAAAGCCACAGCTCCCAACAGGAGATCGCCACACAACCCTCTCCGTTTTGAGTAACTGCTCTGTCCCCTAACCCCTTGAATTAGCTATCTATTGCTGCATAACACGTGGCCCCAAAACTCAGCAGCTTAAAACAGCAAACATTTATTATCTCACAGATTCTGAGAACTTCTGCCTCAAGGTCTCTCACAGGACTGTCATCAATGTGCCATGTGAAGCTGTGGTTTCACCTGGAGGCTCAGGTAGGCAGAACCCACTTCCCCCTCACTCCTATGGTGTCACATGTTGTTGGGCTGAGGCATCTCTGAGTTTCTCACCATGAGGATCTGTCCATAGAAAGTTCAAACCCTGGCAGCTGGCTTCCCTCAGAGCAAGTGAGTGAGACATCAAGCAAGGCAGAATTCATAGTCTTCTCATAACTTAATCTCAGAAGTGACATTCCGTTACTTTCAGTATGTTCTTGAATAGAACATACAAAAGCAGGTGACTAGGTTAGCCCACACCAAAAAGGAAGGGAATACACAAGGGCATCAACATCACACTTAATGGGAGGTGGGTATCAATGGGGGACACCTTGGAGGTTCCATACCACACTCCTGCTAGCCTAAGGAAGTAACCAGCTGTTACTAGCCACGTGTTATTGAAACAATCATCCAGGTTTCCCTAAACTCTGGTAAACAGTCCCTCATTAAACTCTCCTCAGATTTTTCTCATTTTTTATAGGGCCCTGACTTGTACTTAAAATTGTTTTGTAAGTCGAAAGTATTTCTTGCTGAAAATATTTTTAAATATATTATAAATATAAAAGCATCTTGATCATAAGATGTGACTAAAATAAACATGTACTTGTTTAACAAAACTTTTCTACAAAACCTTATTTAATAATCACAATAATGGATTTGGAGATATATAAAAGGAAAAACTAACGAATAACATGAAGTAGCCTTCTTGACTATCATCATCCAAGAATGGCATTGCCTAAAAATATAAATTACTTCAAGAAGGGTTTGGATAAATCATTACGTTTAATCTGTTTTCATTTCTGAAATCTCCCAACGTTTTGGATATATTCTTTAATCTTTTGAAATGGCATTAATTTACCCTCCCACATAAGTTCCTTTGCTTCACTATTAGAAAACAGGATTAACTATATGGGAGACTAGTGGTTTGCTTCTTAGTATGCTCTGTAGCTCCCTCATCTTGTAATAAACCAGTTTTGTGAAGCGTGTGCTTTACAAAAATCACTTTAAATAGTCTTATAAGTCAGGAAGGACAGGGTACTCTAAACTAACAACATAATATTCTATTCATAATCCTAATTTCTCGTGAAATCAACTTCAAAAATGCCATTAACATCCATAATAAAGTACAAGAGGAAACCAGCTGCAAATTAAGCTTGGAAATGAGGGAATCAAAGACTAATGTTCAGAAAGTTTGAGGGCCACAAGAATAATATTTGAAAGACTTGGGGCTGAGATTTCATTTTTCCAAATAGCTCAGTGTGAAAGAAAACAGTAAAAGTAACCCAAGCACAGCTTTGAACAAGCAAGAAAATGGAGGTAACGCAGCCAAAACGAGAAAGAAAAATAGGTTCAAATCAAACTTTTCAATTATAAGTAATTCTAAGCTTTCCTTGGTCCTTACATGAGAAATGGAATTTGTTCTGATAAAACAGGGAACGATAAGAAAAAAAGAAAATGAGGAACCAGAAAGAAAGATAAGCTAAAAGCAATAATGGAAACTAATCATAACATCTGGGAAAATTCAGACGACCTTTATGAGAGCAGAGGCACAAATTCCACTGAGACTAATTACCGTATTTTCAACTTTGACTTTACAAGAAGTATGAATCTTGAGAGTAAGATAAATGTTTACCTTTAATGAAATGATTTTAGGTAATAATGCATTGCTGTCTCTCAGACAGGTTGAAAAAAATTTCTCCCTTACTAACACTTTTGCCAGTACTCGACATTTTCATCAATCACTGCCATACTTACTAATCTGAAGTTTAGTACTAACGCTAAAATAATTTACATTTTTATTAAAATGCTTACTTTCCAAGGGAATTATTTTTATCCCAGTAGTATCTCTCACGCTCTGAAAAAGAAATAGGAAACAGCAAGACTTTACCTGTTAGCTCAATACTTACAGACCCCAGGATTCCCTCCCTTCTCTCCTGAACCCAAATATAATTCGTCAAGCTAGAGTAGAGACAACTCATTTCTGGAATGTCTAGTATTCGACTAGATATAAAGACATAATAGCAAAAGGCTTAATCTTAAATGGATGGCAGTTTTCATCCTTAGTCATTGGATGAGTTAATAAATTTCCCACTTTTCTACTGAAGCTTGAGGGAAAAAAATGACCAATCACTTTGGGAAAATATCGGTGTTTATGAAATACACCCTTTGACTCCCTGATCTGAAGAGAAAAGTAGACTTGTTAATCAAGGAAAATTTCCCAAATGGGTATCATTTTATAACTTGGGGATAATATTAATAATTGTTTACATTAAAATTGATTTATCACATTCAATACCAAGTACATAACTCCAATAACTTGATTTGCCCACTGCAATCATCTGAAAAAGTTTATTCTTTTTCATTTTGCAGTGAAAAAATTCTTCCAAATCTTGGGAGTAATGCATGTAGTAAATGTAAATGGCCATTTAAATAAAATTCCCTGAGGAAGCTCATTCCCTGGCAGGGATGCCTCACTACTTTATTAGTGGGCTGTCAGTGAGTAAATGCCATCGATACTAATAAATCATTATGTTTAGAGGGATTGTGGTGATAATATCAATGTCCTAAGTACATCACTTCCTCCATCTGTATTAACTCATTTCATGTATGCCTCATTACTTCTTTTTCCCCAGTTACTCATTGAAAGGGGGCATCATCTACTTAATGTTATGGAAAGAAAAATAGGTCACAAATAAATGAAAGTCAAAGACTTGTAATGGGAACAAAAACTCTCCTGTGAATGTCAGTGTTAACTTTCCCTTGATTAAAAAGAAATCCAATATAATTTTTAACCTGAAAAGAAACTTTGCTTCAAGTATAATACATTTGAATTATGTAGAGCTCTTGTCCCTTACAGTTCAGAGCTTCTCATTACCCAGAGAGAGATGACTGAACTACAGAATAATAAGCTGACATATTTGAAAGGAAATGCTGTACACTTGATTTAATCAAAAGATTACAAAAATGACATTATCAGATCTTTCAGACAAGAAAAACAACTTGTTTAAAATTGGACATCAAACAAAAATCATACAATGGAATTCCATTATAACTAGAAGAAAAATTTTTAATATCCACTTCTTCATTCTACAAATATTGGCTCACTAGATACTTATTGAAACATGCCCTGTGCTAGACAGTGTGCGAAGCACTGCAATTGTGTAGAAGAATAGGACATAGTCTCTGCCCTCATGATGCATAAAGTCTACAGACAAAAGAGTTAAGTAGACACATTCTGCCATACTGAGAGATAAGGGCTTTAATAAAGGTATACATTCCAAGACTGTTTCTAATTACTGTTATAATAGAGATGTTGTCTTAATCTGTTGGGGCTACTGTAACAAAATATCACAAACTGGGTAGCTTATAAACAACAGAAATTTATTTCTCATAGTTCCAGAGGCTGTAAGTCTGAGATCCGGGAGCCAGCATGGTTGGGTAAGTGCCCTCTTCTAAGTTACAGACTTCTAATTGTATCCTCACATGGTGAAAGGGTCAAGGGAGTTCTCTGAGTCTCTTTTATATGAATACTAATCCCATTCATGAGGTCTCCACCATCATAACTAAACCACTTCCAAAAGGCACCACTTACCATCACCCTGGGGAGTTAGAATTTCAGTGTATGAATTGGGTGGAGGGGACAAACATTCAGACCATAGCAAGCGTGTTGCAGTCGCTTTTAAAAAAGTATAGGTGTTTCTTAAAAGCTCTATTAGATAATAATCTCCTCTTGGAGATGAGGAAAGGAAAACAGGTCTCAGCTTGTTTTGAACACTTTTCTGCCATATACAATTGACATCATTTGTTTTGAAAGAGGAATAAAAGACATTGACATTATATAAATCTGATGAGAAAACACTGACCTGATGAACAAGACCTGACAAAAAAATAAGTTAGGATGGTTTTGTTAACCTAACTCTATCTCCTTGAGCAATTAGCCTCCTTCTTTTGCGTCTTAAAGAGAAATTAATAGATAGGAGACAAGCCCACCCCATTCTACCCCACAGCATAGGTATAATGGACTTGAGTTCAGAGGGACCAGTCAGGAGTTAACATGAGTGTGTGCATGGAGGAAAGAGATGGGGAGCATTATGAAGTCTGAGTCCTGATCACCTAAACCTCTCCCATTCAGATTATTTCTAGTCCTTCCTTCTCTAACATCCCCTAATTTGGAGTTTGGGGATAGGGAGACAGAGATTACGCATCAGAGTTTGCCTCCTGTCAGATACTTCTATCTTGGGGGTAAGGGGTGCACTGGCTCACCCTTAAAGTTCATAGTCCTGTTCAGGAGGGGCAAACAGGAGGTGGATCTCTCCATACCACCAGCTCAACTAGTTGTTTTGCAACTTTGTCAAGCAACTGGTGGAAAGAGTGCTCAGATTGGTCAAAACACATAAAAGAATGAAACAATTTCTTAGAAAAACTTAGCCAGAAGCCATTCTGCAATAAGCATTTAACACATTGCAAATGTATTCCTCTTACCAGAATCCATTTCACAGAGGGTAAGAACTAAGCCTTTCATCATTATGTCCTCAGCATTTGGTACCAGCTTGTCTTCCCCTTCATTACTTGACTAATGTCTGAATAGTGAGTTTCCCTAAGGGAGTCATATTAAAGTCAAATGCTGGCTTCTGGTTTCCTTATTTTATTTTTTACCGTAAGTATATAAAATGAAAAAAATAAAGAGCAACCCCACTCTTTACAGCAGAAATGGGCAGGATAGAACGACGTCTTTTTTTTTTTTTTAAGTTTCTACTTAAATTCCAGTTAGTTAACATACAGTGTAATATTACTTTCAGGTGTACAATATAGTGATGCAACACTTCCATACAACATCCAGTGTTTATCCCAACAAGTGCCCTCCTTAATCCCCATCACCTATTTAATGCATCCCTTCACCAACCTCCCCTCTGGTAACTATCAGATTGTTCTTTGTAATTAGGAGTTAGTTTCTTGTTTTGTCTCTGTTTCTCTCTCATTTTTTCCCTTTGCTCATTCATTTTGTTTTTTTTTAATTCCACATATGAGTGAAATCGTATGGTATTTGTCTTTCTCTGACATATTTTGCTCAGCATAATTCTCTCTAGCTCCATTAATGTCATTGCAAATAGCAAGATTTCATTCTTTTTATGGCTGAATAATATTCCACTGTATATATATATATACCAACTCTTCTTATCCATTCATCAGTCAGTGGACACTTGGGCCACTTCCATAATTTGGCTATTGTAGACAATGCTGCTAAAAACATCGAGGTGCAAGTATGCCTTTGGTTTATTATTTTTGTAAGGGCAGGACTACTTCTAACCCAACTAGCCATGCTATCAGGGAGTGACATTAGGGTTGCTGTATGGTGTGACCCACCACCATCTACCAGGATGCAGTCCTTATGAATGGTCTCAACGTATCCATTAAGGTTTAGTCAAAAAGGAAGATGATTTGGTAATCTTCTCTTTGCTACTGATATAACATATGGATAATTTCATACACACTGTTCTAGTTATGGCTTCTGGACATATTCGGATGGACTACAGTCAGAATGTGACCAACATGGATACTTAAACTCCTACTCTAATTATCTCCATTTTTTTTTTACTTTTCCCTTAAGAACCATGGTGAGCTATGAAATTCTAGTGTTCTCACACTTCACTGCTAACGTAATCTGATCAGGGTGCCTTTACCATCTTGTATCTCTCCCCCATCTTCTAGCCCAACCCCATCCCAGGACCTAAAAAGTTTCCAGAACACAGTAAATCTCATTAATGTTTGTCAGATGAATGGCATTTCTTAATAACTAAATATGTTATGGGGGAATAAATACATATTCTTAGAAATCCTTACACACTGGAAAAATTAAGAGGCCATAGTATGACAATTCAGATGGAGTTTACACTAAAGAACTGAGTAAAGAAAACCAAACATCTCATTATCTGAAAGTAACTGTTCAAGTCTGCTACAAATGTATTTTTATTATTTTATAAGGCTTCTTCAAAACTTTACCCTGTAACATTTTTAATTGAGGAAAAAGCTGCTTAAATCATCAAAATTCAACTGTCCATTTGCTCAAAGAAGATATTTATGTAGTTGTTTATTTGTTTCTCCGATAGGAATAACCAGTTCACAGTATGCAGAATGTAGTTCTTTTGATGGTATTTCAATTCCTATGTATATCTAAAAGGTAAAAGTATCTGGCACTTCATTGGAATTTTATTGAATTTTTTTATTCTGTCTGGGCACGTTATGGGTATCAAGTTCTTCTTGCCACATTATAGATATAATTCATATCCACACAGATGAGAAATTGGGTTAACCACAGTTCATTTTTTTTCTTCAAAAGTGAAGTCCTTTAAACATTGGAACAAGAAATCTATATTTTAGTTTATTATTCAGCATGGCTTCTAGTTGTTTCCATTCTGAATTCTACATTACAAGTAAATCAATTCTAATTTTCTCAAAACCAAAATTACTCAAGAAAAATTTCAGTGGTAGAAAACATTGATCCAGCATGAAAACTGAAATAATTTAAAATTCATTACCTGATCTGTTCCTTCACTCATTCAATATTAGGAATAAAATAACTCTTTATACCCTCCGAAATTCTATGCCAGTGAGACTGAGTGGTTTCATCGTTCTTTTTACACCAAAGACTCCTTTTTTCAAGCATAGTTATATGCAAGACAGGAATGGCTTCTCAAAAAACACAATTATGTTAAATAATTATTTAATAACTGTAATTCAAACTCTCTCAACTTTTGGTCAATATTATTGATTTGGTGACACCACAATGGATTTTTTTATGTTAAGTGGAGCAGTCTAAATTTTTCAACATAGCTTAAGCTTTTTTTATAGTCAGTACTTTGAGCCCACCTATTATAATTAGACTGGGGGGCTCTAAGATATGTTAAATTTAGCATAATGTTTGGTTCTAAATTTCTCTTAATTCTAATAACTTACAGATATATTATCTAATGTATATATTCATGTATATATTAGGTATCTCTTTGTTTTTTTAAAAGATTTTATTTATTTATTTGTCAGGGAGAGAGAGCACAAGTAGGGGACAGAGAGACAGAGAGAGTGCAGAAGCAGGGATAGTGGCACGCAGAGGGAGAAGCAGGATCTCCGCTGAGCAAGGAGCCCCGTGATCACAGGACCCTGTGATCATGACCTGAGCAGGAAGGCAGACCTTTAACCGACTGAGCCACCTAGGCATTGCTATTAGATATCTCTTTGACATATATGGGGTATTTATTATAATCGTATTTTGTTGAGGGAGAGAGTAAAAGGCTAATGATTTGTAAAAATAAGTGTGAAATATCTTACACCAAAATTTGGCTCAGCTATTACAGTAACCTGAAGTTCCAAAGCATTAACATTTTCAATTGCTGTAGAGATCAAGTTTAGAGCACTGTGCCTTCAAGTCATTCAAAAACACACATTGATGCTGCTGACCAATATAGTGAAAGGAGAAAATGCAGGTGTTGCAACAAGTTAAGATGATGAGTCCAGATTGGGAAATATTGAGTGTGGGACCAATAGAGAGATATTCAGGTGAGTTACCCTATATACGGACTCCTAGACACCAGTTAATCATGAAGGCGCCTGGGACACAAAAGCAAATCCCAGCAGGGAACAAAGAGGGGAGCAGATAGCAGTATTTGTCAGGCTCCAGTTAGGGTACAGACACCATACTAGTTATTTTTAATAGAGAGAGTTCAATATAGATAATTATTAGCTACATACTGAATAGCTAAAAAGGCAAAGAGAGAACTCTTAGATATGACAGAGGTAACAAGTGCACGAAGCCACTATCCCCCTAGAGGGAAGGGAGTGGGATTACTATGGTTTAGAAGCTCTGTGGAGCCTGGCTGTGCCTGGGACCTAAGATCCCTGAAGAGGGCCGCTGTTTGCCGGGTGCTTGCATCTCTGAAGAGGGAGGACGAGGTTAATCCTGCCAGTGTTAGAGAAACTGCAAACTGCCTTCAACTGCCCCTGCCAGGACAGAACAAGGCAAGGGTGACCCCGACAAAATTCAGAAGTGCCCCTGCATCCCACAGGCGTCCCCTGTCGGCAGAGCCCGGCATGGAGACTGCTGACCAAACAGAAAGGTGGTTTTTAGACTCTGAACCTCAGCACGACAGAACAGGGTACAGAAGGATGAGAGATTTGGAGCTGAGAGAGACAAGAGCTTAAAAACTGACACATAATGGTTTATTGCCATTGGAAGGAAGAGATTCAAAAACGTCTTGAGAGAGGAAATTGAATTGCGTCATGGACGCATTTATTTAATATCACAATGTGTCAAGCATGCCCTTAAGCACTTTAAATCCATTAGCTCATTTAATTTAATCCTCACAATGACCATTTGAAGTAGATATTATTATTCCCAGTTTACATATTATTTTAAAAACTGTGGTTCAGGGAGGCTAAGTAAATTGACCAAAACCATATAGTTAATAATTCTACATGTCTAAACATTTCTTTTCCTTTATAACTTAAAGTAGTGGTTCTCAAACTGTGGTCTGTGGAAACTTTGAGCTCCAGGAGTTACCTGGGGTGCCACAGTAGATATGATAACCAGATGAGGCTGGGCTCCCACCCCTGCTTCAAAGTGCAACAGCCCTACTTTTATCCATCTCATAAACGAAGGGGATTCAGAAGAAATGTAGGAAGCTATGTAAGATTTCTCTTGAAAATAAGGAGTTTGGTGCTGAAAAAGCTTGAAAACCTCTTCCTCAAAAGCAGGTGAGGTGTTTTGTTTTGCTGTTTTGTTTTGTTTTGTTTACCCTACAGAGTCGCTCCTGAACAATTCTAATTTTTCTCCTGTTCTAATTTGACTCTCAGATGAAGACAAGAATTGTTTTTTTTTTTTTTTTTTTTTTTTTTTTTTTTTTTTTAATTTTTTATTTATTTTCAGCGTAACAGTATTCATTGTTTTTTCACCACACCCAGTGCTCCATGCAATCTGTGCCCTCCCTAATACCCACCACCTGGTTCCCCCACCCTCCCACCCCGCCCCTTCAAAACCCTCAGGTTGTTTTTCAGAGTCCATAGTCTCTCATGGTTCACCTCCCCTTCCAATTTCCCTCAACTCCCTTCTCCTCTCCATCTACCCTTGTCCTCTATATTATTTGATATGCTCCACCAATAAGTGAAACCATATGATACTTGACTTTCTCTGTTTGACTTATTTCACTCAGCATAATCTCTTCCAGTCCTGTCCATGTTGCTACAAAAGTTGGGTATTCGTCCTTTCTGATGGAGGCATAATACTCCATAGTGTATATTCTATTGGTACCATCTAATGGCTCCTTTCCTAAACTGACGCCTCCTACGAAGAAAAGATGCTTTTAATTTATCCCAGAGTTTGACGGGCCCTCTGCATTCTCTCTCTTCCCTCAAGACCAAATCCCGGAAGAAACCTCCTCTCACAGCCAGCTCCAAAGTCACCTGCTCACTACCTCTTCCATTGGCATGTGACTTCGCCATATTATAATCCAACCTTCCATGAAGTCTCTGGGGCTCTCCGAGTCTAAAGTCATAATACATATGTAACAATTTTAAAATAAAGCCGCACAAAGCAGTCTACAGAAACTCAGATCCGTCTGCTCCTTCCCCAGCAAGCCAGGAATGTCAGATTGCAGCACAAAGGGAAGCAGCATAAGGTAATGTATCTTCATTTCACAGAACTTTGCATTAAGTCAAATCCAGGCATTAAATGAGGGGTTACTAAGGAGTAGTTGTCCTTGACCTAGAATTGGTAAATCTTTTCCATTTATAAAAATGAATTTTATTTCAACTGAATCTAGCATTTCAGTCATTACGTGAAAGCTATATATGATTATCCTTTGGGAATGAGGTAGGGCATAAAGATTGTAAAATTTAGGTCATACTTGTAATTAGTTATTAATAGGCACATAAAGAAAATCTTTGTGCATCTTAGCTTTGTCAAAGAACTTCCGCAAGTAATCAAAGAGCCATAATATGACATTGGGTAAGGATGCAAATTAATTTTAAGCCATGTGGAGACATTAAGAATGAAAATGAACATGCCATGGAGAATTAAGGGCAATTAAAAACACTTATGGCTTCTTAATCTGTACAAAGCAAACTATAACATTTTATCATCATAAAGCAACTAGTCTTCATAATATTCAAATGCTCACATAAGAATTAGAGAGAATACCTTAAATCAAAAGAAAACTATTTCTTAGAGTTACCATGTGTGGCTTTATCATTTCCAAAGTACTTTTCCTGATCAGTCACATGAACTAAAGAACAAGTCTTTACCCAAGAGAGGTATCTGGACCCAGAGATATTTGGTGTTAAGCCCAACATCACACTGAAAGGTAAAGAGAAAGAATGGCATATAGGTCTTCTGATTTCTACTACATTATACACAGAATCTAGCACAGCAAATCAACCTAGTAACATGCTTGCCTTTGCACACTAGTGTAAACATATGTTCATGGGTGCACACAGGCTCTCCTTATAGCCTACATATAAAATAACCATAAAAAATTTAAAATTATTCCAGAATATGGCATTATGAAACTATAAACTCACATAGCTAAACTTAATTTTGTTACATATGCATTTTTCACATTCTGTCCAGTATTGTTTTATTTATATACACCTCAATTTCATTATTAGACCACAAACTTCTGGAGAGAAAGGACCATACTTTATATTAAGTATAATTTTTGTCCTCAGAGAATTTAATAAAACGTCTTCCACATATGTTTTCAGTGGGTGGAATGAATTATAATTCAAGCATAACTATACCACAACTCTTTTAAGACTAAAACAAATTTAACTGTTTTTACATAGAAGTCAACTGAGGCAAGACGTTTTATGAATTTACGAAGGCAAGTTAATCTGAGTCAGATCTAAACTATAAAATCGAACATAACAATGAGTGTTTTTGCAATTTAGAAGCCTCTTCATAGGTTTCTGTTTACCCATTACCTCTGTTTTAGGTAGCTTTCAGTGTGATTAATTCTACAGTCAGAATCCTAGATCAATGCACATCAGTGTACTTGACATTTGTACTGAGCCACAGAAGATTCATAATAAAAATGCATTGTGTGAATGAATGAAGGATGCCATCACCAAGTAGCCAAGTGACACCAGAAAGATGCTGATCCATGTGGCTCAGGCTCCAGGCATTGATTTCCACACCAAGTAAGATTATCAATTGTTCTCCAGCTCCTTCAAGTCTCCCCACTCATCTGAAAAGCAGGCAAGTCACATGCTAAATCACTTACATCCCTATCAGCCTACGGAAAGAGCTAACTTGCTGCCACTGAGGCTGCAGGAAATTGAGGTCTTACTTTCATACCAAAGTTCCAGCTCAGGACCAGGAGCTTCACTCACCTGAACGCCATTGTAGAGAAGAATTACTCCCTTTTGCTAGATACATCATTGATTCTTCTTCTTTCATTTTCCCACTGTGAGATCAGTGAGCATCTGGAATTTCCACTGCCAGCCCAAAAATGAATGAATGAGCATTCTACCCAGGAAAGGATAAGTTGTATATAACATACATCATCTCTGGACTTTCATAATACAGAATGTTTTTCATATTACATTCTCCAATCCCATTTAAACCCTAGAGTTAACAACTTTTCACTAACTTAAAATTTCATTTAAAGATGAAAAAAGAAGAGCTTGGCGTTTCTGAACATACAGATATAAAAGCCATCTCTATTTTTAGATTCCCTATTGGAAGTTTTTAAAAAAAAAATCTTTGATTTTTCATTAAACCTGGGCCTTGCCTTTTTTTAACCTAATATGCAAGAATCACTGTAGCCTATGTGTCCTACATAAAGCCATATTCAGTATTTCTCGCAAGCTCTCCTGATAAAAAGTTTGGCTGTGTGTATTTAAGTAATAAACGAGCAAAGGGGTTAAGGAACTAACATAATATCGGTAAATGAATCCTTCTCCAAAGCAAATTTTAACAAATGCCACTTCGCTACACATATTACCTCCTTATCAAAATTATGTCAAGGACAGTTTTAAAAACCATCCAAAATCTTCTCACAGAGCTCAGTTCAAGCCATTTGAACTGCAGCATATCCTTCCACATCTTCCATGCTGTACTCTCACAGCACTCACTTTGTCTCATGCCACATAGATGTTCTGGAAGAACCACTACTCTTCCCTGATATTTTCCTATAAAGCACAGCACATTAAAATGAAACTAAACACAAGGGAGAATGTGAATGGTTTTTAAGTTTGGGAGAGAATCACACATAATATAATCTGGAGCTCTTCTGAGAATTTACAGACGTATCTTCATGGTTGGATTTGTCTCTGTTACACTTAATAAATTAATTACTATTCACAAAAATATAATCCTACACTACCCCACAAAGACTTGTTTCTCCACAAGGAAGCTTTGAAATACAGGAAAGGAAGTATGACTATTAGCTGCTATGACAGATGGCAGAATGACATTCCAACCAGGCATAGCTGTGATTAATACGCATGCAAACATCCATTCAATAGAAAAATCTCTACAGCACCAAATAGAAATTCTGACCAAATCCTGGGTTGTTATGACAAGTCCTCATTATTTTTATGACCCTGGAAACTGTTACCCAGTTGGAATCTAATGGTTCAGCCATACCTCCTAGAGGTAAAATAAGGATAGATGCCCCTCAACATTGATACTATCGTGAGCATGTTCTCTGAAAATAGCCTCTCTGAGCCCAGACAGCTCCATTTACATTACACAATTGTGTGAATCATGGTTGATTGGACTAAGGATGGATGTTCAGTCCAACTAGCATGATCACATTTCTTCACCTGAAAATTTGGAACTGGAATCAAGTAGCCAGTCAGCAACGTGCCAACCTGAGTTCTGTGAGGCACATTGGAAAGTGAGTCAGTGGTGGGACTGGCTGGAGAAGAGGGGAGATGGAGAAGAGACTTGGTGGTTTTCTAGTCCTTCTAGCTCATTTTCAGAGTCCCTGCTGCATTCGTTCTCTGGATATGTTCCTTCCCCCTATTATAAATTCCTCTGTGTTCTTTAATTCTCCTTAAGTTAGAATGTTACCTGAAACCCAAAGCCTTAAGTAATCATACACCCATACATTAAATTATTGTATTTCTAAATTTTGTATTTTCTAAATATTATATTAAATCTTGTATTTCTATTTATGCTTGCATAGATCTATAGCTCATCTTCTCATCCAAAGTATAAGATCCCTGAGAATGAAGATTATTTTGTATTTTTTTTAACTTGAGTATAGTTGACACACAATGTTACATTAGTTTCAGGTGTACAATTTAGTGATTTGATAAGTTAATACATTCTACTATGCTCACCACAAGTACAGCTACCATCTGTCCCATTACACTATTACAATATCATTAACTGCATGCAGTCCTTATGCTCTGCTTTTTCCTTCTGTGAGTTGCTCATTCCATAACAGGAGGCCTGCATCTCTCTCTCCTCTTCACCTGTTTTTCCCAATCTTCCATCTCCCATCCTCCCCCATCCCCATCAACCACCAGTTTGTTCTCTGTATTTATAGTTCTGATTCTGTTTTTGTTAATTTTTTTAAAAATTCCATTTATGTCTGGAATCATATAGCACCTGTGCCAAGACTATCCTTGGTACTCCTTACATGCACATACCACATACAAACATACAATATATGATTATGCAAGTATACATTTAACATATTACTTGAATTAGCAATATACTGAATATAGTGAGCCAACTTTAACTGTGGGCCAATGATTACAGTTCTATGTTGACATCTTTTTTCCTTTTTTATTCAAAAATGTTATTGTTTATAATTACGATCTATTGTATGACCCACACACAAATACATATGTTGTTTTCGGAGTATTTCCTCAGTATTTGCAGACACCAGGAATTAACCCCCTGGCTCTGTTTTGTAACTTTTAGCTGACAGATTGTGTTGTGTGCTGTTCCTTATATGACTACTGCAACTAGACCATGTTAAAATGCAAACGAAGAAAACTGAAGAGCTCCTCTTGGGAGAAGAGATACACAGCACTGAGGGGCATTAAAACCCTCTTGCCTTTGGGGCCCCTGGGTGGCTCAGTGGGTTAAAGCCTCTGCCTTCGGCTCAGGTCATGATCCCAGGGTCCTGGGATTGAGCCCCACATCAGGCTCTCTGCTCCAAGGGGAGCCTGCTTCCTCCTCTCTCTCTCTGCCTGCCTCCCTGCCTACTTGTGATCTCTGTCTGTCAAATAAATAAATAAAATCTTTAAAAAAAAAAAAAAAAACCCTCTTCCCTTGGAAAATAAGTTCACGTAACCCAAATAGAAGTTCAACTTAGTGACTCCACTGCTGAAGAGCACATGGTAGGAAAGAAAAGAGCTAGCTTTAGGAATCTTCCAGCTTTCTTTCTTAAAGTGCCTTTCCAGACGCTACCCACCACCTCCTCTCCCGAAGTTGCCTATTTGGGGTAGACCTCTCCAGTTCTAGTTGTATTATCTAGCCCCGAAGTGACCAGGAGCAGATCTTTGCTTATTCATGTGAGGGTCCTCATAGTCATACCTTTCTATTCTCAATAACAAGAGTCAATGTTCTCATTAGATCAGGCAACAATCTCCTAGCAGTACTCTTTGGTTTACCTCATTTCTTTTCGATTTGTCTCCCATAATACTACCGGTTCTCAAGTCCTGTGTACATGTATCACTCCTTTACTCGAAAATCAGTGTTTGGCTCTCAGAGGCCAAAACTGAACCCATTTACCCATTTCGCCTAATTTCCTACTATGTGCATTCATCCATTCAATGATGTATATCATTCATCTGTAAGGGCAGGCATTTGCAAAGCACTAGGAACACAGCGAGGAATACAGACAAGTAAACAAGATGCATGACCGTTATGATGTGCAGTTTTTTTAAAAAAAAGATTTTATTTATTTATTTGACAGACAGAGGTCACAAGTAGGCAGAGAGGCAGGCAGAGAGAGAGGGAGAAGCAGGCTCCCTGGCAGGCTCCCTGCTGGGCAGGAAGCCCCATGTGGGGCTCGATCCCAGGACCCTGAGATCATGACCTGAGCCGAAGGCAGAGCCTTTAACCCACTGAGCCACCCAGGTGCCCCTGATGAGCAGTTTAATAGAGAGACACACATGGTGTTAAGAAAGCAGACAGAAGACAAACCAAATCCAGTCCGGATGGGTTTATCAGAAAACATGTTCTGGGAGAAATGATACCAAAAAATGAAATCTAAAGGGCAAGAAGTTATTAGGAAAGCGCTGATGAGCAAGAAAGTAGCCTTGGGAGGTACACCTGGGTGGCTCAGTCCGTTAAGCATGGACTCTTGATTTTGGCTCAGGTCATATATCAGGGTCATGGAATCAATCCCTGAGTTGGGCTTCACGCTCAGTGTGGAGTCTGCTAGAGATTCTCTCTCTTCCTCTGCCTCTGGCCCTACCCCTGCTCTTGCTTTCTGTCTCTCGAAGATAAATAAATAAATCTTTTTTCGAAAGAAAGCATAAAGATAGAAAAAGAGAAAGGAGGAAAGGAAAGGAAGAGAGAGAGAGAGGGGAAGGAAGGAAGGAAGGAAGGGGGAGGGAGGAAGGGGGAGGGAGGAAGGAGGAGGGAGGAAGGAAGGAAGGAAGAAAGAAGCCTTGGGAAAGCAAGGGGTAGGAGAAATGGAGCCAGGGGTAGGAGAAAGAGGAGTAGTCTAGGGAAGAAGAAATATGTGCCCAGGCCAATCAGCAGATGGGGCAGTGGAGAGGAAGAAAAGTGAAAAGACAGCTAGAATCAATGGGACTTGGTAACAAATTAGATTTGGGAGGGAAGGGAGGGGGAGAAACCAAAATGACTACCAGATATCTAGCATGAGGAATATGTGCACAGTAATGTCTTATAATACAGTGGATAAAAGTATTTCATAAGGTGTAGGGTGCTAGGGTGGCTGGCCCAGTCAGTTAAGCCTACAACTCTTGATTTTGGCTCAGGTCATAATCTCAGGGTCATGAGATCAGCCCCTTGTCGGGCTCCGTGCTCAGTGTCGGGGGCGGGGGGAAGTATGCTTGAGAACCTCTCTCCATCTCTCTCTGCCTCTGCCTCTCGTGCTTTCTAAGTAAATAAATAAATAGTATTTTATAAAGTCATGAATTCTAAAGAGAACTTTTGTTCATTATGGCATCTTGGGTACAGGTAAGAACATTTTAAAAGCTGAACTCTTGAGAAGGATGAATTAATATACTTAACAGAAGGATGTGCACCAAATAGTTAACATTTCCTAAATCAGGACAGTGGTCTTTTTTACTTATCTATATTTTCTAAATGTTTTGATATGAACACACATTACTTTTTGACATGAAAAATATAGGGATATTTTAAGCAAAGTATTACTTAAAAACCATATATATGCAAGTGTGTGTGTGTGTGTGTGTGTGTGTGTGTGTGTGTGTATGTATGTACATATGTTATATTACGGCTTATATGCGATAGGAGGATGAGGCAAGTTGTACCAAAATACAACAATTTTTACATTGTTCTGGGACCAATATGATTCCTATTTCTTGTTTAAAAGAAATAAAAGAATTGCACTTTTGTAAAAATACAAATGAGGTAGCACCATCTGGCATTCAGATCGAATTCATCTGGTGAAGTGTAGCAAAGTAATATTTCAAGGCTCACAACATCTACTCCTATGTTCCCTATGGTGTTAACTTCAAGCTCCACACTGAAGAAAGCAGTAAGCAAGGCTGATGTTCAGGGCCTAGCGTGACTCATCAATAGTGCTGAGAAATTAAGGCAAAAATATCTCTCATAAAGATCGTGAACTTAATTATTTGAATTTGTTCTCTTCCACCCCAGGCCTTCTGGCTCATAGAAGTCAAGTTGTTTTACCATTAGAGGCATGACTATGCTTTTTTTATTTGTTATTTGCTGCCTTCATCTCACAGGGCTTAAGGTCACTACAGACCTTTAGCTCTCCATTAAAAATGAGGAAAACAGGGCACCTGGGTGGCTCTGTCAGGTGGGTGTCTGCCTTCGCCTCAGGTCATGATCCCAGGGTCCTGGGATTGAGCTCCGCATCGGGGTCCCAGCTCAATGGGGGGTCTTCTTCTCCTTCTCCCTCCAACCCCCCTTCTCTCAAATAAACAAATAAAATCTTTAAAACAAAAAATGAGGAGAAGGCCATATTCTCACTTCACAATATTCAGCACTTTGAGAAACTAAGTAATGTTATTTCTTTCAGATAATGGCTCTGAGGAAGAGCTAGTGACTATTAGCTGATTACTCAGTTTGGCCTCCATGGCAAATGCAGACTACCGACTCACCAAACGGGTTTCATGTTCTTCCTGGATGCACAACTCTACTGGGTGCAGCCACATGGCTCGTTGGATGAGGACGGTGGCAGTGGAGATGGAGAAAAGTGATGGATTTGAGGTTAGAATCACTGGGACTCAGTCACAGACTGCATGTGGAAGATGAGGAGAGAAGGGGGAGTATCAAAAATGACTTTCAGATATCTAGCCTGAGAAGCTGCATGGACCAGAGGGTCCTGTAATGACATATAGAAAAGTACTAGACTGGTAAGGGAATCATGAAGTATAATAAGGAGAATTTCAGTATGACATCGTGACATGGGTGAAAACAGTGGAACATGAACAAAAATTGTTTACCACTTATCATCCTGGTCTGTAAAAACCACCCACTACCCCCATACGTTGTCTTTCTCCACCCACTGACTAAACGCAGTGACTCCAGGCCCCAGTATCTGGTGGAGACATAAAAAGAAAGGAAAATGGGTCTTTGAATAACCATGAAAGCTACATCAGTTTCTCATGGCCGCGCTAACAAATTACCACATATGAAGTGGCTCAAAACAACACAAAATGTATCCTCCCACATGTCTGGAGTCAGTAGTCCTAAACGGTTCAGCAAGGCTGCGTCCCCTCTGGAGGCTCTGTTCCCTTGCCCTTTATAGCTTCTAGAGGCTGCCTGTGTGGCTCACGGACCCAGCTGCCATCTTCAAAACCAGCAGCATAGTATTTCAGTCTCTCGCTTGGTTCCTCTACCTCTGTAATCACATGGCTTCTGTGCCCGTCCTATGCTTCCCTCCTTCCCTTTTAATAACCCTCGTGATTACATTGGGCCCATCCAGATAACCCAGGATAATCTTCCCATCTCAAAATCTTTAACATAATAACATTTTCAAAATCCCTTTTCAATGTAAGGCAACACACTCACAGGCTCTGGGGATCGTGACACGGGCATCTTGGGGGGTGTGGGTGGTGAAATTATTCTGCTTACAACAAGAAGTACTTTGTACTTCACATGAGTGAGAGAAAAACAGGTACTGCGTTAATCCATTAACTTCAGGGGTTTATCTCTTACTAGCTGGTATTGCTTTAACGAATAGCATTTATAAATCCAACAGGAAACATCTGTCCCTAGCAGAACTGTAATTAGGATAACAACTACACCTTACTCCCTTTTGTTACTAAAAAACTGCCCTACACGTACCATGTTATAAATGTTTATAATGGTGGTAAGGGCATCACCTTAGTGACAGCTAGAAATAGACTAGGAGTAGATCAGATTTTGTTTTAGCCAATAGTTTCAGTCTTTACCCATGTTAAAACTTTAATCAGAACTTTTAACACATGAGGGAAAATTAGCTATTTTACGTCTTCACTTTCTTTGCCCGAATGATTTCTAGTAAAGGTGCTGCCAAGAAATAAAATGGTACAAAAAGAAACAAGGACATACAAAGATACAAGATAGTGTATGGACAAGGTCCAAGTAGTCATACACTTAAAGGGTTTTTTTCCCCTCCCTTTCATGAAATATAGAACTGTCGAATTATTGCTTTGAGGTCAAGTCAACCCCAATGTCCACGGACTTTACTTTGTATAAACTTTGTACTGACATCATAATTGGGTTATCAACAAATGTTGTTTTTATGAGAAGAAAACTAAAGGATGAGGTAGGTCATGTTCCCGCTAGACATTCATCACCAGCAAATTCCTTATTACTCTAATGACTGTTCACTGGGAAAAGATTTTAATGCGCTTTCATGTTTTCCAATTTAAAAAAAGAATCAGAGTTTAATGCAAATGCATTTTTAACATTTTTCTGTGCTTTAGGGGAGCTGCTTTTAGGAGGGAAATGTAATGAATGTTTTTAATCATACTAAAATGGTTTGCCCAGAGTGTGTGGTTTAATTCAACTTCTCAATGACAACAAAATAGAAGAGACTAAGCACATTTATCAGCCAAGGTTCCTCCCTTCTCAACATGGTTACCAATTGCTTAAATATATTTGGAAGATAAAATTCATTTCAGAAAACAAGAACAAAGAAGCCTACCTGGTTAATTTTCACAATCCTTTTTTTCCCCACATAGATCTATATGGATCATTGCCACTCTTCTGAGAACTCCCAACCTCATGACTCCGAGCTGTTCCCATCCTCAAAACACACCTCACCTATCCCACAGATGCATTCCTTTCCCCTTTTCCCTAGTTTGTTCTTGTGTGCCCTTCAGGTTTTCAATAAATTCTTAATGTCATCGATGAAAATGTCACTGCTGAGAAGATTTAAGTCCCATTGTTCCACTCAGGCCTTTAACTGCAAAGTAAACAACCTGCTTTCAATAAGCTTGTCCTCAGATTTAAACTGAACAGAAATCAAAGAATAATTTCTGTGCCATTTCTCGTTTCCTTGATTTGAATCATACTCTTGGAGATGCCATCTAAATAACTCCTTGAAGATGTTCCAATCGCCTCACCGTGTCCACATCTCCTCACTGCTTTCAAAAGTGCCACGACCAAACCTCCATGGTATTAAATAATGCCTTTCTCGTCTCAGTCCAGAGGACAGGGGTTATCATGGGGAAGCAGATTTGAAGACTACAATAAGGAGAAGTGATAGACACTTTCCCACACAATGAAGAATTGATCTGTAAATGCTGACTGGTTCTTGATAAGGGGAGAATGGATACAGAACATAAATTATCTGAGAGAAGGATTTTCCCCCTACTTACATCTACTGCCACCACAAGATATCTGTACAACAGATATCCATAACCTTCAGGAAGTTTCTAGAAAATGAAATATCTGATCATTATCACATGTTCTATCATTAAAGATGCTTCAGAATATATGTGAGCAGTTATAAAATACCATGCTTTCAAGTTTTCCTTTTAAAAAAAAACTCACCAACTGGATTTTGGAAAATGCAATGGAAGGTTGATGCAATCTACTGGGTAATTTGTGCACAATCCACCTGCCACCATTCTACTAATTTTAAGTAGTCCACCCGCCTACCCACTTATTCTGGTTCTCTGTAGCATCCATTTTCTGGCCCATTTTGTGAAAAGAAAAGGTATTACCCAAATGTTCTGGACAGCAGGTGGAAGCAATAGTGAATGCAGGCCAGCGAATCCCAGTAAGTACGCCATCCAGTTCTGCCTGGCTTATACCTCTTTGGGGCCCCCCTGAGCATTATTCCCTCTGTTGTCTCCAGGACTCTGTTGTCTTTGTACTCTGGGATAATGTGACCAGGCAGCTCCCATACCTGGCAAAAATTTAAAAGTAGCAGTTATAAAGTAGCTCCAATAACTCATCAAGAATAAAAAAATACTCTTTAGGTCACCTTTTTTGTCATTGTGTCTGTTAACTACCCCCCTCAAGATCTACCCACAAGGATATAGGACAATAGACTTTATTCTAAGGAATTCAGAATTCTTCACTAAAAGGTATGATTAAGGATGAAAAATATTGCTATCCAAACTAATTAGAAGGAGTTACAGTCTAATTTAGTTCCATGATGTGAAGCTGTTCTGAGTTGGTTTTAGTGGAAACACAAATTCTATTATATTCTAAATTCAATTGCACAATTCCACAGCAAAGAATTGGGTAATCCATATAGCTCTTCAATTTTCTTGCTAAGATTCAAAGTTTTGCTTATTTCAGGTTATGAAATACGAATTATTTCAGTGAATCAACCTCTAATTTCAAGGAGATTTAAGGAACAACTCTTTAATTAGTCTTTATCATGCTTGCTTAAACCTTGCCAGCCATCTCTCTCCAGAAAGTAAATTAAAGTGAGAGAAGATTCTGAATGACCTGTCATAACACAGCTGGCTACTTGACAGATAAGTCTTCATAAGACCCATCATTCTGAAGAATGACATAATTTTAGCTCCAAGTGCTAAGCGTGCTCAGAAAAAGTTAGAAGGCAGTGCAATGAGAAGTCAGGGTAATAATTTGTGTGTGTGTATGAATGGACTATCTAGGTAAATATTTACATCTGATAAGTAATGCCTGTTCATTACTTGTCATTCATTTTTAATAGTTTTCCAGCCTTGGAAATATTTCTTTTCCCAAACAGGTATTTCCTTTCTCCACAAGTGTTAGTTACCAACACAAAACATATTAACTTTTGCCACTATATGTAATTTTTAATTATTATTCTATGTTTCCAGCCACGATTCACAAAACAAGCACCTAAAAACCAGGCCTTACTAGTACCAGAGTGTCATTTTTAAAAAGCCATTTTTATTTTCTCTAAGCCATCAGAAAACATTAGAAGCAGAAAAGACACAAAATAAATGGACTGACAAACACTTCTCTTTTGTGACTCATAGACAAAGTAGCTACTATTATGTACTCCCAGACTCTGCGCAAAGTGCTTTACATGGATTATCTGATTTAATCCTCATAAACACTCCCCAAAGATGTTCTATATTATTTCCATTTGACCAACAAGGAAACAGAAACTCAAAGAGGTGAAGCAGCTTACCAATGGCTAGTTAGAAACTGGCCTATAGTTCAAGTTTCGATCTCTCACAACAAGGTGCTCAGTTACCATGATATGTCGCCTCCATGCACAGACCCAGGCCCACCTGCAAACTGGCACGTGATGCCCACTCACATGCTGAGGCAGAGATGGTTAGCTGTCTCCAGTTGGTGCCATCCTTCCATCCATAATGTTGATGCTGGTAAATGTCCACTCAGGACATTTCTAATGCCCTTTGTATCTAGGTGAGGTTATAATACTTATCAACAGGATATGGACAGAACTGATGTTTGTCACTTTCAGATCCAGCCCATAAAAACCTGCCAGGAGATTCTTTGTGCTCACACGCCATCCCATCTTTCATTTCATATCAGCGAGGGTTGTCAGATAAAATGGAGGACACCCAGTTAATTTTGCATTTCAGAAAAACGACAAATATCTCAGTGTAAGCATGTCCCATGCAATATTTGAAAAATACTTATATCAGGTGTATTGACATTTGGGTCGCTAGATTTAGCAAATAAAATGCATCCAAAACGTAAGTGTCCCAAACATTGCATGGGACATACTTATACTAGAAGTTATTTGTCGTTTACCTGGAATTCACATTTAACGGGCGTCCTTTGGTTCACAAACTGGCCCCCTATACACAGAGGTCAAGGAGACACCAAAAAAGGATGCAGGACACTCCAGATCGGTAGATAGTAGGTTTAATAAGGGAACTTAATTTATAGGCTTGTCTTGGGCGGTGGCAAGACAAGCAGATCTCTGAAACTATGGGGCCAGAATCTTAAAAGTTCTTAAGAGTTCATATAAAGACTGGGTTCCATCACATATATCACCCAGAGAGTCTTATCACATTGCTCTCTCAAGGCAGCATCCTCGAAAAAGGTTCCCACTGTACGAACAGTGGGCAGAGTATACATTTCTAGGGCAACCCATGTCCTCTCAATGACGTTCTCCAACAAGTGTTACAACTTGCTAAATCTGGCGGTCCAAATACCAACACCTCTAGAAACCTTAGAAGCAGCTGCATGCTGAAGACAGCATAGTCACTAGCAACATGACCATGGCCTAGAGCGTCTCCTCCTTTGAGCTTTACATGAATGAGAAATAAAGTCCTATTCTGTTAAGCCACTAAGGTTTCTGACTAATACAATACAAACAATACTAACATGACTAACTCAAATACAAGTTCCAAGAATTTACCCTTCTGGCCTTACACAGAGGTAACCCAGAAAGTGGAAATCACTCGAGTGTGGAGTCACACCAGCATGCCCTGGCTTCACATGTCAGCTGTGCCACCTTCTAGCTTTGTGTTTTTAATTTTCAGCCTCAGTTTCTTTTTTTTTTTTTTAATTTTTTTACGATATTTTACTTACTCATTTGAGAGAGAGAGAGCGCACAAGCAGAGGGAGAGGCAGAGGGAGAGGGAGAAGTAGATTCTCCTCTGAGCAGGGAGCCCGATGCGGAACTCGATCCCAGGACCCTGGGATCATGACCTGAGCCGAATGCAGACGCTTAACCGTCTGAGCCACCCAGGCGCCCCGAGCCTCAGTTTCTTTATCTGTAAAATGATAAAGCCAAGGCCTTCATGGAGAAACTATCATAAAAATTAGATTAAATAATATATGTAAAAAAACTAGAATATTTGGCACATAATAGATCTATTACTGAATTTTATTATTTTAAAAAATAAGCTAACTTTGCACTCTCAATACTGACTGACCTGCAAAATTCTATGCCTTTTTAACTAAAGTTCATTTTGTTGTTTATAATTAATTATTAAATCCCTAAGACTCGGTTTCATAATTAGCTACTTTTTATCTCACTGTCTTTGAACTCAATAATTGGCTTTGCTGATTTTTAAGCTGAGATCAGCCTTTCCCTGAGTTTTCTAATTGGACTGGCACTACTAAATGGACAAGTTTTTGTGCATGGTTCTCAACACAAAACCCAAAAGGCACTCTGGACAAAATCTGAAATCTGCCTTTTCTCCTTTTTTGCTGAGAACATCTCAAATTGATCAGCTCACCAGGTAGAATTCAAAAGTCACTTTCATTTGAAATTGGATAACCATCAAATCACCCTATTACTATTAAAAGCCAGGATGCTCACCATCACAAATCCCAAGACTAAGGCAGACTCCCCATAGATTCAGAACCTGGCTCTCTCTACGGCACAAAATTTTGGCCCTCTTTGTGACGTACACGGCTTGCTGTCTAACAGGAAATGCGAAGCCTAGTTTGAAATCACTTTTTTTAAAATGGTTTTTGCTGAAACATTTTTAATCAAAGTTTTTTCATCAAAATTAAGCTATGTTTTCAGATGTAAATTGGCTTCCTTAACTCTCTTCTCAAAGAAAACCTAAAAATGAAAGTAAATCCCTGATGCCCCTGAAACGGTATTCAGGGGCTTATAGAAAGCAATAAAGGCACGTTTCAATTTTGACTTTTTAAAAAATTAATAAAGAAAGTAATTAACATTTCCCCCTCTCAAAAAGCATTTTGAGGTACTTCCAAGTGTGAATTCTAGTAAGTGAAGATCTGAAGAGCACACCTGTATCTAGTGTCCCACACAGCCAAACACAGCCGGCTCCCAGAGGGCTTATGGCCTCTACTTTTATTTCTGTTAGTCCACTGCTTGATGTACACACATAACGGACTATTGGTCAAATTCAGGAAGTTTAAGAAACATTGAAATTGACACCCAATTAAAAGAGGAGCATAAAAGTGATAACGATTCTCAAATTTCCCACCTCAAAGTCCTCTTTTTCAGAATTCAAAATTGCATTCCTCTGATAAAAGTTCTTATACAGAACCTCAGAATGTCTCCAATACTATAAAAGTAAAGTTACAAAGATGAAATAGAGTGACCATTACATTAAATTTGCCTTTCTAATTCACTGGGAAAAAAAGATCATCCACGCATGTAAGGCATTACAGAGAAGGGCTTACAAAATGGCAGGCAGAAACGTTTGTCTCTCATCGCATGGAAACAAAACACAAAAAAGATACAAAATAAAGCATTCATTTTTTCTTAAAGCACAAAATGCAAGAACTCCAAACATCATATTTTTAAACACACACACACACTTTCTTCTATCTCAGATGCCTCCAAACCCTGTGATAGGGCATTATGCTGCAGCTTGGTCCTGGGTGGGTTGTTCTATTTTTCTATTCTTACAACCCTTCCAAAGGTTTGAGATTCATTTAAACTTTCAAAAAATTAATCTATGTTTAAACATCTTTTTTATCCTAAAATCAAACACAAAATAATGTTATTTTTAATTTATTTGTTGAGCCATACTCTATCAGTTTAAAGTAAATAGTGTAGGGGTGCCTGGGTGGCTCAGTCAGTTAAGCATCCCCCTCAATTTCAGCTCAGGTCATAATCTCAGGGTCATGAGATCATGAGTCGGCTTCAAATTCTCTCCCTCCAGGGTGCCTGGGTGGCTCAGTCGGCTAAGTGTCTGCCTTTGGTTCAGGTCATGATCCTGGGATCCTGGGATCAAGCCCTGAGTCGTGTTCCCTGCTCAGTGGAGAGTCTGCTTCTCAGTTTCCCTCTGCCCATCACCCTGCTTATGTGCTCTCTCTGTCTCATTCTATCTCTCTTGTTCTCAAATAAATAAAATCTTGAAAAAAGAAAAAAAAAAGATTTTCCTCTCCCTCTGCCCTGCCCCTGCTCAAATAAATAAATAAATAAATAGTGTATATTTCTTGCTAAATACATCTAAATACTTTCAGATCATTACACTTAAATGTATAACATTTAGAGGGCATGAAAGATACTGCAATCTTAGGCTGTGTCTTTTATCATCACAACTTATAATAGCGATGTAAGGAGACAAATAGTAGCTACTCTTGTGGTAAACACAGAATAATGTATAAACTTGTTAAGTCATTAAGCTGTACACCAGAAACTAATGTAACTCTGTATGTCAACTGTATCCAAATTTTAAAAAGCAAAAAAAAAAAAAAAAGATAATGCAACCTTTAATATTCTTATCTAAAATAAGTGTTTTTAACTTCACAATATTACTTTATCATATAATTTTCAAAAATGATGGCATGAAATAATGAGATTATCTATTACTGTAAAAGGAGTTGGAGTATCAAAAAAGGTTTGCAAATGCCCAAGCTCTATTGTGTTCATTACTGATCAACTACAGGTTGGAGAAAATGCAGTTTTCCGTGTCTCAACGCCAAGACAGAGACGCTTGTATTGCTCGAAGCAGAGTACACGAGGGTGGATTTGGAGTCAAGAGACACACAGCTTCAAAACTGGTATAATTGGAAGCCATAATGTGGAGTTTCCCAATGGACACAATTGTTCAGTTTCCTCCAATGAATGAGTTCAGAAGGCAGATGGTTATATTGGTCCAGAGTTGCAAGTTTGATAGACAGATGCGATAGAAAACAGAGGGCAAGGGAGTTGAAAATTCTGGTAAGAAAGCCATTAAAATTCTTCACTGGGTAGCATAAGTTCTAGATAGACTGAAAAAAAAAAAAAAGTAGAAAGAAGCCAGGTGGGGGATGATAAACTAAGGGAATAACTGGAAAGACCAGAGTAGAAATATTAGAAATGAGGTATTTGTGGAGGGAAGAAATTTTGTGGTTGTGTTTGCAAAATGGAATGCTGGTTGTTAAATAGTTTTCTGAGGGTAGGGAAATATTGATAAGAGATCTTGTGATAAGATCCTGAAGGGTTGTGGAGGTAAAGGTCATTATATAAAGAATGGCAGGAAAACTCTAAGGGAGCTTGAGGGATTTTCCAGATGGATATTGCAAAATACCCAAATTGACAGGAGTCAGTGGAAGAGAGAAATATTGTAATTCAGATGCCAGGGTTCTAAATGAATTCTGGGGATTAACCAGAATACATTTTTAGGAAGATGGATTTTTTTTCTTTTTAATTTAAATGGCAAGGCATCAGGGCCAAGTTCTTCCCCTCACTAGCTAATCTTGGACAACTTATTTACTTTCTAGGCCTCCTTTTCCTTATCTGTGAATTACAGTTAACAAAGTTTCATAGGATTTTGTGAGGATTACAGAAGCCTAGTTAAAGAAACTTAAGAGTCTTAGAGAAACTTGTGTTCCCCTATGTCCTTTCATTTCCACCTGCACACCCGAGCTCATTTCTTTCTTATAATACCTTGATAACTGCACAGCAGTTATCAACACACACTCCTAACATTTTCCTTTCCAACCTCTGCCCATGGAGTAACACTCTCATTAGACACACGTATGCCTTCCACGTTAGTGCGGGCACCTAACTGACCAAGGGTTTGACCGTAGGTGTTAGGTGGATCTTCATTTTCCAGCCTCTGGTCTCAGCATTCTCACTGCCCACTGATAAACTTTAAACCAATGTCACATATTTTAGATGTTTTCATGGCAGCACTCCACTTCTAGGTACAAAATTCTATTACGGCCAAGATATTTAATACCATGGCTAGCATTAAAGGCCGTGAACAGAGTTGAATGTGTTGGAAGACAGGGCAGCCCTGGAAAGATGAGCCAGGGAGGAGGAAAGGAAGAGCAAACCTGAAGGAAAAGCAGAGGTACACCAGTGAGCTTATGACGCAGGGCAGGTGCCCAGATATCCAGAATGGAATTCACTAACCTTGAGCTCCGGTTGGAATCTGGGGACAAATGAACTCCTTGGATGATGAAACTGGGTGAGACTCTAGGTTTTGCTTGGTTTGATGCCTAAGGTAGCTCAGTTATCAGAATTCTGGTTCCATTACCTCTCTGAGTCCTTCAATTTGAACTTTTTTAGTCAAAGAGTTATAGCACTTCAGAGCCATATCCGAAATTTGACATTCAAGGCCTTTTGACTAGTGTATGTGATTCACCAAAAAAAAGAAGGTGAAACTGACTTCTATCAGGTAAAATTTGGGATTGAGTTTTATCAGAAATTTCTGCTGGAAAGGAAAGTGAAAATCTGTTGCAGAATTATACCTTTTGGCAAAGTTTCCTGGTTCTACCATAATACATAAAAATTGATTCCTTAAATTCTCAAAAATAAGTGCAATTATTGTCATCACTCTCAAATACCCACCATCACACCACCACCTTCACTTGCTATTTTCAAGGCCATCATCATGACCATTCTCTTTCTCCCCATCCTTCTCGTCACTAAACAGTTTTGAGTGTTTCCTTTCTGAGGACATTGTGCTAGGTGCTGGGCTTGCCTAAGCATATACGCACAGTCTGAGGCTGTACTCTTTCTTTAGTCTCCCTAGGATGTGCTGGTAATGAGTAGGTTGGTAAATGGTCTTCCCCCTCCTCCAAAGTCTTGTGTGCTCAAGAAGTATTGAGGGATGCCTGGTGGATCAGTTGGTTAAGCATCTGCCTTTGGCTCAGGTCATGATCCCAGGAACATGGGACAGAGTCCCACATCAGGCTCCCTGCTCAGTGGGGAGCCTGCTTCTCCCTCTGCCAGCTCCTTCCCCTGCTTCCATGAGCACGTGCTCTCTCTCTCACACACACAAATACAATCTTTTTTTAAAAAAATTCCCCCAGAGACAAACCATGAGACACTGTGGACTCTGAGAAACAAACTGAGGGTTTTGGAGGGGAGAGGGGAGAGGGGTTGGGTGAGCCTGGTGGTGGGTATTAAGGAGGGCATGTATTGCATGGATCAGTGGGTGACATGCATAAAAAATGAATTTTGGAACACATACACACACAAAAAAAGATTAAATTAAATTTAAAATAATAAAATTAAATAAAGTAAATAGCTAAATTCATTAGGGATTTGGGGAGGAAAATATGTCACATTGAGACAATTAAGTTTGTGGTTTCTAAAAATAAAATGAAGTAAGGATTAAAAAAAAAAAAAAATTCCCCCATCCCACCCGAGAGCTCACCTGGTGGGTTCTATTAGGCCATTGCTTTAGTTTCAGCAGTCACCGTGTCATTATTTTTTTTTAAGATTTTATTTATTTATTTGACAGAGAGAGATCACAAATAGGCAGAGAGGCAGGCAGAGAGAGAGCAAGAGGCAGGCTTCCTGCTGAGCAGAGAGCCCGATGCGGGGCTCAATTCCAGGACCCTGGGATCATGACCTGAGCTGAAGACAGAGGCTTTAAAACCCACTAAGCCACCCAAGCCACCCAGGCGCCCCAACAGTGTCATTATTGAAGAGAGCTTTTCCAGTGCCCCCAAAGCTGTTGGAAGGAAGGAAGAAGGGAGGGAGGGAGAGGGAAAAAGAGGAGGAGGGAAAGAGGGAGAATCTAATATACCTATGTCTAGAGAAAAAAGAGATTGTGTTCCAATGAGAAAATTGATCAGTTCACAAAGTATGACTTAAATAGGCTCACAATCTACCAGATCCACAAATTCCTCAGAACTCTTGAATATATTACCTCCTCCTCAGATTAAGAAGATGCACATACACACACGCCATAGCCTGTGTGGCTCTCCTCAAAGGAGAGTTAAAGCCATTTATATTAATAGTGCCAATAGAACCCGAATCTGCCTCTTTGTAACATCTGTCCATTTGTCTAGCTACCACACAAGGAGATAGGGTAAGTCTCATCCCTCAACTGTTTTATGTCTGTTAATGTGACTCCCACAAATCTGTCCTCCCAGCTGAACACCCCAGGATCCTTCTACTCTTCCCTGACTGACAGGACTTCAGTTCCCACGACTGCTTTTCTCGTAAGGATCCCATTTTGTCCACATCTAAGACGGCACTCTGGGTCACAGAGCACTCTTGCAGACTGGAACCACGTATTGTACTGCCAATATTGTGCCCAAGGATGGCACTCTTCTTTGTTTCTTTTTGACATTTTCAACTAAAGACTCAGATTTGCATCTGCTATCAAGACAGTCACCCCACCTGCACCAACTTCTGTGCCTGGTGAGTCTGCCAGTGACTACTTCTGAGCACTCTTCCGCTACCTCGTGTTGTTCAAAGATGTGCTGCCGTGTATTCAGAGGGATGTGGTTAGATCCTAGAGTTCATAGTTGTGCTCTGCAAATAAAGTATTACTATGGATGTTAAAATTTTTACAAAGGATATGCTCTCCAGCTGCTCTTCTCTCCCTGAATTCATTAGCATTTCTGAAGATGTTTAATCTCAGGGAACTTATTCTATAGTATATTCAGGATTAATCCTTATAGCACTGTTACACTTCATTTCTTAAGTCAGAATTTTATTATTTGGGGCTGTTACAAGATTTAGAAAATAACACAGATATATAGTATGATTTTTTGTGTAAAGATGGTAAGAATCAAAATAAAAATCTTGGTCTATAACTAAATTAAGAGGGGACAACATACAAACCAGCAAGATGACAATATCAGACCAATGTATCACCACATCATTTTAACTATGTAGGTAATAAAACAGCCGGTGTTTGTTTACTGATTTTTAGGTGCCAAAGACAATTCTATGTACATTTATATCTATCATCTCATTTAATCCTCAGAAAAACCCTATGAGGTGGGTACTGTGATCTTCTGTGTTTTTCAGGTAAGGAAATGGAAGCCCAGAGAACTTCAAAATATGCTTGTGTTACACAACTAGCGAGTGACCGAATCAAGATTTGAAACCAAGCTATATTAAACCCATACCACTTTCTGGTTGTCAGTACTTCCAGTCAAAAGTACTCTGCCTGAAAAAAATCCAGATGCAACATAAGCACATGGAATGTGTACAATCGGCTTCAGTGACCACTGGCAAAAGTGTCAGCTGATTCAACCTAAGAATAATGTGGCACTCTCTATCAAAAGCCTTACAATTTACCCCACGGAAGTTGAACAAGTGTTGAAATATCTATGTTCAGGGGCACCTGGGTGGCTTGTTGGTTGAGCATCCAACTCTTGATTTCGGCTCAGGACATGATCTTATTGGTGTGAGATAGAGCCCCTACCTCCAACCCTCCCCACAACAACCCTTAGAGCCCCAAGCTCAGTATGGAGTCTCCTTGAGATTCTTTCCCTCTGCCCCTCCCCCCAACTCTCTCTTTCTCAAATAAATAAATCTTTAAAAAAATAAATTATATGTTCAGCAAGGTGAACTGAGGCAAAGTAAATGATAGCAAAAAAAAAAATGAAAATGACCTATTATTCAACATAGAATTTGGTAAATAAATGATGGTATGTTATACAGTGAGGTTATTGCCCAGTCAAGAATTAGGATTTAGGGGGCATCTGGGTGGATTAGTGAGTTAAGTGTTGGACTCAGTTTCAGCTCAGGTCATGACCCTGGGTCATGAGATCAGAGTCGGCTTGAGATTCCTCCCCTCCCTCTCCCTCCCCTTCTTCTCCTCCCCCCTGCTCACATACACATGCACTCTCTAAAATAAATAAATAAATAAATAAAATCTTTTTTAAGAATTCTGATTTAGATGTCTATAGACATAAGAGTTGTAGATACAATTTACTGAAAATGCATTTATAAAACAGAATCTAAAATATGATATCATCCATAAAAACATATACATCATTTATATATCTATCTATATATATATATATATATATATACACACACACTCAGTTTTAAAAGCTAAGAGTTATAGACTAAAATGATATCAAAATGTGTCTGTGTATATTTTTCTGTTCTTTCTTCATTATTCCAAATTAAACATGTATTTTTATTAAAGAAATAATTTTAATTCCTATTTTTAATGTTAGGGGGGTTTTTTTTAGATTTTTTTTTAAGACTTTATTTATTTATTTGACAGACAGATCACAAGTAGGCAAAGAGGCAGGCAGAGAGAGAGGGAGGAAAGTAGGCTCCCCACTGACCAGAGAGCCCAATACGGGGATTGATCCCAGGACTCTGAGACCATGACCCAAGCCGAAGGCAGAGGCTTTAACACAATGAGCCACTCAGGCGCCCCTAATGTTAGTTTTAAGAAAGAATGGCTGATAAGATGTCTACTACCACTTAAATAAGAACTCAAAACAAAATAATATGATCTCATCTTTATGAATATCTGTATATTATTTATATATAATAAATATTTATAATTATAATATATAACATACATATAATATTTATATTGCTATCATATTACAATAAAAGAAAATACAATAAATTTACCATTATCTCTGAGTGATAGGATTAAGGATGAATTTTATTTTTCTTCATTTTATTTGCATTTTTAATTGTATACTGCTTTTGTAATTAAAATGTGTTGTCTTAAACTGTTGGTGGGAATGCAAGCTGGTACAGCCACTTTAGAAAACAGTATGGAGTTTCCTCAAGAAGTTAAAAATAGAGCTACCCTATGACCCAGCAATTGCACTACTAGGGAGTTTTAGGACGTCATAGTTTAAGTGCCTAATACGATGTGGTACCCCAGTCATATTCCACCTTCAAGAGAGAGGATGCTGATCAGGGAAATACAAATCAAAACCACAATGAGATACCACCTCACACCAGTCAGAATGGCTAAAATTAAGTAAGGAAATGACAGATGCTGGCGAGGATGCGGAGAAAGGGGAACCCTCCCACACTGCTGGTGGGAATGCAAGCTGGTGCAACCACTCTGGAAAACAGCATTGAGTTTCCTCAAAAAGTTGAAAATAGAGCTACCCTACGACCCAGCAATCGCACTACTGGGTATTTACCCTAAAGATACAAATGTAGTGATCTGAAGGGGCACGTGCACCTCAATGTTTATAGCAGCAATGTCCACAAAAGCCAAACTGTGGAAAGAGCCAAGATGTCCACCAAAAGATGAGTAGATAAAGAAGACGTGGTGTATTAGCCATCAGAAAGGATGAATACTCAACATTTACATCAACATGGATGAAACTGGAGGGTTTTATGCCTAGCAAAATAGGTCAGTCAGAGAAAGAGAATTATCATATGGTTTCATAAGAAACAGCACACAGAGGACCACAGGGGAAAGGAGGGAAAATTGAATGGGAAGTCATCAGAGAGGGAGAAAAACCATGAGAGGCTCTCAACTATAGGAAGCAAACTGAGGGTTGCTGGAGGGGAGGTGGGTAGGGAGATGGGGTAACTGGGTGATGGGCATTAAGGAGGGCACATGACGTGATGAGCACTGGGGGTTATACGCAACTGATGAATTACTGAACACCACATCTGAAACTAATGATGTACTATATGTTGGCTAATTGAATTTCAATTTTTAAAAATGTGTTATTTTTAAAAGATCTATTATTAACGATAAGTATTAATGAGTTGTACAAAAAATTGAGCTCAAAAGTGCATAACCACAGCACAAAAAAAAAACCATGAGTGCTCAAAATGGGTTAAACAAATGTAAATTGTTAATTATTTCCTAGCACTCAGACACTCGTCCACTGTGATGCCCCATAAAGAAGATTAAAATTAAAGCATTAACAAAACTTGAAAAGATGAGGATTTCAGCAGCAGCTCTGAAATGTCCTTAATACAAAACACACCAAAAAAGCCATCAATTTGTTTCTGAGATTTTTTTTTTAATGACAAATGGGAAACATCATAGTTTTGCTATTAGGTAAAAGAGATTCATTCAATAAAAGCCTTAATATTTACTAAATGGAACTACTTTGAGAACTCTGCACAACATTAAAATTAACTTTTCAAATATATGAAAATTGCATATTATACATTTGTGTAATAATAATTCCATATTGCACAAGCAAGAAATTTGTCAAAATAGAGAGGTATAACACATTCAACAGTCTCTAATTGAAACACAGTATAGCTCATTATTTCTTACCAATAGCTCTATACTACGTTGATGAACAGAAGGCAGGAACAAGGAAAAGAAGAGCTAAATACAAGCTGAACAAAGCTTGTACAAGGGGAATAATTTGCTGTCAGAGAACAAGAAAGGATGCACATTATCTAAGGTTAAATAGGAACATAATAAAGAATCAATAGTTTTGACAACTTAGGGCAAATGCTCTGTAGAAAAAAAAGAGGAAATAATATGAGGTAATAAAAAATATGCCACAATAATTAGAAATTCAGAGTTACTTGAGTCTCATTTTATTCTAATAAAATATATAGCAAAGCTGTCCACCTGAAGACTGAGAAATAGAATAGCAAACAATGAAAGCTTTGAAAATGCAGCATGGAAGACAATTCTAAGAGAAATGCCACCAAAAACCATGATGGAGTCCTAATTTTCTTCTGGCTAGAAGGTATAATCAATACTCTTCCCAACCATTTGATTAAATGATTAAAGAGTTAAAGATGCCCAGATACTAAAATCTTCACTTGCCTAAGATTAATGTGCATCCTTGCCAGAAAAAAGACCATTTCCAAAAATAATGAGTGAGTGGAACCAACAGACTGGATTGCTCAGTTTTGTTGCCATATAAGCAAAGAAGAGAAACACTTTAAGAAAAGCCTTTGTCACACATGGTTTCAAGGCAAAAGCTACCATTTCCCACAAAAGAAGCAGTGCTACAGTTCAAATCCAGAGGCACAAGTCACAAAGAACACAGTGGGGCCTCCGGAGCAAAACGGTGACCTGATCTTGGGCACTGCAAAGAAAAAGCTGATGAAACAGATCCACTGACATAAAATGCCATAAAGGGAATGCTTAAGTTTAATGTCATTAACTATAAAGCCCTGGACTTTCTTACTGACCAAGCTAAATATCTCAATAAAAAGCATTGCTTAAATACACAAGAAGATTGTGTGTGTGTGTGTGTGTGTGTGTGTGTGTGTGTGTGTGAAAAGCTTATTGTTGTCTTTTTCGTACAATTTACAACTGAATCTGTGTTTCATTAGCTAGCTTCAGTATAAAAATCAACTACGTTAATAGGCAATCACAATGTCAGAACGGAGAGAGAGGGTTAGTGAAGTCCCTCAGCCACCAGCAACCGGTTGAAGGTTGAGGGACAAGCCCGGCCAAGTTTCTCTGCCATATATCCATCATTAGAGTCATTCTACGGAATTAAGTGGGTGTACCTGGTCAGGGCACCTACCAAATGAATTTTGGTAGGAATTTGGTATCTGAGGAATTTTAGTTAAGATTGCATTCAGTCCTAAAGATGCCTATATCATCTGAGAAGGACTGACTTACTTCATGCCACGAGTCTGGGACAATCTCTACAGAGCTGGTGTGTCACTGAGGACCTTCTATGTTTTTGCTCTTTCTTGATGTCTGACTTTCTTCCTCGAGATCACACAATAGCATCTGTAAGTTCTATCCCCAATTAAAAAGCTGGAAAATGACAACAAAAAATAACCTGAGAACGCCAGAAACCAGTTTGAAAGCTTCCTCTTCCATTCTTCCCAGACAAGAGTAAGACTAACTTCTGACGCATGCAATTACTGCCTACATTCATTTCAGTTGCAGATTTAGAATAAATTGTCCCTCTGAGGTAACAATGACATTGTAAAGAAGAATCAGTTATAACACCTCGCCTCTGGAGATCCTTTAATCTGGAAATGGGGAAAGACCTCTAGGTAAGTGCTAAGTGTCTCACAGCCAAGGTAAAGTGTCCATATCTCTTACCAGCTAGGGAAGGGCCAATAGGTAGCCCTGGAACACTGGTCTACTTTTTAGGTAAACCAGAAATAACAATAGCAACTACAATAACGTAAGCACTAACTGCATACCAGATACTCTATTAAGTACTTTATACATATACATATATACATATAAATACAAATATGTATAAATACATATATACATATATGTATTATAGTATACAGACTATACTATATATTCTATACTATATACTAAGTATATACTTAGAAATAAGTATAAAGTACTTCACTGCATGAAATCTGAGCAATATCCCCGTGTCTGAAGTACTTTTCTGTTAGCCCCGCTTTAAAGCTGTAGTACCTGAAGAGTAGGTTTATGTAACTTGTCAAAATCACACAGCCAGGTGACAGAGCTGAACTTAACCCTAGATTATGTGTGTCGAGTAGGAGGCTGATGCTCAAACGTTCATACATTTTCAGACGGACTGTGGCAATGGGCCAAATGCTTTACTAAAACACCTGTTGCTTTTCCAGGAACTTAGAATACTTGCAGCTGAACTGGATAAAAGGTGGGTGGGATAATAAATTGTAAATTCGACACAAACCCTTGGGTTGCAAGAAAAACATTCATCTATGTACCACCATTTGGTAGGCCAGGGATCCTGAGCCATGGGGCTTTAAAAGATTTTTTTTTAATTTAGTTGCTAAAATCTTTTGTATGAACTATTATATCTTCCCATAAATTAAATATGAGCCAGTATAAATCACCATCATCAACTTAGCTTAGATATTATGTTCATTTTACAACTGTCTATTGCTACAGGAAAAGTCCTTGTTTGATCATCACACCAAAAGGATAAAAGCCATTGATGCATTTTTCATATTAAGCAAATACATACTCATAACATGAGAGGGGGAGAAGCAATCACAAACCAAAGAATATGAATAGTGAAAGTTATTAAAGCCCATGTACCAAACCAAGTTAGAGAGAACATAATAGTACAATGAAATGTATCCTTATAAAGATAAAAGTATCCTTTATTGAGTTCAGACAACACAGGGGTGAGTGAAAACTATACAGGTAACATGAGAAGACAGGACTGCCAACACTCCCTTAAGTCAGTAAACACTTGCAGTCATAAAGTGTCACAGGTAGCAATGTATCATGCTCCTTCTGAAAAGTAATAAACATGCTTAATAATTTTAAAGGTTAAAGAACAAGGTTATCCTTCTGGGTTTTGTTTTGCGTTGCTTTGTTCTGGAAGCAAAAGGCCTACTGTTTTGTAAGACCATGGCTTGGGAAAATTGGAACTTGGGAGTTTTTTGTGTTTGGGATTGGGTTTTCCTTTCTTTTTTTTTTTTTTTTTTTTTGCTTTCTTTTTATTAAGGTGAAATTGACACATCATAATATTTATTTTATTTTATTATTTTTTCAGTGTTCCAAGATTCATTGTTTATGCACCCTACCCAGTGCTCCATGCAATAGTCCCCTCCTTAATACCCACCACCAGGCTCACCCATCCCCCCGCCAAAACCCTCAGTTTGTTTCTTATAGTCCACAGTCTCTCATGATTCGTCTCCCCCTCTGATTTACTCCAATCACTTTTCCTTTCCCCCTCCTAATGTCCTCCATGTTATTCCTTATGCTCCACAAGTAAGTGAAACTATATGATAATTGCTCTGCTTGACTTATTTCACTCAGCATAGTCTCCTCCAGTCCCATCCATGTTGATACAAAAGCTGGGTATTCATCCTTTCTGATGGCTGAGTAATATTCCATTGTATATATGGACTACATCTTCTTTATCCATTTGTCTGTTGAAGGGCATCTTGGTTCTTTCCACAGTTTGGCGACTGTGGCCATTGTTGCTATGAACATTGGGATACAGATGGCCCTTCTTTTCATTACATCTGTATCTTTAGCGTAAATACCCAGTAGTGCAATTGCAGGATCATAGGGTAGCTCTATTTTTAATTTTTTGAGGAATCTCCACACAGTTTTCCAAAGTGGCTGCACCATCTTGCATTCCCTCCAACAGTATAAGAGGGTTCCCCTCTCTCCACATCCTCTCCAACACTTACTGTTTCCTGTCCTGTTAATTTTGGCCATTCAAACTGGTGTAAGGTGGTATCCCAATGTGGTTTGAATCTCCCTGATGGCTAATGATGATGAACATTTTTTCATGTGTCTGTTACCCATTTGTATGTCTTTTTCGGAGAAGTGTCTGTTCATCGTAATATTAACCATTTTATAGTGAACAATTCAGTGACATTCACAATGTGTGCAATCATCAGCTCTATCCATTTTCAGAACATCTCTCTCACCCCAAAAGAAAACTCTGTACCCACTCAGCAGTTACAACCTACAACACCCTCCCCCCACCAGGCTCTGGCGTACACCTATCTGCTTTCTGTTTCAATAAAGAACTTACAAAATGTGTGTTTTGGTAATTTACCCAGAAGTTTCAAATATTTTTATGAGTTTTTATTATATAATCACTAAGTAAAAGGCACAGACTGACTAAATCAAGGAGACAGCACAATTTAGACTCTGCATTTCTAATGGAATGCCTCCATATTTTTTCCATTTAGTATTTTTACCCACAAATCAACACAGAGTACTATATACTCTGGGTGTAAATAGCCTCTTGTGCTTAAATTAAGAAAGGTGGGAAGGCTGCCCAGGATGATTCTCTATCCTTCCGTATCTATGCCAGTTGTCTAGAATTTTGTTTGGCAAATTCTGACAAAGACACTATGTGGGCTCCTAAGTGACAATCCTGTACCTCATTTTACAAATGTCAAACCATCCCCCAAAACAACTGTGAGCGACTTTGTTAACCATAATATTCTGTTACAGAAAACTATCAAAATTAAACCTGCTACCTTCTAGGCTGGATTCTCCACAAAGGGTTACAGGAAATTGTGGTTATAATATAAAACTCTCCCCATGTACAGAATACATGGTCATAACAGCTATAAGTTTGTGTGAAGGGAATGAAAAAGAACATGTCTAAAAGACATTCAATCATTCCACAGGAGCTTATGATCTGCAGGCTGGGAGCACAACTTGGTAGAAGTCAATTGGAAGGAGATCAGAAAATAACCACAAACGGGATGCCTGGGTGGCTCAATCAGTTAAGCACCTGCCTTTGGTTCAGGTCATGATCCTAGGGACCAGGAATCGAGTCCCGCATCAAGCTCCCTGCTCAGTGGGGACTCTGCTTCTCCCTCTCCCACTCCCCCTGCTTGCACACTCTTTATCTATGACAAATAAACAGAATCTTTAAAAAAAAGAAAGAAAGAAAATTACCACAAATACTTGAAGAGTGCTTTACCCTGCTCCTGGTACTATTCAAAGCATGACTGGCTGCCTGATTGATTGACTGTACCTAATTAATTAATGAACACTTTGTGTGTGTGTGTGTGTGTGTGTGTGTGTGTGTGTGTGTGTGTGTGTGTGTGTGTGTGTGTTTTCACAATAATCATGCAAGAGAACTACTTTTATTATCATCCTCACTTTACAGAGAATGAAACTAAGACCCAGCGAGGTTGAATAATTTATCCAAAGTCACACAGCAGCCACAGCCAGGATTTAGCCCAGACCACTTGGCTCCATGGTCCATACTCTTAATTCCAAGGTCAAGCTGATACTCTGCCCAAGTAAAGACTCAGAGAAACCTGCTATTTAGTTGCTGAAACTACTTGTGACATAACTGATTACAACTTACAGAGCACAAAAAAAAGAGACTCCCATTTTATTTGGTGCCTCAATCTATAGCTGCAAGTAGTTCTCTTGCATGATTGCTGTGAAAATTAAGTGAACACACACACAATCGAAGTGAAAATTATTATGAGGAATATTTCCACAAAATCCAATAGTACATGGCATAAAAAGCTAGCTGAGCTTACTTTGGGTCTTAATTTTATAATTAATTTAGAAAAAGAATGTTCTCCACCTATAAATAAAAGACAATGAGTAGTAAATTTGCTCAGTATTCACCAAAACAAAAATGACTTACAGCACCATTCAGCTTTAAAGTAAATCTTAATTCAGGGCACCTGGCTGGCTTAGTCAGAAGGGCATACAACTCTTAATCTTGAGGTCATGAGATCAAGCCCCACGTTGGGTGTAGAGATTACTTAAATGTTTTTAATTTAAAAAATAAAATAAATCTTAATTCTTCACAAAGTATTGTGAGATAATAGAAAATATATATATATATCATCTCTGCTCACTCCTGGCACAGAGCTTCTAAAACCCTTGTCATTTCCTAAGTGAATAAGAGCACTACAAGCATCACTTGTTCTAAAATTTGGTTTTTGACCCTGTCCTTGACACAGGCTCCTAAAACCCTTGTACGGTAGCCCCCTTCATCTGCAGGAGATATGTTCCAAGATCCTCAGTGAATGTCTGAAACTACAGATAGTACTAAAGCCTATATAAACACATAGTCCCTGACTTATAGTTAGTCTGACTCACTTTTTTTTTTTTACTTTAAGATGGTACAAAAAAGTCACACATTTAGTAGAGACCGTACTTAGAATTTTGAGTTTTGATGCTTTCCCAGTTTTGAGTATTGTACTCAGTACAACACTTCCTCATGATGCTGGGCGGTGGCAGCCACAATTCCCAGTCAGTCACGCGATCACAAAAGCAAACAACCGATACACTTACAACCATTCCGGTTTTCACTTTAAAGCACAGTATTCAACATACTAAATGAGATATTCAACACTTTATTATAAGATAGACTTTGTGTTAGATGATTTGCCCAACCGCATGCCTAAATTTAAGAGTTCTGGGCACGTTTAAGGTAGGCGAATCTAAGACAGGATGTTCTGTAGGTTAGGTGGTATTAAATGCATTTTCAATTATAGTATTTTCAACTTAAGAAGAGTTTATCGAGACATAACCCCATCATAAGTCAAGGAAGATCTGTACTATTTTTTTCTATACCTACACACCTATAATAAAGTTTAATTTATAGATGAGACACAGTAAGATATTAACAATAATAAAATCGAATCATTATAACAATATATTATAACAGTAGTTACATGAATGTGGTCTCTCCCTCTCTCTCTAAATATCTTATTGTACTATACTCACCCTTCTTCATCTTGTGATGATGTGAGATGATAAAACTCCTATGTGAAGAGATGAAGTGAGGTGAATGACACAGGCATTATGACATAGCCTTATGCTACCACTGACCTCCTGACATAGGGAAGATCATCTCTTTCCAGGCCATGGTTGACCACAAGTAACTGAAACCGTGGAAAGCCAATCCACAGGTAAGAGGGAACTACTCTAAATTCTTCAGTGAGGGATGCCTGGATGGCTGTCAGTTAAGTGTCCGCCTTTAGCTCAGGTCATGATCTCCAGGTCCTGGGATCAAGCCCCACATTGGGCTCCCTGCTCAACGTGGAGCCTGCTTCTTTCTCTTCCTGGTGCGCCCCCTGCTGTCTCCCCCTTGTGCTGTCTCTGTCTCACACATACACACAAATAAACAAATAAAAGCTTTTTTAAAAAATTCCTCAGTGATAAGAGCACTAGGAACATTTTTTGTTCAAATGAGGCAACTCTGGGTAGACTCCTGGATGGCTTCCTGGATGGGCACCCGAAATACCAGGCCTGATCAAAAGCTTGGAATTTTTAGCTCCTTTCCCTTCCCCTACTTCTCTAGAAAGGGAAGTGGGGCTGGAAATGAAGTTAATAACCAATCATGACTACATGAGGAAGCCTCCAATACCACAGGTTTCGTGGCATTCTCAGACTCCTGTACACAACCATACTAGGGGGAAGGGGTAGTGATACCCCCCAACTCCATGGGGAGAGAAGCTCCTGTGCTTAGGAACCTCCCAGACCTCACCTATGTATCTCTTCATCTAGCTATTTATCTCTATTCTTTATCATGTTCTTTAATAAACTAATAAACAGACATAAGTGTTTCCCTGAGTTCTGTGAGCCGCTCTAGCAACCTAATCAAATTGGCAGAGAGGATCATAGGAATCTCTGATAGAGCCGATGGGTCAGAAACACACGGGACAACCTAGGCTTGAGATTGGCATCTGAAGTGGGGCTGTCTTGTGGGACTGAGCTCTCCAGCTGTGGGATTTTATATTATCTCCAGATACAGCATCAGAACTGAGTTTAACTGCAGGACACCAGCTAGTGTCACAGAATTGCTTCATTTGGAAAAACCACACACACACATCTGGTGTCAGAAGTGCTGTGAGTATGGCAGTAGTGTAAGGGTAAAGGAGAGATGCAGGAAAGGCACAGGAGGTGGAGCACTGGGATTTTCCCTACTCAAGAGGGAGAGACTGTTTTTCCTAATACAAGTATTCATTTGGTTCCCTGAATTTTCCAGATCCTCTAATTTCCACTCTATCCCTCTTTATTCTAACTTGACCATAAGATTTCAAATATTCTATCATACATACATCCCTGTCTCAAGAAGTTTTGAAAGCTTTCCAATAAATCACAGAAGAAAGCACAAGTTGACAACTGCAATTCACAAACTATGATACTACCTGGCCACACAGCAGGTATCACAGTTTGTTTGCTTACTGCCAGATAGAGGAATCTAGGAAAAGCCTAGGAAGATACATGTAGAGTCACAGTAGCCAAGCCCCTAATAAGTTCAGTTTTTTTTAAAAGGCACCCAATTTTAAGGATATCCCAAGTACATATTTTAATGTTCCAATTGTCTAAGCATCATGTTGTCTCATTTACCAAGGTCACCACCAATCTCCAAAATCCCATTCCATCCTTTAGGTTCCCTATGTTCTAGACTAGCCCTATCCAAAGAATTTTCTGTGATGAAGCAAATGTACTCTATCTGCACTATCCAAGACAGTAGCCACTATCCATTTGTGCCTAGTGAGTACTTGGTTCAAGTGAATTTTGAGTTTAATTTTATTTCGATTAATTGAAATTTAAGTTGCCACATATGACTAGTGGCTACCATATTGGACATGGTAACCCTAGACAAAGAGACCTAATTGACCTTCCCCACCCTTTACTCATTATTACACGAATATTTATTGTCTGTATGCTTTGAGCCAGGCATCATAGGCTCTGGGAGATAATGGTAAACAAGACAACTCTTTTTTTAAGATTTATTGATTTTATTTTAGGGGGAAAGGTCAGAGGAAGAGGGAGAGAATCCCCAGGCAGACTCCCCATTGAGCATAGAGCCTGATACAGGGCTCTATCCCAGGACCCTGAGATCATGACCAGAGCCGGAAACAAGAGTCAGACACTCAACTGACTGAGCCACCCAAGGTGCCCCAAGACAACTCTTTCTTTACAAATGTTGAGGAAGATAGCTATTATTCAATTACACAAGTGATGATGCCAAATCATAGTCTTATGCCTCATCAATTCTAAAATGTTTAGTTTTTTCATATATTAACATTTCTAAACTCAGGATGTGTTATATCAACAGCATCTTACAACCACTGCCAGCCAGGCCAGTCACGCCTGCACAGGCAAGACAATAGCCATTATCCATTTGTGCCTAGCTCTTCTTAGTGGCATGCATCCCTTACAACATTTTGGCCAACAAATTACATGAGGTGCATTTAAATAAAGGAGATGAGTTCCAGTCATTATCAGAAAATATTTAGTTAACGCCTTCTAGTAAGATTCAAGGTATCTATTTGATACCTCCCAGTAAATTCAAGTACAGATTTGGTGTCCAGTAGCTTGGGATAAAATTCCAAAGACAAGAGTGGAGCACCCTGTTAAGAACTGCGAAACCACCAGTGCACTGAAAAATACAAGGAAAAATAACACTGTGCAGAAGAACATGGATATTATCAATTATATATGGAACAGTGATTCAGAAGAGCCAGATTCTAAATTTAAAAACCTATTAGGAATATTATTTTGTTTATATTTTCCTTTTTACAAATGCACAAAAATAAAATGTGATAAAATCCACATTACATAAATCAAAAAGAACCCTCCCTCTCAATAGCATGAAATAAAAATAATGAAGAAAAAAATCATATCATGGATTAATTATGAGTCAGTTTTTTCCTATAATATATAAAATAGTTGAGTGTTTTCCAATATACACATCTCAAAATCAGTGGAATTTGGTAAATACACAACTGAAGTGTTCATGCTTCCAATCCTTTTTTGATACTTTCCCCTTCACCTGAAATGCCCTTTTTATTCATCTTTCTACTCCAGGTCAGAGGCCAACTCATCTCTGATCTTCATGTCTTTCCCATCACAACTAATCTTTTCCTCCCCTGAATTCTCAGAGTACCTTCTCAGGACCTACTGCAGAGCACTTAGCATCTCCTTTGTTGTATTATAGTTACTTATGTGTGTTCTTAACTCCCCCAGCAGATTATCTGGAGTCTAGACTCCTTAAAGTGCAACTGCATATCTTATTCAAATCTTATATTCCACTTAGGATACTACTTTGCCGATTCAAGTATTTAGGAAATGGAGGAAGGTCTGATGATACATATGTAATGTGGCAGGGAGAAGCGTAGCCTGTCCGACTCCATGTTGCTTCTATTTCCCTTGCTGCTATGATCTATAGGTTAGGACCTTCTGTTTAGCCCTGCACGTAGGCAGGTTAATCATCGAGGGAATTTTGCTTATAGCTAAGACCTGCAAAACGCTTTTTACCTGAGACCTACCTTACCAAGGGAGATAAGAAAAGGAGCTAAGGGTGGACAGCAACTCGATTCCTGCAAGACTGAAGAATGACCATAACTTAGGGGGAACTTAAACCATGCTCCCTACGGTTAATGAGGTTGAAACACACAGGAAATTGAAAGCCTGTTTTTCAGAGAACTGTTTCTGCCTAATCAGTTAGTGTGTCTTTTTGGATCCCACTAACAAATCTACTAGGTGTCTCTGCAGAAGCCTGGTTTTAAGGTCAACTAATATGGTTTCAGCCTATGGGCAAGCAAGGCTCTGCACTCCTCACCTGAGACAATGAGCCCGAAACCCCATCCAGTTTATACCAGCTCTTGGAGCATGCCCATAGCCCCTTCTCCTTGTCCTAAGATAAACTCTTGACATCAGGAGCTGAATTTTGTTTTTTTGTTTTTTTTTTTTTTAAAGATTTTATTTATTTATTTGTCAGAGAGAGAGAGAGGGAGAGAGAGCGAACGAGCACAGGCAGGCAGAGTGGCAGGCAGAGGCAGAGGGAGAAGCAGGCTCCCTGCTGAGCAAGGAGCCCGATGCGGGACTCGATCCCAGGACGCTGGGATCATGACCTGAGCCGAAGGCAGCTGCTTAACCAACTGAGCCACCCAGGCGTCCCAGGAGCTGAATTTTGACTCTTTCTGATACTAAGTCTTCACCCCAAAGTGAACATTGGATGTATATTACATATATCTATGCTCCAAGCACATGCTTCAGCTTTCCTCAGAAGTTTCTTAATCCTATTCATAAGTTTCCCCATTCTTATCATCAACATGTATGGAATCACATCCCCTATGATTATAAAAAATTTTTCTATCCTCCTTCAGGGAGGAAGATTTGGGTCTTGCCCTCCTATCTCCTCCTTTGGCTGCCTCTCAAATAAGCCCTTTCCTTACTGCAAATCTGATGTCTCAGTGATTAACTTTGCTGTGCATCAGGTAGACAGACTGGGGTTCAGTTATAATAATGTCACACAGATCCCCATAGAGTGATTTAATATGCTTCAGACCTGGAATATGGCACATGCTATTTAATAGTAAACTTCCAGCTGGGTCAATATATAGCATGAATGAGAGTTGCCAAGAACCATTCTGATCAACACATGCAGTGGTCTGGGAGCAATGCCACAAAGGTGTCAACTCTCAGTGCCATTCCCAAAGATCCCACAGGCTAAAGCATGGGTAATTGCACACATTTTTTGTGCAAAAGAGATTACTGCTGCTTCTTCCCCAAAGCCCCCAAAATAAAAGTAAAGGAAGTAACATTAATAAGCCTGAAATACTAAAGAGCCTGATAAAGGAAATGACAGTAAGCAGTGTTAACAAATTTTGGAAGCTGGTAAGCAGATGGGCAAGAAATTTTCAGGAATGAGAAACAAAGCCTGCCTCGTAGGTGGGGTATGGCACAGGGGTAACAATAGAAGGCCTCATTGAAATTCTGCATCAAAAGTAGAGGCCCAGGTCTCCTTCTTCCAGTAGGTAGGTTTATTTCTGGAGAGGCTGAGCAGAAGGAGTTCCGTACTCCAGGCAGATCTATCTTGAAATATAATTAAAATAGAGGAAAAAAGTGGAACTCTGCACTGTGAACAATGGACCCCTAGCTTCTTTCATTCAGCTCTGAGAATATAGGCTTATATGCCTCCAGAAGGAGATCACTAAATTCCTCTTTGGGGAAAATAATCACCCTCTTAAATATAATTCTGGTATTAGCTATTTTTAAAATATATTATTTTTACCATTATATTTGTATATGTATACACATACATATGGATGCTGTTAAGATCCAATTTGAAATTTGAAAATGCATGTATATCTCCCACCAAATGCTAAGTTCCTCGAAGGATAGAATTGTACCCTATACATATTTCCAGGACATAATGTCAATCTTTGCGTGTAATAAGTGCTCAGCAAATATTTGTTAAATTTTAAAAGAAAAGTTTTTTTTGAGGGGGGGGCGGGGTGAGGTGTAGAGGACAAAGGAGAGAGAATCTTAATCAGGCTCCACGCCCAGCACAAAGCCCAACAGCTCAGTCTCACAACCCTGAGATCACGACCTGAGTCAAAATCAAGAGTCAGACACTGAATGGACTGAACCACCCAGGTGCCCCTAAACAGAAAAGTTCTGAGAATACAATATTAAGTGCTATGTGTTCAGACATGGAGTTTGATTCTAAACAACCCAAAGCTGTTCAGCAAAAACTTCCTGCCTCTAATTAAAAACCAAAACCAAAAAGTGGCCATGAGTGTTTACTGAGTTCACGGGGAACGTATAATACAAATTTCTTCTCTCAGCTCCCTCCAGAATAGTGATCTGAGGCCCACTGTGTATGTCTGATGAGACTGCAGTATTAATCTTCATAGTCTTTAATGGTTGGTGCCTACACAATCTGAAAAAAATCTATCATATTCACTGCAACCTGTTTAGCAATATTATAACCGCCTAATAAAAACATTTATAAATGAAGTTTTAAATGTCTGTCACCTATACTTCAATTGAAAAATAAAAATGAAATGTAAAAAAAATTGAGGACACCTGGGTGGCTCAGTTGGTCAAGCATCTGACTTCAACTCAGGTCATGGTCTCAGGGTCCTGCGATCCAGCCCCATGTTGCTCCCCACTCAGTGAAGAGTCTCTTGTCTCTCTCCCTCTGCCCCTCCCCCTGCTTGCACACACACTCTCTATCTCTCAAATAAACAGATAATATCTTTTTAAAAAAATAAAAAATAAATTAAAAATGTGTTAAAGTTCTTGAAATTTTTCTGATGTTTTATTTTCCTCAAATAGAGTTCGACCAATTACGTTAGATGTTATTACTGTAAAACAGGTAGACATGATAACTTAGTACTAAAAAGTATAGAAAATTTTTCACAAGTTAAAACATTGGAAAACACACTGTTTACTTCCATAATTTTATGACATTTCCTAACAAAAAAAGATGGCTCAGACTCGATTAATTTTATGCTGTCAGTTCTCAGAAGACATCTGTGGTTTTCATCGTTATCCATTAATATTAGTGGTTGATAAGCATCACTAAGTGATGTTAAGGTTTTATCAAGTAGTTGGAGCCTTGGGAGTTGTCCACAATGCTTTGCCTATACTAAGAGTTGGCAACAGTTCACTAACGAGAGGGACTGGTGCCTTTTGCAAGACTGAGATCATGGCAGTTCCAGAAGCTGATGCCCAATTCCATTTCACCACTATCAAAAAATATTTCTACTCTTCTACTCTCACAACTAGAATGAATTGTGTACCGGCCACATAAGGAAGCATTGCTTTGATAGTCTTATACTTCAAGTTAAGGTCTAAAAAAACACCACTTGTGAGAGCAACACAAACGGATTTTAACCTGTACCTCATCTGTTAAGTTCCCATGCCTAGAGAAGCTAATGTCAATCTATCATTGAGTATCATGTGATACTCAATTTGTACAATAAATTATGAACCTGGAACAAAAAAAAAAAAAGAGTTGGCAACAGTTCAACAATGGGGTGCCAAATCGCTGACCTCTTTTTTTAAGCAGATGTATAATAGAGAGTGGCAATAAAGGGAAAAGGCAGAAGCCAAGTATCTTTTTTTCCTATAGATGAGATCAGGTTCACTTAGGGAATCAACACTTACATTATGATGCAGGGCTGGAAAATAACAATTTCAAAACAAAGGATATGTCCAGGTGGGCAACTGTAGCTGATTCTCACAACAGACTTGCCAGTTTGGTATTTTCACTGCCACGTGATGCCCAGAGAGCCTAGGAGCCCAGACTCCTGGTGGCTGCCTTGAGAACCCTATTTCCTCACCCTCAGCAGCCTGTGTTGCTGAGACCCAGCTGAGGCTTGCTTCTCTCTGAGCAGTCACATACAAACAGCCTCTCTGAACCCTGCCTCCTTCTCCTGTCTCTCCATGAAGGACTCCATTTCTCTAGCAACTCACCAGGTAAAGGCAACTCATTATTCCATATCCCTCAGAGGTGAAAATGGTATAGGAGACTCCCCACTCCTAACAGCTCTTCTAGACCATTACTCCTCCACCCTCACAGAAAAGTACACACCACCTAGTACACTACCCTTGGCTTTCCAAGACCCTGTCTTCTACCTACCTCCAAGCCAGACCCATCAGAGAAGACTTTAGTGAGGATCACGATATTCCACTCTAACTGCTGAAGAATGATGCCAAAGAGAAAGTGGGTGTCACCTTGGGTACACTGAGAACCACCTGAGTCTTGGCGTGCAATCAGCTTTGGCACATGTGCCCATTTCCTAATGACTGAGCTAGACAATATAGTCAACTATCTGGAATGAATTATATTTCATTAATATAAATTATAGAAATTCAAGTTTCTAATAGCCAGCAATATTTGGAAAAGGTAGATGGACTTTTTTTCAATAGTATCAGTAGCCTTGCTGTCATAAAGATATGTACCATGGAATATCACCCAGCCATCAGAAAGGATGAATACCCAACTTTTTTATCAACATGAATGGGAGTGGAGGAGATTATGCTGAGTGAAATAAGTCAAGCAGACAGAGTCAATTATTATATGGTTTCACTTACTTGTGGAACATAAGGAATGACATGGAGGACATTAGAAGAAGGAAAGGAAAAGTGAAATGGTACGGTAAATCAGAGGCGGAGATAAAGCATGAGACACTGGGGATGAGAAAAATCCCATGAGAAACATCTCATGAGAAACAAACAGGGTTTGGGGAGGGGAGGGTGTGGGGAGAAAGGGTGAGACTGGTGGTGGGTATTAAGGAGGGCGCGAATTGCGTGGAGCACTGGGTGTGGTGCATAAACAATGAATCTTGGAACACTGAAAAAAATAAAATTTAATTAAGATGTTAAAAAAAAAAAAGATATGCCTAAAATCAAACTATCATCTGCCATCTGATACACTGCCATTTTAGGACCCAGGGAGGTGGATGAGCAGGGATGATAAGAGAATGACTAGTTGAAAGCAGCCAGGCAGCAGCAAGAGACAATGAGGAAACTTCAAAGACACACGCACAACAGCAGAAATTCCTCCCTCCCCTCATTCTCTATGTGGCCCTCACCACCCCGAGGTAGTATCAGTTACTAATACCCTAAAATATCATCCTTTCCTGGCCACTGTTTCTAGTCAGGTTCTATGAAAATATCTGTTTCTGCTTTTCATAAACATCCTAATGACCCTATTCCTTATAAATCTGCAACTTCTAATCTTCAGTTCTTAGCTCAAAAATTTCAAAATAATTCCCTACATGAAAAAGTCAAATTAAATGCATAGTATGGTCTTCTCATGGGGGAAAGAATAACGTACATGTTATATGATCACAGACAAGCATTTAAGTGGCATTGTTGGTTGCCTACACCACAGCAATCCTCTCGGGCCTCCATCTCAACATACATTCATCTTTTCCCCAGAAAGATCATGTGACTCAGCAGAAATTGACTGTATTCCATCTCTAGGGGTGGATTCTGATTGGTCTAATCTGATTATGGTAACCCAATCCCCCTCATCAGTGATTGGTCATGAATCCAGTCTTAAACCAATCAGCATGTGGCAGTGCTTCATAATTGCTATTGACCCAGAGATGAACATAGGATTTAAATTGATCCAAGCGATTCCATGACTGAAGTAAGTTTTCTCCCTCTCTGACCAGCTATGAACAAGGAGACATGTGACCCAGATGCTTTGGGATCCCTTCAGTCACCATGAGGAAAGCTATCTGTGAAGACCAGCCAACACATGTAGGAGGCAGAACTAAAAAAAAATGTTTTAAATTTTTTAAAAAATCACACAAATCTGACCCAGATCCCTGATCATATTGTGCCTGGAGACACCCTACCCCCAAGCTTCTTGCTATTAAGGTAATAAATATCCTCATAAATTTAGCTAGCTTGAATTAAGTTTTCCCTCACTTGCAACTTAAAAGATCCTGATTGGTACTGTGTATATGCTGCAGATGTTTTACAAATAAAGATAGTTACACATTTAAAGAAAATATCTGGTTACCTATCAAATAGAGCAACAGTTAACTTCTAGTGAATGGCACTGGGGTGAAGGTGCTGAGGCTGATACTGGCAATGGGGGAGTTTTGTTTTACATTACATATTGCTGCTCTTTATTCTCATAGTCAGTAAGTATAGTATTTAACAAAAATATTTCTTGGGAAAGTAGGGTGAGGAGATTGATTAGTAAACCCTTCAAGAACACTTCCACACTCTAATATTAGGACTTCTTCTTTATTATTATTCTAAGTGGCTTAAAACTACCAATTATAAAAGAAAAAGCTATCATAGACAAGGTTTATTGTGCCTGCCCAGTCCAAGCATCTGTTCCCTGAGAAATATGCCACCTAAATGTTTCTTTGTCCCTTCCCTTCTCCTCCACCTTCTTCTCACCCACTCTTACACACCTACACACACATACACACATACACACATACACACATACACACACGGCCCCCCAAAGCTGTACTTTTACTATAGATCCTGCTCTCCTGACTACAGCCTCTTAGCCTGGTGATTAATACATGACCCAGAGATGCTTCCTATCCTCAGGTGAAGTTTCTCTTGTACCATTAGTCAGAAAAAGAACTACTTAAATTTCAGCAGCAAGAATTTAGATTAGACATAAAGCAGGACTTCCTGGTCTAGTTGCTATGAGATCATAAGAACCTTCATAATCACAATATGCAGCTTACTTCCAGGCTTTTTACCTATTATTTATTTCTCTTTAGTTTTGAATAACACAAGCCACCCTAATTTTGCTTGAATCCTTCTTATAAACTTTCTTCTTGCTTAAAGAATTAGAAATGTGTTCCTGATAATAGCAACTAAGAGTCTTAAGTAAGACAATTAGAAAACTGAAGTTTAAGTGTTTGATTAATACCTATATAGTTGACACTCAGGTTTTCTAAATCTCCAGAGAGGCATAGCCAGCGGAAAGCATACATAGAAGCATGTTTGCCATGGCCGGAATGGTTGGCTTGCAGCCTACACAGAGCTCTTCAATACGTGATGAAATTATAGCCATCCCAAAGAAGACAGGGTGGGGTTTACCAAAACTAAACGTTGTTCCAGATAAGGCTTTTAGAAATAACTAAAAAGAAGAAGCATGCTTAACTTTAGGTACATTTTACGCCCTACCTCATTTCAACAAAGACTTGAAGGAAGGCTATAAAATACATCACATATCATGATGGTTAATTTTATGTGTCAACTTGGCTGGGGCATAGTGCACAGCTATTTCATCAAATGTTATTCTAGATGATTCCGTGAAGGTGTTTTTAGTGAGATTAATATTTAAGTCAGCAGACTAGAAGTAAAGTACATTACCCTCCATAATGTGGGTGGGCCTCATCCAATCAGTTGAAGGCCTTTTAAAAAAAAAAAAAAAAAGGAAGGAAAGAAAGAAAAAGACTGACCTGGGTGGACCTTAAGGGTCTTAAGAAATACATGAAATAATTCAGACAGAGAAGGACAAATACCGTATGATTTCACTTATTGGTAGAATCTAAAAAACAAAACAAATGAATAAACACAAAAAGCAGCATCTCATGAATACAGAGAACAAACCAGCAGTTGCCAGAGTAGTGGGAGAATGGGCGAAGGGGAGTAGGAGATATAGGCCTCCAGTTACGGAATGAAGAAGTCATGAGAATAATAGGTACAGCATAAAGAATATAGTCAATGATATTATAATACCTGTGTATGGTGACAGATGGTTGCCTCACTGGGATGAGCCTAGCCTAGCATACAGAACTACTGAATGACAATATTGTACACCTGAAGTTAATGTAACACTGTGTGTCAACTATACTCAAATTTTAAAAATTAATAATAAAATTAAATAAAAGAGACTGACCTCCCCAAAGAAGAGGGAATTCTGCCAAAAGATAGCCTTCAGATTTAAACTGTGGCATCATCTCCTCCCCCGGGTCTCCAGCCTGCGAGCCCACCCTGAAGATTTAGGACCTGTCAGTCTCCACAGTTACCTGAGCCAATTCCAAGAAGGAGACAGAGACAGAGGCAGGGAGAGGAGAAAAGAATGGATGTCTGAATTACTTGCCTATCACATGAATGCTTTCTTGGATGGCTTTTCATACATACTGTTTTTTAATGTGGTATAGATACAGTCCAAACTTTTATATTAGCTCTAGGCCTGGCCACAGGGCAGGGACAATCTTTTACATTAGTACTAAATACAGCATTATGAACTTTATTAAACCTGTTTTAGGATTATAGAATGGTTACAAACATAAAGGACTTTTTTGTTGGGGAATTCATTTCCAATATAAACTTTTCCATTCCAACAAGCTATTATCTTTTCAATCCTGAAGTTGTATTTAAAATATATATAAAAATCACATTTCATACACACACACACACATATATTAGAATTGCTCCCACTCAACTTCATCACCATCCCTTTTTACTAATTGCCTTGTTTACTTGAATTACTTATTCAAAACAGCATTTGATTATTCAAAATAATATTGCTCAATTTTAATTGAATCCTCAAGCAAGCCAGCATGCAGCTTCTCAGCTTGCATGGTAATTCATCAATACATTCATTATGCATTTCTTATGGATAGGACATGGATTAAAATGAGAGATTTGGTTGAAGTTGTATCTACTTCAGGCAGAAAAAAGGAAAAATAAAATTCACATATAAAGAGACTTTTTTCTAAGAAGTCTAAATGCTCTACAATATCGTATCTGTTATTTTCAACTTTATAGGGCACCTTTACTCTAGAGAGTCAAAAACATCTACCTCTCTGTACCCCAGGGAGTGACATTTTTATAGACAACCAAGGTGTGAATGACTTGAGGCTCACAACAGCTAATTAGTTGGTCCAAAGCCACAGATGGGTCAGTGGAAAAGACTCTTCCAGAACCCAAAAGCCCAACTCCTTCTTTGGTCAGTGCCCTTTGTGACTTATACCACACATTTTTATATTTATAGAGGTAATTAGAAGGACTACAACTGCATTTCCATAGAATTTATATGGTATCGGCACTTGCAAACTAATAGCAGGAGCAGAATTCAGCTCTACATTTAGAAGTGGGTTTATTGCACAGTGTTTGTGATTTTTTTGTGTTATGGTTTTGAATACCTCTAGGTTTCCAGAGGCTTTGAATACCTCTAGGCTTTGAATACCTCTAGGCTTCCCAGGCCACCAGAATCCTTACAACTGACAAAAGTCTTATCTGTACTTCACTCTTTCAGGTGCTCTGCTAATGATGAAGGCCTTTGAGCTTGGGTCCTTGATCTATATGGACTAGGTTCTCTATTTCCAAATTTAATCCTTTTTTTTTATCTTGGTGGGGAGGGGTAAAAGGAAAGGGAGAGAATCTCAAGCAGACTCCCTGCTAAGTGGGGAGCGTGATGACACGGGGCTCAATCTCACAACCCTGAGATCATGACCTGAGCCAAAAATCAAGAGTCAGACACTTAACCAACTGAGCCATCCAGACACCCCTCCAAATTTGATCCTTACTGCTCTTCATTTAAAGCCATTTCTTCCTTTTTAACTTTTTTATTGTCATTCCTTAAATCTTCCAACCCAGTTGGACGTTTTCATAAAGATGTGTTATCAAATGTATTCATTCAACAAATAGTTACTGCATCCTTACTACTATGGTCTAGGTCAACCAAAAGACAAGGCAGCCTACTGGATGGAAGAAGATATTTCCAAATGATATATCTGATAAGGGGAATATATCCAAAATATATCAAAAATTCATACAATTCAAAATCAAAAACAATAATAATTTGATTAAAAATGGGCAGAGGATCTGAATGGACATTTTTCTAAAATCATACAGATGGCCAACAGACACATGAAAAGATGCTCAACATCACTCATCATCAGGGAAATGCAAATCAAAACCACAATGAGATTTAATCTCCCACCTGCCAGAATAGTTAAAAAGCAAAAACTCAAGAAACAGCAAATGGTGGTGAGGTTGTGGAGAAAAAGGAATCCTTGTGTACTGTTGGTAGAAATGCAAATTGTTGTAGCTATTATGGAAAATATGGAGGCTCCTCAAAAATTTAAAAATAGAATTATCATATGATCCAGTAATTCCACTACTGGGTATTTACCCAAAGAATATGAAAACACTGATTCAAAAAGATATCCATCCTTGTGTTTATACAGCATTATTTACAATAGCCAAATTATGGAAGCAGCCCAAACACCCATCAATAGATGAATATATAAAGACAGTGGAATATTACTCAGCCATAAAAAAGAATCGATTTTGCCATTTGCAACATGAACAGACCTAGAAGATACAATGAGAAGTACAAAATGTCAAAGAAAGACAAAGACCATTATGATCTCACTCATATGTGGAATTTAAGAAACAAAATAAATGAGGGGGCACCTGGGTGGATCAGTTGGTTAAGCATCTGCCTTCAACTCAGGTCACGATCCCAGAGTCCTGGGATCAAGCCCTAAACTGGGCACCCTGCTCAGCAGAGAATCTACTTCTCCCTCTCCCTCTGCCCCCTCCCTGTTTGTGTTCTCCCTCTCTCTCAAATAAGTAAATAAAATCTTTAAAAAAAAGAAAAGAAACGAAACAAAACAAATGAGCAAAGAAAAAAAGAAAAATAGACTCAAAGAGTCTAACAAACCAGCAATTGCCAAAGGGCAGGTGGAAGGAGAATAGGTCAAACAGGTAAAAGAGATTAAGAGTACACATAACCATGGGGCACCTGGGTGACTCAGTTAGGCATCTACCTTCGGCTCAGGTCATGAGCCTGAGGTCCTGGGACTGAGCGCCGTGTCAGGCGCCCTGCTCAGTGGGAACCCTGCTTCTCCTGCTCCCTGCCCCCTGCTTGTGCTCTCTCTCCCTCTCTCTCTCAAATAAATTAATTAAATCTTCAAAAAAAAGAGTACATGTATCATGAAGAGCACTGAGAAATGCATAGAATTATTGAATAATTATATTGTACACCTGGAACCAATAGAACACTGTATGTTAATTACACTCAAATGACAAAAAAGAAAAGGATATAGTCCCTAAAACTATTTGCTAAGACCCAAACTAAATGCACACTCATTTATACTCTATGAGCTGTGCTAGATTTTAAAGTATTTTTTTCTTCTGCCGTTATCAAATGCTGTTTCTATAACTAACGGCTTTGTGGAACAAACATCTTTTTTAGGATAAATTCATTTTAACTTTTTTAAGTTTCATTTTAACTTTCACCAGAATAGCTAGTATTTCAAGAAATGTGCTTCTCAACACTTCTTTTGCAAGCAGACCCTACTACTACTCCTTTTTGCAAACAAGTCTTAACACCTTCCTCGCTTTCCCACCATTCTCAACCACATTACAGGTCACGTTACAGGTTGAAATATGAAACAAACTCACGTGAAAAAAAGGGTTTAAACTTAAAATTCTTATAAATTTTAGATCATTGGTTCCCAAAACTATCTGCTTGTCAAAATCATTTGGGGAGTGTGTGTGTGTGTGTGTGTGTGTGTGTGTGTCCCGGGGGAGGGGGGAGGTGGTGATTAATGTAGACTCCTGGGTCCACTCTAGACTTATCTCAAAATAGAATCTTGAAAGTAGGGCTCAAGAATCTGCATTTAAGGGGCGCCTGGGTGGCTCAGTAGGTTAAGCTTCTGCCTTCGGCTCAGGTCATGATCTCAGGGTCCTGTGATCGAGCCCCTGCTCGATCTCTGCTGCTCTCTGCTCAGCAAGGAGTGCTTCCCCCATCCCCTCGCTCTGCCTGCCTCTCTGCTTACTTGTGATCTCTGTCTGTCAAATAAATAAAATCTTTTTTAAAAATCTGCTTTTAAAATAAAATTTAGTATCTTTTTTAAAAAAAAGAAAGAAAGAAAAAGCCTCCCCAGTTGATTCTGAAAAGTAGCCGGACTTGGGAGCCACTGTTATAAACTGTAAGGACTTAAGAAATTCAGAAACCATAAATCTGTCATGGCTGAGCAGTCAGGGAAAACTCCTTGGCAGAACTGGGATTTGCCTGAGCCGAGTAGAATGTCAAGTATAGTAGACTGCACACTGACAGGCGGGGAGAGGGCATGGGGTTCTCTGGGAATGAGTAATAATCTGACAAAGGTAAGAGGCAATATAAGCCGGTACATCTGTGGCTCTATGAGCTGATTGGATTCACCAGCAAGCAGAGAAGGTGCAGGGAGAAGTGATAAGAAATAGGTCAGATAAACAGGCATCTTACAGTTAGTTTCAGTAAGTAATGGCTCAGGATTCAAGATAGATCAGTGTGACACAAAGAACAGGAGAAAGGGAGTCATGACCCTCCCAGAGTTTTAGCCCCGCTCTGAACTAACCAGTAGAAGCCCCGAGACAGGTGATGCTGGGTTATGATTCTGAGCAAACGGAGATTTTTGTCCCCATTTGTGATTCTTAGTAAAATGAAAAGACAGGACTAAATGGTATCTGAGATTTCTCATAGATCTAACCTTTATGATTCTATTTATAAGTCCCACTATTTCATCATTTCCAATGAATCCTTTTAAGCATTCTTTGCCATTCTTTGAATTTTACTCCCATCCCTTATGGAGAGAATAAATCGCCCAGTAATGTGAGCAATGGTGGGTGGTATTTTCATTAATCTCACGGTAGGAAGTCCTACGTCTACATTCTAGTAACAATCAAGCTGGAACAAAACACACCTTTCTCCAAGGCTAACTCTACAGACTTTGTGACCTTAACACAGATTTTTTTGATAGAGATAAGGCCTTAAAACACACAGACTAAAGATGGATTCATATGCCACCTTGACCTAGAAGAATAAAAGTCTGTAGCAAATAACATGTTAGATAAATCTGACCTGACAAGCACATCTGCAGTAGTAGCCATTTTTCCCAAGGGACTTAGTGATATATGATGACTAATATACTCACGGGATAATAAAGACTACACCCTCTATTTCCAAGTACACTTGATACCACCCTAAATCAATTTTCTCCTCTTTTTGAAATTAGTTCCAATCTGTCAAGATCCATCCCTCTTTGGCCTCATCTCCAGCCATGTCCCTTTTTCCATCATATTATTTAATGACAACCACTGCAAATCACAGAGATGAAGATTCCATGGAAGATAAAATTGTCGTTGCTGAGATAGAGAATTCAGTATTACCTACTCTAAAACTGTCTTGCTGAAAGCTGATGATATTATTCTCATAATTCTGAGGATAGTTCTTCTGCTATTTTTCCATAAAGTATAGAATAAGATCCAAAAAAGATTTCAAGGACAGAGGAATTATGATAAAGGTCTACAAACAAATCAAAAAATAAGATGAAGTTAAGAAAGCCTCTTTTTCTTAAGTATACTTAGTGCTAGGACTCTGTATTATATTAGGGATCTCTGATGGTTTATCTGAGTTCCAAATAAAAGACTGACAGGATAAAAGCTTTCAAGGAAATAGAATGATTTACTCAGGAAGCCCTAGTTCTGTCCCTCCTATATGATTTGTGTCCTGACAAATGATCTGTTTAAAATTGGTGCCAGGGGGTGCCTGGGTGGCTCAGTCATTAAGCATCTGCCTTCAGCTCAGTTCGTGATCCCAGGGTCCTGGGATCCAGTCCCTCATCGGGCTCTCTGCTCAGCGGGTAGCCTGCTTCTTTCTCTCCCACTCCCCTTGCTTGTGCTCTCTCGCTGTGTCTCTCTCTGTCAAAAAAATAAATAAAATCTTTTAAAAAATAAATAAATAAAAGTGGTGCCAGGAGGTAGTGGAACTGACTTCCTATAAAAAAAAAAAAAAATTTCCCCAGGAGAAAAGCATCATTAACATATCCTTAAAAGTTTACTGACCCATGTTTATTATAATTAGAATAATTTATAAATATATACATAACAGAATTTCAAAAGCAAGTCAGCTAGTGGATAAGGAAAATGTTACAAAGCAAAATCTTATATAGACTTGTAGTGTCTATAAAGCTGACCCCATATGTGATAAATAATGGTCTTTAGCTATAAATTATCAGAGATAGGTTTATGGATAATCAGATTTGAACTAGACTTTGGGGGATCAGCACAGTTAAAGACCTTAATATTTTGAAGGTACTACCTGAATGTCCTATCTGTTCTACCACCCAAGTGAATTTTACATTTGTTCCCCTCTCTCCATCTGCTCTAACACTGTCCTGGTTCCAGCCACCAACATCTCTTACCTATATGACACTACAGCCTCCTTTCTGTTTCCTCTTTGGCCCAATCCAATCTACTGATCATGTCAGCCTACTTACCATTCCCGGAACATACCAAGTGCTTTCCACCTCATTGCCCTTGTCTGTAGCTTTCACTGTTGTAATGTGCCTGGCACATTAGCTGCCCAATAAATATATGTTGAATCAATGAATAATTGTTTCTTCTTATGGTTTCTAAGTTCCACAAGAACAGAGACCGTATCTGTTTAACTCCCCCATTCTATTCCCAGAAGCCAGCATAGCACGTAAGACCTAGTGGGCATTCCATAAATATCTACCGAAAGAAAACAAGAAGGAAGAAAGGAAAGAAGGGAGGAAGGAAAGAAGGGAGGGAGGAAAAAATCGAGCAAATACCAAGTCTGCTACATGAGTTTTGCTTTAAGAACATGTTATTATCCTCATTATTATTATGATAATTCTAAATTTCTTTGGAAGCACATAGCACCACATTGACATATCATGGAATAAAATAGGACAGACTGTTTGGCCCTATTAGAATTCTTTTATAAATATTTGACAAAATGTGTGATTCTGAAAAACAACAAATAGTAATAAAAATTTCATAATTGCACCTAAATTGGCCCCAAAGCATTATCAGCAATACCTACAGTCTGTATTTCTAAATGCTACCTAATAACTAAATATGCATGTTTTCAACCATGTTGACAAGCTTTTTACTTGAATCTTAAGAACAACTAAACACAGGATAGAAACTATCTTCTAACAACCACGTCCAGTAGTTTGGTTCCTATGAAATAATTGCATGTACTCCCAGGAACATCATGTTTCTAACGCCAGAGGTAGTATTACTTCAGTGACACTATCCAAATAAATTGTGCTTCTTGTTTAGTACGGCAAGAGATATGCCATTATCTGTTGGATTTAACAAATATGTATCATCCAGGCTGCTTCGTATTTAGTACCCCAGGATATACAATGCAGTAGTAATGTATTACGAAAGGAAAATTGTTTTTGCACTCTTCCTTGCAAATTCGGCTGCAGACAGAGCATACAAACAAACAAACAAAAGAAAATAAAATAATACCATTATCCTGCCTTCCAGTTAATCCCTGATTACATTTTTATCATCCTTTTCTATTAATGTATTTTAAGTAGTCATTCATGCAATTAATTAACAAATATTTAAAATATTTATTGATTGCCTACTATCTGGTAGTCATTGTTCTAGGTACTGGCAATATTTTTACGAACATAACAGTTAAAATGTCTGCTCCCCGGGAACTAATATACTGGTAATGGAAATAGATAATAAATAAGTATATAATACAGGAATGTAAGGATTTCGGCTAGGTAGTAATACACAGAAATAGGAACAGCAGGAAAAGAAAACATCGAAGAGAATCCCAAGTGTGATTTTAGATGTCTTCAGTTTATAAGGGCCATTAGCTCATCTGAGTTGTGATGGTACCATATTGTTTCTAATGGTTTATCATCTGCTTTTCCACTTGGCCTTTTATGGGTACTTTCCCATTCAAAAATACCCATTTCTATTTGTTGATCTTGAAAATCTACCTGTTCCTGAATATTTGTCTCCTTTTTTATAATTAAAAATAAGAGTTATCAGAAATTCTGTACGTGTATATTTTAGACATACCTATTTATTTTACTACAGTAGTTTCTCTTTTTTTAAGATTTTATTTATTTGACAGAGAGAGAGAGATCACAAGTAGGTAGAGAGGCGGGGTGGCGGGGGGGAGGCTCCCTGCTGAGCAGAGGGCCCAGTGCAGGGCTGGATCCCAGGACCCTGAGATCAGGACCTGAGCCAAAGGCAGAGGCTTAACCCACTGAGCCACCCAGGTGCTCCATATTTTACTATAGTAGTTTCTAAACATGAAAATACTTGATCAAAGAATAAGCACATTTTAATGCTTTTGTTTTTTATTGGTCAATTTTTTTCTCCAGAATGATTATGTCAATTTTGCCACTAGTTTCCCACTAAGAATTTTTTTTCTTTTTTAAAAAATAAAGCATTTGTTTTTTATGTTTCATGTAATACAGAAATTAAAGCTAACATTTATTGAGAAATTAATGCCTGCCAAGTGTTATCCATTTACATGTATCATTTCATTTGGAAGTTAAGAAATTAAAGTTTTAAAGAGTTAAGAAATCATCAGCTACTAAGTCAGGGCTTAGTAGCTGATGATCTGAACTCAAGTCATCTGGTTTCATAACCTGTTTTTTTTTTTTTTTTTTTATACAGACATGTCTTCCCATTAGGATCTTAGCATTTTATTTTATTATTATTTTTTAAGATTTTATTTATTTATTTGACAGAGAGAGAGAGAGATAGATCACAAGTAGGCAGAGAGGCAGGCAGAGAGAGAGAGGAGGAAGCAGGCTCCCTGCTGAGCAGAGAGCCCCACGCGGGGCTCGATCCCAGGACCCTGAGATCATGACCCGGGCCAAACGCAGAGCCTCAACCCACTGAGCCACCCAGGCGCCCCTCATAACCTGTTTCTATTAAATCATAACACTATATACAACTTGATTAATAACTGATTGGTAATTAGTGTTTAAAATGCGATATTAATACATTTTTATATGTTTACTTGGGGGGGGGTCGGTCATTTTCATGCTGTCAACTCATTCGTGTGTTTATTTATTCTGTACCATGACTCTGTGGAAATAACGTTGTGTGAGAATAGACATGGGTTCAAAGCTCATAGAGGACACACAGCCCAGTGCAGGAAAGAGCAAACTCGGGCTGAGAAAGAACTGCAGGCAGGGTCAAGCATGGATTTGTTGTTGAAGTCCATTCCTAGTATCAGCAACTGTGGAAGGTCAGGGCCAGGACTACTGCTCGGGAGTGCCCTCAGCTGGACTCTGTAGTAAAAGTTGAAGGTCCTGGAGCCCTGTGGCTCAACTAGAAACCCTACTCTTAAATCCCAGAAGTCAAGTGTGAGTTATGGAGCAATCACGGGACAAGTGCAATGTTTTAAGACAGGATTTAGGGTGCAATGTTGTGGCTTCTTGAGTTGAAAGGTATGATGGTTAATTTTACCTGTCACCCCGACTGGGCTAAGGGATGCTCAGATAACTGGTAAAACATTATTTCTGGATGTGTCTGTGAAGGTGTTTCTAGAAGAGATTAGCATTTGAATTGTTGAACTGAGTATAGTAGATGGCCCTTTCCGGGGTAGGGCATCATTCAGTCCCCTGGGGACCTGGATAGAACAAAAAGGTGGAGGAAGAGCTAATTCACTCTCTGGCTGCTTGAACTATATCTTGGCAGAGAAAGAGACAGACACAGAGAGATAGAGATAGGGATAGAGATAGAAATCCTATCGGTTCTGCTTCTCTGGAGCATCCTAATACAGAAGAGAATACAAATATGAGCACTAGGAATTCACAGCTCCTCTGCCTGGCAGGACCCCCACCCATAGGAACGGGGAGACCCAGGGTGCACTTCCATGTGGGATAAGGAAAGCACATGGTGGGTTATCCACTTTACCAAGAGAACGTTTGCTCTCTCAAAAGCCCGCTTTCTACCAAGTCACTAACTTGCAAACATCTTGGGTTTCCACAGCTTAGAAAAGCAGCATTTTACAGAGAAGCAAACAGCATCTCTACATCAACAAAACTATGAGCAAAGTAACCTTTGACCAATCACATCATCAGAGACCGAAAAATCTGCCATTAGAAATGATTCCCGAAAAAATAATAAATTGAAAAATTCCCACCAGTTCCACCAGAACCAGAAAACAGATGGTATCTGTGGAAGGCAGTGAACAGAGGCATGCACACCAAAACAGGCCCAAGAGCACCATCTTTTTTTTTTTTAGGATTTTATTTATTTGACAGAGGAAGAGAGATCACAAGCAGGCAGAGAGTCAGGCAGAGAAAGGGGAGGAAGCAGGCTTCCTGCTGGGCAGAGAGCCCCATATGGGGTTTGATCCCAGGACCCTGAGATCATGACCTGAGCTGAAGGCAGAGGCTTAACCCGCTGAGCCACCCAGGCACTCCTGAGAGCATGATCTTAATACACTGAGGAGTTGTCCTTCTTCTTTTTTTTTTTTTTAGATTTTATTTATTTATTTGACACAGAAAGAGCACACAAGCAGGGGGAGGGGCAGAGGGAGAAGGAGAAGCAGACTTCCCCACAGAGCAGGGGGTCCGACATGGGACTCAATCCCAGGACCCTGAGATCATGACCTGAGCTGAAAGCAGATGCTTAACTGACTGAGCCACCCAGGCGTCCCTGAGGAGTTGTTCTTATCAGCTGCTTAGTGTAAAGAACTAGATGTGCCTGAGGATCCCTGTGCAGCCTGTATAGTATTTCCTGTATAATAATTTCCTGCATTTACCATTATTTAGCTAACGTCACGTCAAGTGTGTGTAGTTTCATTAGAAAGCATAGATTCAGTCTCATCGAATCCTTTTGTCATCTTCCTAAATTCTGAGCTAAGAACCCCCCCTCAAAGTATGACTGTATGGATTCCTGAACAATGAAGTCCAGATCCTGGCACCTAAAATGAGCAGAACCAGATGCATACCCTCTATCCCAGAATGCTGTCTGCAACCTTATTTCTCCTGGGCATGCCGTACTATACTTTCATATTCGTCATTTCATTTCTTCCTTACAACAGTCTCTGTGAATTAAACAAAGACAAATATTACTAAGCCCCCATAAAGAAAGGAGAAGCTAAGACTCAAAATAGGTGACTTGTCCAAGGTCACCCAACCAGTCACTGAGGCCTAGAATTCTGGCCTCTATTTGACCACAAACCCAGCTCTTTTCCATCTCATCAGACTTTTTGTAGCTCAAAATGATTTTTAAGGTTCGGGGGGAGAAGAAGCATTAAGACTCAAGTTCAGGGCACCTGGGTGGCTTAGTTGGTTAAGCGACTGCCTTCAGCTCAGGTCATGATCCTGGAGTCCTGGGATGGAGTCTTGCACCAGGCTCCCTTTCCATGGGGATTCTGTTTCTCCCTCTGACCTTCTCCCCTCTCATGCGCTCGCTTTATCTCTCTTTCTCTCTCTCAAATAAATAAATAAAATATTTTTTTAAAAAACTCTTAAGTTCGATAAGGTTATCATCAAACTTGCTTTTTAAAATGGACGTAATGCAGTTGGTCACAGAGGCTATAAAAACTCTCCCCGTGGCTCTGAGAGCCTTGTTTACTGCTCATTGATCGCCGTGACAATGCTACCATAAATAACCCCAGATAAATTGCTATGTATAATCACAGAAGACATCCATATGCATGAGTCACCTGTCAGCTCTCCAATCCCATCATTTCCAATACCTGTCAACATGTCATTAAGGACTCTCTGAGTTTGTGACACAAAACTTAGTCTCTCAAGAAGTTGAAAATCACGCCGTGCTCCACAGATGTGTGGTTGAAGAAAACAGAAAAAGAAGTGCTCACTATTTAGGAGGAAGAATGTGTATAGATCTGGCAGGTCACTCTGAGCTTCCTTTGTCCCACCCCCACAGGGCAAGGATCCAGCCTTAAGGGTAGAAATTCAAATCCACTTTGTACTTGTGGTTAAACAATATCCACTGACTCACACCACATGAACCACAGGAGGCAAGGCTTAGAATGTTCTCAGAATCGTCTAGGACAAACTACCAAATGGAAACTTACCCTGATGCGATGTATGCCAGCCACAGCAATTTTTCAGGAAAGGCTTGGGTCGCTTGGGCATGGTTGGTTGTGATGGCTCAGTAGAAGAGGTTTAGACTTGAAAGGTCCTCAGTAGTATAAGGGCGGGTAAGAAGGCAAAGTCAGGCCAGCCTCCAGGCCAGCAAGGTGAGCAGAATGCAGTTCCTCAAATCCGGGAACAGATGATGAGAGTCCCGTCAGGCAAGGGCCAGGAATCAAACAATTCACAACAAGAGGGAGGCAGACGAAGCAGCAATCCACAGAGACAACCCACAGGTAAGGGGAAGCAAGAGAAGTAGGGGTCCAGTAACTAAAAGGCTCAAAGCCTGAGGGGAAAAGTGAGTCAGTCCAAGACCTCAGTTGTTGTAAATGAGGCCGCATGTTGTAAACCTGATTATGAGACAAGATTTGTCTCATCCAAGGGCCTCTTACACGCTGGCTGCCTAGTCTCAGCACACAGCTGCGAAGAGATGAGTGGCTTCACCTGTCTAGCAGACAGCTTCTGGTGGATCTGGAAACAGAGAAGCCAAAAATAAAAGCTCAAGTAAGAGCTAGCTTGCATTTTTTTATTAATCTAGTAAGTGTATATGAATAAATGCACGTGCCATTTAAATAAGGTTCATAATGCACAAAACTACACTCTGAATCGATGTCATGCCTGTAGGAAATGACCAACATGGGTAACAATAATAATGATACTAATAATAACATTGCTACATGCCAGATAATGTTTTTGTGGAGAACAACAAAACAACCATAGCCATAGTAATAGCTAATTTGATCAAGCAGCTGTCAACCACCAGGCTCTGTTCCTAGGTGCTTTACTTGTGATGTCTTCATTCCTCTAAATAATTCCCAGTTGGGTATAACTCTTATCTCCATTTCAGAGGAACAGAAGCATTAAATAATCTTCTCAAGGTCACACAGCTAGTGAGTCTGGGTTTGAACCCACATTTTCCAACTTCAGCAGCCATACCTATTAGGAAGGACTAGCATGATACTAAATCTTGTGATGATCAAAGGAAAGAGGGGAAAAAAATGTTCACTCTACACTTCAAAATCTCCATTCTCAGTTCTTTTTTTATATTTTATTTATTTATAAGAGAGAGAACAAGCGGAATGGAGAGGCAGAGAGAGAGGGAGAAGCAAGCTCTGCGCTGAGCAGGGAGCCTGATGTGGGGCTTGATTCCAGGACCCTGAGATCATGACCTGAACCCAAGGCAGAGGCTTAAATGACTGAGCCTCCTAGGTGTTCCAACTGCTTTCTCAATTGATTCCATCTAGCCAATAGCCTAAAATTCTCAACTTCCTTCCCATCATGTACTTCCTCTGATATCTGAAAATGCTAAGGATGGAAAAATGGCTAAGGAATTACCATTTACTGAAATTTATGTCATGCTTGAGCCCCACATTCTCTGCCCAATACTGTATATATGTGACCCAATTCAGCAGGAACCTTTAAAATGTTCATTCCTCTGTTCAGCCCCTCCAAAGTCAGGCAGAAGATCTGAGTGTCCCCTTACTAGCAGCCATTGCTGCACAAAGCCAGGGCGCAAACACCGAATCATGCCAAAAGGCATACGCGGAAAGGTGGGTTTCAGAGACAGGGGTAGATGAAAAATGGAAGGTAGAAACAAGAAGAGAACATGTGACGATCTTGATGAACACAGCAAAATATGAGCTCTACAGAAGGTTCCCAGGTGCTAGGTGTTTGTGATAGACCTTGGTCTGAGCAAGTCGAGTATTCAAAGAGCCTCAAATAAAAGAGACAAGTTCTTTGAACTGCTCAAGGCTGGGCCAAGCTCAGCTTTCCCCATTTCGGGTGTGGTAAGCATAAAGTTCACTCAAAACTATCTTTCCAACCAGTAACAAATATATGGGGACAGTAACTCCTTGTCTACAATCAGATTCTGAAAAATTTTAAGAAGTAGAGGATATATTGAAAAGAAGTGAAGAGTGAATGTTATCCTGAGCATGAGAGCAGAGGATAGCTAAGTGGCTGTTCCCATTCCATCTGTCTACTCTAACCTTTCTCAAGAGGGCGTCTGACACATTAAGAAGGCACAAGAAAGCAACCAATTAAACATCTGTCACCACTTTCCCTTTAGTGTTTAATTTGAAACAACTTTCTATTTCCTTCTAAATGAGAGTTGATTATTCAGGGGAAAGCCGGCTGCTTTGTACATGACTTTGGCTTGGCCCAGACTAGCATTAATCAGCCAACACACCAATGCTGAAGCCTGCTGGTTCAAGAAGATGGAAAAGAAACACTTTCATGATGGTTTACAAAGCTGCCTGGGTAAGCATTTCTTCCATTGACAGCAACAAGATTAATGAATACAACCATCTGGTTGGTGCTACCAAAATTACCCTTAAGCTGAGTTTCAAACACTGCTAACCAAGGAACCAAAAATCACATAACGAAACATAGCTAATGTCTGTATAGCAACAGATCTGTTAGGGATTGTGGGAAATGCTTCATGTTTTACCTGAATCTTAATTTTTCAGGACTTCATTCTGAGGAGGCTACCCCAAAAGCCTTTGTGATGCAAACCTATTATGACCATTAGCTCTAACCCTCCTTAAGGAGTCCAAGGATTTTCCTACCTCTTCTTTTTCTTTAAGATTTATTTATTCAAGAAAGAGAATGTGAACAGGAGAGGGGTAGAAGAAGAAAGAAAGAGAATCTCAAGCAGACTCCAAGCTCAATGCAGAGCCTGACTCGGGTCTCGATCTCATGACCCTGAAATCATGACCTAAGCCAAAATCAAGAGTAGGATGCTTAACCGTCTGAGCCACCCAGGAGCACTCCCCACCCACCCAACTTCTGCTCCTACTGCTGTATGATCAGTATTTATAATCTGAGAGGTAGTAAACCGAGTGGCCACTTCCTTCATGGTATCCAGTTACCCAAAGAATAAACTTAACTCTCTCACCTCCCACCACAGCCCTTCATATGTCTTTGTCTCCAGCCTCATGAAGTTATTTGTCTTCGCCTAAACATGCCATGTCAGACTACGTCCTCACAAGAACTTTCTTCTTTGTGCACACAGACAGAAAGAGAGCTCTGGTATCTCTTCCTCTTCCTCTAAGGACACCAGTCCTGTTGGACGACAGCCCCACTCTTAGGGCCTCATTTAACCTTAATTACCTCCGTAAAGGCTCTGTCTCCAAATGCAGTCACATTGTGGTTAAGGTCTGAACATAAGAATTTGGAGGGACATAGTTCAGTCAATAACTCTCATGCACTATCACCACCCCAAAAAGTTCTTCCCTTCCTTTTCTTCTGAAAGACATTCCACTCAAGCTTTCAGATGCTACCTAAGGGTTCTCTTCTCTAAGAAGCCTGCTCCAATTCCAATCAAGAATAGTGTATTCCATTGTAGCACTTATTCTATTCTCCTTCATATTATTTCTTGATAGTTGCTTGTGTGTCTCTCTCTAATAGACTGTGAGTTCCCTGAAAAAAGAGACTAGGTCCAATCTATCTCATATTGCCCATAACACCTACTGCAGTCCTATGTGTCAGAGCCATTCATCCTTTCTGTATCCACAGCAGCTAACACATGACTATACACAGTAGGCACACAATAAATAAGTGAATGTGCTCTTCCTGCTACTGACATTTTCTCTGATTTCACTTTAATCCTTTTTATCCTTTTTCTGAACTTTCTTCCTTCCCTTTTTTCTTTCCCATGACATCAATTAACATTTTTCAAGCCCCCCTTAGAGTATAGTTGCTTCCTCTGCCCTTTTTCCCTCTCCTATTCTCTTTGCAAAAACCAATGTCTTCAAGTATGAAGGCATATGTATATTCCAACAACTCCCAGGGTCTGTCTACAGCCATATCCTCCCTGCTGAACTTCAATCCTGTATACCCAGTACCCTGCTTGATATCTCCAGTGGATGTCCCTAGAACCAGCCAAACATAACAAGCCATCTATGTGTAAATCACCTCATTTGAACTCAGTCTCCAAATCCTGTAGTATAGACAACTCAACATTTCCTTTCTGCCTCTTCCTTAATTGAACGTGGCATGCTACTCACCAGCATGATAAGAATGGGAGTGGATGTGAGCAGAGGTTGTGGTGGTGATGGTGGTGATGGTGATGATAGCCATAGCGACAGCAACAACTCAACTGTTTTGCACCACTGTGGGTCCAGGCTCATCCCCACTGCTCCCATACATTCTCTTGTTGATCCCAGCACAATTCCCCAATTATATGTGATATTTCCTGCTATGTTTCTTTCCATACACTTCTCACTCAGCCACCATCTTCCACTCATCTTCCACTTTGTGCATCCAGTTAATTCTCACCATCCTTCAAAACTTGGGCTAAGACATCACCTCCTGGAAGAAGACTTCCAAGATATACCTTTGTACTCCAATAGCACTGTAAGCATACCCCTCCCATGACACTTGCATCGGGTTAAAATTTAGAAAGAAAATAAAGGTTGTCCATGCTGACTCTCTTGACTTTCCTCTTCCAAGTCAGTGGTCTTCACTGAAAAAGGAGTTTAAATACACACACACACACACACACACACACACACACACACTGTAGAAACTAAGGAGTCATTTGACTTTATAAATAAAAATTAGATATCATGTTGCTTTTCCTAATCACAAATTTGAATTATTCAGAATATAAGAGAACTGAGGCTTGGGGTGCTTGGGCAGCTCAGTTGTTAAGCATCTGCCTTCGGTTCAGGTCATGATCCCAGGGACCTGGGATCAAGCCCCACATTGGGCTCACTGCGTGGCAGGAAGCCTGCTTCTCTCTCTCCCACTCACCCTGCTTGTGTTCCCTGTCTCATTGTCTCTCTCCCTGTCAAATAAATAAAAATCTTTAAAAAAGAGACACAGAGAGAGAACTTAGGCTCAACTTTAAAAAAAATAAAAGTACGTATCCTATCATATTAGATACAATTTTCTTACTTATATAAAATGAGCAGAGACCTTTCTATATAATTCTTTCTGGGTAAAATGAAGAAATAAATGAATCTTAATTGAGAATCATTCTAACAGTGGGATGTTTGTGAGACTGCCATAGCTACAGTTAGTCTGAAAATAAGTTTAAAAGCACTAAAATACAGAGTTGCAAGGTAATCAGGTTTGGGTCACATCTTTTAGACCAAACCAATTATGTACAAGCTTCAGTATGATTGTGAGATCTGCAGCTACCTCTGATGACACCCGTGACTCCTGGAACAGGTTCATCAGTGTTGCCAAACACTAAATGATGAGACAGATCACCAATATCCAGGACCTGAAATGTAATCAATACTACAACACAGACACTAGGCCTATTACATTTCAGCATGGCTGGGTTTAAATGGGTAACAGCAGAATACGAAAACAGTTATTTTCTGTACTTCTATGAGAGGGACACAAAGAAACCCTTAATAAATGGGACAAAATGCAGCTTCACTAACAAGAACAAATTCTGACTGAGCAGCCTCTCTTGGCTCAGGGACTACAATAGACCTAAGAACTAAGACTTGCTGCAAAATATCAGCACAGGCAGACCAGCCCACGGTAGTGAGGAATGTGGGAGATGGGGGTCCTGTTTGACTAAAATTTCAACCTGACCAACTGCTCACCACAGCACACAATGTGCTTCATAAAAATACACGAGAAAGCTATTTGAATGTCAGGGGTTTGGGTGTGGATTTAATCACCCAGCAATTCATTTGGGGGGAAAAATCTATTCACCAACTAATAACTGGGTTTTTTACATTTTAATTCTACAAAGTAATTTCAAGATAATGTCTGATTGTATTTAACCTGCCTTATCTTTCACAAACTGATTTTCTGAGACAGAAAAAGATTAAGAAGCAGATTGCAGAGAGTTGTTGACTTCGACTGTGATGACTCAAGCAAGTCAGAAAATGACGTTAGGGGAGCAGACTGTAGCAGTGTTCTCACAGCCTCCATTATATGTGCAACAGTAATCAAACATCACCTTCCCAGACAGAGTAAAAAGATCCATGTACATATGTAACAAAGATAGGTATATCAGGATTGGTTTTCCTATACAACTTGGTTTTCTTACATAAGTCTCATTGCTTTATAATCATAGTAGGTAGACCTTGAATTACGAATCTTAATACCAAACAAACTTACAGCATCAGGAGCTATAGACTTTATGTATCTCAAGTGATCCTTAAAACAATATCCTGAAATATTATTATCCTTAATTTCAGCTGAAGAAATTAAGGTTCAGGGTCAAGTGGCTTGCCCAAATTCATGCAACTTGTAAAGTCTGCACCAGAGCTCTGCCACAAAATCTTCTCATTTTAGCCCTTTTTCCAATGTACCACTGCTGCCTCCATATATCTATGTCTATCCAACCCAATCTGCATGACTGATAGTATGAATCTACCTCCTCCAGAAACATTTACTGATCATCTACTAAATGTTTAGCACTATGTTAAATGCTGAGTATTCAAAAATGAATTAGATAACCTCATTGACCCCTCCAGGAGCACACAATCTACTAGGAAGACAGTGACGTCATCAGCATTATCAAAAGAGCTAACTGGGGGCCTCTGGGTGGTTCAGTCAGTTAAGCATCTGACTCATGGTTTCAGCTCAAGTCATGATCTCATGGGTCATGAGATCGGGCCGCATCAAGCTCCACACTCAGCCGTGGGTCTGCTTAAAGACTCTCCCTTTGCCCCTCCCCCTACTGGTGTTCTCTCACTCTCCCCCCACCACAATAAGCAAATCAATCATTTTTTTAAAAGCTAACTTTTTTTGGTATTTACCATGTGCCAGGCATTGTTCTAAGCAACTTACAAGTATTAACTCAATTTAATCTCATGAAAACTCTATTAGGTTTATTAGTATCCCCATTTGTGCAGACAAACAAACCAAGGCAAAACCAAACTGACACAAAGAGTAGTACATAGAAAAAGACAGTGTCAAAGAAATTCCAGTAGGGTAGATCCTAGTTGAGCTAAGCTGTAGAAAATGAACTAGGACATAAAACGTGGAAAGGAAGGCGTTCCAGGCGAAAGGAATAGCATTAAAAAAAAAGCTGGCAAGGCTCAAGAACTTGACAGCCTCCTCAAATGTGTTACCTGCTCTTTGACCTCCCTGTCTTCATGCTATTCCTTTAGCTAGAATTTTCTTCCCCCTTTTCCAACCTAATATATCCAACAGGACCAAGTGGGTAATTGGACATGGTTGGGAAAAAGAAAGAAGTCAAGGATGATTGCAAAATATTGGACTGCAACAACAGGAAGGATAGAGCTGTGATCACCTGGAATTAAAACCCACGGGAGGACAGTTTGAAGAGGAAGGTAAGGGAAGCTGCAAAAAAGAGAAGCCAAAGCTGTGTACCCTACACAGGCAGCATCTGTCGAGAGAAAGGTATTTTTCTAATTTGCAAAAAGCAGATGTTACTGCAACTCTAAGAAAAATCAAAAGTTTGGTTTCAAGCACATTAAGGAATTTATTAGACATCCAAACAAATTGGTCAAGTAAGCAGTTGAACAAACAAATCTGAGTTCCCTGAATGGGTCCAGAAAGGAAATATAATTTGGGAGTTGCAAGCTTAATTACACTGTTAAAACCATGAGGCTGGATAAGATCATCAATAGAAAGGGGAAAAAATGAAAGATCCAAGAACTGAGGTCCAGAATATCCAATGTTAAAAGCTTAGGCTGAAAAGAAAGAACAAGCTAAGGAGACCAAGAAAAAATTAGCAGTGGAGTAAGAGGAAACTCGGGAGGCATCCTGGAAAATGAAAGAAAGTAATGTCAAATACTGCTGACTGATCAAGTAAGATAAGGACTGAGAAGTGACGCCTGGAGTTAGTGATCCAGCTGTCGTCGGTGACTGTGACAGAAGCAGTTCTCGTGAAATAGTAGGGCGGAAAGCTCGATTGGATTGCATTTGGGAAGTAAGGAATTGGAGACAAGAGACAGCTCTTTCAAAGTTTTGTTGTAAAGAAAAGCAGAAAAATGGAGCAGTTGCTGGCCATTGTGTTAACTGCCATTTTGTTTATCTTTTTTTAAGTTGGGAGAAAGAGGTGCATGTCTGTATGCCAACGGAAACTAGAGAGAGGGGAAATGATGATGCAGGAGAAAGAGGATAGACTTAATAGAGCAATGTCCTTGAGTAAGTAATTAAGAATGGGATCTAGGGCACAAGTGGGATGACTGCAGCAGCTAACAGCTCAGACCATTCCTTCATAATAACAGGAGAAAATGCATGTACAGGGGTACTCAGGTGGGTAGGCAGGGGAAGTTGTGAATTGGGAATTGTGGCACATCTATTCCAACTGTTTTTATTTTCTCAGAGAAATAGGAAGGAAAGTCATCAGTTGAGGACTGCAAAAGTGGTGTGAGCATTACTGGCAAAAAAAAAAAAAATTAAAGTCTGATACAAAAAAAGGAGTCATCGAGGATATGAAACAGAAAATTTCATACACTATGGGTGGGCATGAAAATTGGTAAGACTACTGGAAAATACTGTGACATTATTCAGGAAAGGCAAAGACATGCCTATCCCATGACTCGGCAATGCCATTCCTAGTTATTTATTCCGTAGAAATGTGTGTGCTGTAATGCTAGACCCTGTACAAGAAAAAATACACCATGACTGCTCTTACAGTAGGTGGTAAAATTATTTTTTTTAAAAAAAGAAACAGAACCAATCACCAAGGGCGTGTTTGCCTTTAGGAGGAAGGAAAGGGTCTGTGATCATGAATGAGCATGCTGAAGACCTAGCAATGACCTATTTCTTAACCTGGACAATTGGTTAAATTGTACAAAAAAAGGTTCTGTGCACTTTTGTATACTGTTCAATTTCACTAAAAAATGGATTCTCTTATGTTTCTCCAAAGAGTTTCATTTTTGTTTGTTTATTTGACAAAAAGTTAATGAGGCTGATCTCAAACTCAGAAATCTCAGTTCAGTTCTTCTAGCCTTCGCTAGAAGCTTGGAGTCTTCCCATATAGGTGTCATTCAGGGCTTGCCCAGCTTTTGGGGCAATTGATAGAAAGAATTTGGGCTCCCCCTCTTTGGCTCTTTTTGAGGGCTCCTGCCTTATACTTCAACTGCTCTGGTTGTCTCAAACTCTGCTCAGTAAGGCTATGGGTTTTCTTTTTTTTTTTTTTTTTTAAGATTTTATTTATTTATTTATTTGACAGAGAGATCACAAGTAGGCAGAGAGGCAGGCAGAGAGAGAGGAGGAAACAGGCTCCCTGGGGAGCAGAGAGCCCGATGTGGGGCTCGATCCCAGGACCCTGGGATCATGACCTGAGCCGAAGGCAGAGGCTTAACCCACTGAGCCACCCAGGCGCCCCGGCTATGGGTTTTCTATCCACGTTTTGGCTTCCTAGTGTGACAACTGGGACTCACCTTTGGGCTAAAACCTCTAAGAATTGAAAACCCACTCAGTAATGCTCCCTTCCTCCAAATGTCCACATGAAATGCATACATTATGTGCCTACTTTGGTTTGCTTTCTGATGCCTTCAGATGGTTGTGTTTTTTAATTTTATGCAAAGTTTATAGTTCTTTGTGGAAGAATTATTCTGATAGAAGTTACTAAGCAATTATCAGAAACAGAAACTAGCACTTGCTATGAAAATCCAGGAATTTTGTATCTATTACTTCTAGTGGTGGTGGTGTTCAGTCTAGATAGAAACTCCATGAAATATTTTCTCCTCTCTGTGCTTCTTTGTATTCTTCTTTCCCTGGGGCTGTAAGATTCAATCTCACTGTCCAATTTTAATGCTTCAAGGGCTAAAGATAATAAGAAAGGGGGAAGTGCATAGATAAATCTTTCAAAATATTCCTCTATACATGCAAATCTATCAGGGAAGAGGGAACATATTAAAATCACCATTTGGACAAATTAGGTTGTTGGTCTAGGAGGTCTTTTTTTTTTTTTTTTTTTTTTTTTTGACAGAGAGAGAGATCACAAGTAGGCAGAGAGGCAGGCAGAGACAGAGAGGGGAAGCAGGCTCCCTGCTGGGCAGGGAGCCCGATGTGGGCCTGTATCCCAGGACCTCATGAGATCATGACCTGAGCTGAAGGCAGAGGCTTAACCCACTGAGCCACCCAGGCACCTGGTCTAGGAGGTCTTAAAGGAGAAGAATACATGACAGGACAGAGGACAGAAGGGAGAAAAAGAGAACTTAATGAGACCCCTTAGTTAGGTCCAAGATGTGAAGAAAAGGCCGGCATCTAGTAGTTGAAGGACATGCTCCAAAGGCAGCACAGAGACAAGAAAATGGACAATCCCTAAATTTTAGAATTATAGCCTCGTGGCATTTTAAGCTTAAAAGATACTTATCAGATCACCTAAATCCAAAAGCCCTGTTTTGGAGACAGGGAAACTGAGTCTCACACTTTGCCTGCCTCATAATTTAGTCAAGGTCCCCAATCCCCTCAGCCAAGTTTCAGTACTATGGTATTCTTCTTAGCAGCCTGGGACCTGTTCACATTTGTATTTTGATTAATCAATGTTGTGTATGATGGCTTTAGGTCTGAGCCACTCAATTCATTCTTAAACATGCTAGAGAATTCCAATATAGAGCTTTTTGTTCCTTCTCTGTATATCTTGGAGTTTTAATCACAGCAGAGTGAATTGAGGCTTTTTTATGATTGCATAGAATACACCAGGCTCTAACTCTCTTTTCTAATTATGAGGAAAGCCATGTGGCCTGTTATGGACTGCTTGGTATAGTGTCCAGGGATAGATGGCTCACGGGATTTTACAAAGATTAATTCAGATTAGCTCATAAATTTATTGAAGGAGGTATCTATTAGGTGTTCTTGTCAGTCTGTGTGACTGCTATTGACAATAATAAAATGATATGAGTTTCAAACTCCCCTGTCCCATGCCGCCTTCAGATTTAATCATTAGTCAGAATCTGCATTCTTCCCTAAGGTATCTTTTTATTATCTCAAATAAGAATGACAAGTTGAGATCAGTGAATTTAAAAATTTTTATTTTAAATACTACCTCTGTTTCCACAGGTTTATCCTCTCTTCTCAATGTCTGGGTTATAACAAAAGTTAACATCTTCTGGGCAAATCAATGTACATCAAAATGATTATAATTGTCTTTTTACTCAAAAGATAGTATGTGCTTCTAATGCCAGCAGTAGTCAGGTGAAGGGAGAGTAAACCATTGTTCACAACCCAAGATCGAGAGTCACTACACTTTCTTTTAAAATGCTGCACTATAGCCATATGCCCTTCTCCAACCAATAAGAGCCTAAATAATAATTTAACAAATAGTCCCAAAGTATTCAATGTTATCAAAGAGGGATTCTAGCTTTAAGGGAGAATAAGCATAAGTAATGGGGCTTGTTTTTATTTCCCTCTCATAAGTAAAACAAAAAAAAAAAGAAATGTTAATATTCTTTTAAAATGTACAAATAGGAACATCTGAATGGCTCAGTCCGTTGAGCATCTGCCTTCGGCTCAGGTCGTGATCCCAGAATCCTGGAATCCAGTCCCCCCATCGGACTCCCTGCTCAACGGGGAGTCTGCTTCTCCCTCTTCCTCTGCTGCTCCCCCACCTCATGCTCTCTCTCTCAAATAAATGAAATCTTAAAAATAGAAAAATAATAAAAATAAATAAGTAAATAAAATGTACAGGCATTGGGGCGCCTGAGTGGCTCAGTCAGTTCGGCATGCAACTCTTGTTTTCCACTCAGGTCATGACGTCAGGGGGTTGTAAGATCAAGCCTGGCGTCTAGCTCCTTGCTCAGCATAAAGTCTGCCTGAGATTCTCTCTCCCTCTCCCTCTGTCCCTCCTGCTTATGCGCTGGTTCGTGCTCTTGCTCTCTCTCTCTCTTTTTTTTTTTTTAAGATTTTGTTTATTTATTTGACAGAGAGTGAGATCACAAGTAGGCAGAGAGGCAGGCAGATAGAGAGGGGGAAGCAGGCTCCCTGCTGAGCAGGGAGCCCGATGCGGGGCTTGATCCCAGGACCCTGAGACCACGACCTGACCTGAAGGCAGAGGCTTAACCCACTGAGCCACCCAGGCACCCCTCTTGCTCTCTCTCTAAAATAAATAAATCTTTTTTAAAAATGTACAAATATTTACCATATTACTTTTGAGACCATAACTGTATATAGCCCAAAGATAATTCAAAATTTAGCACTTGCAAATAACAAAAACAGCAGCCATTTGTTCAGCAACTACTATGTGTAGAGTCAAAGAGCAAAAACTTTCTTATGCCCAACTCACCAGGGACTTTCAGGTCTCTTCTAATACCCAAAGGATCATTTACCTTTTTTTTTTTTTCTGGTTTAATATTAAAATCCTCACTAAGAATATTTTCTCCAGTCCCAGATTACTGCCGTTAGTTACAGTGACAAGCCAGAGAACCTCCACAATCTATAATCAGAATTAGTATGTGAATAAGACACTAGATCCTAATCATTTTTAAGGCTTTTTTTTTTTAAGATTTTATTTACTTATTTGACAGAGATCACAAGTAGGCAGAAAGGCAGGCAGAGAGAGAGAGAGGAGGAGGAAGCAGGCTCCCTGCTAAGCAGAAAGCCCGATGTGGGGCTCGATCCCAGGACCCTGGGATCATGACCTGAGCCGAAGGCAGAGGCTTTAACCCACTGAGCCACCAAGGCACACCTGATCATTATTTTCAAGATTCTATTTATTTATGAGAGAGAGAGAGACAGAGAGAACGAGTGGGGAGGAGCAGACTCTCACACTGAAGGCAGAGCCCCACCCGGGCCTCAATCCCAGGACCTCAAGATCACAAATCGAGCGGAAACCAAGAGTCAGACGTTTAACTGACTGAGCCACTCAGGTGCCCTTAGATCTGACCATTTTTAAACATAAGATAAATTATTTATTATTTCCCCAAAACTATATATAGAAATGTACTAGAGAATAAATACTGATTAAGCAAATTTACTAAATCAATAACAAGCCCCCACTAGGCTCAGAGATAACCCCTCAGACACTGCCATCAGGGTCCCATGCCAGGGCTCTTAGCAGTATCGGTGACTAGCACCAAGGAGTAGCAGCAGAAGGGGGAAGTGAAAGAGACAACCCTTTAACTCTTTCATAGCACCTCTTTGACTACGCTGGATTTTCCCCACCATGGCCCTGGTAGTTACTGGACTCTATCTCCAATGACCTAGAGAAGATAAAGATGCCAGCTTCCCTCTATCCTCCAGACAATTTTACTTTATTTGAATAAACCTGGTGTATATATTAATGGACACCTTTTTACCAACTTTTTGTTGTTGTTGTTGTTATCTAAAGCTAACTCAGAATGTCCTCACTCACTAATCATTGAATGTACTCATTCAAAAGACAAATTATTTGGGTGCCTGTCAGGCATCAGGCAACACGGAAAAGCAGGACCAAAGTAGACAAAGAAGGGATGGGCACCCCAGGCAGAAGAAGATTTGTGCACAGTTTTTCTCATGCCAACCAAGAGCATCTTTGGCTATTCAGTTGCCTCTAACCACTCATCAACACTGATCCATCTGGGACCTTGGGTGGTCTTGCGTCTGTTCATCCTTATGCATTAAGGAGACACTCTGTATCAAGAAAAACAGATTCCATTATAAAAGGACTTATTTCACTGGGAGCTTGTAATTCAGCCCAAGTTATTGCTAATCTTTGAAAATGAACCATCAAGCTAATTTTCAAGAAAAAAACATGTGAGAATTGGATACATGGTACTAACTAGGTAAGTGGCTGTTGGTGTGGTAGTACCAGATTTCATATGGAAAATGCATTTTTGTAATATAATGTTATATGTCAATTATGCTTCAACTTCAAAAAAGAAAAGAAAACGCTTTTTTTGCATACATGCTTCAGTGGAGTTACTAGTGCAAATGGCAGGTGAGTAAAGTATAAATGACAGGTGAGAACAGGGGAATCAATATAGTTTTTAAGATGAATTCTATTTTATATCGTTTTCAAGCGGGGTTTTTTTTGTTTTGTTTTGTTTTGTTTTGTTTTTAGAAATTCTAATATCCTCTGACTAAAAAGGCCTGAATAGATACACTGTCACCACTAAGATACATGCAATTTTGGGTCTTATGATGCTTTAGCAACAAAACCAAAATTCATTTTGTTAAGAGAGAGAGAGAGAGCAGGGGAGGGGCAGAGGGAAAAAGAGAACCTTAAGCAGGCTCCACCCTCAGCAGGGCAAGAGCCTGACAGGATCCAGGACTCAGTTGCATGACCCTGAGATCAGGAGTGGAGCCAAAATCAAGAGGTGTGCGCTTAATCAACTGAGCCACCCAGGCACCCCAAAAATCCGTTTTTTCATGTATCATGATTCCCTGAGTTCTTTACAAAACAAATGCATCTTGAAAGAAAGTGACTATAAGCTGAGAGCCCTACTTGGCTAGACTGGAAAAGAACACATTTGTTTGTAGTTTAGCATTATAATTATATTTTCAATATACAGCATGTCCCTCAGGGTTTTACTTCAGAAATAATCCCCTGTGAGTCTATCTCAAGACATTAATATGTACATCTGTACATAATATATGATTAATACAAAAATATAATGTCTTAAGCTTTAAACAAAGTAAATTAATTTATTCCTTTTTAAATGAGTCTTTATATTATTCCACAAAAGGCATCATGCGTACAATATTTAATATCAAAACTGAAATACAAAAATCAAATGAAAAACTATCTCAAACACAGTCCCTTAAGGGTAAATAAAAAAGAAAAATATAATAACCAAATGAAGATGGTATCAAGTAAGACTACAAGCATCTTAGTGAAAAAATAAAGAATGTAACTTTATTTCAGATAGAGGCAAAAATATGTGCTGAGTTTAACTCTTCCTACTAGAGTTTTCTAAAAACATCTGAAAAGGAGAAGTGAAGTAGGGAACTTCTAGAAGACCCACTCTAGCCAGGCACTGAGGTGGGCTCTGGGGATTCAGTATGGAACAAAACAAATACATCCACTGCCCTTATGAAATTTACATGAGAGAGACAAATGAGAATTGAGAAAATGCAGTATTACAAATAGTGAAGAAACAACCAAGTGCCATGAAAAAAAAAAAAAACAATGAGAAGCTCCACTTTAGTAAGATTAGTACCAACTCCCCACCAGTTCACAAAGATAAATACAGACACTAGTTGTTGTTGTTGTTGTTGTTGTTTTAATGTTTTTATTAGTTGTTCTAGTGGGTAAAAAAAAAATGACAATATCAGAATTTTAGAAAAACTTTACCTAGGTCTTATCATCACCGTCTTTGGACCATAAGTTCGTGATTCCTTTTTTCTTGTGTTGTAATGAAGCCAGAGTAATTACTTTATAGTGAAAAAAAATATGAAGAATAATATTCCATTTCAAAGATGACTTTTATACATGTTTAACCTCAGTGATGGTACCACACTGAATGGATAGCCCTTGGCCCAGCCAACATGGAAAATATGGGTGGACATACATAACATGGCTGCAGTATTCAATCTGGTCTTTAACCACCAGTTCTAGTCCCCATAAAACTGACTTAGTAGAAACAGATATTGATCGTGAAGACAGCTAAAGCAGAGAGACACACTCTATCCATTTCTCCTCATTTTCCCAACAGCTTCTCAAGGTCAAAGAACATGTCTACCTCATTCTGTAAATCTTCATTAGGTCTAGGACAGGGCCATCTACCAAGGGAGCCTTCCAGGCGCCCTTGAGGGAAGAGAAGATTTTAAAGGAATTTAGTGAGCTATTTTTACTGAAAGGGAGCACAACAGCTTGAAACAGTGAGCAGATAAATCTGACACACATGTAAGAAAGCAGAAGAAATGAGACTGGAATTGTGGGTAGTGGACAGCCTGAGGAAGGCCTGGAAAACCAGGTCAGAGAGCTGGAACTCTGTAGAAAATGAAAAATCATTATAGAGAATTCCAGATATGTTTCTCTTTTAGAAAACTACAGAGTGCTTGGGCAGGATGAGAGGCAGAATTTAGGGAAACTATCAGGATGTGATTAAAGAAAGGGGAAAGGATTAAGGGCCAAGAATAATATGGTAACGGACTCATAATAATTAATGGTAGGAAGGAATATGGGGAAAGAGGGGAACCAAAGAATACTACAAGGTTCTCACTTGTTTGGCTGAAAAAATAATATGTCACTAACAAAGGGAATCATAAGGAAATCAGGAAGGGAGTAAATGTGGAAACAGCCTAAAGAGTTTGGTTATAAGCAGGCTGAGTTTGAGGTGATCCTAAAGATGTAAATGAAAATATTAAATCAACAGTTTATTATTTATTTGAATCTACCAAATAATCTGTCACCTGCTTTTAAAAAGATTGGGGGATGTGGGTGGCTCTATGGGTTAAGCATCTGACTCTTGATTTTCGGCTCAGGTCATGATCTCAGGGTGTTGAGATCAAGCCCCACATCAGGCGCGCCCTGCTTGCCCTGAAAGCTGCTTAAGATTCTCTCTCTCTCTCTGTCCTTCTGCTCCTCCCTCCCCCAGATGCATGCTCTCACTCTCTCTAAAAAACAAAAAAGTTGAATTAACATTTTTAAATTCAAAATGACACATGGTACAATTGGTTTTTTTAATGACAGCAAAACAAAAACCCACCAAAATAATTACAGAAATAGCCATCACCAGGTATCAGTGAGTTGTAGGAAACAACTGGAAATTCAGAGCTAGAGCTGAAAAGTGAGGCAGGTCTAGAATTACAAATATATGCAGGGGTCATCTGCATACAAATATTTTTGAGCGTCCGCTCTAGGCCACTGTGTTTGGTGCAGAATGTTTAAGAGCAATAATACAGCATCCAAAATGGTGGTAAGGGAAATAATCAGAGACTCTGGGATTTCTCTTGGAACTCCATTTGCACAAGAGCACTATTCTTATTTAGACTGAACATTTTAAGTGTCTTGAAGGCACTTTAATAAGGAAAATTAGTAGTAGGTACAAGCCCCCTCTTCAAATCACGCTTTGGCCCCGACAATGGTACTGAACAAAAGAGACATGACCTCTACCCTCATGGAGCGTTCAGAGCAGTCTAGAAAAGACATCATTTTTTTAAGAGAAGGAAAAAGAGAAGGTAATGAAGGAAAAGAAATTACATAAGAGAATAATTCAGATGAGATGGAAGATGTAATTTAGACTATAAAAATCAAAGAAGGCCTCTAAATGAGTGACATCTGAGCTAAAACCTGAAAAATGAGTTGGGGCAAGAGATTTGTAGACAGAGGACGGCACAAGAAAAACCCTAAAGCAGGAAAGGGTTTGTCACCTTTGAGGACCAGGGTTAAGAGGCCAGGTTGGCCAGCTCAAAACTGGCAAAGGGAAACGGGCACAAAATTAGATTGAAATAGTAAGCTTTTTACAGATGAAGAAACTGAAGCTCAGAGTAGTTAAGTAACATACCCAAGCTTCCCCAGCTGGAAACAGAGCCAGTTTCAGATCCCACGTCAGTCTGACTCTAAGACAATACCCCGCGCCAATCCAGCAGACTCTCCAAACCTGATCTGAAGAGTCACCTAAGGTGCTTGTCAACATACAGATTCCTAGGACCTATCTCAAAATATTAGAATGCCCTAGGAGGAGGATCAGTTAGAGCCCCCCATAAAAGAGACAGTACATACAAATTGAATAATTTGAGAATTTAATGAAGGAACTGTATTAGTTGCCTGGGGCTGCCATCACAAAGTATCACAAACTGGGTGGCTTAAACAACAGAAATGTGTGGTCTCACACATCTGGAGGCCAGAAGGGACGTTCCTTCTGAGGACTGTGGGGAGAATCTCTTCCATGCCTCTCCCCAGCCGCTCGTGGCTTGCTGGCCATCTTTGGTGGTCCCTGGCTTACAGATGCATTGCATGAATTTCTGCCTTCATTTTCACATGACATTCTCCCTGCGTGTGTATCTCTGGATCCAAATTTCCCTTTTCTATAAGGACGTCAGGCACATTGGAATAAGGCCCACCCTAACGACCTCAGCTAACTTAACTTGATCATCTGTGAAGACCCTATTTCCAAAGACGTCCCAAATTTCCAAAGGTCACACTTTCACAAGTTCTGGGGTTGGGACTCTTAACAACTCTAGGGAGATACAATTCAACCCATAACTTCTTTTCTACAAAGATGTGTCAGGGAAAGCATGAGGGACAGTACAATACCCCAGACTAGCCTCAGCCATTACCTACCATCCCTCCCTGAGGCCAGCAGAAAGTACTCCAACTTCCCTCCCTCCAACCTTGTACCCACTGAACCCAACCAGAAGCCAGAAAGGAGGAACCCATGGAACTGTTAATAGAGGTCACCCTCCTGGGATGTGGAGCTGGATGGAGAAAACCCAGAGGGGCCAAGCTCTCTAACCAGAATGCCCTGAAAACCTTCAAAATCAGACCCTAGAAAATTCTTATGCTCAGATGTAGTTTAGGAAATGGAATGCCACCGTATATTGGTTAGAAAGACAAGGTCTTAAATATCAGTGAATCTTACTTGTGTAACCTAGGATTTTTTTTCTTTTTTTTTTTTTTTATGGAGTGCTTTGAACTACTTAACAAGAAAGGCAGCTATTAATCACATTTGAGGTAAGAAAGAGTTTCTGTTTTGTTTGTTTGGTTTTTGTTGTTGTTTTTACTTTAACAACCTTTATCAACCTTAAATAACATCCCCATTCCGAAACCTTAAGGCTAGGTGATTTGGGAGATGAGGACGAATCAGTTACCACCACAGGACCAAGCCTGCCCTGGTGACTCACTCTCAGTGATGGTCTCATTGCTCTGTGATCTTGTGCTCACAGAAACCGTGACTTAATTGAAAAAGCCTGGAGCTCCGACTTAACTCACACACGTGCAAAACCCCACACTGAACGAGCAGGAGGAAAACTAGGACACTGTATCTTTCTCAAAGTAGGGAAGCCCTTATCTCCACGATCTTTTCTGCTTCCCCTGCTTCAGAACATACGAAACATGCAATGACCAAACCAGAGAGGATACCTGGGAGTTCAGTGCTGTAATTCTATGAATTCATTTGGCTTTCACATATGGGTTGTTTTTCTAGAATACAGGATTACAACATTATGAAATGCTAATTGTTTCTGCTATCCTGCATGACCTGCCAGGAAGGTGAGATGCAAATTAAGACATAATATAATCATGGCTGTTCTTGCCCTATTCAAATGTATTTTTCTTCTCCAACAGGATTCAAGTACAGGGCTTTTCTTTTGCTTCGTTTCCAGCATCCCACTCTGTCTCCCACCTTTCGCCATCTAGGGACTCTATCCTGGTGAAATGCCTACCATCACCCTGAAATGGTGAGACTTTTTGTTTTAAACAAACATATCAGAACTTCTGCATCCGGATAAAGTCTTATCTTTCTAAATAATCACCTTGGGAGGCTAAATACTTAGTTGATACCAGTGAACTTTCATTAAATAATTTCTAATATTTCTAAATAATCACCTTGGGAAGCTACTTAGTTGATACCAGTGAACTCTCATTAAAATACTATGTCAAAAAAAAAAAAAACACTCTAGCAAATGCTACATCAAAAATGCTATGTGGGAGGCGTGTGCTGAGACAGGGCTGTATGGTCCCTTAATGCCCATGGAGAGTCTACAGAGGCAGAAGCCTCTCTTCTCTCCCACCAGCTGTTAAAGCCTCCTCTTCGACTCTTGGCAGCTACCCACCCTGATTTAGGCCCATTATCTTACCAGGACAGAACTAAACACCTTACTGATGGAAACTTTCCCCCTCCCACTTCCCTATAAAAAGAAAGAAAAACACATGGTTGGGGGGAGAGTGGGGAAGGAAAGGAAAAAAATCAAAGAGAAATAAATGTCTTCTGCTAAGTATCTGAAAAATCTCTCAATAAGACATTAGGCACTTAAGAATGTTACAAGCGTGAGTCATTTTCCAATAGCAAATACTTGAAGCTGGTGAAGTGTTCAACCACAGAGAATTGGTTAAATATTTTATGGACTATCTGTACAATGAAATAATTTTCTGGGACTTAAAGCTATGGTCTAGACCTGCTTTTACTGACACAGAAACTTGTTAGGTAAGAAAAGCAGGTTACGGAACTAGAAGTAAAATGTGATCTTGTTTTGTAAAATATGTATGTTTTCATGTATCTTTGAATATGTGTGTATGTGTACAGAGACAAAAGGGGAGAGAGAAGAGAAGAAATATTTGATTAAACACCAAGACATAAATGGATATTTTTGAGAGATACCAATTATGGATGATTTCTTTCTTTCTGCTTATTTCTATTTTCTAATGTTTCTACAAGAACTATGACTTACATGGGTAAAAAGTAAAGAGAACTGCCAAGAAGAAAACTGAGTAGCTGTGGCTGAAATTGATCATTTAAGTAGTAACCCAGCATTTACTTTATTTTTTTTTTACTCTGTCACTTACTAAAGCAATATTATGCCATAAATACATACAGTGGTAAGATTTATATGCAAATCTCAGAGGCCACATCTAGGGCTCTTTTAAAATCATCGGTCTTGGGACACCTGTGTGGCTCACTCACTTAAGCATCTGCCTTTGGCTCGGGTCATGATCTTGGGGTTCTGGGATGGGGTTCTGGGATGAGCTGCAGGAAATCCACATCAGACTGTGCTCAGTGGAGAGCCTGCTTCTCCTTCTCCCTCTGCCCCTTCTGCAACTCATGCTCTCTCTCTCTCTCTCTCTCACTCGCTCAATCATGCGTGTGCATGCTCTCTCTCAAATAAATGAATGAAATCTTAAAAAAAAAAAAAAAAAAAGCAGTTTTTACATCCCCAACATGAATTAAGTGAAAAAGCAAAATCAAGAGGCAGAAAATGTAGAATATGCAACCAATTGTTCACAAAAGAAGGGAAAATAAAGAAGATACATTTGACAGGCACATATGTGCATAAAAGTTATCTGAAAGGTAAACAGGAAACTTGTAACAGGTTCACCTGTGAGGAAACAGCTGAGCTGAGGGGGACAGGGTGTCTGAAACCTGTGAATGGATTACCTAGTCCAAAATGAAATTTCAGTTAGTCCTTTGTACTTCTCAGGGACTTATCTTTTTTATCGTGTATTCCTAGAATTGTACCTAAGTGATTGGTGGAGTTGTTCAGTCTTGATTTAATATCAATGATATTCAAATCTCCATTTGCATGATTCTTTTTTTTTTTTCTATATCCACTTGGTCTCTTTTCAAATGTTAAAAGGAAGGAAGATGACCTGAGTAGAAGGAGACAGCCCTCTATTTCACATAGTTTCACCCCATCCTTCTTAATGGTAGGTTTACCAAGGTCAAACAGAAAATAAACCACAGTTGAGAGTTTGCTGTTAACAGACATGTAGGAGGCACACACCCTCATTCATCGTTCTATTTTGGATCCAGTATTAACTTCTCAGGGATGACAATGCTGCCTCCATTATTTCCCCATTAACGCGGTGCACCCAAGGGGAACATCTGCCCAACACTAATGAGCTATTCACAGGAGAAACAAGAACAGGGTACCCGGAGCCAAGGTAAAACAATTAGAGGGAAAGGAAGACTGTTGGCTCCTGACCTAAATTGAATTGCTTTTAAGAGACAGAAACAGATTTTTAATTATGTAATCCCTTTGTTTCTCATTTCCTTTCAAACTTAAAGGTCAAATTCCCCTTTCAAATGCAAAGGACTAGATCTGATATTATTGTGTCTGCGAGGACTGGCTGCGAGGAAACCAGGAGAGGGGACCCCACTCAACCTTCATAGAGGCACAGCATTTTTTTTTTCTCTCTGCTATCATCCGAACTACTCTTTGGAAGAATCCATTAATAACTGCTGTCTTTCTCCCTTTGCATTTCATTTTTCTCCCCACGTAGGATTCTAAGAGAAACTGAGTCTGCCTTTACCAAGAAAAATAACTGAAGCCATGAAGCTCTGGGATAAGAGGAAGTCTCGTTAACTTACACTTTTGTGAGACTTGACTTTGAAATTGCTTTAACCTACGCCTCTCTTTCTCACATCTGATCACTTGCATTTCAAGAGTGGATAAGAGGGGCGCCTGGGTGGCTCAGTGGGTTAAAGCCTCTGCCTTTGGCTCAGGTCAGCTCAGGTCGGCTCAGGTCATGATCTCAGGTTCGTGATCTCAGGGTGGTGGGATCGAGCCCCGCATCCAGCTCTCTGCTCAGCAGGGAGCCTGCTTCCACCTCCCTCTCTCCCTGCCTCTCTGCCTACTCATGAGCTCTGTCAAATAAATAAATAAATAAAATCTTTAAAAAGAAAAAAAAAAAAAGAGTGGATAAGAGTGAGAGACTTTTCTTCTCTCTTTCCCTGGGCCCTTCTTTCTCCCCCTTCACCACGCCTGCCCACCTCCACCCTCCCAAGCCCAGCGAGGTCTACCACACCTGTGACATCTTCCCAGTCACATCAGCCGCCTCTGACCCTGCTCATCACTGACTTCCTGCATCTTTCTGTCTATCCACTTACCCTGGCCTACATCGTCTTATCTTTGTACTGACAAGAAATCTAATAAATGGGCCACCTTGGTTCCCGTAAGAGGAAGGAGAAGGAATCCAGAGCCATCGGTGTTCACAGGTTCCCTCAGTGTCATCGGGATCTCTGCCTCCTCCTCCATCCCTTCGGCTTTGCTTTTCCTCTGTGCAGTGTCTTTCCCAGGCAAGCTCTCCCCACAAGGTGGCTTACATAATCCTAGGAGTTGGAGACCCCAGGAAAAGAGACCCTCGTCCCCAAAGTTCTGGAAAAAGTCCTGAAGCTGGTAGCAAGAGGCCCGGCCCTGAGTTACAGGCTCACCTCTGGCACAGGGGTCAAGATCAGCCCCACGCAGGGCGCCTGGGTGGCTCATTTGGTTAAGCATCTGCCTTTGGTTCACATCCTTGTCGTTGGGCTCCTTGCTCGTCAGGGAGTCTGCTTCTCCCTCTCCCTCTGTCCCACCCACCCCTGTCCTTATGCTCTCTTTCTCAAATAAGTAAATACAATCTTAGAAGGGGGAAAAAAAAAAAATAAGATCAGCTCTACCCAAAGCCCATGCGCTGAGAAGGGGGAAGAAAGGATCCCAAAAAAAAGATGGCTTCTGGTTCCAAAAGGAACAATGCTATGCAGACAAAAATAAAAGTTGTCTTCCTGATTTAGCACTCCTATGCTCCAGATTTATGTGTGTACATCTTGTTTTGCCTGCCCAGACAGTATGTTCCTGGAGGTCAGACACTTTCACTATCCTTCACCACCTGGCCTCATATGAAATACGTCATTACTACGTATTCTATATATGCTCGAATAAGGGAATTCCTCTTGTGTGAACAATGAGACGCCCAGAGAAAAGCTCAAAGTCTCTACAGGACTGGCAACCTCCATACACAGGGAAGAAATTCCCATCATTGGGGCCAACAGACCTTGTTCTCAAGGGTGATAGGCCCCTGTGGCTCCTCATTGCCTATCAGGAAATCCCAAATATCAGTCACTCCTTATGCTGTGGGGAAAATTCCAGCTGCTCTGCTTCCTTTTTAAAGACCCCAGAGCTGGAATCAGTGAACTTTTTCTGCAAGGGGGCATACAGCGCACATTCTAGACTTTGCGGCCCTACGGTCTCCACTGTAGCTATTCGACTCTGCTGTTTGGGACATGAAAGCAGCTGCAGACAACGTGTAAACCGAAGCTGAATTACAAAAAAAATTTCACTGACAGGCACTGAAATTTGAATTTCACATCATTTTCATATGACATAAAATATTTTCTTTCAACAATTTAGAATGGAGAAATAGGAGCGCCTGGGTGGCTCAGTGGGTTGGGACCTCTGCCTTCGGCTCAGGTCATGATCCCAGGGTCCCGGGATCGAGTCCCGCATCGGGCTCTCTGCTCAGCAGGGAGCCTGCTTCCTCCTCTCTCTCTGCCTGTCTCTCTGCCCACTTGTGATCTCTGTCTGTCAAATAAATAAATAAAATCTTTAAAAAAAAATGGAGAAATATTCTTAGTTTGCAAGACCATACAGAAACAGGTAGGGGACCAGAATTGGTTCATGGGCCATAGTTTGCCAACCTTTGTCCTAGAGTATTTCAGTATTTTGTATTGTGGGTTTTGTTTTGTTTTGTTTTGTTTTGTTTTGTTTTGTTTTTTATAAGGACCGTCTTATGACTTTATCAGAATAAGATAAAAAGCAAATTTGGCAATTTTAAGATTTTCACTTGAAGATTATCTTTTTTTTAAAGATATATGCCTTTTTTAAAAGATTTTGTTTATTTGACAGAGAGACAGAGAGAGGGAACACAGCAGGGGGAGTGGGAGAGGGAGAAGCAGGCTTCCTGCTGAGCAGGGATCCTGATGCGGGGCTCAATCCCAGGACCCTTGGATCATGACCTGAGCCAAAGGCAGACGCTTAGTAACTGAGCCACCCAGGCATTCCAAAGATTAAATTTTTGAGAGGTGTAACCAGTTGAGGTTACAATGTAATGGCACTTGAGTGTACTGAAGTCTTTCAAATCTGTTCTCTCTGGGGCACCTGCGTGGCTCAGTCAGTTAAGCAACTGAGTCTTGGTATCAGCTCAGGTCACGATCCTGTGGTCATGGAATCAAGTCCCATGTAGGGCTCTGTGCTCAGTGGAGAGCCTGCTTTAGAGTCTTTCTCTGCCTCCTGCTCACTCTCTCTCTCCCTCCCTCCCTCTCTTTTATTTAAAAAATAAGATATTTTTTAAAAATCTGTTTTCTCAATTCGAGGGCTTGCAAAAACCATTTACCCATGTTTACTGAGGTTTTCTAGCATTGCAGCCATGGAGGCTCCATACCAGTGAATAACCTTCTACAGATTTAAAAGCCAGTGTCGAGGGCACCTGGGTGGCTCAGTGGGTTGAGCCCCTGCCTTCGGCTCGGGTCATGATCTCGGGGTCCTGGGATTGAGTCCCGCATCGGGCTCTCTACTCAGCAGGGAGCCTGCTTCCTCCTCTCTCTCTCTCTGCCTGCCTCTCTGCCTACTTGTGATCTCTCTCTGTCAAATAAATAAATAAAATCTTAAAAAAAATAAAATAAAATAACAGCCAGTGTCGAAGCATACTGACTCTCAAGTTACCAATGAACATATGGTTAATTTAGCTAACAGTCACATTATCACGTATTCAGCCCCAAACTGATAAATGTGCTGTTAACCCAGGGGAGCTTTTCTATATCCTGTATTAATTCAGTCAACGTTTGAGTTCTTACGATTTTCAACATTGGGTAACAATACTAATTGAATATTTTACTTATTCCACAATGGAATTTAAGTAGCTAAAAAAGATTTATATGATATTCTAAATGTTTACTTTAAGAATGTTTCGTCATTTAGGTGTCATTATGTCATTTAATTCTCCTCCCAACTTGGTGAGTTAGTTGGGAAAGTTTATATTATTGTGGAAACCTGCTTCACTACAAGGAAACAGCCATAGAGGTAAGGGAATTTAGGTATCGGAACTTAAACCTAAGTCTTTTGGCTTGAAATGCTTATTTTCTTTCCATGATGCTAGCTCAAAGACACAGCACCAAATATCTAATGATATGCCTGACATTTTAAAATACACATGAAGATAATTATGGAATAGTGAGACTATCGGTCTCTTTGAAGGAACAAAATTTTAAACTGAAAATCCTATCTTGTGAGGAAAACGGCATTTTTTTTTAAAAGATTTTATTACTTATTTGGGACAGAAAGAGAGAGAAAGAAGGAGCCTGAAGCAGGACTTGATCCTAGGACCCTGGGATCATGACCTGAACCAAAGGAAGACACTCAACCTACAGAGCCACCAGGCACCCTGAGGCAAACAGGATTTTAAGAACAGAAGATGACCTTAGTTGTGTTTTTAGACAACACCTGAGCTGAAACCAATAGTCCCGATGGTCAGATGCTTGACTGAGTGAGCCACACAGGTGTCCCTAGAATGTAACGTTTTGACGTCAGTGTCACTTCCTTGTATCCCTGCCCCTTTGTCAATATCTACCACAGCAATACTCACTGTGACAGTCTATTAACATCAGTGTTTCACAGTGAACCACAACACCCAATATCCACACATCTGTGTGCTTCCCTCCTAATTTAGAGTATACCATGTGACTGGTGTTAATCACAGAATTGGAAGTGACACTGTCGACCCCTGACCTAAGCCTGGAGAAGATGCGGAACTTCTGCTTTTGAACCCGTGGGAGTTCTGTGTAAGAAGCTGGGCTGCTCTGTTGAAGGACAGTCATCCCATTGTCCCAATTTAGTTCAGCCCCCAGCTGCTTCAGAAGTTGACTGAACCACTGGAGTGACCATCAATAAGGTCAAAAGAGGGGTGCCTGGGTGGCTCAGTGGGTTAAAGCCTCTGCCTTCGGCTCAGGCCATGATCCCAGGGTCCTGGGATCGAGCCCCACATCAGGCTCTCTGCTCCGTGGGGAGCTGCTTCCTCCTCTCTCTCCCTGCCTGCCTCTCTGCCTACTTGTGATCTCTGTCTGTCAAATAAATAAATAAAATCTTAAGAAAAAATAATAAATCAGATCAAAAGAATTCTCCAGCTGAGCCCATACTGCAGAACTATAAGAAAATTAAGGGGTTTTTTTTTTATTGTTTTAAGACACTACGTTTTGGGATTTATTATGCAATAATGGATAACTGAAACAGGTATTTGAAAAATATTTGTGGAGGGTGTCTGGGTAGTTCAGATGGTTAAGCATCTGCTTTCATCTCAGGTCATGATCCCAGGGTCCAGGGATCGAGCCCCGCAGCGAGCAAGGAGCCTGCTTCTCCCTCTGCCTCTGCCCACCGCTCCCCCTACTTGTTCTCTCTCTCTATCTCTCTCTCTGCCAAATAAATAAAATCTTCATAATATATTTGTTGAATGAATGAATGGAATTCATTTTTTATTACTTCTGCTAAAAAACTACCATAGCAAGTGTGACATTAAAAACTCATAAAGAGGGCGCCTGGGTGGCTCAGTGGGTTAAGCCGCTGCCTTCGGCTCAGGTCATGATCTCAGGGTCCTGGGATCGAGTCCCGCATCAGGCTCTCTGCTCAGTGGGGAGCCTGCTTCCCTCTCTCTCTCTGCCTGCCTCTCTGCCTACTTGTGATCTCTGTCTGTCAAATAAATAAATAAAATCTTTTAAAAAAATAAATAAAAAATAAAAACTCATAAAGAAACAAAACAAATGAACAAACAAAACAAAACTCATGGATACAGAGGACAGATGGGTGGCTGCCAGAGAGGAAGGGGGTTGAGGGTGAAATGGGTAAAGGGGATCAAGAGGCACAAACTTAAAGTAATAAAACAAATAAGTCACGGGGATGTAATGTACGGCACGGTGACTCTTGTTAATAATATTATATTTCATATTTGAAAGTTGCTAAGAGAATAAATCTTAAAAGTTCTCATCACAATAAAAAACATTTAAATTTAGATTTTATAACTTTTATGGGGATTGATGGTAACTAGAGTTATTGCAGTGATCATTTCACAGCATGTACAAATACTGAATCATTATGTTGTGCATTTGAAACTAATATGTGAGATGTCAATTATACCTCAATTTTTTAAAACATGTTAAGTACCATTCGGTCCATCTGAAAAAAATTTTAAAAACTCAAAAGAGTGGATTGAAAAGAAGGAGAATGCATGGAGAAAGAGAAAAAACACATTTCTTGAGAAGCTTCTATGCCCCAGGTGTTACACCAAGGCATTTTCACATTCACATTTCATTTTCTCAACAACAACCTAATGAAGTAGATATTATTTTCCTGCATTTTCTACTGATGAGAAAACTGAAGCTCTTAGTTGTGAAGTGTAAAAACTTGGATTCAAATACTAAACTTGGTGCTGACAATGACCTTGTTGTCCCTACTCCATCACACTGCCGGCATCAAAGCCTGTGCAGCGTCATCAACAGCGCCAGCTTCAGCGGTGGTTTTCCACGGGATCTTGATCTGCTTCCGTGATCCCATACACTCAAATTTCAGATCCCCATGCATGACACTCCTGTACTGACACCACTTCCTCTTTCCTAAAATCCATCCCAACTCCCAGAATTGTTACAAAGTTTCAACAACTCCTTCTCGAAAGACAGTCGCTTTCCCTTCAGGACAGTCTGGGTGAAAGGGGCCCTTGGGACCAGGAGACCAGACCCAACAATCCCTCCGGGCCAGATGTAGTTGTAAGGACAGTGTCTCGGAATCCTAGAAAAGCAAGAAGAGAGACTCTATGCCCCAGTGCAATGCATGAAAGTGCATACATATCCTAGTACCCATGGCTATGCCGGCTCGGTAAGTCTGGGTGTGACAGTGAATAAGTCTGCATTTTTCACAAGCTCCCCAAATGATTTTGATGCACAGTCAGGTTTGAAAACCACTGTCCTGGTCCATTTAAAAATATAACTAATTGAGGAAAAACTGGTAGTTTTTACTCCTCCGGGTACCACCTGTCCTACTAATGGTATGTGAAAGATGATACATTTTTAATTACGTGGACTGTCTATCTTGACATCTTCAATTCACTAGATGTCATCAACTATCTTCTTTAATGCTGAGGGATAAAACCAATTTAATATCTCAAAAGGTTTTAAAAATCTCAGTAGTCATCCTAAAATGGGTACCGTTACCCCATAAAATGACAAGGTAGATTTAGATTTGATTCTTTCAACAGGTCTTCATGCATCCTTACTATAATGTTTCCAGCTGATACAGTTCAGTAGATTTAAGAATATATACCTTGCCTTCATATTTTCTACTTTGCTAATTAAATGTAATGTTATGGCTTCCAGGTCAAAGTAGAATCTGGTTAACATTTTCCCGTAAAGCTGCTCCTATGTTTGCACTGCTGAAAGAGCCATGAAAATATAAGACAAAACCCACCACACATAAAACTTAGTGATCAATAACCTTATGGCTGACTCTTAGTGGAATCAAACAAAGCCCAAGGCATGTGAAAATGCATAAACAGAAAGACCTATTTGTTGTTCATCACACCACATATTCTGGTTTGCATCATGAAAAAGAAGCTGCTTGGGGGAAAAAAAATACAGATTTTTTTTTAATGAAACAAACAACAAGATTTTTTATTAGAGTATAATATAGATACAGAAAAGCTCATGTATCATAAGTGATGCATTGGATTTTTACCAGCTAAACTCCTCTATGTACAGAGCACCCACATCAACAGATGACCAGCTGCCCAAAGAGTGCCCTCAGGCCCCTTCCCAACCACTACCCCAATCCCCCAATAGTGGGGCTTTGCCCTTCAGTTAAAAAGAAAGATCTTTCTATTTCCCCCACCTTCAGTTCATTGACTCAGAGTCCAAAAGAATGTAACAACTGCATTTGTGTCCTCCCTTCTTGCCTCTCACTGTGAGTGTCCCTCCTGGAAGTACCGGCTGCATGGCCCACCACCACCCTGCACCAACTGCCCCCTCCCTTCCCACCCCCAGACATGCCTTGCAAAATCGAAGACATCAAGGACTTTCTGCTCATACCCTGGCGAAAGGATACTGAACCCATCAAGACTGATAAAAATAAGGATAATGTGAAGCTTAAAGTTCGAGGCAGCAGATAACCTTTATACCCTGGTCATCACATACCAGAAGAAGGTAGAGACACTGAAGCAATCCCTGCCCCCAAGTCTGGGAGTGAATGGGCTGAAATGAACCTGGCACAATGATTTAAACTGTATTAAAATTTTAAATATTCCTGGGGTGCCTGTGTGGTTCAGCCATTAAGCAGCTGCCTTCAGCTCAGGTCATGGTCCCAGGGTCCTAGGATCAAGCCCTGCATCGGGCTCCCTGCTGGGCAGGAAGCCTGCTTCTCCCTCTCCCACTCCCCCTGCTTGTGTTCCCTCTCTAGCTGTGTCTCTCTCTGAGAAATAAAGTCTTTAAAAAAATTTTTTTTAATATTCTTAAAAAAAAAAAAAAAAAGAATGTACCAACCAGAGAAAAAGGCAGCTGCCCTCTCTGTTCCCCTGGGTGCTCCTCTGTGTGCCATATATAGTATCACACAAGCCTCTCCTTCCCTATCCTGCTACCCCAAATCTCTGTACCCAGGCAGAGACTGCAAAGGGCAGGCAGAGCTGGGTGGTCAGTATGTGTGCAGAGCTGCGAGAAGATGCAGTGAGGGACAGGAGGCAGCTGTGGCTTCTGCCATAGGAAGCCTGACTGCTGGGGATTGTAGTTTTTATGTATCATGATGCTTCATGTATCACAGAATCAAGCATTAGAGATAGATGATGTGTCAGTGAAACAAATGCCTACTTAGAAATGGGGAGCTAGGTGGGAGGCTCAGTGCATTAACCTGCCCTTCTCAGAAAGAGAGACCAGAAAAAACATTAATCTCCTCTGAAAAAGAGACCATATCAAAACATCTTTGGACCGTATCAATACATCAACACATTTTTGTGGGAGATACAGGCGAGGGGAAAATAATAAAAGGCCTCCTCACAGGCCTGATGACAAATACACAGTCTGGATTCATCTCACCTTGTTCAAGGGGGGAAAAAGAAGAAAAGCCAACATGAGTCTATGGGAAGAAATTACAGGATAAAGAAAAAGAGAACCATATGGAAGAGACGAGGGAAAAAAGAGCGAACCTCCGAAAATAAAATCTTTTTATATTCCAGAAGAAAATTTCCCAACTCTGACTAGCCTTTTAAGGACAATGTAAAAAGACACAGAAAAGCGGGACAAGGAAGGAGCAGGCAGAAATGAGATGGCAAAATGATGAATGATCTGAAAGAGACTGAAAGCACTCTGGCCCACAGCACGGTTTTAGTGAAGAGTTTGATAATATCTACGGGGTTGATTATATGCATGCCCTATTACCCAACAAACCCTGTCCTAGATAGAATATTTACCCAAAGAAATGTCACAGGGACATCAGGATACACATTTCGAGTTAATAATACTATACTGAATATTGGAAATTTGCTAGGAGAGTAGATTTGGGGGGCTGTAATCACATACAAAAAAACTGTATGTGAGGAAAAGAGATGTGGATTAGCGGCACCTGGGTGGCTCCATGAGTGGGCAACCGACTCTTGGTGGCAGCTCAGATGATGATCTCAGGGTTGCGGAATTGAGCCTTACATCAGGTTCCACACTGAGCACAGAGTCTGCATGGGATTCTCTCTCCCCCTCTCCCCCTGCCCCCCTCCCAAATAAATAAATAAGTCCTTTTTTAAAAATATACGTTGATTAGCTTGACTGAAGTAATCATTTCACTATGATATCTCAAATCACCATGTTGCATAGCTTAAATATATACAGTTTTATTTTTTAAAAGTTTTTTTTTAAGATTTTATTTATTTATTTGACAGATCACAAGTAGGCATAGAGGCAGGCAGAGAGAGAGAGAGAGGAGGAAGCAGACTCCCCACTGAGCAGAGAGCCTGATGCAGGGCTCGATCCCAGGACCCTGAGATCATGACCTGAGCTGAAGGCAGAGGCCTTAACCCACTGAGCCACCCAGGTGCCCCTATTTTTTAAAGTTTTTAAAAAATGTTTGTAGCAGCATTGCTTGTAGTCGCAAAAACAAACAACCCAACTGTCCAACTGTAGATGGGATAATATGGTAGTATACACAAACGATAGAATACTCTTCAGAAATGAAAAGGAGCAACGTAAAACTACTCACCATGGCACACGTGAACATCACAAGTACCCTGCCTTGTGGAAGAAGCCAGACAAAACCTTCATATTGATTGATTTCATGTATATAAAGTTCAAAAGCTAAACTACAATATTTAGGGATACATATATAGACAGTCAAACTATTAAAAAAGAAAAAGTAAGGTAGTGGTTACCACCAAAGTGAGAAGTACGTGACCTTTGAGGGAAACAAAAGCTTTGTGCTTGGAATGAGGTCTGTGGGTTGCCCAGGAATGTTGTGGTTTCTATTTCTGACCTGAGCTCATACACATAGTTCATCCTCTTATAATTTCTCCAGCCATACATTTAGGATGTAGACACTCTTCTGTACGTGCATCATAGTTCACAACTTTAAAAAGTGTTAGAAACATATTAGCAGAATTAAATCTAGGTTGACAGAAAAGGTAGGTTTGATAAGAGAAAAAAACGAAGGGGAACTTGTATCCTCTTATAAAATACAGAGGTAGAGACCAAAGATGAAAGCAATGAGAGGTGAGATGATGACCATGGAGGAAAAAGAAAGAGGTTGAAATAGACAACTGATACCACCAGAAAAAAAGTCCAAAATAAAACAGAAGGGGAAATCCAATAAATGGTAACTGAGTAACGTAAATGGTGCTAGGCCAAGTACTTTAGATAAATAGCCCGCTGAATCCTTACAATATAGGAGGTTAAATATTAACATCAGTTCTCTTCTTTACGATGGTGGGAAAACCAAGACCCAACTTTCCTATGATCTTGTGGCTCGGAAGCTGTGGGCAGGTAAGAGGTAAATAGAAGCCTTGAGCCCCTGTCTGTGAGGTACTGAAGTCAGGCCTATGAAGCATCACACCAAGCCATCACCTATTTTCCCAGCTCTGGAATAAAACACAGTGTACCTCAACCTCAAGGCCAGAGGTCAGTGGAGAAAATTGTTTAAAAGATTTAAGGAGAGGGGCGCCTGGGTGGCTCAGTGGGTTAAGCCTCTGCCTTCAGCTCAGGTCATGGTCTCAGGGTCCTGGGATCAAGCCCCGCATTGGACTCTCTGCTCAGCAGGGAGCCTGCTTCCCTTCCTCTCTCTGCCTGCCTCTCTGCCTACTTGTGATCTCTGTCTGTCAAATAAATAAATAAAATCTTAAAAAAAAAAAAAAAGAAAAAAGAATGCTTTTGGAAAACTAAGTACCACTAACAGAATTTAAATATGTGTGCGAGTATCTCCAAAAGAAGATCAAAGCAAGAAAATGAGATCCATACTTCAAAACAATGAAAACACAAAAAAAAGGGGGGGGGGGACATGAAACAAGATGAAAAGTAAAACCAAATGTCTTATAGTCAAATGGCTTGCAGATTGTGTTTAAAAGTCCCATCTAATATAAAGTGACATAAAGGGATAAAAGAGGGAAGAAAAAATGTAGGAAAGACAAAGTCAGGTATAAAAGAAGCAGCGATGGGAGCACCTGGGTGGTTCAGTCCTTAAGCATCTGCCTTCAGTTCAGGTCATGATTCCAGGGTCCTGGGATTGAACCCTGCATCAGGCTCCCTGCTCAGCGGCGGGAAGCCTGCTTCTCCCTCTCTCACTTCCCCTGCTTGTGTTCCCTCTCTCATCGTGTCTCTGTCAAATAAAGGAAATAAATATAAATAAATAAATAAATAAATAAATAAAGCAAGCAAGCAAGCAGCGATGAAAATACTAATATCAAATAAAAAGGGGAAGTTAAGGCCAAAAACCTTACACAGGGCAAATAGGATCATCTCATATTAGTAAGTAAGATGGCCCTGAGTACCAGCACAGCAGTCAAATCATTATATGCTGACTAGGGTTGCACTGAAACCCATACAGGGAATATGTCCTCAGAAATACAAGAATACATTTTCAGCAACTCAGTAGTAGCAGGGGACTTTGACACAATCTCTATCCTGACAAATCAAGTAGACAAAAAATAAACAAGGACGATGTTTCAAGAAATCCACAATAAGTGTGCCTGGGTGGTTTAGTCAGTTAACTGGCTGCCTTCAGCTCAGGTTCATGAGTCTCACAATGGGTTCCCTGCTCAGCAGGGAGTCTGCTTTTCCCTCTGCCCCCACTGCTGGTGCTCACACTCTCTGTCTCTCTCTCTCTCACACACACAAAAATAAATAAATAAAATCTTTTTTTTTTTTTTTTTTTTTTAAGAAACTCATGGGGCACCTGGGTGGCTCAGTCATTAAGCGTCTGCCTTCACCTTGGGTCATGATGCCAGGGTCCTGGGATCAACCCCACATCAGTCTCCCTGATCCTCAGGAGGCCAGCTTTCCCTCTCCCACTCCCCCTGCTTGTGGTCTCTCTCTCATTGTCTCTTTCTGTCAAAGAAATAAATAAAATCTTAAAAAGAAAAAGAAATTCATAATAAGATCATGTTAATAGGTATGTATGTCAAATTACATAGCCCATAAACCAACACCACCCCCTAAAAACCTACTACATAAAAGAAAAATTTTAAAAATCAGCTATGATCAGGATCAATTTAGAGATAACCAAAATGAGAACACCACATATAAAAGGGTATATTATCACCAATGAGATACTCAGATGAAAAATATTAAAAAACACTTGCTTAATAGCAAGAAAACATTAAAATAAATGAGTTGAGGGCGCCTGGGTGGCTCAGGTGGTTGAGCGACTGTCTTGGGCCCGGGTCATGGTCCCGGGGTCCTGGGATGGAGCCCCACATCAGGTTCCCCCTGCGCTATGCGGAGCCTGCTTCTCCTTCTCCCTCTGCCTGCTACTCCCCCTGTTTGTGCTCTCTGTCTCTCTCTGTCAAAGAAATAAATAAAAGCTTTTAAAAAATAAATAAATAAAAATTAAAAAATAAATGAGCTGAGCACTTGCAAGAAAGCAATAAAGCAACTCAAGGGTAAACACAAAGAAGGAATTAATAAAGGAAGACAATAATGAATAAGAAAATGGAATTGATAAATAACCCCAAAGATGATTTGTTTGTTTGTTTTTTAAGATTTATTTACTTATTTGAGAGAGAGCACGCAAGTGCATGCATGAACAGGGGGAGGGGCAGAGGACGAGAATCTTGAGCAGACGGCCCCTGAGCAGGGAGCCCTATGCAGGCTCCACCTCACCACCCTGAAATCATGACCTGAGCCGAAGCCAAGAGTCGGACACTGAACTGACTAAGCCACCCAGGCACACCCTAAAGATGGTTCTTTGGAAAAATTCTGTTGACTCTAATCAGCAAAGACAGAAAGTACTCCCAGAGGATCAGGAATTGAGAGATGAGAACTTCTCTCATTTTTTTTTTTTTTGAAGATTTTATTTATTTACTCGACAGAGATCACAAGTAGGCAGAGAAGCAGGCAGAGAGAGAGAGGAGGAAGCAGGCTCCCCGGTGAGCAGAGAGCCCGATGCCGGCCGATCCCAAGACCCTGGGATCATGACCTGAGCCGAAGGCAGAGGCTTTAACCCACTGAGCCACCCAGGCGCCCCGAGAGAGAGAACTTCTTTAAAATACAAGATTAAAAGTCTTGAAAATCTCGCTCAAACAATAAAATACAGTTTCACACTAGTGAGTTTGGCAAAAATCATAAAAATCTAACAATAATTAAGGCTGCACATGGGCAGTGGCTGCACTAGACTACACTATTTGAAAGTTGCTTTCGTTTTGAGGTGAAGGCAACACTGAAGATTTCCAAGTAGCTTAAGTTTTTTTATTTCGGTCTAGTCCCAACGCAGCAAACAGAGCAAAGGGTATGCAGGTGGCTAGATGCAGCTCCCCAAGGCTTCCCTTGATTTTCACGGTGGCACACTAGAACTTTAGCTCAGCGGGTCAGAGAAGCCTAGAATGGATGTCTCCCTGATTTGTTAATATCCCAGGCACATTAAAATCCAGAAACAGTTTTTGCTCCTCAAGAAGCCAAGTTGCCTGTCCCTACTGTCCAAGCCTTGACATTCTTGCTGTGTCAGCTCTAGAGCAATGCCCTCGTCTGCACTGCAGGATCCAGGTGGTTTTCATTCATGTCTCTCAGGGAGTTTATGTGCCAAGTGCTGGCCATAACTTTTCACAGTGTAAGACCCACTACTCTGGTACATCTATTCATTTGTTCATTCATTTAGTCAACAGATATTTGATAGCCTTTCATGAGCCAAGCAATCTAATAAACCCTGGAAATACAGAAACTGGCAAAAATTACTGCCCTCAATAGGGACAGCACATTCAAGTGGGAAAGAGACACAGTAAAAAAAAAAAAAAAATTATAATACCAACATGTATCAGTATCTACAGGAGCAAGCCATGGGAAGTCAGGGAAGATTTCACTGGGAAAGCATCCTTAAGAATAAGTATGCAGAGGGGCTCCTGGGTGTGGCTCAGTTGGTTAAGGGTTTGCCTTCGGCTCAGGTACTGATTCCAGAATCAAGGGATCAAGCCCAGCATCTTCCTCTCCTTCTGCCCCTCCCCCAACTACCCCCCACCATTCTCACTCGCTCACTCTCTCAAATAAATAAATAAAATTTAAAAAAAAAAAAAGTGACACCTGGGTGGCTCAGCTGTTAAGCATCTGCCTTCGGCTCAGGTTGTGATCCCCGAGTTCTGGGATCGAGCCCCACATTGGGCTGCCTGCTCTGCAGGAAGCCTGCTTCTCCCTCTCACATTCCCCTTGCTGTGTTCCCTCTCTTGCTGTCTCTCTCTGTGTCAAATAAATAAATAAAATATTTTTTAACAAAGAATAGTTAAGTATGCATTATTTGTCTTTCTGGGTCTGGTTTATTTCACTTAGTGTAATGTCTTCCAGATTCATCTGTATCATTGAAAATGGCAGGATTTCCTTCTTTTTTAAGCTGAATAATGTTCAATTTTATACATATATTACACACACACACAACAAATTATTCAGCCTTTGAAAAGAAGGAAATTGCAACAATACTGCTTGTATACTTGAAATTTGCTAAGAGGATAGATCTCAATTTAAATCTTTCACCATACACACAAATACAAAATGGTAACTATGTAGAGATGATGGGTAAGTTATTTAGCTGGGTTGTGGTGAGTTTTTTACAATGTGTACATATATCGAAACATCAAGTTGTACCCCTTAAACACATACAATTTTTATATATCAAACATACTTCAATAAAGTTGTTAAAAAATAAAGAATACAGGTGAATTTTCTAGCTACCTCCAGGTACAGTGAGATACCTCCAGGCACAGACTGTCTGTCGCCTCTCCCTCCCGCAACCAATCTCCAGGTACCAGTCCTACCACTTCCACTACCCTCCTCCAAGCATCACCGGTCTTGCCTAGATGACCACAAGGCCTTCCCATGTGCCCCTCTGTTGATTACATTCAGCCTTACCACCCTTCAGACTTTTCTGCTCTGATCATACATTGCCCTTCTGGATCGGACCCCCATCTATCTCACCAGTTTTATATACTGTATTTTCCCAGGGTATTAATTGGGAACAGAAATTACCCAAATGAAATGAGCCCCTACATTCTTGCTAGAGAATTTCTTGTTAGAGTTTCTTGCAGGTCCCAACATTCTCTTTGCTACAGATGTCTGACATAGTACAGGGCCCAGGGATATGCTGTTATACTCTCATTGGGCCTGACAACACTGATGGCAGCGATAGTGGGGGAAATAGACTATATTTCCGTTAAAAATAGCAAAATCGGGGCACCTGGGTGGCTCAGTCGGTTAAGCGTCTGCTGGCACAGGTCATAATCCCAGGGTGCTGGGATCAAGTTCCACATTGGGCTCCCTGCTCCCCAGGGAGTCTGCTTCCCCTTCTGCCCCTTCCCACCACTCCAACCCCCCACCACAGCTCCTGCGTGCATGTGTGCACGCTCGCTCTCGCGCTCTCTCCCTCGCGTGTGCACATAAATAAATAAAATCTTAAAAAAAAAAAAAAAGGGAAATCAGGAACTTCGGAATTGAGGGAGTGGAAAGTAGGAGATGGGTAGTAGTAAAAGAGGGAGATTTAGGACATGAGTATGAAGCCTTGGCTCTCAGCCCAGCACCAAAGTGCTTGGTGGAAGGTATACGTGTTAGAGATCCAAGTAAGTATAAATCCCCAGTCAAAAAAGGCTTGAGTCTTTGTTCCTGCCTGGAGTTCTATTCTACAGGTGATTACAGTAAAGTAGATAGTGGTGTGGGGAAGGCCTGAGAGAACAGAGCTTCAGTCCTGCTCAGGTGTACTGGGGTTCAGGCAGGGAGCTGGAAAGAGGTTTCAAACCGCTTAATGAAAGGTGCAGAAGGTGCTTGAAAATCAGCACCCTGAGCAAGAGGTCATCTCCGCTTAGAGCGGCAATGGCCTGCAGCCAGTGGCCAGTGCGGACTGGCTGACTTTGGGAAGGCCAGGAGGACCAGTGTGAGCAGGTGTGGGAGCCTGATCAGCAAGGGGTCACAGCCGGACTTTCCGGGAGCATCACCAAGAGAAACAGCCCAGAAGTGACAGAAGCAACGCCCAGTGAGGCAAAGGCAGAGGGCCAAAGAACAGATGGGACTGCCTTCCAGCCAGGAAGTCAGTGGCGACCAAATGACTGCTTGTGGGGTTTGTAAACTTGCCCCCGTACACCGAGGGCAAGGAGAGACTGAAAAAAGAGGCAGGCCACTCCAGCTAGGGAAGAGGCCCTTATAATAAGCAAGAGAACTTACTTACGAAGCTCCTCTCCAGCGGTCGCAAGTCGAGGAGATCTCTGCACCCACTCACCAGAATCTTAAGTTTCTACAACCGCCTTAACTGGGTTCAGTTAACACCAATCAAGCCTGTGTTACAGAAACCGGCCCAAAATAGAGAATGGCGGGAGAAATCCACAATACAAGGACAAGGAGGGTGAGGAGCCTCCAATTGCCTGGGGCTAGCTTACAGGTCAACTGGAGGTCACGTCCTCCCAATGACCTCTACCAACATACTTCCTTGATCTCTGGACCACTACAAAGCTCCACAGGAATTTTAACCACCCTCAGGGAACCGAACAAAAAAGGAGCATGGATTCTGGAGCAAACTCTCTGGACGTACATCTCTAGTCTACCTCTCAGCAGCAATGTGATCGTGAGTAAGTTGGTTAACCACTCTGTGCCTTAGTTTCCCCATTGACAAACTGGGAATTATAATAGTGCCTATCTTAGAGGTTATCCTTAGCACAAAGAACACTGCCTGGGGGGCACCTGAGGGGCTCAGTCCCTTAAACACCTGACTTCTGCTCAGGTCAAGATCTCAAAGTTCTGGGAAGAGCCGCACAGGGCCCTGCACTCAGTGGGGAGTCTGCTGTTCCCTCTCCCTGTTCCTCTCCCTGGCTCATGCACGCTCATGCACGCTCATTCACATTCCCACAGTCTCTCTCTCTGTCTCAAATAAATAAAACCTTTAAGGGAAGAAGAAGAAAAAAAAAAAAAAAAAAGAACACTGCCTGGTACTTACTAAATGCCCTGCAAGTGTTGGCTGTCATCATTGTCATGGGAGGCCTGACTCTGCATGTTACAAGCCCTCAATCATTTATTCCTCACACAACACTACATGAGGTAGGTACCTTGATTTTAGAAGGATGTGAAACAAACGTTGTCAAGAGACAGGGCACCTGGGTGGCTCAGTTGTTAAGTACCGACTCTTGATTTCGGCTCAGGTCATGATCTCAGGATCGTGAGATGGAGTCTAGCATTATGCCCTGAGCTCAGTGTGGAGTCTGCTTAAGATTCTCTCTTCCTCTCCCTCTGCCCCCCTCCAATGCATTCTCTCCCTAAAATAAACAAATCTTTAAAAGAAAAAAAATGTGATCGCATCTAGAGATGCCAAGATGATACGTGACCTCAAAATCCCAACCCAGCCTCTCTTATTGTATCACAATTGCTGCTTTTAAGAGAATTGATTTACAGAACAAATAAAAAATGTCATGTATTTATAATTTTCTTCTGAGAACTCAGATTTTGAAAGCTTGTCATGCATGATGTGGAATTAAAGTCATACTCTCCAATTTTGTACCCTTTCAACAAACTATGTTTTTCTTTTAGGGTCCAATTATTTCAGACAGTAATAGGGATTAGGTTTCAAAAAACAAATACTAAAGCATGGGTGTTGATAGAAAAAAAAGTCACATAAAAATTAGAAAAGTTCAGAATTGAAGTTGGAAGAGAAAGATACTGAAAACAGGATTTGAGTTTCCAGTTATGTAGTAGCTACTGCCCCCCTGAGGTGAAAAAGTGTTAGGGCCTTTAAGCTGTAGTCATCTTGATTGAAATTTATTTTATCCTTAGCGTTTCCTAACCTGTTTCTCTGAAATGCTCTCTTTGCTATTTTTATTACATTATTATTTATTTCTTCCTTTAGTGATTCTCTTCTTTGTTCACTGGAAGCTTAACATAAAAACTCAAAGTGAATTAAAATGTTCACTCAATTCAAGAGCTAGTTCAGCAATTTCATGAATAAGTAGAAAATGAAAATAATAGAGAAATGTAATGACACATTCCTCAACAGAAAAAAAAAAGCACAGAATAATTTTTTTTGCATGTCTAGAGGTTTTTTTTTCAGTGTTCCAATATTCAATGTTTATGAACCACACCCAGCGCTCCATGCAATACATGCACACTCCTTTTGTCTCTTGACAAGTTTTTTTTTTTTTAAGATTTTATTTATTTATTTTAGAGAAAGATAAAGAGCAGGAGCAGGGGGAGGAGCAGAGGGAGAGAGAATCTCTGAAGCAGACTCCCAGCTGAGTGCTGAGCCCAAAAGGGGACTCGATCTCATCATTTAGGATTGTTTCACATCCTTCTAAGATTTAATAGTAAAGAATTGGCTAGAAATACAAGTTTATTAATTTTGTGAAATTGCAGGATTCAGCAATAGATGACAAATATATACTCTACTGTATGAGTCGTTGAACACATTGCAAATCTTTCATTGATAAGATAAATGACTAAATATGCCTTCCTCCCTGCAGATATCTGACTGGCAGGTTAGTTCTATTTCTAACTTTCCAGAATCATCAGCAACTGGTATTTTTAGCACAAAGCACTGCTCTATAAATCATTTCTATCTCTAGTCTCTGAGCACTTATGTAACCTACATACTATTGCATATAAAGTGATTGAATAGTAATATCTCTGAGCTATTTTTTAGCTACAACTGCCAAGAAACACTGATGCTACACAAGGTGTCATAGAGTTGTGAAAAGGAGTGTCCATTCTTAGTCCTGACTCCAGGCAGGGAGGGGCTCTCGTCACCAAATACACTTCCCAGGGTTCCAGCCCACAAGGAATCCCCACCCAGCAGGACAGACCCAGCACGCAGAAAAGAACATAACCGCAACATTCTACAGAAAGCTGCTGCGTTGTGTCACCACCATTCTCATTAATAAGAAAAGCAGGCTGATGGCTTTGTACCGAGTTTTAGAGACCAGCATAGTTTTTCGTAAGAAATGGTTGGTGAAGATTCAGCTCTTAAGGTTTACTCTGAGCAGTTTATAAGCAATTCCTGTAAGTAGGAATAAAGGTTCTACAGTCAGAACTTATATATCACGAAACAGACTGTGGAGGAAAAGTTGAATGGGTGGGACCCGGGAGAAAATCTGGGCAAAGAATGTGTCAGAAAACAGAACTATTTTCAGCACATGCTGATGAAGAACTATCTGTGAGAGAAGAACCAGAGACTGACCATGGGATTCTCTGTGCGTATACCGCTCACGCCCTTCTTATGGATAAGTATGCGGTGAGTGGCTTGGACTAAGATGTCAAGATAACATAGACAGCAGGTTCCAAAGGGAGCTGTAAGGCCATCGGGCAGAAATATAAATGAGGTGATACATATTTCCCACCTAGCATAGGACCTGGTCAATAGTAAGTGGGGCTAAGTCTATGACTTAGAGTGATCTTTGAGTCTATTTGGTGAGAGTCACCCCAAAATGATCAGTCTCCAACAAGGGGCTGAGGGGTGGGAAACTACATACGTTGAACAACTTTAAAGGGACAGAGACAAAATACAATAGCTTTCATACTTATGGCTCACAATCCTACTCATTCAATGCACTAGTTACAAAGATGTGGAGTGAATCATATGTAACTCCCATTACTCATTGATACTAAGGCTTCTGTTGTCAGAAAGCTGTAAGTTAGGAATCCTGCTGGGTAGTGTTAGACACCTAAACCAGGTGCCTGGACAGATAAAACACTGCATTCTTCTGGGACTGTGTCCAATGTGCTACACTCTTGCTTCGTCTGATGAGTTTCAGGAATACTGAATCCCTATTCTTTGCAATATCAGCTCCAAAAGGTAAATCACTGTGGCTACCGTGATCTTTGTTTCCTTAGTAATTTAATTCTTCTCAAATAGTGGCGATTTGTTGTAAGGGCACATTTGGGAACCAGGGTGAAAGGATTCCAGAAGTAGCCATTCCACAGGATTCAAGGCAATCTAGGAACAATTTCCCAGCCAGAGTTCAATGAATCTTCGCCCTAATGTTCCACTGTCAATGTGCCTCTCCCACTTCTTGTTTCTTCTCTATCATCTTTTTCTCTCATTACAGAATGGCTGCTGTTCTCTGGAGTTTTCTAATCAGCTTTTAGAGGAGGAGAGTATAATTGGTCTAGTTAGTTACCGTTATCCTTACAGAGGGAAGTTTTTCACGCCAACTCACTTCATAGCTCACCAGCCAGTCCGTGGTTTAGGTGCCTTTAGAAAATTTGGTCCCATCTCTTTGCTTAGGAAAGAGACTGGGGCTGGCTGCTTAGCCCAGCAGAAGGCTGCCACCGGGAAGGCATCCTGAATGTAGCGGGCGTGATGATTGACGTGTCTCCGGTACTACGGTAAGGATTTTATTTTCTTCCTCTGTAGTGGTAACTTTAAGTTTTCTTTATAAAAATGGGTGTTAACATCTATGACATAAACAGAGCTTTATAGAACACATATCATAGCTACATCATTATTAAACATGTTTTGTGATTATGTCCTTAATAAATAAAAGTATTCTATGGACATGTTTAAATGTATCTGTTTGACAATCATGGCCTCATCATCTACTTAATCATAAGAAATCCCCACATCATGCCACAGAGCTGTTATTTTATGGAAGGTCCTGCAGAGAAGTGGAGACTTTTTTTTTCAATCCAGTTAGCTTCCTAACTGGATTGAGTGCATTAGGTACACTCAGATTCTTAAGTTTTACAGACAGCTAATGACAGCACCTCAGAACTGCAAGGTGCAGATGGAGAAGCAGATGTAGCTGTCACCAGTAGAAGCTGAGTAAGCACAGTGGGCGCCGTGAATGTTCCAGCCAGAGGACCGGCAATAATGAAACATCAGCTCCCTGAAACCGTGCTGGACTTTAGACTCCAAATAGAAGCTAATCATTAGAGTCATTTACAACAAGCCATGTCAAAAGCTTGTATGACACTCAATAAATAAACATAATTGAAAAGACTCACTATAAATATAAGCAGATGAGAAGACACAACACACATGAATCAGTAGCCTGTTGGTCTAACGTCTGCTTAGGCTGTCAAATTTTATTTTTCTAATTCTAGGAAGATCCGTGTCTACCCTAATCCATAATGGTTCTCTAAGCAACTAACAAACATATCTAATTAAGAACATTTCATAACAGACCTTGGCAGTCTATTCCATGATCATTAAAAAAATGGGATGTATCTTCTTAAAATAATTAAAGGCGGGGCATCTGGGTGGCTCAGTCGGTTAAGCGGCTGTCTTCAGCTCAAGTCATGATCCCAGCGTCCTGGGATCTAGCCCCGCCTCCGGCTCCCTGCTCAGTGGAGAGCCTGCTTCCTCCTCTCTCTCTCTACCTGCCTCTCTGCCTACTTGTGCTATCTCTCTGTCAAATAAATTAATAAATAAACCTTTTAAAAACTAATAATAATTAAAGGCAGTTGTTAATTAAGCCATTTCATAGTATATTAGTCAGGATCTTATTTTTTTCAAAACCCTCTTAAAATACAGAATCTAATTCTGGGTATTATCAAAACCCAGGATTCAATGAAAACATTCTCTTTGATCATATGATATTGTACTACTATTAATATTTCAGTAACCTGATAGCCTTTTTAATAGAAATACTTCCTTGCTGAAAAAGATATATTTGATAAATCAGTTGGCTTAATGTTCTCATTAAAAATAGAATTTTAGAATTAAACACTGCAAGAGACCATACATGATGGCATAATCCGCACTCAGCTGAGGAAGACTGTCTAATGTGCTCCCTATATACCTTGTTAGCACTTAGTAAATAATTAATAAAAGTGACTTCATCTAATCTCCTAGCTTCAGCTATCAATACTAGGCTTATGGTTCCCAGACCTGTTTCCTGATTCCAGAATGCATATTTCCAACCAACTGTTGGGCTCCTTTGTATGGAAGTCCCAACACATGGTGAAAATGTTGCTTTTAGCAGAACTTGCTATTTCAGTTGTGGTCCAGAAAGCAGCACTGGTATCCTTGGGGAACTTGCTAGAAATGCAAAATCTCAGACCCCATCTCAGACCTACTTCAAAATCTCCATTCAATGACCGTCTGTAGGTGATTCCTATGCGGGTTCAAGTTTGAGAAGTACTGCTCAAGGATTCGTCTCTGTTGAATTTTACTTCTTCACAAGTGTTTTCAAACATGCAAACTATTTGACCTATCAGCATTTCACAGGGATTTTATGGAGATTAATTTTTAAACCTTTGCAGATTAAGTTATTTTTATACTTCCTCGAAGGCAGGAACTATCTGCTCTAATGCACTCAATAAAGTGAAATGTGATCCTTCACTTTTGGAGGGTCTTTAATCAGTAGACTTATCACTTCAAAAATGACATCCTGACTGTAACTCAAAGGTAATCTCCAGATTTGTTTCTCTTAGAAAAATCTCTAACCCCTAGAAAAATTGTTGATTTTGTGGATCTCCCTACTTTGCCAAAACAAATAGTGCAGTCCCCAGAACAGGTTAAGCATCTACGTAAGGATCGTTCTGTGGCTGCTTCACTCTGGTGAGGCAGCTGAGCAACATCTTGACACAGATCAGAGAACAGCATTTTCCCCAGCAGAGCAAGCCACATTTCCTACAGGAAACAGATTCACGCCACTTGTCTCTGCAATGCACGCTTCTTTACCTAAATACTCTGGCTATTACAGTTGGAAAATACACAATGCTCTGTTAGAAAGTGAGTGCACGATGTCCTGCTTAGAAGTGTTTTTCTAAATTGGCAAACACCTCCTGCATTATGGGCTGCCCGTTCTCTTTTAATGACGGTATCAGAGAGTGCCAGATGGCTTTGTAGGTCAATGATTAGCATCCCTCAGAATGTGTTGTGTAAAACAGATTTAAAAGTTCTCCATCAAATTCTGGTCAAGGCTTATTTTCGTATGTGGCATGTTATTCCTTCCCAATTCACTAATGTTATCTTTTCTCTAAAAGGGTTAAGTCATCTGTAGCATTCAGCAATTTACAGCTATCTTGTTTTACTTGTCATTGAAAGTGTTCTGAGGTCAGATGACCAACCATCCAGAACAGTGACAGGGAATTCTTAAATTGAATAAAGAGATAGGGCTTGACTTCAATGGACTCTTTGAACTCCAAGATTCCACAATTTCTCTAGTTTGAAACTACTTCCACATTTCTGAGTAGTAAACACATGATTGTAACATCTAATCTTCCCTGAAATTCACTGGAGGAAAAATTTTAGATGGCTTGGTCATTAAACAACTAAACAATTACACTTCTTAATTGGCCTGAACAAAAATTTTTAAAGAATTATTAAGACTTCCATTTTTTAAAAAAATACCATTTTACTATTCAGAGGATGAGCAGATACTCAATTTCCTTCTCAGCTTTAAAAACGGGCTTAACACTTTAAAGCTTTTCTCTTTTGTTTTATGGAAAATCTCCATTGATTTTTGTTTTGTTTTCTCATTAAAAATCAGATATCATTATTTCCTTTCTTCTTCTTTTTTTACATTTCTTGTTCTTTATTTTCTTGAGTTGAATGCAAAGTTTATTTCCAATCCTTTTTCTCTGGTTGCATTTAAAATAATATATATCCTTCTAATAACCTTTTTTCTCATACCACAAGTTTTGATACATAGCATTTTTATTTTTCAGTTCTAAATATTTTATAATCATTGAAATTTCTTATTTAATTCATGAGTAAATCAAACTTTATTGTTTAGTTTCCAAACACAGTGGTGTAACAAAGATAGTTTTATCATTCTATGCCAGCAATTATAAATAATGTCAGTGACAAAATACTCCAAGCTCAAAAAAGGCTTTTATTGGCCTAAAATCTAAAATCTAAAAACTTGGAAGAAAAAAAATAAAAATCTGTACATTTGCTATGGCTACTGCTGAATTTTAACATGTTTGCAACCTTCCAATTAGCACATTTTTATTACTTATCCTTTAATAAACATTGTATTCTGTATGGAACTTAATTCAGAGAACTTCCAGTTAGATAGAGTCCAGTCCCAACATACGTAACACCCTTAAACTTGGAGGGTAAGTTAATAACACATTTTGAATCATTTCAGCTCCCTAGGTGGGGGTGGGGAGAGTTTATTTCTTCAATACCCATGGTAGTAAATATTCCACTGCTTAAACAATAGGTTCAAGCAAACCACACTAGCCTAGTAATCACAAAGATGAAGAAACAATCCTCTCAATCTAAACTTGGGAGTTTTTGTTGTGGAGTTAAAATAGCAAAACGGAGTGTGAACTTTATAGTGTAATTTTTCAAGTGCACATTTGTAGTGCCTGCATGGAATCTTTTACTGAATTTGAATATCTTTACAAGCCAAATTTGTCTTTTTAACTGCTGGTTTGTTTGTTTTTTTTTAAACTGAAAGACCAACAAGAAAATAAACCATTTAATCAGTGGCAAAATTTAGAGATTTCTCTTGGTGTAAAGTTTTAGATGAGGTTAATCAAAACTCAAAGTAGTTGCAGTCTAAATCATGCTTGTACAATGTATAGTAAGACACTGAGCTTTAGATTAGCACATAGAAACTGTAGAGAAGGCAATTAAATATGCAATAACAAAATATAAGAAAATAGACATTTACACTGAAGAATCAAATTTCAAAGAACACATGTAAAGTAACATGTTTGTCTTACATGGCCAGAAGAAATTAAAACAGCATTATTCAAATGTCTTGATCTATAACTGAACATTTTTTTCAAAACCAATGGATCAAATAATGCCAATGTGCACCATCATTCAGCCATTTGCACTCATTTTTGCAAAAGAACTTTGGAGGGTTTTATCAAACATAATAGGAACTTATCTTGAATTGTCTAGCTTATATATTACAGTGGAAATCTTTCTATCAAGAAGCTTTTGGAGGGACACCTGGGTGGCTCAGTTGGTTGGACGACTGCCTTCGGCTCAGGTCATGATCCCGGAGTCCCGGGATCGAGTCCCGCATCGGGCTCCCAGCTCCACGGGGAGTCTGCTTCTCCCTCTGACCTTCTCCTCGCTCATGCTCTCTCTCATTGCCTCTCTCTCAAATAAATAAATAAAATCTTAAAAAAAAAAAAAAAGAAGAAGAAGAAGAAGAAGAAGCTTTTTGAAAGCCGCTAGCATCAGTTTTGAAGAAAGTTTTAAGAATTTAGGAATTCATGAAATTTGTGAAAATAGTTTATGAATCTACCAAACCTACCTTTGAGCATTTTTCCTATTTGCGTATCTTTTGCTTCAAATGAAAAAAAAAAGCTTTTGAAATGTATTCTTCACAATCAACTGTGAAAAAAGATTGACAAGTCTGACTATACTCAGTAAAGCATGGATACATGAACAGATCAATTTTTATAAGTCTTAAGACAAATTTACAGAAGGTTCAAAATACTACATATGATTTTGTTCATTACAGTGAAAGACCATTAAATATCCTCAATTTCCATAAAATACACTAAAAAAAGTATTAATCCAGGATGCCTGGGTGGCTCAGTCGGTTAAGCCGCTGCCTTTGGCTCAGGTCATGATCCCAGGGTCCTGGGATCGAGTCCCGCAGGGAGCCTGCTTCTCTCTGCCTCTGCCTGCCTCTCTGCCTGCTTGTGCACACACTCTCTCTTTCTCTCTCTCTCCGACAAATAAATAAATAAAATATTTAAAAATAAATAAATAAAAAGTATTAATTCGGTTGTTTTTTTTTAAGATTTTCTTTGTTTGACCCAGAGAGAGAAGAAGTGAGAGCAGGAACACAAGCAGGGGGAGTGGGAGAGGGAGAAGCAGAGAGCTCAATGTGGGGCTCGATCCCAGACCCTGGGATCATGGCCTGAGCTGAAAGCAGATGCTTAACAACTGAGCCACTCAGGCGCCCCTTATTTTTTCTTTTTTATGTCTCTTATTTACCATGCTTTCCTTTTGCTGCCTTTTTCACCTTTTTTTGCCTTTTTTTTTATGAGATTGCTTTTATCGCTTCTTTTCCTCCACAGGTTTGGAAGTTATATATTCGGGTCTGAAAGTTTTATATCCTGGTTTGATCTTTGTTATCCTTAACTTTTAAAAATACATAGCTAGGGGGGTGCCTGGGTGGCTCACTCATTAAGCATCTGCCTTCAGCTCAGGTCATGATTCCAGGGTACCGGGATCGAGCCCAATGTCCACCTCCTTACTCTGTGGGAAGCTTGCTTCTCCCTCTCCCAGTCCCCCTGCCTGTGTTCCCTCTCTGGTTGTCTGTCAAATAAATAAAATCTTAAAAAAAAAAAAAATAGCTAGGGACACCTGGGTGGCTTAGTTAAGTGTCTGCCTTCTGCTCAGGTCATGATCCCAGAGTCCTGAGATGGAGTCCCGCATTGGGCTCCCTGCCCAGTGGGGAGCCTCCTTTCCCTCTGCTTGCCACTCCCCCTGCTTGTGCTCTCTCTCTCTGATAAATAAAATCTTAAAAAAAAAAGATGTAATAATAAAAAGATAAAAATACATAGCTAATTCTATGTTGATTTAACAAAGCCTAAAATTAACACTTCTTTCAAATGCTTAGACATTTTACAGTTTTTTGGGCTTTTTTAATGTTTCCTTAGAGGAAAAATTTCCCCAGTGTCACATTCTCAACCCAAATAATTGGGCTTTATGTCAATATAATCCATAGATGGGGAAGAAAAAAATTCTGAATTTATTTAGTAATGTGACTTCATTATTCCATATCTAGTACTGCATACCGATTATTATATTCACCAGGTATTAATATATTAAGCCTAGACCAAAGTTTGTTACCCTATTAAAGAATGGAAGAATGAACATAAGGAAAATGTTTTAATTTCTTAAGGTAAGCTATTAAAAAGCAAACAAGAGAAACATCTGAATTACCTGATAAAATGCTCAAGATGAATGCAAATCAAACACATAAAAGTACAAAATGTATGCATATATATTGGAAAAATGGAAAATGAAAATACAAATGCAAATATAGGGATTAGAAAGCAAATAATCCTAATTTGTTGGTAGTGTTTGAAAAGTAACTGAATAATTATTTTCACTTAAAATAAAATCAAGTGCAATAAGCCACAGCATTTAATTTGTAACAGCCAGTGAAGAATGCATTTGCTTTTGTCACTATATTAAATCCCAAATGCCACACCTAAGACTAATGCTTACGTAGAACTAGAGACCCCTCTCCAATACTATACTTTTTCAACTGTGTCCTTTGTGCTAATTTTCTAAGTGAGATCTAAGATCCGATTGATGTGTAGTATCCAATGCTACCATGTCAAAGTGTCTGGATTTCACTATAAGGACAAAGGGAATGACATAATCAGATCTGTATTTCAGTGAATTGAAGAGAGGGCTGGAGGAGACTGGGGAAAAAAGACTGGTTAGAAGGCTGTTGTACCAACCACGTGCGATCTGATGAAGGTAGAAGAGCAGTAAAATGAAAAATAGCAAATAGAACAGAGAGATGTTAGAGAGGCAGAACTGGTAGAATCTGGTCATTAAAGATGTTGTAAAGATAAGAATTGAAAATGATTCAATGGTTTCTGGCCTGGACAGAACAAGAAGCACATTCATTAAGTGCAGTCCATGGGTTAGGGAATGTAAGAGGGAAGTTTATCAAGTGGGGCACTGGATAGAGAAAATATCAGCTCACTTTTGGAATCAGCCTATAAAAGAGTAATTTTATCTTATTATAACAAAATATAAGTGTACACAGATGACGTCTAAAGTTGCTTTTAGAAATAAGGCCACTAGGGGTAGTAGGTTCAACAGCGAATTCCAAAATAGTTGTGGACATACCAAAGCTTCTCAGTGCTGCTAACAAATTAGCAAATACTCTTCATCCACTCTAAATTTCATTAAAAGGGTTAAACATTTCTTTCTTCAACAATCTATTTAAGTAGCTAGCAATTTAGTAATAGCTAAATTATACACAAAGATCTCAGGTGCTTTCTTTCAAAGGGTAAGTTAAAAGGATATAATGCTCTATTTGTTCCTCCTTATCCCTTAAATACAGAGGTACTTTAGCAGCTTCAGCTGTAATTGATTTGGAAGGAAAGCACAGTGTGGGGGTAAGTACTGACTTATCACTCAAGAATAGCAATGTGTTCTTAAAGAGCAAAAATTAAGGGGCCACGCAAATTAAACATGTATCACCATCACAGGGGCTTAATTCAGTTCCAAATATGTTAACTCCAAAACACAATTTCCTTATAGCAAAAACAACTACTTTGGGGAAGATGAAAATGCTCTAAAATTGATTGTGGTGATGATTACAAAACTCTGAGTATTCTAAAAACCACTGAGCTGTACACTTTAAATGGGTGAACTATGTGGTATGTGAATTATATCTCAATAAAGCTGTCATTTTTTAAAAAATGAACACTTTGTAATCTACGCATAGCAGATTTTATAACTGCTCTAATTCCACATTAGGCTTTTCAGGCTTTACTAGACTTCGAAATAAGCAGGAAAACACAGAAAAAGTATATTTTATTGGTATTTAGGCCTAGCACAGTTCAAATCAAATAAAATGGAACAGAGCAATTTATTTAATTGAATATAACATATAAACATTTTTTTAAGTTTGTTTTATCATATGATTGTGTTCATGCAAGTACAATCATCAAACTGTCCTTCTAAGCATTTATCATAGCACCACCTTTTATTTGCAGTACTTGATATAAATTTCATTGTCAAACATCTGGCTTTAGCAATGTAAACATTTGCTACAAGTAAACTTTAAAAGATAAAAGTGAATGATACTAATGAATAAATCAAAATAAAACTGAGCATCACATGATATCATTCAACAAAATATTATATAATACTGTTTCAATAAGAACAATTTAATACATTTCACAAAATAGAAGCAAAAGTAAGAAGTAATATGTAAACTCCCAAAATAGTGTTAAAATACTGAAGGATATAATGTAAAATTTACCTCAGAAAAACAAGGGGAAACAACATAACCATGCAGTAAAAATCAATTTGGGTTTAGTAGTGACAATTATTTTAATGCAGACTTCCTAAAATGCATTATGACAAAATGGTTTATTTTCAATCACCCTTCTTAAAAAAATTATCATGTTTAATCATGTAAATTGGGTACTTTATGGGAATTCCACATTTTTTGTCAGTTATGGAACTGTTACCCCAGAAACTTTTCATCTTTTCATCTCTAAACTATTTTTCCAAATGACCAAAAACATTAAATTATCTTCATGAAAATTATCTTATATAAAGTCAAATAATTCCTAAACAAATCATCATAAAAATAAATCTGCCTTAACAGAATAAGTACAGAAAAAGTATATGCATAAGTGCTTGAAAATCACAAATATATTTCAATAAACAGGCAAAAATGTTCGCATTTATCATTACTATTGATGTTTTTGTTTACTTTCTGATTAAAACCAAGAAACAAGTTTTCAAAAAATCAGCAAGAATATTCAGTGCCACTTTGGATTTTTCTGCAATACACAAACAAGTTATATCTCTGTAGTACAAGGCCAACCCTATTTTTACTCTTTAACATAATTGAGTTACAAAGATCTCAGATTTCTAAATCCACTCATAATACTGTGGCAAGCAAAATAAATTTGTTCTTATTGCTCTTATATTCCAGCTTAATCTACAAATGTGAACATTTTTCCACATGTTGTCTCAAACCATAGAGTCTAGAGAGATACCTCTGTTGGTTTCCACAGATAAAATGAAAAAGGAAAAAAAGGAAATTGAAATATTATTTCATCCTCTTAAGTGTCCTTAATATGTTTAGCACTTCAAGCAGCACTTGACACAGCAAGTTTCTTCAAGTGATCCATAAACACTTGTAAACTAACATCATCTGTAAGAATAGGTGCTCCAGACTCCTAGAGGAAAAGAACGATACTTGCTATGATTAAAACATCCCTTAAAATGTTAAAATGCAACAGACAAGGAATCATTGTAAGCAGACTAATGCCTATGCTCCTATTGTAAAAATAATCTGACTGGCCTTTGCCCTTGGTTCCTCTGAGAGTCTCTACATCCTTGGAATGTCCTAATAGTGTCTTATTATTCATGAGCCCCTCTGATCACACCTGAGTTCAGGCTTCAAGATGAGATGAATCAGGATGGGCCAGTCACCAGAAAGATTAACATGTGATCAAAGGGCTGGGGATTTAAGAGAGCCTGACCTCTAAGAAGGGAAAGTGAGGTCACAGGAAGGAAAAGAAGAGGAAGAGAACTGGAGATTCAATCAATCAGGCTTGGTAGTAAAGGAACAAACTCTGGATACCAATGCTCAGTGGAGCTTCCTATCTAACAGATTTATCAATATGCTAGGAGGATAACACAGTCTCATTCCATGGGGAAAGAACACAGAAGCTCTGTATCTGGAGCCCTCCTAGATCTCATTCTGTGCGATCTCTTTGCTGGTTTTTATTTGCAATCTTTGTAATAAAACTGTGATCATAAATACAGTGCTTCTGTGAGTTGTTCTAGGGAGTTGTCAAACCTGAGGAGGGGGGAGGTGTGGGGAGCACTAATAACCCCCAAACACACACACACACACACACACACACACACACACACACACACACACACACACACACACATTTGGAGCTAGTTGGTCAGAAGTGCGGGGATCCCACTTGCAGCTGGCATCTGAAGTTGGGGACAGGTTTGCTGTGAACCATGTCCATTAACTTGTGGAGTCTGCACTGCCCCAAGCGGTCACCACCAGATTTGCACTGCAGAATCAGAATAGCTACGTACCCAACTTAATCTTTACAGTAGTAAAGTGTTCATTTGTCTTGAACGTACTGGAGCTTTATCACTACTAAGGAATAAATACATGCCTTGGTGAGATTACTGCTGCCTGACTACTAAGTAAAATTAAAACTGCACATATTTTGGGGTGCCTGTGTGGCTCAGTCCATTGAGCATTTGACTCTTGAATTCTCTTGAACTCTCTGAGTGGTGGTTTCCACTCAGGTCATGGTCTCCAAGTCTTGGTATCGAGCCCCATGTCCGGCTCTGTGCTCAGTGAGGAATCTGTTTAAGAGATTCTTTCTCCCTCTCCCCCCACGTTGTTCCTCCTCCTGTTCATACACTCTCTCTCAAATAAATAAAATCTTTAAAAAAAAATAAAAACAAAGAAACTGTACATATTTTAACAGACATTCCAGTTGGAAGGAAGCATATTTACAGTATTTTTTTAAATAAACTATGCTGGGCACCTGGGTGGCTCAGTTGGTTAAGTGACTGCCTTCAGCTCAGGACATGATCCTGGAGTCCTTCATCAAGTTCCACTTCAGTCTCCCTGATCAGTAGGAAGTCTGCTTTTCTCTCTGGCCCTCCCCCTTCTCGTGCTTTCTCTCTTTCTCAAATAAATAAATAAAATCTTTAAAAAAATAAAATAAACTATGCTTATCATTTTCATTCAAGTCATTTTAATTGATCTCTGTAGGTCCTAAGTAATTAACAAGAGTTAAGAAAAATTCCTAACTTCTATTTTAATAAAAACTGTGTTGGTACGATGACTTTGGTAATCCAAACCACTAATACTGAAATCTATCGTAGCAAGAAAAAAGTTTTCTGAAAGATTTTCTATGTGGATTTTTAAATTTTTCACCTGATACTCAAGTTCTCATTTATAAGCAAATATAAAAAATCTAAAACATATAAGTAATTTTTCAGAGATCAGCAACTGAATAACAAATAGGAGACTGGGATTTATATCTCTCGAAAATTCTAGTCTGATATTGCCACAGACATGCCATAACCTCTCCTGAATAAAGGAAAATCAATTTTATTACGTGTTTTCAAATTAAAAAAACTTGAAAAACTGGACAATGAAGGGAGACAACAGCACTGGGAATAAGAGTTTGGAGTTTGGGGGGCGCCTGGGTGGCTCAGTGGGTTAAGCCGCTGCCTTCGGCTCAGGTCATGATCTCAGGGTCCTGGGATCGAGTCCCATATCGGGCTCTCTGCTCAGCAGGAAGCCTGCTTCCCTCCCTCTCTCTCTTTGCCTGCCTCTCTGCTTACTTGTGATCTCTCTCTGTCAAATAAATAAATAAATAAATCTTTAAAAAAAAAAAAGAGTTTGGAGTTTGGAGACAGACTGCATCTGCTCAATTCTTTACTCAGCCACTTACTGCCTGTATGACTTTGAGGAAGAGAAGTTACATAATCTCCGTGTGTCTGAGTTTCCTCATTTGTAAAATAAGGATAACAAAAGGACCTATTTCATATGGATGTTATAATGATTAAATGAGTTCAACTGTGTAAAGAAACAGCACCATACCTGACATACACAGCAGGATTAAACATGTGTGAGCTATTATTACCTCTTCTGTGAAATATATTATTTTGTAACACTGAAATATTTTCCCTGATTGTACATTCACAGTTAACACAGAGAAGCAAAGGCCTCAAAAATATGACTGAGACTAATAATAACCTGGTAGCTCTTCCCTTTTTTTTGTAACTATTCCTGACTTTCTTTCAATTTACACATTTTCCACCTCAATTCACCCAATCCCAGATCTATTTCAACCAGTCAAGACAAAATACACATCAATTTTCTAATTTATATACTGTGGAGATCTTATTTGAAATTACAAATACTAATGCTCAACTCAAACTCATCAAATATTTGCAGCTGATCTTAATTTTTCAACTGCACATTTTTTCTTCTTAAAATATATCCATGATTAGGCAGTAAGATCCAAGCTTTCTATCACTCAGTGCATGAAGCTCAGCAGCAGTGGGGAAGCCGTGTTGCAGTGGTGCCCTCTTCAGGCCATCTACGGATAAAACTTACCACTGGGTACTTGATTTCTGACAAAAAGAAAACTAAAGTGTAAGATTGTATAATTTTTAGTAAAATGCTTGGCTACCAAGTTAACTCCCTAAATTGCAATCATCGATTTAGCTTAATGATTAAATATTCATATTCTCCAGTCAGATGGCCTATAGTCAAGTCCAGACCCTGCGTGGTTTAGCTATGTGATCTTAGTTAAGTTACTTAAGCTATTTAAGCCTAATTTCCTCTTCTGAAAAATAGAGTTAATAGTTACCACCCCATGAGAGTGTTTTAATGATTAAACAGAAGTGCATAAGGAGCTGAGCACAGGAACTAAAACAGTACAGATTCAGCTTATCAGTTATTATTATTATTATCTATAAAAATATTAACACTGGGGGGCGCCTGGGTGGCTCAGTGGGTTAAAGCCTCTGCTTTCGGCTCAGGTCGTGGTCCCAGGGTTCTGGGATCGAGCCCCACATCGGGCTCTCTGCTCGGCAGGGAGCCTGCTTCCCTCCCCCCCTCTCTGCCTGCTTCTCTGCCTAATTGTGATCTCTCTCTCTGTCAAATAAATAAATTTAAAAAAAAAAATATTAACACTGGGGCGCCTAGGTGGCTCACCTGTTAAGCATCTGCCTTCGGCTCAGGTCATAATCCCAGGGTCCTGGGATCAAGCCCAGGACTTCCTGCTTAGCGAGAAGCCTGCTACTCCCTCTCCTATTCCCCCTGCTTGTGTGTTCTCTCTCTCTCTCTCTCTTTCAAATAAATAAATATTAATGTAATTTCTCTTACAAAAAGCATAGGCCAATAAAGACCTTAGGGCTCTCATTTATGCCTCTAATGCCTCTACTTACAGGTCATAATAATTAAACTTCAAAGTTTAAAATAGGTTTTCTTTCCTATTTTAAAATATCTTTGGGGCACCCAGGTGGCTCAGTCAGTTAGGCAACCAACTCTTGATTTCACCTCAGGTCATGATCTCAGGGGTTATGGGATTGAGCCCTATATCAGGCTCCACACTCATCGGGGAGTCTGCTTGAGATTCTCTCCCCTTCTCTCTAAAATAAACAAATGAATCTTTAAAAGTAAAATATCTTGGGGCACCTGGGTGGCTCAGTTGTTAAGCGTCTGCTTTCGGCTCAGGTCAAGATCCCAGAGTCCTGGGATCGAACCCCACACCCAGCTCCCTGCTTCTCCCTTTCCCACTCTCCCTGCTTGTGTTCCCTCTCTCGCTATGTCTCTGTCAAATAAATAAATCTTTAAAAAATAAAAATAAAATATCTTAAGACTTATTTTTCCCCATTGATAACAAGGAAAACTAATACCTAATATTTACTGAGTCTTACTGCACATATTATTAAACTCTATAATAGACAAAGAAGAAAAGGCAAAGATGAGTAACTTATAGTTTTCAACTATCAGCCCAGAATGATGCCTCTCCATGTTTACCAGCTCAACAAGTTCTTTATAAACATACCAACTACATCTCCATGTTATAATTTATTCTTTTTTAAGTAGGCCCCAAACCCAATATGGGGCTTGAACTCACAACCCGAGATCAAGAGTCACAAGCTTTACTGATGGAGCCAACCAGGAGCCCCCATGTTGTAATTTAAACCCAGAGAAGCAAGAACCAAATTTTATTTCCATGAACTAAATCATGCTTTTTAATAATGTACAAATTCAGCCACAAAGATATATTTTATTTGGTCTGCATTAATGTGGGCTCACAACACTTTGTTAAAATAAATTATGTAAATGACAACAATCAGCTAGAGGGGAGGAACAGCTACCCCTTCCAGAAAAGGATTTCTGTATTTTTCCTACAAACCCTAGTCCATCCAAGCCTCCCGGCCCCCAAGTATTGCCTCTTCACACTGAGAGTATGAGATTTTCTAAAAAGAACTTTGCCCATTTGTTACTCCCCTGGCCTCTAAGGGCATTTGATAGGGAACCTCTGAGGAATACTATTTTAAAACGTCCTTTAACTTCCCCTTCTCCATTATGACTAATCACCATCTCCATGAACTTTAGTAATTGGTCCTACTTTGCTATCTTCTTGCAATTTTCTTTTCTTAAGTTTCTCTTAAGTTGTGAGATCCAGAACTAAATCCAATGCTCAGATGACTCAACCATAACAGAAAGGCTGATTCATGGTACATTCTGTATTCCAAACTTCCACGTCATAATAGTATACTTGACTCTTCATTTCATAGCAAGTGGAATGGTGAGGTTGATATTGATAATGCGTGCATGCATTACACAGGCATAATTTTTTTCTCTCACATGCTATACCCCTTCCACACTTCCCAAGAATAAGCTCCTTTCCTTGCTATAAAAACCTTACCCTTCAGGAGTTTTAGATCATGGATTCAATTTATCTATATCATAAAGGCTCCTTAACTCTTAAATACCTCCACAAAGCTCCCATACTCTAATCTCTGTTCTCCTGCCCAAATCTATTATACTCAATACATGCTATGTTAAGGCACTGTGGAAAGTCAAAAATTAAAATGACAAAGTCATCACTCCTAAGAGACATCAGAAATGGATGAAAAAAAAGGAATGAAGGGGCAGGCATATTATACCAAATGAATCACGTAATCATCGAAAAAGTTTCATGGATGGTGCCTGGGTGGCTCAGTCAGTTAAACGTCTGCCTTTGGCTCATGTCATGAGTCCCAGGTCCTGGAATTGAGCTCCACATCAAACTCCCTGGTGAGCAGGGTGTCTACTTCTCCCTCTACCCCTCCCCACTGCTTGTGTTCTCTCTCTCTCAAATAAATATCTTTTAAAAAAAGAAAAAGAGAAAGAGAAAGTTTCATGGAGTCAATGAACTTTGAACTCAGCCTTAAAGGATGGCTACCATATAGTGATAGGGACAAGTCACAAAGATGGTAACATGCTTACTGTATTCAAAGTGGAATAAGAAATTCTAAAATTGTAACTAAAAGTGAGAAAACTTCTTTAGATTATGCAATAAAGGACACTCAAAAGCAGTATAAAGAGTCTGTATGTAATTCCGAAGGGGATTATTAAAGATTAAAGATTTTCCTTTTTTTTAAATTTTATGTTATTTATTTATTTAAGAGTGAGCAAGCACGTGAGCCGGGAGAGGGGCAGAGGGAGAGAGAGAATCTGCACTGAGCACAGAGCCCGACCCAGGGCTTGATCTCACGACTCTGAGATCATGACCTAAGCCGAAACCACCAGTCGGGCACTAAACCAACTGAGCCACCCAGGTGCCGCAAAGATTAAAGATTTCTACACAGTTCTCTTGACTTAGAACTGCTTCTAGACCACTGTGGCCACTGTCAAATTGGAAGAAACAGGGCTAAAAGCACTGACAGTCTATGTGAAAAGTAACAAGCACTTGACCTCAGTTAGTAACAGAAAAGGAGACAATGGATAGGAGAAAGAGACCAAACCATTTGTGAATAATTAGGGATAGAAGGGAGAAAATAAAATGCAAATGACTAAAGTTCCAAGTCTTGGGAACTGAGAGAGTAGTGGCGCCCTCTGTAAAAATAGGAAAGTCACGCGGAATAAGATGGTATAAAAGAGATAAATTCAAGTTGGAACATGTTGCTTATAAAATGTCTACAGGAAGCTCCAGTGATGTGTAACAGACAGTTACAGAAATTCCAGTCTACAGCTCAAGGTGAAGTCGAACCAAAGATGGAGATTTGGTTAGCCTCGGATGAAAGCTGAAGCCATAGGGGTTTATGTAATCACCCAGAAAAACAAGGTATGCAAAGAAATCAGGGCAATATTTTGAAGCACCTGTGTATTTTGAGGGAAGGGGCCTTAATCCTAATTACTATATCTTCTACCCATCCTGGACCTCATAGTCATTTAACATTGCTCTAAATTATTGCACTCCCTTTAATGTGTCCATCTTTCTTATCTCCAGTGCTAAATCACCCCCAAAATCTTCCGCCTTTGATGTAATGCCTGAACTACAAAGTATGGTTAAACATAATGGAAGCAAACTATAGAAATTCTTAGGAAATAAAATGGGCCCTCACTGCTATAAAAGCCTTTTATTCGCCTGCTGTTGCTTTCTATTTCTATTTCTAAACAGCTATTTCATATAGCTGTTTTTAAATCTTTTCTATATTCTAGTCCTTTAACCCCAGCATGTCTCACTCTTAGTGAATAATCCACTATTATTTAAAAGAAACAGGCAATTACCCAATATGAGCATTCTGTCCCCAACATTTTTCTCTGTCATTTCCTCTCCTACCATTAGGTTCTGCAGAAGGAAATGTCCTGCCTCCGTACCAATGCTTCAACTCCACACAGTGCTTGTGATCACACTGTCTGCTTTTGAAGATCTTAAACATCTATAAGCTGTTCTTTGGTCAGCACCTTACACTTGGTCTACAAGTGAGTTCTGTGCCCTTATCCTAATAAGAATCATCTTTCTATCCTACTACCCAAACTCAAATTAAATTGCAACCTCCTTACAACCTCCACTTCTTTACCACCCACTAATTCCTTAAAATCTGCCTTGTACTCAACTACTACTTAAAACTGCTTACCAGGACCACAAAAGACTGCCTAGTCTTCAAATCCATCCACCTTTTTAAGTCTTCACCCTTCTTTAAGGTCTGCAGCATCTCGGAATTTGTTAACCCCCTTCCTTCTTTCTATAAAGCCCTCCCTCACCTATTATGACATGGTATGGTATTCTTTTTTGTTTTTCTTTTAAGATTTTATTTATCTATTTGACACAGAGAAACACAGCAAAGAGAGGGAACATGAGCAGGGGGAGTGTTAGAGGGAGAAGCAGGCTTCCCACTGAGCAGGGAGCCCTACGTGGGGCTCGATCCCAGGACCCTGGGATCATGACCCAAGCTGAAGGCAGACGCTTAACAACTGAGCCACCTAGGCGCCCCATGGTATGGTATTATTTTCATTTTCCTTCCACCTCTCTATTTATAAAATACTCCAACCACTTGTAATTCCTCAAGGTTTATCTCATCCTTCTTTTGCCTCTCTATTCCCTCTTGAACAAGTATCCGCTGTGATGATTTTAAGTATCACTTGTCATGATCAATTTTCACATCCTTGCCCTGATCACCAAACCCAAATTTCCTTTTTTTTTTTTTTAAAGATTTTATTTATTTGACAGAGAGAGAGATCACAAATAGGCAGGGAGGCAGGCAGAGAGAGGAGGAAGCAGGCTCTCCGCAGAGCAGAGAGCCCGATGTGGGGCTCGATCCCAGGACCCTGGGATCATGACCTGAGCTGAAGGCAGAGGCTTTAACCCACTGAGCCACCGAGGCACCCCTACCAAACCCAAATTTCTAACAGCCTCCTCAATTTGGCCATCTAAATGTTATCTCAAATTCAGTGTACCTAAAATCAAACATTTCTCTCTGCTTTCCCACTCCCTGGCACATGTTCTCCTAGGTACCCAGGCTCAAAATCCTATTACTACCTTGTTCTCCCTCAACTATTTATTTTTTAAAAATTCAAACTTGTAGAAAAGTTGAGAAAAAAGTACAATGAACACCCACATACTCTACACCTAAACTCTCTGATTAACATTGAATAATTTCCGTAAGTTGAAGACATCATGATATTTTACTCCCTTTATGATAGATCTTCAAGGTCATGGACAATCACCTATATAACTACAACAATAGTACCACAATCAAGAAACGTAATAGTATTATACTAGTAACTGATACACAGTCCATATTCAAATTTCACAAGTTATCCTAATTATGTTCTTTATAGTTGTTTTCTCTAATCCAGAGTCCAATCAGAATTCAGATTTTAGGGGTGCCTGGGTGGCTCTGTGGGTTAAGCCTCTGCCTTCGGCTCAGGTCATGATCTCATGAGGTCCTGGGATCGAGCCCTGCTTCCCCCTCTCTCTCTGCCTGCCTCTCTGCCTACTTGTGATCTCTCTCTATGCCCAATAAATAAATAAAATCTAAAAAAAAAAAAAAATTCAGATTTTGCATTTAGCTGTCTTGCTCTAGAGTAATTTTTACTTCCCTGCAATTTCTAACCAAATCTCACTGGTTCCACTTCTAAAATATCACCAAAATGTATTCCTTTTCACCATCCTGCCTTCATTCCCCCTCATCTGGATTACTTCAAAATAGAGTTTCAATCTACAGACTGCTCCCAATTAACCCTAACATTTGCCTATATTATCTAAGACTCAAATTTGATCCTGTCCAAAAGCCTTCAGTAACATTCTATTATTTACTAAATAAAGACTCAGCTCCTCAGCACTCAACCCTGGCATGTAAGATCCTCTACAATTTAGCCACATGGTACATTTCCAGTTTATTGTTCTATTCATCCTGTGTGCTCTGTACCTTACACGGTCTACACTGCCCTCTACCTGGAATTCCTCGCACAATTTCTACTTCTTGAAATGGTAACCATTCTAAAAGGAAATGTTCCCTTTTCAGATCACACAGTCTCCTGCTGCCACCATGTGCTCTCTTCAAAGCCCTCTTCCTCTGCTAAACCCTGTAATATTTTTCTAAATATCTTTCTAAAAGGAACATATCTCATACTGACTTATATTTTAATTACTTAAAGATATGTATATTATCTCTAATGCTAGATTACCAGCTCCTTAAAAGCAGAGATGATCAAAGTGATGAATCACTAAATTCTACCTGTGAAAGCAATATTACACTATATGTTAACTAACTAGAATTTAAACTAAAATGTTGAAACATTAAAAAGAAAAAAAAAAGCAAGGATGATCACTATGGACTGGAAAGTACCAATACACAGTCCTGTATATTGGATACTTGATAAATGCTGATATGTTGTACCAAGAGGTAGGACTTGTAACAAATCAAAATATATTAACAGAGATTTCCAGGCCTCCACCTCTCTTGTTCAATTATAATCCCTGACCTCTTCCAATTTATTATATGTGGCCTTTTATAGTTCATGTCCTAGCATTAAGCTTAAATCGTCACTCCCTATATTATACACTGTATTGCTTTTTATCTCAAGGGCGTAGTCCTAAACTAGGAATATGAAGGAATTCTACCTATTTGATATGATCACTTTTTACTTTCTCTGGTGCCACCAAATGCTAATTCTATTTTCTACTCATTTTTTCATTACTCTGCCAAAAGAAATCATTAGCAAATACATAGGGGAAAATATAGCTCTCACTAAAATAACAAACTATAAATATACGTGAAATAATTTCCAATATCCACTATTTATACTTACCTGTCCCCAGGCATACATATTATTATGAGTCTGGGAAGGGTTGACTTTTGAAAGCAGGAAACGGGCCTTAAAAGCAAAGATGAAATAACGTTATCCATCAAAAATAGATTTAATCAATATGAGCTGAACAAACACATTACGTGATCTAAAATCAACTTTATTTAATATGTTTTGGTAAAATTAATTTTATTTAAAGGCAACTTTCAAAAAAATAAACTAAATTTTGGAAATATGTGGGCCACTACATGTTACAAATAAATAAATGCAGTCTCTTCTCTCCAAATCATACATTCATAACAAATAATAAACTGTTGAATCCAAAACTGAGCAGATAAAATTTATGTGTGCAACAAGATTAGTGTGGAATGTACTAAACACCTGGTCAAAACATCATCAGAGATTTGAAAAAGCAAAAAGTACCCTATACATTCTTTTACTTTAAACAATGACTCTCAAACTTTCTTAGACTGTAGGCTATTCCATAAGACAACTTACCCAATATTTTAACCATCTCTCCACTAAGCCTTATAATCATGAAAAGCAGAATAAAAGAGGAAAACAGCACCACACATGATGAGACATCAAGGAGAAAACTAGGCATAAATTATTATTTCACACTGGAAAAACACAGGCAGTCATATCTTCTGAAATTTAGTATCACACAAAATCTTTTTCTACTCTACGAGTAAGTAGTTTAACACCAGAGCACTGGCTTTGAAGTGAGAACACCTAAATTCAAATACTAGCTTCTCCATTTACTGTGTTTCCTTGGCCACAAGTAACATAAGTCTTGGTGTTATTATCTGTAAAATGCAGATAACAACAGCACTGTTAGGAGGATCAAATGAGATAAGGTGTATAAAATACTAACAGCTTTGCAAATTCTCAATACATGGTATATTAGAAATACAATAAAGCTCTAAAAATAACTGCTACCATTTCTGAATAATAGCTACTTATATTTACCACCTATTTTATAATACTGTGCTAAGCACTAGGGAAACAATAAACAAAGCAAGGTCCCTGCCTTCAGCAAGTGAAAGAAACTTACAATAACCTATAATTAACTTATTATAGTTCTAATAAAATTACAAGGAAGAAATAAAAATTATTTTAAGAGTATATGTTAAGGGATTAAAAAAAAAAGAGTATATGTTAAGGAATAGTCAAACTATGGGAAGAACCTAGATGTCCATCAACAGATGAATGGATGAAGAAGATATGGTATATATACACAATGGAATACTATGCAACCATCAAAAAACCCCGAAATCTTACCATTTACAATGAAGTGGATGCAACTAGAGGGTATTATGCTAAGCAAAATAAGTCAATCAGAGAAAGACAATTATCATATGATCTCTCTGGTATGAGGAATTTTGGGGGTATAGGCAAGGAAAAAATTGAACAAGATGGGATCAGGAAGGAGACAAACTGTAAGAGACTCTAACAAAACAAACTGAGGGTTGCTGGGGGAAGGGGGGTAGGGAGAGAGTGGTTGGGTTATGGACATTGGGGAGGGTATGTGCTATGGCGAGTGCTGTGAAACGTGTAAGCCTGATAATTCACAGACCTGTACCCCTGGGGCAAATAATACATTATATGTTAATTTAAAAATTAAAAATAAATAAATGAATAAATAAATAAATAAAACAGTATATGTTAAGGGGTCTTAAGCCTAGCCTTCTGAAAGGTCCTGAAGGGCCGTGTGTATATGTACATATACCTTATTAAATCCTCCTAACTCTAAAAACCACAAAGCCTTCTGTAATATAATGCTTTCCCATTACATGACATTTTCTAGAGCACTGAAATGACAGAATGAGGAAAACAGAAAATGTTACCGTGAAGTTCATATTCATAGGCTTCCTCACTAAATAAACAGATTTAACAGAATTATACTAAAAAAGGTACACTACATTTTCTTCCAAGTTGTTCTTCTTGCTTGACTAAAGCGGATGTGCCACCATAACATCATCCTGGCTCCGTTATTAAACGTGGGCTGGTGGCAGAAGGTGGTAGAAACTGCTACCTTTAGGCAGCAGGTCAATAATCACTGCTTTGCTCTCAATGCTAAAACAAAAAAAACCTTCTACCCATCTCCTTCCCCTTTCCTTGCCTTATGAAACAGTCTTTTCAAATTAAAGTCAGAAAGCAAGTAGGAACAACTCATTACAATACTAACAACAAAACATTAACTATACTCACCTGGCTACCTCCATGTTCAGTGTCGATGTATCTCGGCATTGGAAATCTGGAGTGAAGAATCTCCTGTGCATCATCCACTGGGGCTTGTAGAAGATGGCGGAAATTTTCATATTCTGGCATGTCCTGGTATCCTGACTTGCGCCACTGTGCAATGGTCTAATTTTAAGGCAATTAAAGGAATTATTAATTTCTTGCCGACTCAAAACCTTTAAGAGGTTTTTCCAAAAGAACTGATCCTCAGAAAATAAGAAAATTATAATCATTGTTTCATTTATCAGTTACCAAATCAAGAACACTAATTTTGGTATCCTTGGGTAAATAGATAAAAAATTAGAATATTTCTTCTCCTTTAAAAGTAAAAAGAAATAATAAACCAGAAAAAATTTTAAACATTATATTTTTAGCTAAAACCTATTTATTTAAGTTTATGATGAACAAGGGGGACTTCTATTAACAGAAGATTTCCCAGAGACTTCAAAATTAACCACCTACTATTATAAAGTCTTTATCAATGGCTTTACATTCTGGCAAGATAGATAAACAGAAAAAATTTAGTGATGATAGCAATAACATAAAGACAACAGACCTGTAGAAGAGCATCTCAATCAATTCTTTAATTAAGGCAAATGACTCCAAAAATCATGTAATTAAATCATCCAAAAATTTAAATTTGTCTTCGTTTCTAACTTAACTGCATCAGTCAATATGTACTCTATATGGCTTTATATTCCTGTATTTAACAGAGGAATAGTGATGTGCATTTCAGATTTTTCCTTTAAGCACATTAACAAGCTATTTTAAAAAAAAGCAGCAAAATACCTCACTCTGTCATATAATAGGCATTATCCTTAAAAATTAAAGTATGGGGAGGGGTGCCTGGGTGGCTCAGTGGGTTAGAGCCTCTGCCTTCAGCTCGGGTCATGATCCCAGGGTCCAGGGATCGAGCCCCGCGTCAGGCTCTCTGCTCGGCGGGGAGACTGCTTCCTCATCTCTCTCTGCCTGCCTCTCTGTCTACTTGTGATCTCTATATGTCAAATAAATAAATAAAATCTTTTAATAAATAAATAAATAAATAAAAATTAAAGTACAGGGGCACCTGGGTGGCTCAGTGGGTTAAAGCCTCTGCCTTCAGCTCAGGTCATGATCTCAGGGTCCTGGGATCAAGCCCCGCATCAGGCTCTCTGCTCAGCAGGGAGCCTGCTTCCCCCTCTCTCTGCCTCTCTGCCTACTTATGATCTCTCTCATTGTCAAATAAATAAATAAAATCTTAAAAAATATATATATATTAGTACTGGTACCAATTAAAAATAATAATCAATAAATCTTTTAAAAGACCTAGATCATATTACTTAAAGGATATTTTGAGTACACTTCCACAATTACAGTACAAATCTAAAATCATTTATAATTAAAATAATAGGAAAAATAAATCTGCACAAGTTACTAGAATTCTAGACTATAAGTTTGAGTGTGGGTCTGTGAAAAAAGAATCTCTGTATCTTTCAAGGCATCCAGAATACAATGCTTTCTTATACAGAGAAAACATTTTAATTACTGGCTGAACAAATAATGCAGGAATGAACAGAGTTCTGCTAAATACTTGGACTAAAGCTTAATGGCTACTCAGATATTCTGCTCTTTTCAATCATGTACACATTCCAATTAAGTAAAGGTATAAAGTTTACTTCTAATTCACTTATGATTTATTTTTTTTTAAGGATTGTATTTATTTGACAGGGATCACAAGCAGGCAAAGAGAAAGAGAGAGGAGGAAGCAAAGCTCCCTGCTGAGCAGAGAGCCTGATGCGGGGCTCAATCCCAGGACCCTGGGATCATGACCTGAGGCTTTAAACCGCTGAGCCACCCAGGCGCCCCACACTTATGCTTTAAATGAGTTTTCAGATCATGTGGAATAAATTTTTTAAATACTTTCAGCGCATTAAATGGAATACTTTTTAAATGATTACATCAAATAATGAAAGGGAGACCCTCCCTACTGACAAAGGCTTTTCCCTTCTCAGTGTCTCAGGTAAAAACCAGAAGTATGGCATGCCTAAGTACACATCAATGCTTTTAATTTCACAGCACTATGCTTTGTGTAAAATCCATTTATCGAATCGTACATGGACAAATGGACAAAACAAGCACAGGTAGGTCAACTGCAAATGAAGTCTAAAAACCTGTGGCAGAAAGAACCATATTTTATACCTGTTATATAAAAATGGAAATAAAAGTTTATCAGAGAAGAAACAGTAGTCATAGATAAAGAAGAGAAAGCTTCCATGAACAAAAAGACTCTACTGCACATATGTGCATAGCTTTTAATGTCATGGAATCTTACCTCACCATGATAAATCAAAATCTGGAAGAACGTGTCCATGAGAAGAATGCGATCTGCAAGAATGCTGCTGCTATCAAGAAGAACCGGCTAACAGAAAAAAACAATGAGAGAACAGGAAGATGGAAAAATAAATAAATTAAAGTTACAAAACAGATCTTTCGAGAATATCCTTAACATTTTAAATTTATATCTTAAAACTCGAAAACATCTTGCTATCATGAATTCTTTTTTTATGTTAATTTTTTAAATTTTTTATTAACATATAATGTATTATTAGCCCCAGGGGTACAGGTCTTGGGAATCACCAGGTTTACGCACTTCACAGCACTCACCATAGGCTATCATGAATTCTTGCAGTACATTCTAATTTTCTAAGAAGTCACAAAAACAGAGATAACAATTAAAAAACAGAGTAGAGCCAAGAGGAAATCAGGAAATTTCCACTCCTAAGCCTGATGATGGCCCCACTGAGTGAGAGGGGAGAGGCTTGGGAAAGAGCAAATTTAGAGATGGAAAAACAGTTCAGAGTAGGAAATGTAAGGGAGTGGCCAGAACTAATGACATAAATTTTGATATCACATGCATGAAGATGGTAATGAAAGCTATGTGATCATATCACATCACAGTATATATCTATACCACAGAAAGGGAATACAGAGCAAATGCCAGAGACTTGGCCCTGGAGCATGCCAACACTTCAAAAGATCTGAAAAGGAGAAGTCAGCAAAAGGAAACTGAGAAGGAACAGGCAGTGATTAGGTAGGTATTGCAGGTGTCAGAGAAGCTTTAAACAAAAGGTTTTCGAGAAGAGTCCTCATTAGATAAATAAATGCTGTCGAGAGTTCTGGCAAGACGTAGGACATTGGTGACCTGGTAAGAGTTGTTTTAGTGTAATGTTAAGGACAAGAATCTGAATAATGTAGGTTGAGAAGAGAATGTGAGGTGAGATCATCATATAGACAACAGGTAACTTTCTGAGTTTAGCTGCAACTGAGACCAGAGAAATGGGTGGCAATTAGAGAAAATGTGAAGTCAAGAGTGGTTCTGTCTGTTGGGTTTTTTTTTTTCTTTTTTTAAAAATTAACATATAATGTATTATTAGCCCCATGGGTACAGGTCTGTGAATCATCAGGCTTACACACTACAGAGCACTCACCATAGCATATACCCTCCCCAGTGTCCATAATCCAATCACCCTGTCTGTTGGTTTTTAACGTGAATGTGACTCAGGTTTCTTTGCTAATGAGAATGATCCAGAGGAAGAGCAAGGGATGATGGAAGAAAGAGAATAACTCCAAAAGCAAACCCCTAAGTAAATGAAGCTAATGGGATTCATGGATTAAATGGGAAGGCTGGAATTTAACAGGAGCAGACTGTAGAGACTGTGGGATTCCAAATTTCCTCTAAACACTAATGTACATTTTCTAAATATCTATAATTTACATGTATTACTCTGAAATAAGAAAAAAAAATCTTTAAAACTTTCTTTCCTGATTCAAAGAACTATAAAACCTAATACATAGCTAGACCATCACATTAACAATATATATTTTCCAAGAAAGAAGACACTATGACAAACTACTAAAAACAATTATAGTAACAAAATGCTTTATACACTATTTTTTACAAAACAATAATAAAGGAATCATGAGAGATCATTAATCAGGAGATATTATAAATATTCTCTTTATGTTGACCATTTTTAAATATTTTTAAATATAGTCATTGCATACTTATAAGTGGTAAAACAGACAATTTTAACTTCAAGATAGAAAAACTTTATTTAACAATTGGTTAAAGTAAGTGGAACAGTTTGCTAAGATATCTAAATGCATGACTTTATTATTACCTTTTTAAATATACATCTTTATAATCAACTGTATCTATGATCAAAAAAAGCTACAGGAGAATGAGATGATATTTAAGCAAGAGATTTTCTTTGGACAGAATGTCCTAATTATCAGACAGCATACTCTGGAATAAGCTACAGGTTCTAGAATCATCATTACCATCATCATCATTAAAGACATAAGAATAATCATAAAACCTAGAGGATTTGATCAACGAAATTACACAAATTTATCTTAAAAGTCTCTCCCACCTCACTTTTTATAATTTTAAAATAATTTCCTAGTGCAACCTAGCATATAGTAAGCACTCAAATATTTTTTTTAGCACTCAAATATTTTTAAGTGAATATATGAATAGCCTAACTTCTTGAACTAACTTCCTGTATTTAGTAACTATATTCCAGGAAAAACTTAGTTGTTTTCACTTTTTAATCACACATATCACATTAATGAAACCAATTTTTATTTTCTGCCTCTCTTACCTCTGGGGGTCCACTAAAAGAATATGCATACAGAATAGGCTGAATCATAATTAGAGACTGGGTCAAATCTTGACGCATAAAATGGTGACGATAATATGAACTTTCATCAGGACTATTGTTAAAAACTTGTAAGAAAGGAGATCTTCTTAAATGAAACATAAACTACAAGAAAAAACATGTGAGATAGCTTTTACTGATTTTACTGCAATAGGAGTTTACTATTATAAAAGCATTTGATTAGAACTATTAAGACAAAACAAGTTACAATAAGGACATTCTAAATTGTATTCTTAAGAATCTTATTCATGATCTTTATCAGTTACTTGAAAATACAACAATAAAAAAATTAAAGTAAAAGAGATGACTCAAAAGGACATGACTAGGAACAAAAAACTCCTCGCTCAGATCTAAGTTATTCAGAGGCTGATAGTACATGGTACTTTATCAGCATTGTTTTTATCCCCTATCTCTCTGGCCACGTCTCTGAACTTCTTTATTACTATTCCATACCACCATCAAAAGACTCCAAGAGAATATAAAAATAGATTAACAGATTTTCTACTTTTTGAGAGCTCCCAAAAGTTGCACTGGGAAGGGTCTGCAATGATTTGGGGGAGGAAAAAAAAAAAGGACTTAAATACACCCACTTGTTTCTTAACTTAAGTTCTTCCTCATTCCTAAGAAACACTCTTTAGACTTGTTTCATTACTTCTTTCTCCTTTCACTTTCCTTCTACCCACTCCTCATATGAAAGAGATCAAAATGGGTAAGAGTCTGGCCTGAATAAAGGACAGCAAAATTGTGCTTTGATACAATCAAAGGGTCTCATATACAATCAATAGAATTAGCTCTCCAAAGAACTCTTACTTGTCTTTCAGTTACTTCTCTCCACTTCCCTCTGCCCTTAGGGCTCAAGTGCCAACATGATGCCCCTGCCTGAGACTCATTCCACAAGTCTCTCCCAGCATATGACACTCAGTGACACTTTCATTCCTTTTCTGTTCAGTGATCAGAATTCACTGAGAGGCTCTCTCAACCCTTACCACTTCAGCCATTTCTGTTTACTCACAGCAATGTGTAATTGGTAAATCTGGGGGTAGATATTTCAGAAATAAAAACCTTCTCTAAATTTAGTCTATGTTACCTTTTAGAAGAGCATTAGGCTGTGAAAGCCCAAAGAAAAGAACTATTTCTGGGCCCTCTGTGATTTCCAATAGAGGGGAAAAAATAAGAGGCCCAGATCTCTCAGGAGATCTATCAACTGTCAAAAGCCTAAAAAGAAGGCTTGGAGTTGGGAGAGAAGAGAAAGAAAGGAAACAGTTCGGCATTCAATCAATACTGAGGCTAATGCCCACATTCTCTTTCCTATTAGTTTCTGCTACTAATATGAGGCCTGAGAAAGGGTTTTGCCTGCCTTAAGACAAAGAGACTCCGCCCTTTCCTAGTTCTCCAAATCTGCAACCAGAGGTTTAGGGACATCTCCCTGTATAACATGAAGTTTCTACACTACAGATCAATAAAAAAAATGAGAGTTAGTTCTGAAAACAAAGTTGAAGCTTTGAGCAAGGTGTTCATGGGCTAAAATTTGAATTTCCACATCTCAATATAATCATCTTTCCAGGCTAAGCTAAAATGACACCTCTTCTATAAAGATGTATCACACCATTCACTTGGAAGGATTCCTTTAAGTTTCCTTTAAATTTTGTATATCTCTCATAGCATTTCTCCCTTTCTGTTCTGTGTTATACATATTTCAGATCTTACCCTTCAGACTAAAAGCGTCTGGAAAGTAAGATCTGTGGCAGTCATCTTTATTCTCCTAAAGTTCTTTTCTTCAAGAACTCAGCTGAATAAATGTTCTCTGTTACTTATCATATAAACAACCTAGACTTTCAAAAAATATCTATCAAAATAAGACAGGTAGAGTCTACAACCCAAGTGGAAAAAGTCCTGTAAGATAAATCAAATTAGCTTCGTTTTTATTTACCTGGTATATCCCCATAAAATTGTTCTCAGGTAATGGTACCATACTGTAAAACTAACTGGTCAAGTTACTACCTTTTGGTACTACTGTAATTAGATAGATCCCTTATATCAGACAGAAAGCTAATCTACCTCACACCTAATTCTACTCCAGAGTAGAGTTCTAGTGCAAGTTTCTTTCACCACAAATAAATGACTGTTTTGAAGGCCCTCATAAACATATTATATGCTTTTCAATGACTACACAAGCACAATATTAATTTCTTAGCTATCCCAAAACTTAAAACACTACCAAAAGAATAACCCAATACAACAGGTCCTATATTCTTATACAACACAGAAAGTGAGACCCAATGTTATACTGTCAACACTAAGAAAAGAACATGGACTTTTTATCTACTCACCTGTGGATAAAGGGAGAAAGTTTCTGAAAATCTGAAGGAACTTGGATCATCTTTGTGATATTCTCCAAATTTCTGACACTAAATAAAATAAAATAAAATAAAATGTGTTAGTAATATATTCCCTGGAATATAAATAACTCTCTTACCTATAAATATTCTATTTTTTAAAAGTTATTACTCTTGGGGTACCTTGGTGGCTCAATTAGTTAAGCATCTGCCTTCTGCTAAGGTCATGATCCCAGGGTCCTGGGATTGAGCCCCTACTCGGGGCTTCCTGCTCAGCAGGGAGTCCACTTCTCCCTCTCCCTCTGCCTCTCCCCTCTCCTAGCACTCTCTCTCTCTCTCAAATAAATAAATTAAAAATATTTTTTTAAAAAAGAGCTATTACTCTTTAGAAGGCAGATACTTGATATGGGATAAAATTGGAATTTACTTACCAAGAGAAGGATTCCACCAAAAGAAATACATTTGAATTTAAGCAGCAAACAAAACATTGCTCCAATGCAGTAACAACCCATCTTCAATGTTTGGATTTTTTTTTTAACTAAGCATCTCTGATAGCAAATAAAGAGTTCTTAGATAATGGCCAAAAGAGCTCAATATGTGCCCCTTAAGACTCTGCCTATGAAGGACAAGAGCCTACTGACAGAAAGATGCAACTATCAAAATACCATAGTGGTTATAACAAAAGCAAGTCGATGATATAAAACTGTACAATAGAAACAATGCCAAAAGAGAAAGAAGAGCTGAGGAAAAAATCTGAGTTGAACAGGTAAACTGGTAAACAAAGAAAAAACACAAAGGCTGAAATTAGAAGGAAATAAAGTAAAGGGAAGCACATACACTGGCAAGCAAGAAAGCCCTCCATAAGAATGTGACAAAAGGCAACTAAATAACTGAGATAATCCATGAGAAAGTGCTTAGCACAATGACTAACACTAAGCACTCAGCAAACATTAGCTTCCTCTTCTTGTTCTTGTGCAGTCTCTAATCTGAAAAAATGTTTACGGTACTTCTGTAATCGGTCTATATCCTGGCAGTGTTCAGCATAGCATTCACATATGATCAAGGGCACAAATAACAAGTAAAAACTAGCAAAGAGTTTGCTGCTATAGTTAGTGCAGTTGCTTTTGCTTCCTGGAATGTCCAACTATATGATTTGTGTAGTTATCTGTGCTGTATAGAGCACACAAAAAGGCATAATTGGTTTGATTACATTTTTGGCTTCTGAGGAAATTCATTTCAGAACCACTGTCATGCAAGAAAAGCTATAGTTGTAGAGCTAATCCTCCGAAAATAGATCTTGGTATCTGGAAATAAGAGTACTGTTTCTTTAATGCCCCTAATAATACTTCACTGACGAACTTACAGATTAAGAGAGTAATCTCCACTGTACAATATGATAGCCACAGCTATATGCAGCAATTTAAATAAACTGAAATTAAATAAAATTCCAGCTCCTCTCAATTGCACTAGCCATATATCAAGTGCTCAACAGCTCTATGTGCGTAGTGAACACTTCTGTAATGGACAGTGCAGATTACACATTTTCACCATTGCAGAAAGCTCTCCTGATTTGCTGATCTGAATATCAGATACTCTTGAAATCTAAAATGTCAAATACACTGAAATACACTGAAAAGATACTGTGAGCAAAACCAGTAGTCACACATTATTCAGAACTACTGATAGCATTACAATATATACATTTTAAACTGTGCCTGGAATTCTGTTAAAGTGTTAGGAAAATCTGATGTTATGGTTAATCAGGGTAACAAAAACATTGTTGACTTTTATGCTTGGATAACCAGGGATGCCCAAAAGGCTAATTTTTAGAGTGGGATATATTTGATACTTATGTCCATTTTTGCTTATATTATGAATATTTATTTTCATATCACTAAATATAATCATTTCATTTTTAATGGCTGACTAGGATTGCACTATATTAAAATATATACCATAAAAATCTTATCCAATCCCTCATTATTAGCATTTATATTTATCCTGTTTTATCTCGAGAATAAATTCTTAGAGGTAGAATTTCTAGGTAAAAGGCAGTTTTGTTTTGTTTTTTTTAAAGATTTATTTATTTATTTGACAGATCACAAGTAGGCAGAGAAAGAGAGGAAGGAAAGCAGGCTCCCTGCTGAGCAGAGCCCGACGCGCATCTCAATCCCAGGACCCTGGGATCAGGACCTGAGCTGAAGGCAGAGGCTTTCACCCACTGAGCCACCCAGGCACCCCTAAAAGGCAGTTTTTAAGCTTCTGTTGTATGTCATCAATTGCCTTCTATATATAAGGTTATACAGATGTTTACAATACAGCTCATACTTCAAACCTACAAGCTGTCCGTTTCCTGAATACAACCAACTTTTAAGCTTTACTGTGTTTTTCTAATTCTTACCAGTTTAACAGATAAAAATTATTATCTTCTATTTTCTAACATTGATTATAAATAAGATGGGTAATTTTTTCATATGTTGACTGGTCACTTGCATTCCTTCTTTGGCTAATTCCTTATTCATGACCTTTACTGATTTTTTGCCCAAATCTTACTGATTTGTAAGAGCATATACACATACATATACATATATATGAAAATTTCCACATTCTGTTATACATATAAGAATATGTCAAAGATGTAAGCTATACATACAAGTTGGCATTAAATTTTGATAATGGTATTTTTACCACACAGATTTTTTTTTCTCTTTTTTCAGATTTTATTTATTTGAGAGAAAGAGGGAGAGGGTACAAGCTGGGAAGAAGGACAGAGGCAGAGGGAGAAGCAGACTCCCTTGCTAGGCAGGGAGCCTGACACCAGGCTCCATCCAGAACCCTGGGGATCATAATCTGAACCAAAGGCAGATACTTAATCAACTGGGCCACCTAAGTGCCCCTACCACATAGATTTTTTAATTCATTTTAATGTAATAAAACCTTTTATTTTTTTAAAGAGTTGTTTATTTTTATGAATCTTGGAATACTACATCAAAAAGTAATGATGTAGGTGACTAACATAATAAAAAGTAATAATAAAAAAAGATTTATTTATTTTAGAGAGAGAGAACAGGGGCGGAGGAAGAGGGAAAGAATCTGAAGCAGACTCCCTGTTGATTCTGGAGCCCGATACAGGGCTCAATCCCACAACACTGAAATCCTGATCTGAGCCAAAATCAAGAGTCAGACGTTTAACCAACTGAGACACGCAGGTGCCCCTATAATAAAATATTTTAATATTTTTATTTAACAGTTCCTGCTTTTTATTTCATGTAAAAAATCCTTCTGCATCGGGGCACCTGGGTGACTCAGTCAGTTAAGCACTGGCTCAAGGTCATGATCTCAGGGTTGTGGGATCCAGTCCTATATCAGGCCCCACACTGGGTGTGGAGCCTGCTTAATATTCTTTCTCTCCCCCCGCTCCTCCCACCCTCCCTCTAAAAAAAAAAAACAAAAACAAAAACAAAAAAACTGCATCCAGAAGTTAAATGTGGGGGCGCCTGGGTGGCTCAGTGGGTTAAAGCCTCTGCCTTCGGCTCAGGTCATGATCCCAGGGTCCTGGGATCGAGCTCCGCATCGGGCTCTCTGCTCAGCAGGGAGCCTGCTTCCTCCTCTCTCTCTCTGCCTACCTCTCTGCCTACTTGTAGTCTGTCAAATAAATAAAGTCTTTAAAAAAAAAAAAAAGTTAAATGTGTATTAACCTATTTTTTGATAATATAACCAAACTTTACCACAGATAACAATATAAAATTTGCAAAACTTCTTAAAAACATACATTTCTAATCTTGAGTTACTTTTTTTTTAAGGTTTTATTTATTTATTTCTCAGAGAGAGAGAGCACGCACAAGCAGGGGGAGTAGCAGATAGAGGGAGAAGCAGGCTCCTGGCTTAGCAGGAGCCTGATGCGGGATTTGATTCCAGGACCCTGGGATCATGACCTGAGCTGAAGGCAGACACTTAAGAGACTTAACAGCCACCCAGGCATCCCACTTCGAGTTACTTCTTAAAAAAATTTTTGAACACTTATCAAGTGCCCTAGCATTAATTACTGGAATCATGAGGAACAGTCTTTATTAACAACCTAACCAAAACACTAACACAGATGGGAAAAAAAAACAAAAAAACAAAACAAAACAAAAAAACAGATTTAAGAATAAAGGAGGTAGGTATATCAAAGATCCATGGCTTGAGTTATTTAGAAGTAATAAGATCGGGCAGAAAAAGCAATAATAATATAATTTTCTTGAGGAAAATAACAACACTTATAAGAAATCTAGTCCCGTCTTTAATTCAGTTAACTATTTACACACAAAGGCAGACATATAAAAGGGCCCTAATGGTCAGTGCCTAACCTCTGTAAGAATATGGTATGGCAAATGTGGTCATCTTTAAAAACAGCACAACAGGGGCGCCTGCATGGCTCAGTCGGTTGAGGGGCTGACTCTCGATTTGGCTCAGGTCATGATTTCAGGGTTGTGAGATCAAGCTCTGTGTCTGGGCTCTGAGCTGGCTGTGGAACCTGCTTAAGAGTCTCTGTCTGCTCCCCCACCCCCACTCGCTCTCTCTAAAAACACACACACACACAAAAGCACAACTAAAGTGCCTGGTCCCACTGGTATAACAAGAAAAAACCTGGCAGGGGTAGGATTTGCTAGGAAAGTCCAAGGGTCTTAAACAACAGCGATTTCCTGAGCCAAGTCTAATCAGATGAACTGTTTATCCACTGTAGCTAGCAGCACAGCTAAAGGGAAAATACAATTTGTGGTTAGTGGGTAAACCAAAGGTCAAAGATGGGGGGAAAAAATCAAATATCAAGTTTAAGTTGTAAAAAGGGTGTCATTCAACAGAAAAGGTCAGGAGTCAAAAAAGGCACAGCAACAAAAAAAGGTAAGGAACAGATCCGTGGAGGCAGGCACAAGAGGGATCCAAACAAGAGACTCTGGATGGAGGTGACAAATCAAATGTTGATACCAGTATCTTAAGTGATTATGACCAAGGGGAGCAAGGACTTATATTAAAAGGGTCAGAAGCAAATGTGCTACAGCACCAATCTGGCCATAATTTTCCCATTATCTACAAAACAGTTTTTAAAAAGATGTCTGGCTTTTTAAAAAGATTTATTTATTTTAGAGAGATACAGAGCATGAGCAGGAGTGGCAGAGGGAAAGGGAAAAAGAATCTCAAGCATATTTCGCATCAAGCACGGAGCACAATGTCGAACTCGATCTCATGATCCTGAAATTATGATCTGAGCCAGCCACCCAGGTGCCCCAAAAAAGATGTTTATTTTTAACGAAAATTAGTCTGAGTCATCAAGAAAAAAGAAAACAATTATATTCACTATGCCAAATTGAGGAAAGAAGTTAGTGTGATTTCACAGATTTTTTCATTAGGAAAAAACTTACAGAAGTATAGTACCTAAAAGGTATTATTAACCCGTTCTCTATTTGTGTTGTTATCACTGTTACAACTAAAATTTTAGCAATGCGTAATCAATACAAAAAATGAATCTTAGAACAGCCTCTGTAACTAAGGTTCACTGGTCATCACTGGGAGTTTTACTTCAACTGTATGCTAATTTGATTCAATCAATTAAAAGAATGTAAAGATCATATTCTTACCACTTTTACCATAGATGAGGGCCCCTCAGTCGCTAGGGGTTCCATAAGAAACTTTTTTAAAAAATTTTTATTTATTTATTTGACAGAGAGGGAGAGAGAGAGTGTGTGAGAACAAGCAGTGGGAGCGGTGGGCAGAAGCAGCAGGCTCCCCCTGAAGCAAGGAGCCCGACACAGGGCTCAATCCCAGAATCCCGGGATCACCACCTGAGCCGAAGGCATACGCTTAACCAACTGAGCCACCCAGGTGCCCCGAAACTTTTTTTTTCAATTTGTTTTCTGAACTTTGCATACCATATGATGCCAGCCACAGTGACAGACAGTTTCCAAGTTATCCTGTTAGCAATTTCTTTAAGCCATCTTTCAGTCCCATGTGTCAGTATGCAGTAGGACTATGTTCATTTGGAGAACTCCATTCTCAGTTTTTGACATATGAAGGAGGCCACCAGTGACTGGTGAAAGCTATTTTGCACAAAAAGCAGGGCACTAGTCTGGTAATGTCAGCCTCTCCTTCAAATTACCTCCACCAACTTCCTCTTACATACATTTGCCAACTGACTGATAGAAACAAAAAAGCTACACTGGTGTGGCAAAAGATAAGAGTAAAATTTTCATCATCCCATGACTCATCTATTCTCTATCAGAAGCCTTGTGCTCCTGTTTTAATGCTATAAAATTACACAATGCATAGAAGCGAATTATATTGTAGGTTTTGTAATTTCATAGTTTTTGTAAGTATCTCATTTAGTTCTTTACAAAACCATTCTGTTTTATATATTAATAGTGTTTATGTTTTACAAGCATGTCAAACAATACGGCAAATTTTGAAGTTCAGGTGTGAGAAAGAAGACAAAGATTCAACAGAAGCCCACAGAAAATTCCGAAGAATTACAATCTTCTGAGTCATTTCACTACACTTAGGCAATAAGGGACACAGAAAAGGTTGATCTTTACAATGAAAGATACTTATTAATGGGTTTTGTTTTTTTAAAGATTTTACTTATTATTTGACAGAGAGAGACAGAACATAAGCAGAGGGAGTGGTAGAGGGAGAAGCAGGCGTCCTGCTGAGCAGGGAGCACAATGCAGGTCTTGATCCCAGAGAGCCAAAGAAAGATGCTTAATGAATGAGACACCCAGGCGCCCCATCAATGGGTTTTATGAGGGCTGATAACCCAAATTGTACTACTCAATTTTGTATCACATGTGATAACCTAAAAATACAATAATAGTTCTACCAAAACAGCAAAAGCACTTTATTACAAACCACAGTCATCTGGCAAATAAAGGTGATTACTTCAAACACCTTCTTAAAACAATAAAGTATTTATTAAAACAAAGTCCCGTTCATTGAAAAGGTTCAGGAAGCAAGATTCTTCAGATTACTAAATTCTTACCCAGAAAAGGAAAAGTCACAGAACTAGTGATAAAACCTAATAATACCAATATATAAAATTATAATAAGTAAAATGCTGTGGTGAGATGCAATCTGTGGGGTATCTGGGTGGCTCAGCTGGTTAAGCTTCTGACTCTTGGTTTTGGCTCAAGTCATGATCTCATGGCTCATGAGACAAAGCCCCATGTCAGGCTCTGTGCTCAGTGGGGAATCTGCTTTAAGACTCTCTCTCCCTCTGCCCTTCCCTTCACTCACGCAAGCACACGCTCTCTAAAATAAATAAATCTTGGGGTGCCTGGGTGGCTCAGATGGTTGAGTGTCTGCCTCCAGCTCTGGTCATGATCCCAGGGTGCTGCTGCTTCTCCCTCTCCCTCTGTCTCTCTCCCTGCTCATGCACTCTCTGTCTCAAAGGAATAAATAAAATAAATAACTAAGTAAGTAAAAATTTTAAAAAATAAAAAACAAAATAAATCTTAAAAAAAAAAAGATGCAGTTGAGAAACTGAAAAGGTTCCATTTTAAAACACTACAATAAGTGCCGGCATTGATAACATGTCACATGATACTGAAGAGGTTTATGCAATCAGCTGAAAAATAATAGCTTCTCTATTCAGGTTGATGAGTCAACAGATTTCACTAATGTCATGTCAAATTGCTAAATGATAGTGTGATTCAAGAAAATGTTTCTACTGTTCTAAACTAGCAAAAGTCAAAATATATTTAATATTTTATCTCCCTATCTAGAAACAATGGTTCATCTTGGAGGAACTGAGTTGGCATTTGTACCGATGGTGTATAATCAGTGATTAACTCTATGAGAGGTTTTACGCCTCTTCCTGTAAAAAAAAGACCTGCTGATATTATAGCACCACTTTTATCCCAGAGAAGTTAGTATAAAAACCCCCTTGAAGGTAAAGTGAAAAAAAAAAGTCCTGGATGATGCTACAAAAATGACTAATTTTACTAAACAAAGAGTAGTTCACTCAAGAATGTTTTAAAAAACTACCTGAAAATCTAAATAAAGAGGACAAAACCTTCTGTTACAAACAGAAATCTGATAGCTTAACAGAGAGAGTTCTCAACAGGGTGTTTGACTAAAATAATAGGCTAGAGTTTGCTGAGTAAAAATGGAGCACTGAGTGTGGTACATGAACAATGAATCCTGAAACACTAAAAAAATAAAATTAAATTAAAAAAAAAAAGAATATGATTTTGAGGGGTGTCTGAGTGGTTCAGTTGGTTAAGTGTCTGCCTTCAGCTCAGGTCACGATCTCAGTGTGCTGGGATCGAGCCCCACATCGAGCCCTGCATTGGGCTCTCTGCTCAGTAAGGAGTCTATTTCTCCCTCTCCCTTTCCAAACTCTATGTGCTCATGCTCTCTCTCTCCCTCTCTCTCTCAAATAAATAAATAAATCTTAAAAAAAAAAAAAAGACTAGAACTTAATTAAGCATTCTAGGTCAAAATATAAGTATTGGATTCCTGCCACATTAAAAACCCAAGTAAATCAGCATTACCAATAACTGTACTAACACTAACTTGCTAATATCGATTCAAATAATCAGACTTACCTACATTTTTGTATGTTAATGTATATAATTTTTATGTCACAATTAACTTCTCTTAAATAAAAATAAACTAAAACTATAGCCATGAAGAAAAAATACTTCAAAAAAAGCACTAAGATAAAAACATTTCAATAATTTAGGATTAAATTTGGAACAATATGATTCTAGCCCCAAAGAAAGAAAGAAAAAAAAAAAAGAAAGAAAGAAAGAAAAAAAGATTCTAGCCCCCAAAAAAGAATAGGTTACTTAAGTGTCACTCTTTCGTTTTAAGGAAAAAAATGTATTTTAGTTTACTGGAAGAGATAAATGTACTATGCCTTTCTCAGCAACTTGAATAGGAATCTCCCATACAGTCTTTCAGTTAAATTGTTAAGTATGTTGAAAGAGATACTTAACAAAAGCAACAAATAAGACAAACAAGAGCATTCAGATTGAGAAAAGCACTATGTTTACTTCTTACCAGTCGAATGAGCTGTCTGTCTAGCCATCTGAGCACATCTGGTCCTTCCTCTGTTTCTGCTCTATAGATTGCCAGCCGGGCCATTAGAATGGCAGCTGCCTCCTGGTCAAAAGATGCAGCTATGTTTTGGATTTGAGTTTGAGCATCTGCCCAGCTAAAGGCAAGAAGAAAACATAGAGATACTGTTGAATTACTAAAGTAACATTATCACAGTTGGCTACCACACAGACTTAAATAAAAATGATGCAGAAAATTACTTCAATACTTGAAAACTCCAACATTACCTAGAAAATGAGCATTTTTTTTTAAAGATTTTATTTATTTATTTGTCAGAGAGAGAGAGAGCAAGCGAGCACAGGCAGACAGAGTGGCAGAGGGAGAAGCAGGCTCCCTGCGGGGCAAGGAGCCCGATGTGGGACTCGATCCCAGGACGCTGGGATCATGACCTGAGCCGAAGGCAGCGGCTTAACCAACTGAGCCACCCAGGTGTCCCGAAAATGAGCATTTTAAAATCACTAATAGCAGTTTCAGTATAGCATTATTTTTCAGAAAAATATATCCAAATCTAATAAAGTCCTCAAAAATAATTGTAAAGACAGATCTCCAAACACATTCCTTAAAACATTAAGACTTTTACAAGTAAAAAAATGACACAGGTATATGTGTTTGTGTGCATGTGCACACAGATACACAAGTCTCTATGTCAGACTTTGAAATTATTTCTTCAATTTTCTAAAGGCAGCAACATGGAAATAAAACAAAAAATAAAAGTTTTCCCCCAGCCTAAATAATTTTCATTTGCTAACTTGGAAAATGAACAAAATTATTAAAAAAAGTTTTCTCATTTGGTCTTTAATTCAATTATTAATGATAAAAATGATATAATTGAAGTTTCTATGTATTTTTTTCTCTCCATGCTAATACAATGACTAAAACTAATCAAAGATTAGTAACTGAAAATTTTACTTTAAGGGACTAATTTGCTATTATGTATAAAAATAGCATTTATTAAATGCACATGTTTTATAAATCCAATCCAGTCAAATTGATCTTGGGTAGACACAGCAACAGCTTATATTTGTTTGTTAGTTTAATGTTTCACAGAGTTTTGAAATACTTCAGCTGATCCTAATTCTAAAGTACCTCACTTTAACCAAGTCTGGTAATACTTAAGCGCTTTTGAAACGCTAGACCACTTTTACATGACTCAAAGATTTAAGAAGTGATCCCATGAAAATTTAGGCAGTAACATATTCAAAATTCTTCTCCCTTCTTCCTCTATTTTTAATTTGTTTCAAACAAACAATTTTTTAATATTTTCCAGATGACTAACAACTGTTAAGTATCTCAGTCTAGTGAAATAGGCAAGAGGCAAAAAAGAATGAGAATGAGTAAAAAGTAAGAACTAGTAATTTTGAAATTATTTTTAATACAACTTAAACAATGGTTATACTAATAGTTCAGTTATTTTTTAAGTTTTAATTTAAAAAACTCAAAGAACTAAAAACAAAATTATCCAAATCAGTATTTTCCCAGCTTAGATGACCATGATATTCACTTGCTTTAAAATGAAACATAAAGATGACATTTTAACTACATTGACAAGTAAGCACATGCATATTTACTAATTAAAACTTATTTAGCTATAACTTAAAAATTATGCCCTTAGAATCAAGTTTTAAGGAGTTTATTCACATGGTAAAAATCTATCTTCTGCATTTCCAATATTCCCTTCTCACTGTAATTCTTACAACTAGTTTCAAACCAAACTTTCCAAATCAAAGTTATTTTCTTTATGAAAAATAGGGTGAACTTTTGACTGTATCTCAGGAACCTGAGTCCTTTTTTTTCACATGGCTTATTCACTTAAACAATTACACTTGCCTAGGCCCCTAAAATCATACTCGTAATAAATAAAAAAATAAATAAGCGCTGATGACGGTGAAAATGGTCAGGATAAGTTAATTTGAAAAGATGGATGTTTTGGTGAGACATAATGACATAAATGGCACCAAAACACACATAATATATATCTCTATAATAACCCCATAAATTCTGTGCAAATTGAAAATATATAAACCCATGAAATTTCTCACAAGAAAGTTCCCTTTCTCTAAAAAAATTTACCTAACTTTTTTTGTTGTTTTGTTTCAGGTTTTTGTTTAACTCCCAGTTACTTATATAGTGTAGTATTATTTTCAGGAGTAGAATTTAGTGACACATCACTTACATGTAACACCCGGTGCTAAACAAAACAAGTCCCCTTCTTAATGCCCATCACCCATTTAGCCCATTCCCTGACCACCTCTCTCCTCCAGCAACACTGTTTGTACTCCATAGTTAAGAAAATGTTTTAGGGGCGCCTGGGTGGTTCAGTCAGTTAAGCATTAGACTCTTGATTTCAGCTCAGGTCTTGATCTCAGGATCATGAGTTCAACCCCTAGGATGGAACCTACTTTTAAAAAAAAGTCCGTTTTATGGTTTGTCTCTCCCCCTCTTTTCCCTCCTATGCTCATATGTCTCATTTCTTAAATTCTACATATGAGTGAAATCAGAAGTATTTGTCTTTCTCTGACTTATTTCATTTAGCATAATACACTCTAGTTCTACACACATCATTGCAAATGGCAAGATTTCATTCTTTTTGAAGGTTGAGTGATATTCCGTTTGTGTATATATATATTTATATCACCTCTTCTTTATCCACTCATCAGTCGATGGGCATTTGGGCTCTTTCAATGATTGGGCTATTACTGATATTGCTGTTATAAACATTGGGATTCGGGGTGCCTGGGTGGCTCAGTCAGTAAGCGGCTGCCTTCAGCTCAGGTCTTGATCCCAGGGTCCTGGGATTGAGCCCCACATAGGACTCCCCGCTCGGCAGGAAGCCTGCTCCCCCCTCTCCCACTCCCACCGCTTGCGTTCCTGCTCTCACTGTCTCTCTGTCAAATAAATAAAAATCTTTAAAAAAATAAAAATAAATAAACATCGGGATGCATGTATTCCTTTGAATCAGTATCTTTATATCCCTTCGGTAAATACCTAGTAATGTAATTGCTGGGTGTAGGGTAATTCTATTTTTAACTTTTTGAGGAACCTCCATACTATTTTCCAGAGTGGCTGCACCAGTTAGCATTCCCACTAACGGTGTAAGAGGGTTCCTCTTTCCTTAACATCCTTGCCAGTATCTGTTGTTTCCTGTGTTGTTAATTTTAACTATTCTGACAGGTGTAAGGTATATGTATCTCACTGTAGTTTTTATTTGTTTTTCCCTGACGATGAGTGATGTTGAGCATCTTTTCATGTATCCATTAGCCATCTGTATGTCTTCTCTGGAAAAATATCTATTCAGGTCTTCGGCTGCCCATTTCTTAACTGGATTATTACCTAACTTTTTAAAACTTTTCACTTTAAGAATCTTTTAAATAGGGATGTCTGAGTGGCTCAGTCAGTTAAGTGGCCAGCTTGAGATCTGGGCCCAAGTCATGATCTCAGGGTCCTGCCATCAAGTCCTGAGTTGGGCTCCAAACTAAGTGGGGAGTCTGCTTGAGGATTCTCTCTCCCCTTCCTCCTCTGTCCGTCCCCCTGCTCGTGTACATACTCGTTCTCTCAAATAAATAAATATATATTCTTTTAAAATGTATTTTAAACATAAAAGCTATGACTAGAGGGGTGTCTGGGAGGTCAGTTAAGCAACTTGATTCTTGGTCTTGGCTCAGGTCATGATCTCAGGGTTGTGAAATGAAGCCCTGTGTCCAGCTCCACGCTCAGTGCAGAGTTTGCTTGAGATTGTCTCCTGTTCTCTCTCTGCCTCTCCCACTCATGCTCTCTTTCTCTCAAATAAACAAATAAATCTTAAAAAAATAAAAAAAGCTATGATTAGAATAAACTCCTATACATCCATCATCTAGATTTATCAATTGTTAGCATTTTAACACATTTGCTTTACCATTTTCTCTTCCTTCATACAGATACTCTTTCCTTTGTCAAAATTCTTGGGTAAGTTAGAGATATGACCCTCTCCCTTCAAAACTTCAGTGTGTATCTCTTAAGATCAAGAAAATTATCTTCTATTCTTATATAGCCTTAATTATCAAATTCATGAAATTAAACACTGATGTAACATTATCTTATATATGAACCACATTCAAATTTGTCTCATTGTCTCCATAGTGTCTTCTACAGCAAAATTTTTCCTGACACAGGATTTTACCCAGAATCACATACTGGCTTTAATCATAACATCTCTTTAGTCTCCTTTAATCTGGACTGGTTACTAATGCTTTTCTTGCCTTCTAAGACATTTTTGACAAGTCTAAGTCAGTAGCTTTATAAAATATCCCTCAGTTGGTATGTCCAGTTGCTTCCTTAAGTAAATGTTTTGAATGTCCAATTTAAGTTGCATATCCGTGTGCATGCATGCATGTGTGTGTGTGAGAGGGCATAAATAAATTGACATGGAGGTGCCTGGGTGGCTCAGTGGGTTAAAGCCTCTGCCTTCGGCTCAGGTCACGATCCCAGGGTCCTGGAATCGAGCCCCGCATCAGGCTCTCTGCTTGGCAGGGAGCCTGCTTCCTCCTCTCTCTCTGCCTGCCTCTCTGCCTACTTGTGATCTCCATTTGTCAAATAAATAAAATCTTTAAAAAATAAATAAATAAAAAATAAAAAAATTAAAAAAAAATAAATTGACATGTTTGCCAAGAATCAAAACTTCCAAGAAATTGGTCCAGGATTTTAAGTCAAACCAAGGAAGCAGAGCAGGACAACAAACTTTTGTACGATCCTTTGCTAACCAAAAGACAATCTAACCAACTAATACTCAGTTCAAGCATAAGGCTAATGTCCATCACTCACCAAAACAATCTCATGGTTTTCAGGAATGAAGCCAGAGTTTAAATACAGTTTAATAAAGCTTTGATGCCTTCTGTGTCCATTTTCTAGCCCATGCTTAAATCAGGTAAGTTTATCCTAATCAACTCTCTCTTTTGCCTTACTCAGAAAATACATCATATAGTGATGAGCAAGAAAAGGGATCTGGTATGTCTTATCACTTTCTTTGGGAATTGTAACTACCTCAAGAAATATAGGACATTACTTTGTTACATAAAATACTACCTTATAATATTAACTGTGGAAAGACTTTCACCTTTCGTGGTCTATACAAAGTGTGGTATTGCAAACCTAGTGTCAGTTTGCCATGAGATAAGCACAGAAACTGAGAATAAATGTTTAGAAATTTTTAAGCGATTTAATAAAATAATTTTTTGTCTAATAAATCTAATAATAAAAATAGGGACTTATATTTTGAATTTGTAAAGTTACATTTTCTAATAATTCATTTTTATTGTATTTAAGAAAAGTATTAGTCTCGGGACGCCTGGGTGGCTCAGTTGGTTGGGCGGCTGCCTTCAGCTCGGGTCATGATCCCAGCGTCCTGGGATCGAGTCCCACATCAGGCTCCTTGCTCCGCAGGGAGCCTGCTTCTCCCTCTGCCACTCTGTCTGCTTGTGCTCACTCTCTCTCTCTCTCTCTGGCAAATAAATAAATAAAATCTTTAAAAAAAAAAGATTTAAAAAAAAAAAAAGTATTAGTCTCCAAAAAATTGGAAGAAAAAAAAAACAACTGTCCCTTCACTACAGAGAATTCTGAGGACTGGACTATTCTGTATCATATAGCAGACCAAGTAAGTTCAAGTCCTTTGTATTCCATAGCCTGCCCTAGAAGTACCTAATCACAAAGGAGACAATGAATAAAGGCTTGGTAAATGAATTAAATAGCTAATAAAAACTTGAAAAAAATATACAATGATAAAAGTAGCTAAGAACTTTATTATCAATTGAAAATTAATGCTATTATTATGCTATATTATTCTATACATATATACATATAATTATTGCCTATTATAGGAAAATGTTTATTAGTTTTTCTCCTCCTCTCAAAAGACTATGGTAAATACAAGAATATTTTGAACAATGTGTCTTAGGAGTCATTTTTTTTAAATTATGGTTCCTAACAATGAATGTTTTGGCCAATAAGCTGAATTAAAAAAATAAAATGCTATTAATCATAAGTGTCCACTTTCTAGTTAGAGATGTTGCTCAAAACAGAAACCCAGTTTGGAAACATGACCCAGAATAGTTCTGATATGTAAATTAAGTGTCTAACAAATACAACTCACTTCCTAGCGATGGTGGTCACTCGGATGCGTCTCTGCCCACTTGAATGCTGATACTGAGTTACAAACTGGATTGCACCACGCCCTCCTTGAGGAATAGGAGCATTATGCTATGTAAAAATAAGAGTAAAAACTAAGCAAAATCTATTACAATGTTATACAGTTTCCCTAGCATTAATGAAAGTCATTCTAAAACCGATTAGGATGCTTATTTCCAGTGCCTACCAAACAGTTGTGATTTGCCACATGAAAGAGAAATGGATCTGGGAAAGGGGAAAAATGACAAAGAAAAAGAGAAGTGAGTCCATTTAGGGTATCAGTTTCAAGTAATATATAATCGGAAGATGTAAAAGAACAAAATGAAGGGAGAAGTGTAAAGAAATTAACAGATACACAAAGGCATAGCAAGGCAATTTTGCCAAATCGTAGCTGGATAAAGAGAAACTGAACCAACTCCTTCTCCCCTCAGTATAGGAAATGAAAACAGAAGTTTTAGGAAGATAATCACATGATGAACAGATGACCAATGGAAAACTATTAATAAGAAGAGCCCAACAGTAATTTATAATAATGATCCTTAGAAAGAAATAGCAGGTGGTCAATACAAGAAAACTTCATGACCTTTAACAATAAAGATTCTTGCTTTATTGATTGACTGGTCAGTAAGAGTCACCTCTTTTTCACAAATTCTGATGGTTAAACAAAAAAACTTCTGTATCTTAGGAAGGCTAACCATGAACCCCTGTGGTTCATTTTATGTCTAATATCTATTAGTATGTAATGCAGTAATTTGTACATTACATCATTCTTTAACTTCTTCCTATGCCAGAAAAAATTTTTCACATATTAGAATCTTTACCTTCCAATCTTTTTCTACGAATTTTGATATATTAAACTTTCTTGTAGGGGCTTCATATATCGTTATATACCTTGTGACAACTAGGAGGACCCTCAATCGCTAATTACAAAAATGCATAACTAGAACAGAATTTAAGATTTTATTTATGCTTCAATTTTATATTAAGACAGAAAAAAAGAAAAAGAAAACTGAGACTAAAAGTTGGGTTGCCCAATGTTGGGCATTTGTTTCCCTAACATCTCTATTATAGTTACGGATATATATATATATATATAATATATATAAAATATATATATTATATATTATATATATTATATATATAATATATATTATTATATTATATATATTATAGTTTATCCTCTCACCAAGAGGTTTAGCCTTGAGAAACAGAAAATGATAAACAAAAATTCCAAAACAGATCAAGTTTCAAGTCATAATTACTACTGGAAAAAATATGAAACATTTATGGCCTAAATTGAGTACTTATAATATAAAAAGTCATACCTGATTGACAACCTCAAAATAGATAGCTAAGGTTGTAGTGGGACTGAGTCCACATATCTTCCATTGACAAGTGCCACCTGTTCCTATCTCCTGTAAAAATAAAAGAGTATATGTGAAAGCTAGAGAACACAATTTTTCTAAAGATTTTACTTTTAAGTAATCTATATAGCCAGGGTGGGGCTTGAACTCACAACCCCAAGATCTACAGTTGCATGCTCCACTGAATGAGCCAGCCACGTACCCCCGATCTAGTACTATAACATATAGTAAGGTAAAAAAAGGAAGGAAAAACCTGAAGTAAGAAAAACTGTTACACATTTCTTTTTTTTCTTAATATTTTATTTATTTATCAGAGAGAGAGGGAGTGAGAGAGCACAAGCAGGGAGGAGAGGGAGAAGCAGGCTCCCTGCTGAGCAAGGAGGCTGATGCAGGACTTGATCCCAGGACTGAACTGACTGAGGCACCTAGGCATCCCTACTACTACAATATATAGTAAGGTAAAAAGGGGAAGAAAAAACTGCAGTTAAGAAAAACTGTTTTGGGGTGCCTGTGTGGCTCAGTGGGTTAAGCCTCCGCCTTCGGCTCAGGTCATGATCTCAGGGTCCTGGGATCAAGCCCCGCATCAGGCTCACTGCTCAGTGGGGAGCCTGCTTCCCTCTCTCTCTCTGCCTGTCTCTCGGCCTGCCTGTGATCTCTCTCTGTCAAATAAATAAATAAAATCTTAAAAAAAAAAAAAAACTTTTACATTTCTAATTTAATGAATGTTAAAAGCTTAAGATTTTTTGAAGTCATATAAATACGTCATTAAATAAAATTAAGCAATTTTTACAAAATAAAATTATAAAACAATTCAAGTTCTTGTTAAGTATTGATACAAGTTCTTCATATTGTAAACTTAAAAAGTATACATCATTTACTTTTTTCCTAATTCTTAAAGATTTTTATTTATTTGACAGAGAGAGAACACAAGCAGGAGGAGCAGCAGGCAGAGGGAGAGGGAGAAGGAAAAGCAGGCTCCCCACTAAGCAAGGAGCTCCGTGCAGGCCTCGATCCCAGGGCCCTGGGATCATGACCCAAGCTAAAGGCAAATGCTTAACCAACAGAGCCACCCAGGCAACCCTAAAAGTACACACCATTTAATGATTTAAAAAAAGCATATACCATTTAATGAAGTAATTACAACTAACACTATCCTTCTATCCAACTAATTGATCCGTGTAAAGTGATATCGATTTAACTCATAATATATGCACATATGAATACAGGTTCTCTAGATCAGAATTCCATAATGTAAGCAGTCTGATTAAATAAACACTTTAGATATCAATTTTTACCATGAAAATTGCTTAAAGGTAACTTTTAAACTCTATATTTTTAGAGATGATTATTCACTTTGTTATCTGTCCCATCATTCTCTCTAAAGCTATATTAATTCTACCATTTTAAAGTGTATTATATGGCCACTAGATGGGACAAAAAAAAAAAAAAAAGAAAGGAATTGAAACTCAAATCTGGCTAATTTGGTTACTTTCCTGGAAATCCTACTAACAAAAAAAATTTTGGATTTGACTTTCAAAGGTCTCCAAATTTTTATATCACAGTTGTTCAGTTTTTCTAGACATAATGGGACAAGGAATAACTTGGGCAAAAAAAAAAAATAGAAGATTGCTGACAGTACAAATTTAAACAAGGTTTAGATTTAGGGGTAGATGGTAAAAGGGATATGCAAAAGGAATGAACACAAGTAGATTATACCAATGGAAATGGAAACTGAACCACATTCTACTGAAACTTAGCCCACACAATAATTTTGAAAGGAATGCTATAGGCTGCCACTCTAGGTCTCTTGTTGGTCTGCCATTTGAATTAACTGTAGTTTCCTTTTAGAGTAAAGATGACTTACATTTTCAGATACACAAGGTCCTTTAGAATTGAGAGACACACAGGGTCCAATAGCTCCTGAAATCTTTATTTCCCTTGAGGTCTGCAAAATAAGAATACAGTGAAAACCTCAGTGTACTCAAAGACAAACTCAAATATACACTCAACTACAAGTATATAAGAATAGACATTTTTTTCCATATTTAAAACTCAAAAGTCAATGAAAACATACTAATATTAGAAATAATGAATCACTGGGTACTTCTAGATTGATAATGCCCAAATTTAAAATCTAGCCCTGACCTAACTTTAATATTCTATTTCCAAATGGCCATAGGAGGACTCCATTTGGAAACCTCACTCTCAATTCAAAATAATACCATATCCAAAATTCATACATCCTAATTCAAAACCTTAAATGCTATCTTCTGTTTTCTTCCCTTAGAAAATCTGTCACCAAGATTGGTTTCTTTCCAATTTCTACTGACACCAAAATTCAAGCTATTGTTACTTTCTATCAAAAAAATCAGGGGGTGCCTGGGTGGCTCAGTCTTTTGAATATCTGCCTTCAGCTCAGGTCATGATCCCAGGATCCTGGGATTGAACTCCACATCAAGCTCCGGGTCGGGCGCTCTGATCAGCAGTAAGCCTGCTTCTCCCTTTCCCTTTGCCATTCCCCCTGCTTGTGTCACTGTCTGCCAAATAAATAAATAAAATCTTAGAAAAAAAAAAAATAGGTAGCCTAGTTCACTTTTCTTGAGATTCTTTTTCCCAACAAACTGAATATCACAGTCAGACAAATTTTACTCGAAAACACTGTTCTTCATTAATTTACAATGGCTTCTTCGGCCTAGACATGCATCTCCAAACTACAACCAACCACAAAATTGAAACTATTTCCCTTACATTGCAATAAAAACCATTCACTCACTGGGAAGTTTCCCCAAATATACCATGCTGATTCTCACTTCTTTACCTCTCCTCAAATGGGATCCTAACTAAAATGTGTTCTCCTCAACCAGCTTTAATTCTGCCATCTTTTAAAACCACTGTAAGTTACTATAAAACCATTTATCAAAAAAACAAAAAAAAACATTTATCAAGAGTAAACTGTGTCCTGCGTACATTCATGTTTCTTCCCTAAACCTTTGTAGGACTTTTATATCTGTTATTTCACTCTATCACAAGTGTTAATCTTATCCTTCTATCAAAACTTTTTTTTAAGTAGCTTCGCACCCAAGGTGGAACTTGAATTCAAGATCTGAGATCAAGAGCTGCACGCTCTACTGGCCAAGCCAACCAGGTGCCCCAAGATTGAGTTTCTTCTTAATAAAACCTGTGCCCTATTTATCCCTTGAGATCTCTATAATTTGTAATTTCCTTTTTTAATGCTGGACATAGAGCAAGCATTCAAATAAAAAGATTAACAAGAAACATTTAATGGAAATTCAAAATCAATGTATTTGTATTACACTTGTAACTAGCACTAAGCCTTTGGGTTTTTGTTTTGTTTAAAGATTTATTTATTTTAGAGAGAAAGAGGAAAGGGGAGGGACAAAGGATGGCAAGAGAGAATCTCAAGCATACTCCCCTCTTAGCCTTGAGCCGGACGCGGGGCTCAATCCCACAACCTGAGCTGAAACCAAGAGTCGGATGCCCAACCGACTGTGCCACCCAGGTACCCCCAAGCCTTTGGACTCTTCAAATCCAAATTTGAAGTGAATGACAGAAGTGACCAATATCAACAACCTACCAACCATAAAACAATTACTAATTACCTAAATAGTACAGAACAGGTTTCTTTTAAGTTAGTTACTAACTCCTACAATTAAAAAAATCTAGCATTAACAATAGCAAACACAACACTAAAAAGATAAAGCACACTTAAAATGGAAGTTTACCTATATAGTATCTTCCTTTCTAACAATAATTTGGAAATGCTCAAGTAAAATTTCATGTATATTTAATGATGACACATTTTTCTGGTAAAATCTCTAATTCTGGTTTTTGAAATAAAACCACCACTATTTTTAATACATATATTGAATTTGATTGATATTTTAAAATCACACTCAAGCCTACAAATTTCTTCGATAACATACCATACATATCAAGTTTTGGCTCTTACCTTTATTTCTAATGTACCACCAAAGCCCATTTTAAACTGTCCATGCATATCTTTGGTAAAGACTCTTTGAAAAGTCTGCTTGAATAAGGAAGTGTTGAAAGAATCACCCATTACCATGTATCCTCTGCATGGAAAGAACAAAAAATAATGAAAGTGGCACAAGTATTGGGTCCATGTGTTAAAAACAGAAAAGTAAATTACCTTTCAGTACTATAAATTTTGAAGATGCTTTCCAAAATGTGCTATATTATCATCAATTTTTAAAAACTCAAATATATGAGACTATCTTCACCCCACAAATAATCTCAATCCTGAGGGTATCTGAGTGCCCCTAACACTTGCATTGGTCCTCAGTAATTTACTAAAATTCCTTTATAAACAGATTATAACACATTACAAAATTCAAAAGGTACAGAATGGTGCATGGTAGCAAATACGTCTCTCCCATTCTAGCCACCCAGTTCTCCATACTGGTGAAGATACCTGACAGTTTACAGCACATGTTCTCATTCTTAAAAACAAATATATACCTGTGTATGTATATATTTGCATATACTGTCCCTGTGTATATCACATCAAACTTAACAGGATCACATTCAGTGAGACTAGGAGACTGAAGGGCCGTTTTCACTTTAAGCTCTTATACACTGCTTGATTTTTTTCAGTAAGCATATACCTATTTTAATTTTTTTGAAGTTTTAAAAAACATTAACTGTCAAAACTAATTCTGAGATACCATTTTGTTCTTACAGATCGGCAAAAATCACAGTTTGACAACATATTCTTTGGATGAGACTATGGAAACACAGATGGGAGTGCAAAACGATGGAACCTGAATGCAGGAGAAATTGACAATATCTAACAAAATTACCTATGTGTTTTCTCTTTACTCTAGCCAACCCACTATTGGGAATCTATCCCAAAGATATTCTGGAAAACAAAAACAAAAGAAGAATATACGCACAAGAGTATTCACTATTTCTAGTAATAAAAGATTGGAAACACTCCAGATAACAATCTGGATGATCATCTATTAGAGACTAGTTGAATAAAGTATGGTACATCTACACAATGAGGTAATAAACTCCTATAGACCAGTAGAGTATAAGTGAAAATGCAAAGTTGGTAAAGATATGTAGAATTTTCTGCTTCTCATACAAAAAGAGGATACACACACCCATATACTCACATGCATACAAATATTTACATATATTTCCTCATATTTTTAAAATACTTAAGTAGCTTTAAAACAAAATATAATCAAAATTTAAAATAGGCCAAAGAATAAAACTGATATGGCATAATTAATTGATAATTTTATTTTTGATACTATGAAACTCTTGATTTATGTTATCTCTGATGCTATTATACACCCTTTTTTTAAAGATTTATTTATTTATTTGAGAGTGAGAGAGCATGTGCACATGAGAGAGAGAGCATTAGCTGGGGGAGAGGCAGATGGACAAGGAGAGGCAGATGGACAAGGAGAGGCAGACTCTGTGTTGAGCAAGGAGGCAGACATGAGGCTCGGATCCCAAGATCCTGGGATCATGACTCGAGCTGAAGGCAGACACTTAATAGACTGAGCCACCCAGACGCCCCGATATTATACCTTTGTAAATGCTGTTTTCTCTATGTTTGTCACCAGTATACAAAAATATAGTTGAATTTTGTATGCTGACCTTTATCTAGAAGTCTTAACAACTTAACATTTTAATTCCAATAGCAGTATATAAATTCTTTCAGACTTTCTATTTCAACAAACATGTCCATCTATGATGTTCTGTTATCACTAAACCTGGTAATGCATAATACATTAAGGACAACTTACACCACCCCACTAATTTTTCCTCCTTTACAGCAAACCACGATGAAAGAGCTATCTATACCTTTAACTATCAGTGTGGCCCCTGGTCCAGCAATATTGGCATCACCAAGGATTTTGTATGAAAAGCAGAATTTCAAGTCTCGTCCCACGCACAGTAAATCCAGAATCTGTACTTTTAACAAGATACCCAGCTGACCTACATATGTGAAAGTTTGAAAAGTTGTAATCTATACCAGCTGTTACCAATCCCGTCTTCCTATTCTTCTAGTTCACTCTAAGTCAACTTTCACTGCTCTTAGGAAGGTCACCAATGATCTTTGTGGTGTTAAATTGCAAAATCTCACAACTCTACCATTTTCATTGCTATTAAAAAAAAAAAGAAACACCAAAATTCTGACAGTTCCCACATTTTTATCTCCAGCCCAGACCTATCTCCTGCACTCTATGTTTTAATATCTGACTGCCTACTCAATACCTCCTTATGGATGTCAAATGGCATCTGAAACCAAACATATTCAGAACCGAACTCCCAATCTTCTCCCCAGATACTCTTCTTTCCACAGTCTTATTCAACAAAGGGCAATCCTTCCAGTACACTCCTGATTTTCCCAAACCCCAGATCCAACCTATCAGCAAATCTAAATATACCCAAAATCCAACCACTTCTCAGCCACCACTTGGTATTCCTGTATCCCTATATATCTCTACTGTAGACAACTGAAGTCAAATGGTCCCTTTAAAACATTACATCACATCATATCACACCTCAACTGAAAACTCTCCAATGACTTTGCATCTCACTCAAAGTAAAATCTGAAGCCTTACAACAGTCAAAAGACCCTCACAATCTGTCCTTCTCACTTACCCCACTCCAGCTACAAATCTAACACCCTTAATGAAAAAAATCTCAACTAAGGACAGAAAATTCTTCAACCTGATAAACATATCTACAAAACCCCACAGCTAACATCACACTTAACGGTGAAAGATGAAATAGTTTCCCCCTAAGATCAAGAACAGGCAAATCTATAGACAGAGAGTAGATTAGTGGTCCAGGCTGAGGGGCAGGGTAGGGGGGAAGGGAGAACAAGGAAGCAGGAAAGGGAAATGACTGCTAATGGGTACAGAGCTACTTTCTGGGGTAACATAAATGTTCTAAAACAAAACTTGGTGATGGTTGCTCGACCTGTGAATAACCAAAAACAAAACATTAAATTTTAAGCTTTAAACGGGAAATTTTATGGTGTGTGAATTATACCTCAAAAAGCTACTACAGGGGCCTGGCTGGCTCAGCGGGTTGGGCCTCTGCCTTCAGCTCAGGTCATGATCTCAGGGTCTTGGAATCGAGTCTTACATCGGGCTCTCTGCTTGGTGGGGAGCCTGCTTCCCCCCCCACCCCGCTCTCTCTGCCTGCCTCTCTGCCTACTTGTGATCTCTATATGTCAAATAAATAAATAAAATCTTTAAAAAAAAAAAAGCTGCTACAATAATAAAACAATGCACGATATCAAGACAGCTTTTCAAACAGAACTTGTGCCTTTATAACTGAATTTCAGAAAAAATTTAAAGTGAGCTTTACTGAAAGGAGTATCAAAAACTGTTAATAGTTGTCCTGGAGTGGCAGAATGATGACTGTTTTTCCTAAACTGTCATTATTGGTTTATATTTGTAAACTGTAATTATCAGTCTTTAATTGCAAAAACCATAAACACTGTAAATACATACCCAGTAAGGTTGGGACAGCATTTCATCTCCAGGAGACCTGTCTGATCTAATGCACATGCATAGATATCGATAACATGACCAGTCGTAGCAGCTCGATTAGCCAATGCTTCAAAATGCTACAAAAGATTTTTTTAATCAAATCAATGTACAAACTTAACCATCCTATAAATCACTTTTCCATAAAGAGATCAAAATAACATAAAAATTTCTAAAAGAATAATCCATAATAATTTAAATGTGATGTTCTAATTTTATTTTCTATGATAAAAAATTATTCATAAAGTGATATAGTAACTTCTATAAGTGTGACACTTTCACATTTTAAGAATTCTTTCTAAATATACTCCTAAATGAAGCTAACTTTGGAGAAAAGGCATACCAAATATCTTGCTCTTCATACATGAACATAGTAGAACACAGAACTGGTTTTCCTGGCTAAATCCACATCCAGGCAACAAAAACATCAAGTGCAGAAATACAGTAACAAAAGCTATTAGATAAACAATAAAAGAAATACTTTTTGAAGCTCTAATAAAAATTCCATGCTCAAAAGGGAAATTAGGTAGCAGGAAAAAAGCATCCAGTAATAGTGACAAAAATCATGTTATTATACTTTTAAAAATATTATATATAATGACTACCAAAAAGAAAAGAGATAATACAGCAATACTAAAATAAAATTGTGAACTCCAGAGAATTCCTTTTTTAAAAAGGGACATTAACAGCAAAACCAATTCAAGGGAGTCCACAGTCAAAAGTGAGAATATATTGCCACAAACCCAAATTAAATTGAAGTAACATTGACAGAAAACAACTCAAAAGAAAATAATGGACTATTCATGCTATGAACAATATATGTGTCTACAAGACAGCCTCTTGGAAATGAAAAAGGAAAATGCAAGGAATTTTTCCAAAGCAGGCAGGATATTCTTTAAAATGAATATTTAAAAAGGCACACAGAGCTTCTCTCTAGAATATTCTTTAAAGAGATACTTATTGGTGCTATTAAGTCTTTAAATATTTAAAACCAGAAAAATTATCAAGGGAAACAAAACACTATTTCTCCAATTCTGAATAGTAGTAACAATATCAGACTTCACAATATCAGATTACTTATCAAGTATTTGTATACTTCCTCTTCCATAAAATGAATTTTTCTACTAAAGCAAAAAGGCTTAAAAACCAAAATTACCTTAGTTCCCTTTTTAACATATTTGGCATTGTCTTTTTCAATGTCATGCCATGATCTTATAGGTGTCTTCAGTTCATCACCAACCACCATTCCGGGCCCCTGAGTGGCTGGACCACCAATGAACATCATGATACGAGCACCAGTGTTGGGAAAAGTACACTATT